>NC_037332.1:58062500-58687500 GCF_002263795.3 Bos taurus
TGCAGTGAATTTGGAGCCCCAAAAAATAAAGTCTGACACTGTTTCCACTGTTTCCCCATCTATTTCCCATGAAGTGATGGGACCAGATGCTGTATTAACACTAGACAAATTAGATTTTAAAGCAAAGTTTACCAGGAATAAAGAAAGTATCACAATGAATAAAAAAGTTTATTAAAGTGACATAAAAATTCTTAAATTTTATTCTCTGAATAACAGAGTTTCAAAATACATGAAGCAAAACCTGATAGACTACAAGAAGAACTAGTCAAATATACAACTATAATACGATATTTAAATACTCCCCTCTCAATAATTGGCAGAAAAAACAGAAAATCATTATGGATGCGGAATACTTGAGCAAAACTATCAACTAATGACTACAGGATAAACAACTAAGCAGAAAATCAACATGGAAACTGAAAATATGAAAACTATAATCGGAGAAGGCAATGACACCCCACTCCAGTACTCTTGCCTGGAAAATCCCATGGACGGAGGAGCCTGGGAGCCTGCAGTCCATGAAGTCGCTAGGAGTCGGACACGACTGAGCGACTTCACTTTCACTTTTCACTTTCATACGTTGGAGAAGGAAATGGCAACCCACTCCAGTATTCTTGCTTGGAGAATCCCAGGGACAGAGGAGCCTAGTGGGCTGCTGCCTATAAGGTCACACAGAGTAGGACACGACTGAAGCGACTTAGCAGCAGCAGCAGCAACAGGCATCTATAGACTATTTCATGCAACAATTGCAGAATATACATTCTTTTCAGTGCACACTGAACATTTATTAAGATAAGTCATATTTGGAACCACACAATAAATCTCAGTAAGTGTAAAAACATTCTTCTGACAAAGACTGTTTTTTGACAACAGCAGAATTAAATTGTAATTAAAGAGAGATTTCCATAAAGTCTCCAAATATCTATAAATTAAATAATACACTTATAATTCATATTAAAAAATAAAACTAAGGGGAAATTATAAATAAAATGTTTTGCTGATAGATTTCTATCAAATATTTAAAGAATTAAAGTCAATCCTTCTCAAATTCTTCTAACAATTTGAACTGAGATGAAGCCGTTCCAAATTTATTTTATTTTATGACTCTCAAGCCAAATATGTTACTACAATAAAGAAAACTTTAGGGCAATATTTTTGATGGATATAGATACAAAAATCCTCAGCAGAATATGAATTTAACAGCACATGGAATGAATCATACACCATGTCCAAGTGTGATTCACCCCAGGGATGCAAGAATGTTTCAACATATGAAAATTAATATATATGATGCATCACACTAACAGAATGAAGGATGTAAACAACGTGACCATGTCATTAGATGCAGAAAATGCATTTGATAAATTCAAACCATTTCATGATTAAAAAAATTTTTTTTATGTCTCCACAAGTGGTATGGTAAGGGCTGGACAACAGAGTTTGCAAGGTCTTTTCCAGCCCTAGCCTTTTATTTGATTTTTAAGAAAACTTATTTATTTATTTTAATTGGAGGATAATTACTTTATAATATTGTGATGCCTTTTGCAATACATCCATATTAATCAGTCATTGATACACATGTGTCCCTGCATCCTGAAGCCCCATCCTAATTCCCTCCCCACTCCATCCCTCCAGGTTGTCATAGAGCACCAGCCTTGGGTGCCCTGCTTCATGCAACGAACTCACCTTGGTCATCCATTCTACATCTAGTATGTACATGTTTCAAGAATATGCTCTCAGATCATCCCACCCTCTCCTCCCACTGAATCTAGAGGTCTTTACGTCTGTGTCTCCTTTGCTGCCTTGTATGTGGGATCGTTGGTACCATCCTTCTAGATTCCATATATATGTGTTAAGATACAGTATTTGTCTTTCTATTTCTGACTTACTTCACTCTGTATAAAAGGCTCTAGGTTCATCCACTTCATTAGAACTGACTCAAATGCCTTTCTTTTTATAGTTGTATATGTACCACAACTTTCTTATCCATTCATCTGCTGATGGACATCTACATTGCTTCCATGTCCTAATAATAAATAATGCTGCAATGAACATGGTGCATGTATCTCTTTCAGTTCTGTTTTTTTTTTTTTTCTGTGTATATGTCAAGCAGTGGGATTGGTGGGTCATATCCCAGTTCTATTCCCAGATTTTTAAGGAATCTTCACACTGTTCTCCATAGTGGCCGTACCAGTTTGCATTCCCAACCAACAGTGTAAGAAGGTTCCCTTTTCTCCACCCCTCTCCAGCCATTTATTGTTGGCAGAATTTTTATGATGGCCATTCTGGCCAGTATGAGATGATGCCTCATTGTGGTCTGGATTTGCATTTCTCTTATAATGAGTGATGTTGAACACATGATTAAAATTACTCAACAAACTGGCTACAGAAGGAAGGTACCCTTATGTTAGCTAGATTGATGGAGAATGACAGAAATGGCACCTGCCAGTGATGGGCTAGCTAGGTGGCTAAGAGTAAAACAATGGTGCCTACCAGAACTTCTATCCTGGAGAAATTTCCACCAGATCCTTGCCTCTCTGGTACATGCACTAAAATTAGTCAATGAATCTCCTCCTGTGACTCAGTGTTTTTTAAGCTTGTACCTCTGCACTGGGACTTAGAGTGAGCTTGTGCCTGAACCTTTTGATAGTGGAGTCTCAGTTTTTCACAGCTCTCTGGCTTTCCCTGCAGAAGGGCATGGCAACCCACTCCAGTATTTTTGCCTAGAGAATCCCATGGGCAGAGGAGCCTGGTGGGCTATATGGGGTCCACTGGGTCACAAAAAGTTGGACACAACTGAAGTGACTTAGCATACACGCATGCTGGCCCTCCCAAACATAAGCCCTATTGGTTTTTAAAACCAGATGTTGCACAGTTCATATTCCTGGTGCAGGTTCCTAGGGCTGGGGAGCTGAGTAAGGGGAACTTCAGATCCCTTGTTACTTAGTGAGAACCTCAGCATTTTGGTATCTACCCTGCTTGTTGGTCACCACACCAGGGGTGTGGGCTCTTCTTACTAGATTGAATTTCTATCCCTCCCACCAGTCTTGATGTGGTCTTTTCTTCACATCCTTAGTTGTAGAAAATCTGTTCTGCTAGTCTTAAAGTCATTCTCAGGGACAATTGTTTTATATGTAGCTGTGGTTTTAATGTGTCCATGAGAAGAGGGAGCTCAGGATCTTCCTGGTCTGCCATCATAATCTGGAAACCATCCATTTGATTCTTTTACAATTATTTTTTCATGTAAGAGATTGGCATTTTTCCTTAAGAAATATTTTATTTTAAGGGATTGGGAGGCTTTTTCGTTTAACATATTTGAAGGTAATGTTTTCAGTATAATTTTTTTACTACTTTTACATATATGAATTATACATATGATTTTTGCCATTGTGTCAGATTTTAGATGCACAATATAAAAAAAGTTTTAGTGACATAAGTGCTATAGAAGAGAAAGCTTAGGTCTAAAAGGCAGGTTAAATAGACAATTTCTTCGGAGTGCATTTTATGTTTCTGTGGTGGTGGTGGACAGTGGGGAGAAGTAATAGCTTTAAGTGGAAATAAAATATAAATTGAGACCTAAATGAAAAATAGAAGTGTAGTGAAAGAATGGCAACCTACTCCAGTATTTTTGCCTGGAAAATTCCATGGACAGAGAAGCCGGTCAGTCCATGAGGTTGCAAAGGGTTGGAGACGACTGAGCATGAACACAATGGAAAAATGAGGCAAAGAACTCTTTTTTTTTTTTTTTACAGAGACAACAGCAAATGCCAAATCCTAGAGATACCGAGAGAAAGTCCAAAGGATGCTCATGGGGCCTGCATCTTAGAGAGATGGCAGAAAAAACAATATGAAAAATTATTTAGTAGTCTTACGAACTCTTTCAGAAAAATGGACATTTTTCAGTCTTCTAACCTGTAAGTCATTTATTTCATTAACTATTACTTCAATTATAACTTTTCTTTCAAACTTCTTAGTTATCTTAGTTATCTTAGACATTCATATATATAGTTGATTTGTTTCTAGATTTAAAAAAATTTTTTTTTCCATGATATACAAAATTTATTGCTTAATTTGGCTACATTTTGAGTTTGGCTACATAAATTATTTATATTTTAGTTTGACAGTTGAACATTTTTGGCAATAATATTCAATTTATCAACTGCAATTAAAAATTTGACATTGTACTTAGAATAACTCATACCCATTTAGAAAAAAACTTCCCTGGTGGCTCAGATGGCAAAGAATCCACTCACAATGTGGGAGACCTGGGTTTGATCCCTGGGTTGGGAAGATCCCCTGGAGGAGGGCATGGCAACCCACTCCAGTATTTTTGCCTGGAGAATCTCCATGGACAGAGGAGCCTGGTGGGCTTCAGTCCATGGGGTTGCGAAGAGCTGGACATGACTGAGCGACTAAGCACAACACATGTGGAAAAGAGCTTTTCCTTTCATTTATTTAAGATATTATTTATTATGTATAATCTGGGAATCTTTTAATTTTAAAATTTCAGCACTGATATGTGTGTGTTTATATGTGTTCATTTATTTATGATAAACTGTAGGATCATAGATGTTAAATTCTGCGGCCATTTAAAATGGCATTTATTTAGACATGTATTTATTTTTGTTTTCTTACTTTTCAATAGGAACACATTACTTCTTTCTAATTAAAGGTGTTTAAACTTTTTTTTTGGTACTATAGGGTTATTAGCAAGCTAAATACACTTAGGAATATTAGCAGCTTAAAAGATGTCTGGATTGTGACCTGCCATGAACTAAGCACTCAATAAATTTTAATCAATTAAAAATTTCAGCAACATTTACATTGGAAGAGTGGAAGAGCACTTTAAATAATTTTTTTGCAAGTCTAAGAAAATATAATAAGATACTTATTTCCATGTTTGATTTGCATTAATTTTTTTTTCTTTTTCAATTGTGTTTGCTAGATTAGAGTAAAATCAGGCTTTCCTGGTGGTTCAGAGGTTAAAGTATCTGCCTGCAATGCAGCCAATGCAGGGAGACCTGGGTTTGATCCCTGGGTTGGGAAGATCCCCTGGGGAGGAAATGGCAACCCACTCCAGTATTCTTGCCTGGAAAATCCCGTGGACAGAGGAGCCTGGTGGGCTATACTCCACAGGGTAGCAGAGTCAGACACGACTGAGCGACTTCACTTTCACTATATTCATTAGATAATTATTATCACTTCTAATTAGGATCTTTTCTAGGAAGAAAAAGACTTTTCTAGGAAGAAAAAAATTTTGTTTTCGGGGGATTAAAGGAGTGAACTCATGTGGTAGAGGGTGTTCATTCTGGGCACAAGAACTGTTTGAGAACATTAACCTCAATAGAGATCAGATCAAAAAGAGACAGACGGTTTGGCAGTTAATGGTTTATGCATTACTTTATATTTTATTTCTAGGCTTGAGCAGTCTTTTGCTTCTTGGACACAAGTACGAGTTTTTTGAAAGAATCACTGAAAGCTTGTCTCACTTGTTTGTTTCTCAGAGTGTAAATGAATGGGTTCAACATAGGAGCAATTGATGTCATTAGAACTGCCACACCCTTGTTAATAGCCACTGATTCCTTTGCTGATGGTTTAACATAGACGAAGATACAGCTGCCATAGGTGATGGAAACCACAATCATGTGAGAAGAACAGGTAGAAAAAGCTCTTTTCCTTTGCTGGGAAGAGGGGAGTCTTACAATGGTTTTGATGATGTAAATGTAGGATAGAGCAACACACACAAGGGTCAGAATGAAGGTCAGCACAGCAGAGACAATAACCAGCTGTTCTATGAGCCATGTATCTGAGCATGAAATCTTCAAGATAGGAGAGGCATCACAGAAAAAATAATCAATTATATTTGAGTCACAGAATTTTAAATTTAGGAACAGAATAAGTGGTGGTAATATGATCAACAAGCCGGATATCCAACAGCAGAGGACAAGCCTCTGGCAGACTCTGCTGTTCATGATGGTCATATAATGCAGGGGTTTGCAGATGGCCACATAACGGTCATAGGACATGATGGCCAGGAGAAAAAACTCTGTTACTCCAAAGACATCAGTAAAAAACACTTGAATAATACAAATAGCATATGTAATTGACCTGTCACCTGTTGCTATGTTGTATAAATATCTAGGGATACAAGCAGTTGTAAATGAAACTTCTAATAAAGCAAAATTTTGTAGGAAATAGTACATGGGTGTTTTAAGGTGAGGATCCATTAAAGTGAGGAATATGATAGTCAGATTCCCAGTTATACTAAACATGTATGTGAGAAACAGAAACATAAAAATTGGAATCTGAAGTTGAGGGTCATCTGTCAGTCCCACCAGGATAAAGGTTGTGATTGTATGGTTTTCCATCACTGGCTACTGAATTTTATTCATTTAATATAAAATTTAAAAATATTTTCTATGATACTTTTTCAATAAAGTGGTAACGAAGCCAGATAGCAATATAGAATGACTACTAGATATTAATTCACTTGCAGTTTCTTCTTTAGAGTGGTAATTTATATTGCCAATGCTCTAGTGGACTTGGCTACTCAATTGTTTATTTTATTAATATTTTATTGTTTTGGCAGTTTTGGGATAGATTTTAAGCTTATATTAAAAATATTGTTCTACTACCCCATTTTTATCTTTGATCTCACATTTTTGATCTGTATCCCAGAGTGAATTTTCTCATGTAATTAGATTGAACCCACAATGTATTGTGACTGAATATACTTATGATTTCTTCTTACCACTAAGATTTTTTCTCTACTTTAAAGGGAAATATTTAAATATAATTATTTGCTGCATATCATTTCTTAAAGATTTGGTCATGATAACATGTACGTATGTAACCACTAATCTAGGCCTTATGCACAGGCTTTGTTGATCTATCTGTGACTTGCATTTTACATTTTTCCACTAAGACCAAATGTGTGTTTATGTTATTTTGTTTTTTGTTTTAACATGCAACTTCCACATTGTTGGATAATTTGTCTGACCCTTCTTATGTTTCTCTGTTAATATGCAATTTACACTCAGTGTCCAGAGAGTTTACAACTCAGAAAGAATTTTAATGCACAATTTATTTGCTACATGTGAAGAAATGTTTGGCCCAATGATACACAACTGGAAAAAAGCCACATATTTTTATTACGCTTTCAGTCCATTAAGTATGGAAAATACTCTAACACTTTGTGTCATTATTGCTAAAATAAAAATAAAATTTAGTACTGAATATACTCTTCATGTACCTGTCTTGACTTTCTCCGTAAGTCTTAGAGATAGTGGCAGCACCATGGCAATTAAAAGCAGACCTTCTGAGGCAATGATCTTCACCATTCAACACTGGATTTCCAGCCTTTGCCAGTATGAACTTGGGCAAGCGTTTGGACCTCTCAGGCTTCCAGTTTTCTAATCTATAAAATGGGAATAATAATAATCTTTACCATATATATTTAAAATGATTGGAAGAAACAATACTGTTATAATAAAATCTGATGCATAGTCTGTGCTTCATAATTATCAACTATTATTTTCTGGATGTCTACAGATAATTGATGTGATTGTAAAACCCAGAAATCCATGTTGGACTTTTATTCCGTGTAACTCATGCTATCTTTCTATTCCATGTTCTTTGTAATTAAAAGTAGAGATTCTATTTAGTGAGAAATTGGGATAGGTATTGAAAGTAAGCACGTAACAATGGTTATCTGTCTGAAAAAAAAAATCCACCCCTCATCTCTCTCCTTCCACACTGATCTTTACTTTCCAGACTCCCAAACAAGCTGGCCTCAACTATTCATTTGTGATTTTTACTTACAGTATCACTTCTACTAAAAAGTCTTCTAAAAATATTGTCTACATTAACTGGACCTTAGTTGTGCTCCCATAATAAGTAATTCTTACTTCTGTCTTAACATTTCCTCTGAGAAAGTAAGTTTGTTGAAATCAGGGACTGTTGTCTTTTTTTTTTTTTTAACTGAGATAACTACCAAAGCTAACACAATCCTGGGCTTAGTCAATAGTACAATATATTGTTGTATAAATATGTACTTATTCATTTGCCTATGTATTCAAACCCATCTTCTGTTTTGTTTGGATTTTATCCTAATACTGCTTTGTTGCTGATCTTAATTATTTTAATTTTATATATCTTTGTATTTAACATGGGGATTTGTTTTTTTGAAGCAGCAGTTTTGCTAGTGAATAAAGTCATGAATACCATTACAGTATCACCCTCTTTGTTTACGTTATTACTTTCCATGCTGGCCAAACTGTTAACTGGCATCTTGTTTTAACTGTCAAGCAGATGAATAGTTGTATCCTTCTGGGTGACTATTCTTTCTTTCATGGTGAATCTCAGTAAGATACTCAAATGGAAAGCCAAGAAATTTGCATATGAATACATAATTTTCAAAAGCTATTCATCTTAAAATATAAATATTTTTACATCTCCAGAAGATAAATGCACATACTTTTATTTAATTTTAGTCCACTATATTTATGTATCTCCAGTTTTAAAATCTCTTTTTACTTTTGGTAAATTTTTACTATTCAAAAATCTCAACTATATTGAAATAGCTTTATGAATGCACCACTGTTTTATTTATTTATTTATTTAAATTTATTTTGATTGGAGGCTAGTTACTTTACAATATTGTGGTGGTTTTTGCCATACATTCACATGAATCAGCTATGGGTGTACATGTGTTCCCCATCCTGACTCTCCCTCTCACCTCCCTCCCCATCCCATCCCTCTGGGTCATCCCAGTGCACCAGCCCTGAGCACCCTGTCTTATGCATCAAACCTGGACTGGTGATCTGTTTCACATATGATAATATACACCTTTCAATGCGATTCTCTCAAATCATTCCACCCTTGCCTTCTCCCACAGAATCCAAGTCTGTTCTTTACATTTGTGTCTTTTTTGCTGTCTCACATATAGGATCATCGTTACCATCTTTCTAAATTCCATATATATGTGTTAATATATTGTATTGGTGTTTTTCTTTCTGACTTACTTTGCTCTGTATAATAGGCTCCAGCTTCATCCACCTCATTAGAACTGATTCAAATGCATTCTTTTTAATAACTGATTAATATTCCATTGTGTATATGTACCAAGCTTTCTTATCCATTCATCTGCCGATGGATGGACATCTAGGCAGCGTCCATGTCTTGGCTGTTGTAAACAGATGCGCCACTGTTTTAAATCAGTTTCCAACACAGTATTATGTATTTTGTTTTCTACAATTGATAAAATTTCTGCAAAAGGCATATTTTATAAACATTACTGCTTGATTTCACAATAATTTCTGGAAATAAAATCTCAAGGAAAAAGAAGATATTTATTTAGAAATTTTGTACTCATTTACCAAAGTATCATCTATAAACTTTATCACTTTTTCCTTCAAATCACTGTGTGAATGTGTAATTGTACCCACACTGAAATTACTACAAAGTATCATGTGCTTTTTTCTCAAGATTATTGACACTTGTATTTGATATACTGTCACTGAGTCTTAACTCCCACAATTTACACCATTTGATCAGTCTGCATTTAAGGTTTCTAACCTTGTCTTTCACAGGTAAAGGTTTTTCTCATTAAAATTTCCGTTTATGTTTCTTCAATACGTATTTCCTTAATATTTTAAAATCAGAGTTTAAGAAATTTCTAGTTCTTGATTAAGCTTAAGAGTTGTTCACTAGTTTTCCTCAGCTCTCATACTGACATTTTACTAACAAATTTCAAATATTTTTTGGTTTTGAACTACTATCTTCAGGACTGAAGTGTCTCATATAAATTAATAGAAAGCAATTTGCTTTTCAATTTCCTGGTGAAATTCAATTAGATATATTATTGGTTGTCATTTGTTCTCTTAAAATACTCACTTTCTCCTGAAGTTAAGGCAGGATTATCTCTTAACTGTGTGACTGGTTATTACTGTTAAACCCAGAGTTATTACTGTAAACATTATAGGAAAGGAGAGATACCAATGATTTTTTTTGAAGAACTTTGACATTCCTAGGAACTAACTTTAAGGACACACCAAAATAATTTCAATACATAATTTTAATTAAAGGGAAGGATACTCTTTTCAGTCTTCCTAATCTGTTATTCCTCCACCCAGTGACATCTAAAGCTTCACATGATAACATGCTCTTTTCTTCATCCTTGGTGGTAGCCCTTATTCCAAAATATTCTTCAATTATTGCAGTCATTCATAATGACAGTTTTTAAGAGGCAAAGTTTAAGAAAACATTTTGCATTTTTCAAAGACTTACATATTTTTAAAAAGTGCCTAGATAACTAGTTTTGTCAATATTATTATGTAAGTTGTCATATTGGATGATTTTGAAATATATATATATATACACACACACACACACACTTTTTTTCTCTTTAAAAAAAGAAGTGAGAATGTGGCAGAGATGACTTCTCACTACATATAAATTCACATCATCATTATGTAAACTATAAAAACCAGCATTGAAGAAACACAATGCAGGACTTCTTTGGTGGTCCAGTGTAAAGAATCCACCTGCCGATGAAGGGGACACAGGTTCCGGCCATGGTCTGGGAAGATTCCACGTGCTGTGGAGCAACTAAGTCCAGACACCACAACTACTGAGCCTGCTCTAGAGTCCATGAGGAATAACTGCTGAGCCTGCGTGTTGCAGCTACTGAAGTCTGTGTGCCCTAGAGTCCGTGCTGTGCGACAAGAGAAACCACCACAATGAGAAGCCTGCACATGGCAACTAGAGAGTAGCCCCCCACTCATCGTAACTGGAAAAAGCCCATGTACAGCAACAAAGACTCAGTAGAACAACAAATATATAAATAAGGTGGAATATGTTTTAAAAATATATAATGCAGAGATATTTGTGGATTTTCATGTAATGATTCAAATATTAATTACATCTGATTTGGGTAAATCTCATGAAATATGCTTCTCAGAGAAAAATCATCCAATAGATCTATTAAACATAAAAGAAATGGCCACTCTTCTTACTCCTCTGAGAGTTAATAATAGCTTAAGCAGGTTCTCTAACAAAAAGAATCATAAAGCCTAATTTAATGAAGTGAATCTATTAGAAAAAGTTTGTGAGACACTTCATTTTCAGCTTATGGTTTCACTTACCTGACTGGTGCTGTGGGAGGGTCACAGTAATTAAAACGCTGAGTCTTTTAATCTCCAATACACAGAGATTTTCAAACCAAGAACTTTGGTCACCTTTACACCTAGCAAATATTTCTGGCTCTGTCTTGACTGAAAGTAAAATATTGTTCAACTACTTTCCCCTCTTGCTCTGAAATCATTGATATTATGACTTCTCTGGTTAGGGTAAAAGGCTTTTACACTGTTAAGATTTATATTTGATTTATTTGCTAAACCTCCAAGTAAATAATAAACAACTGGGTCCTTGGTGACCCAGATTCAAGCATCACAAATGGGTCTCCTTTGTAATGAACCTGGGCAAAAATCCTGAGAGATACAGTAGGTGGGCAGTGTCCTTAGAGACACGAAGATGCAGCAATAGCAACAGACACAGGTGAAGACAAAACAGTAAAAAACCAGAAGGTCAAGAAGTAGTCTGATTTTTCTACATTTCTTCCTTATCACATGAAAGATCACAACTTTATCTCACTTGCTACTTTTGTCTCAATCATTAAGTAAGATAAGGAATTTGGAAAACACTACAAAACTCAAAGCAAATGATAACTCTCTTTAATATTCTAAAAATATGAATATTTTCATTTTTATCTCCCCTTTGAGCATTCCTAAGACCTGGCTATATGGGTTCATATAAAGATAGTTTTCTTTAAATTCAAATAAAGATATGCTTTATTTTCATGATAAATTTGTGGAGTAAATTTGGAGTAAACCTGTGTACTTAAAACAAAAACTGTAGTATATGCACTAGTAATTTTTTGAGCTGTGGGTTGTAAATGGTAACTTTTCTTTCATCTTATATATTAGAGGGATGGAGAGAGAGATAATAAGCAAGAGAGAGAGCATATGAGTCAAATAAGAAAGCAAAGAGTGAGAGGGTAGATTTAAACATGGTTTTTAGCAGTACTTACAGAAAGTGCAAATGTATTAAATATTGCCAAATTAAACAGAAAACAAACCCAATCATACAATTTTAAAAAGACATTCATAATAACTATTTTCTGTTTATGAGACTTTTTATATAAGTACATGCATTGGTAAGAAAAGGAGGGGGCAAATAGATTCAAGGGATTAGACTTGGTAGACAGCATGCCTGAAGAACTATGGATGAAGATTCATAACATTGTTCAGGAGGTAGTGATCAAAACCATCTCCAAGAAAAAGAAATACAAGAAGGCATAGTGGTTGTCTGAGGAGGCCTTACAAATAGTTGAGAAAAGAAGAGAAAGTGAAGTGAGTGAAGTGAGTGAAAAGGAAATATATACCCAACTGAATGGACAGTTCCAAAGAATAGCAGAGGAAGATAAGAAAGTGTTCTTAAGTGAACTGTGCAAAGAAAGAGAGGAAAATAATAGAGTGAGAAAGACTAGAGATCTCTTCAAGAAAATTGAAGACACATAGGGAACATTTCTTGCAAAGATGGGCACAATAAAAGAAATGGTATGGACCTAACAGAAACAGAAGATATTAAGAAGAGGTGGCAAGCATATACAGAAGAACTGTACAAAAAAGGTCTTAAAAACCCAGATAACCACGACAATGTGATCACTCAACTAGAGACAAACATATTGGAGTGGGAAGTCAAGTGGGCCTTGGGAAGAATTGCCATGGACAAAGCTAATGGAGATGATGGAATGTAAGTTGAGCTATTTCAATCCTAAAAGATGATGCTGTGAAAGTGCTGAATTCAAAATGCCAGCAAATTTGGAAAACTCAGCAGTGGCCACAGGACTGGAAAAGGTCAGTTGTCATTCTGATACCAAAGAAGGGCAATGCCAAAGAATGTTCAAACTAGTGCACAATTGCACACATTTTACATGCTAACAAGGTAATGCTCAAATCTTTCAAGCTAGGCTTCAACAGTATGTGAATCGAGAACTTCCAGATGTTACAAGCTGGATTTAGAAAAGGCAGAGGAACCAGAGATAAAATTGCCAATGTCAGTTGGATCACAGGGGAAGCAAGGGAATTAAAAAAATTATATACTTCTTCTTCAATGACTATGCTAAAGCCATTGACTCTGTGTGTGTGTGTGTGTTAGTTGCTTAGTCGTGTCTGACTCTTTGCAACCCCATAGACCATAACCCACCAGGCCCCTCTGTCCATGGGATTCTCCAGGCAAGAACACTGGAGGGGGTTGCCATTTCCTTCTCCAAAAGGAACTATGGAAAGAAAGAAAGTGAATTTGCTCAGTTGTGTCCGAGTCTTTGTGACTCCATGGACTGTAGCCCACCAGACTCTTCCATCCATGGAATTCTCCAGGCAAGAGTACTGCAGTAGGTTGTCATTTCCTTCTCCACATTACTGTGTGGATCACAACAAACCAGAAAATTCTTTAAGAGATGAGAATACGAGAGCATCTTACCTGCCTCCTGAGAAAACTTCATTCCAGTCAAGAAGCAACATTTAGAACTGGACGTGGAACAAAGGACAAGTTCCAAAATGGGAAAGAAATGCATCAACGCTATATATTGTCACCTTGTTTATTTAACTTATATGCAGAATGCGTGCATTGTATCTGACTCTTTGCAACCCCATGGACTGTAGCCCACCAGGCTCCTCTGTCCATAAATTGTCCAGGCAAGAATACTGGAGTGGGTTGCCATGCCTTCCTTCAGGGGGATTTTTCTGACCCAGGGACTGAACCCATGTTTCCTGCAGCTCCTGCATTGTAGGTGGATTCTTTACCACTGAACCACCAGGGAAGCCCGCACATGCAGAGTACATCATGTGAAATGCAGGGCTGGATGGAGCTCAAACTGAAATCAAGATTGCTGGGAGAAATATAAATAACTTCAGATATGCAGATGATACCACCACAATGGCAGAAAGTGAAGAAGAACTTAAGAGCCTTTTGATGAAGGTGAAAGAGGAGAGTGAAAAAGCTGGCTTAAAACTCAACATTCAAAAAATTAAGATCATGGCATCTGGTCCCACTACTTTATGGAAAATAGATGGGGAAAAAAGGAAACAGTGACAGATTTTATTTTCTTGGGCTTCAAAATCACTGCAGATGGTGACTGAAACCATGAAATTAAAAGACATGTGATTCTTGGAAGAAAAGCTATGAGAAACCTAGACAGTGTATTAAAAAGCAGAGGGATCAATTGCTGACAAATGTCCATATATTCAAAGCTATGGTTTTTCCCATAGTTATGTACAGATGTGAGAATTGGACCATAAGGAAGGTCGAACAGTGAAAAATTGATACTTTTGAACTGTGGTGCTGGAGAAGACTCTTGTGAGTCCCTTGGACAGCAAAGAGATCAAACCAGTCAATCCTAAAGGAAATCAATCCTGAATATTCCTTGGAAAGACTAATGCTGATCCTGAAGCTCCAATGCTTTGGCCACCTGATGTGAAGAGCCGACTCATTGGAAAAGACGCTGATGCTGGCAAGATTGAAGGCAGGAGGAGAAGGGGCAACAGAGGATGAGATGATTGGATGGTATCACTGACTCAGTTGACATGAATTTGGGCAAACTTCAGGAGATGGTGAAAGACAGGGAAGCCAGCTTGCTGCAGTCTATGGGATCACAAAGAACCTGACATGACTGAAAGACTGAACAACGACAACAAGCAGAATGAAGGATACAGACAATATGATCATGTCATTAGATGCAGAAAATGCTTTTGACAAATTGAAACCATTTCATGATTAAAATTACTCAACAAACTGGCTACGGAAGAAAGGTATGCTTATGTTAGCTAGACTGATGGAGAATGACAGAAATAGCACCTGCCAGTGATGGGCTAGCTGTTTGGTGAGGAGTAAAGCAATGACGTCTGCCAGTATTTCCATACTGGAGAAATTTCCTGCAGATCCCTGCTCATTTGGTACCTGCCCTAAAATTAGTCAATGGATCTCTTTGTCCTGTCACCCAAGTTCTTGTTAAGCTGCCGTCTCTGCACTAGGACTTAGAGTGAGTTTGTGCAAGACCCTTCAAGAGTGGAGTCTCAGTTTTCCACAGCCCTCTGGCTCTCCCTAATATAAACCCTGTTAGTTTTCAAAGCTGGAAGTTTCGAAGTTCCCTTTCCTGGTGCAGGTCCCCAGGGCTGGGGAGTTTGATAAGGGGAGCTTCAGACCCCTTGCTCCTTAGTGAGTACCGCAGTAGTTGTGGTATCCATCCTGCTTGTGGGTCCCCATGTCACGGGTGTGGGATCTGACTGGACTGCATTTCTGTCTCTCTCACCAATCTTGATACGGCCTTTCAAAAATATTCTTTGTTGTAGAAAACCTGTTCTGCTAGTCTTAGTCATTCTCAGGGGCAATTGTTCTGTATACAGCTGTAGTTTTGATACGTCCATGAGATGAAGGAAACTCGGGATCTTCCCGGACTGTCACTTTAATCTGTAATCCCATCCATTTGATTCTTTATAGTTATTTTTTTCGTGTAAGAGTTTGGGATTTTTCCTTAATAAATAATTCTTTTTTCAAGAGTTGTGAGATTTTTTTTCATTTAATATATTTGAAGGTAATGTTTTCAGTATATTTTGTTTACTGCTTTTATATACATGAATTTTGTATACAGTTTTTGTCATTATGGCAGATTTTAAATACACAATATAAAAAAAAGTTTTAGTGACATTGTTACTGTAGAAGATAAAGCTTAGTTCAAAACAGCAGGTAGAATAGATAATTTATTCAGACCTGGTTTATATGTTTGTGTGATTTTGATTGGGGTGGAGGAGAAGAAATGCCCTTTAAGTGGAAATGAAATGCAAATTGAGACCTATATGAAAACTAGAAGTATAATGGAAGGATGAGGGAAAGAACATTTATTTTTTACAGAAGCAACAGCAAATACAAAATCATAGAGATAACAAGAGAAATCCAAAGGATGGCCATGAGACTTTCTTAGAAGGGTTGCAGAAAACTTAATATGAAAGGTTACATAGTAGTTTTATGAACTCTTTGAGAAAAATTGACATTTTGCCATCTTCTAATCTATAAAGTATTGATTTCATGAAAAAATTAACTATTATTTTTTTAACTTTTCATTCAGATTACTTTTTAATTATCTTAGACTTCCATGTATATTGCTGGTTTGGTTTCCTTGATTTTTCTTAAAAAATTTTGTTTCAATGATATACAAAAAATTATTGCTTAATGTGTGTACATTTAGAGTTTGAATATCATATTTTATTTTGGCAATTGAGCAATTTTGAAAAGAGTAATAGATTCTTTAATTCCTCAACTGCAATTAATATTTTGACATTGTACTTAAAATAATTGCATATGTATTTAGAAAAGAGTTTTTCCTTACATTTATTCAGTTCAGTTCAGTTCAGTCACTCAGTCATGTCCGACTCTTTGCGACCCCATGAATCGCAGCACGCCAGGCCTCCCTGTCCATCACCAACTCCCAGAGTTCACTCAGACTCACGTCCATCGAATCAGTGATGCCATCCAGCCATCTCATCCTCTGTCGTCCCCTTCTCCTCCTGCCCCCAATCCCTCCCAGCATTTATTCTGTATAATCTGTGAATTTTTTAATTTTTTATTTCAACATTGTGTGTGTTCATTAATTTTGAATAAACTGCAGGATCCTAGATATCATATTCTGCTTCCAGTTAAAATGGCACTTATTTGGACATGTATTGATTTAAATTTTCTTTACTTTTCAATGGAATCATGTTACTCCCTGCTAAATGTGATTTAAAACTTTTTTAGTACTATAGGATGATTGGTGAGGTAAACATGTTTAGGGATATTGCCAATTTAAAAGAAATCTGGATGATGAACTGTCAAGAGATAAGCACTCAAAAAAATTTAATTAGTTAAAAATTTCAGCAACATTTATATTGGAAGATAGGAAGAGCACTTTAAATAATTTTTTGCAAGTCCAATAAAATATAATTTCCATATTTGATTTGCATTAAGATTTTTTTCTTCTCTTCAATTGTGTTTGCCGGATTAGAGTAGAATCAAGCTTATTTTTTATTAGATAATTATTATTATGTCTTCGGATTGAGTTTTTTGTTTTTGTTTTTTTCTAGGAAGACTTTTTGCAGAGGGATTAAAGGAGAGAACTCATTAGTAGATAGTGTTCTTTCTGGGTGTAAGAAAAGTTTGAGAAAACTGACCTGAATAGAGATCAGATCAACAAGAGACAGACACATTTGGGGATTTAATGGCTTATGCTTGATTTGATATTTTATTACTGAACATAAGCACTCTTTTAATTCTTGGACACCTATGCAAGTTTTTTGAAAGAATCGCTGAAGGCTTGTTTCACTTGTTTTGTTTCTCAGAGTGTAAATGAATGGGTTCAACGTGGAAGCAATAGATGTCATTAGCACTGTCACACCCTTGTTAATAGCCACTGATTCTTTTGCTGAAGGTTTGATGTAGATTAAGATACAGCTTCCATAGGTGATGGAAACCACAATCATATGAGAAAAACAGGTAGAAAAAAGCTCTTTTGCTTTGCTGAGCAGAAGGGAGTCTTAGAATGGTTTTGATGATGTAAATGCAGGATAGACCAACACATACAAGGGTTAGAATGAAGATCAGCACAGCAGAGACAATAACCAACTGCTTTATGAGCCATGTGTCTAAGAATGAAATCTTCAAGATAAGAGAAGCATCACAGAAAAAATAATCAATTACATGAGTCACAGAATTTTTTTATTTTTTAAATTTAAATTTATTTATTTTAATTAGAGGCTAATTACTTTACATTATTATATTGGTTTTGCCATACATCAACATGAATCTGCCATGGGGGTACACGTGTTCCCAATCCTGAATCCCCCCACCCACCTCCCTCCCCATACCATCCTTCTGGGTCATCCCAGTGCACCAGCCCCAAGCATCCTGTATCCTGCATCAAACCTGGACTGGGGATCGTTTCTTATATGATATTATACATGTTTCAATGCCATTCTCCCAAGTCATCCCCCCCTCCTCCCACAGAGTCCAAAAGACTGTTCTATACATCTCTGTCTCTTTTGCTGTCTTGCATAGAGGGTTATCATTACCATTTTTCTAAATTCCATATATATGTGTTACTATACTGTGGTCATGTATGGATGTGAGACTCGGACTGTGAATAAGGCTGAGCTCCAAAGAATTGATGCTTTTGAACTGTGGTGTTGGAGAAGACTCTTGAGAGTTCCTTGGACTTTAAGGAGATCCAACCAGTCCATTCTGAAGGAGATCAGCCCTGGGATTTCTGTGGAAGGAATGATGTTAAAGCTGAAACTCCAGTACTTTGGCCACCTCATGCGAAGAGTTGACTCATAGGAAAAGACTCTGATGCTGGGAGGGATTGGGGGCAGGAGGAGAAGGGGATGACAGAGGATGAGATGGCTGGATGGCATCACTGACTCGATGGACATGAGTCTGATGAACTCCGGGAGTTGGTGATAGACAGGGAGGCCTGGCGTGCAGCGACTGAACTGAACTGAACTGATAACTGTATTGGTGTTTTTCTTTCTGGCTTACTTCACTCTGTATAATTGGCTCCAGTTTCATCCACCTCATTAGAACTGATTCAAATGTATTCTTTTTAATGGCTGAGTAATACTCCATTTTGTATATGTACCACAGCTTTCTTATCCATTCATGTGCTGATGGGCATCTAGGTTGCCTCCATGTCCTGGCTATTATAAACAGTGCTGTAATGAACATTGGGGTACACGTGTCTCTTTCAATTCTGGTTTCCTCAGTGTGTATGACCAGCAGTGGGATTGGCATGTTCTATTTCCAATCATGTGGTAGTTTAAGGAATCTCCACACTATTCTCCATAGTGGCTGTACTAGTTTGCATTCCCACCAACAGTGTAAGAGGGTTCCCTTTTTTTCACATTCTCTCCAGCTTTTATTGCTTGTAGACTTTTGGATCACAGCCATTCTGACTGGACCTCATTGTGGTTTTGATTTGCATTACTCTGATAATGAGGGTTGTTGAGCATCTTTTCATGTGTTTGTTAGCCATCTGTATGTCTTCTTTGGAGAAATGTCTATTTAGTTCTTTGGCCCATTTTTTGATTGGGTCGGTTTTTTTTTTTTTTTTTTTGGAATTGAGCTGCAGGAGTTGCTTGTATATTTTTGAGATTAGTTGTTTGTCAGTTGCTTATTTGCTATTATTTTCTCCCATTCTGAAGGCTGTCTTTTCACCTTGCTTATAGTGTTTGTTGTGCAGAAGCTTTTAATTTTAATTAGGTCCCATTTGTTTATTTTTGCTTTTATTTCCCAGTAATCTGGGAGGTGGGTCATAGAGGATCCTGCTGTGATTTATGTCAGAGAGTGTTTTGCATATGTTCTCCTCTAAGAGTTTTATAGTTTCTGGTCTTATGTTTAGATCTTTAATCCATTTTCAGTTTATTTTTGTGTATGGTGTTAGAAAGTGTTCCAGTTTCATTCTTTTACAAGTGGTTGACCAGTTTTCCCAGCACCACTTGTTAAAGAAATTGTCTTTAATCCATTGTATATTCTTGCCTCTTTATTCAAAGATAAGGTGTCCATAGGTGCATGGGTTTATCTCTGGGCTTTCTATTTTGTTCCATTGATCTATATTTCTGTCTTTGTGCCAGTACCATACTGTCTTGATAACTGTGGTTTTGTAGTAGAGCCTGAAATCAGTCAGGTTGATTCCTCCAGTTCCATTCTTCTTTCTCAAGATTGCTTTGGCTATTCGAGGTTTTTTGTATTTCCATACAAATTGTGAAATTATTTGTTCTAGCTCTGAAAAATACTGTTGATAGCTTGATAGGGATTGCATTGAATCTATAGATTGCTTTGGGTAGTATACTCATTTTCACTATATTGATTCTTCCAATCCATGAACATGGTATATTTCTCCATCTATTAGTGTCCTCTTTGATTTCTTTCACCAGTGTTTTATAGTTGTCTATATATAGGTCTTTAGTTTCTTTAGGTATATATATTCCTAAATATTTTATTCTTTTCGTTGCGATGGCTAATGGAATTGTTTCCTTAATTTTCTTTCTATTTTCTCATTATTAGTATATAGGAATGCAACGGATTTCTCTGTGTTGACTTTATATCCTGCAACTTTACTATATTCATTGATTAGCTCTAGTAATTTTCTGGTGGCGTCTTTAGGGTTTTCTATGTAGAGGATCATGTCATCTGCAAATAGTGAGTTTTACTTCTTCTTTTCCAATTTGGATTCCTTTTATTTCTTTTTCTGCTCTGATTGCTGTGGCCAAAACTTCCAAAACTATGTTGAATAGTAGTGGTGAGAGTGGGCACCCTTGTCTTGTTCCTGACTTTAGGGGAAATGCTTTCAAATTTTCACCATTGAGGATAATGTTTGCTGTGGGTTTGTCATATATAGCTTTTACTATGTTGAGGTATGTTCCTTCAATTCCTGCTTTCTGGAGAGTTTTTTTTTAAATCATAAATGGATGTTGAGTTTTGTCAAAGGCTTTCTCTGCATCTATTGAGATAATCATATGGCTTTTATTTTTCAATTTGTTAATGTGGTGTATTACATTGATTGATTTGCGTATATTGAAGAATCCTTGCATCCCTGGGATAAAGCGCACTTGATCATGGTGTATGATCTTTTTAATGTGTTGTTGGATTCTGATTGCTAGAATTTTGTTAAGGATTTTTGCATCTATGTTCATCAGTGATATTGGCCTGTAGTTTTCTTTTCTTGTGGCACCTTTGTCAGTTTTTGATATTAGGGTGATGGTGTCCTCACAGAATGAGTTTGGAAGTTTACCTTCCTCTGCAATTTTCTGGAAGAGTTTGAGTAGGATAGGTGTCAGCTCTTCTCTAAATTTTTGGTAGAATTCAGCTGTGAAGCCATCTGGACCAGGGCTTTTGTTTGCTGGAAGATTTCTGATTACAGTTTCAATTTCTGTTCTTGTGATGGGTCTGTTAAGATTTTCTATTTCTTCCTGGTTCAGTTTTGGAAAGTTGTACTTTTCTAAGAATTTGTCCATTTCTTCCAAGTTGTCCATTTTATTGGCATATAATTGCTAATAGTATTCTCTTACGATCCTTTGTATTTCTGTGTTGTCTGTTGTGATCTCTCCATTTTCATTTCTAATTTTATTGATTTGATTTTCCTCCCTTTGTTTCTTGATGAGTTTGGCTAATGGTTTGTCAATTTTATTTATCCTCTCAAAGAACCAGCTTTTGGCTTTGTTGATTTTTGCTATCGTCTCCTTTGTTTCTTTTGCATTTATTTCTGCCCTAATTTTTAAGATTTCTTTCCTTCTACTAACCCTAGGGTTCTTCATAGAATTTTAAATTTAGGAACAGAACAAGTAGTGGTAGTATCATCAACAAGCCAGACATCCAACAGCAGAGGACAAGCCTCTGGCAGATTCTCCCATTCATGATGATCATATAATGAAGGGGTTTGCAGATGGCCACATAATGGTCATAGGACATGGTGGCCAGAAGGAAACTCTGTTACTCCAAAAACATCAGTATAAAATGTTTCAATAATAGAAATAATATATGTAATTTTCTTATCATCTGTTGCTGTGTTGTACAAATATCTAGGGATACAAGCAGTTGTAAATGAAACTTCTAATAAAAGGGTGTTTTAAGGTGAAAGTGAAGTCACTCAGTCATGTCTGACTCTTTGCAACCCCGTGGACTG
The DNA here is from genome assembly GCF_002263795.3 of Bos taurus. Classification (NCBI taxonomy): domain Eukaryota; kingdom Metazoa; phylum Chordata; class Mammalia; order Artiodactyla; family Bovidae; genus Bos; species Bos taurus. The sequence continues at coordinate 58,084,270 of NC_037332.1, forward strand.
GAGCCTACAAGGCTCCTCCAACCATGGAATTTTTTTTGCCAGAGTACTGGAGTGGGTTGCCATTTCCTTCTCCAAGAACTCTTCCTGACTCAGGGATCAAACCCAGGTCTCCTGCATTGCAGGCAGAAACTTTACCATCTGAGCCAAGGTGTGGTCCCACTAAAGTGAGGAAAATTATGGTCAGATTCCCAGTTATACTCAACATGTATGTGAGAAATAGAAACATGATAATTGGGATCTAAAGTTGAGGGTCATCCATCAGTGCCAACAGAATGAAGGTTGTGATTGTGTGATTTTTCATCACTGACTACTGAATTCTATTCTATTCATATAAAATTTAAAAATATTTTATCTGATGTTTATTTGAAAAAAGTGGTATTAAAGTCAGACAGCAATAAAGAGTGACTACTAGAAATTAATTCATAGGCAGTTTCTTCTCTAAAGTAGTAATTGGTATTGACAATACTCTGGTGGCTGGGTTACTCAATTGTTTATTTTATTGTTTTGGCAGTTTTGTGATAGAAATTAAACATATCTTAAAAATTATTCTATAATCCCATTTTCATATTTCATTTCACATTTTTAATCTATATACAAGACAAAAATTTCTCCTATAATTAGATTTGATCCACCATGGTTTTGATTTAACACACTTATGATTTTACAGCTAATATTGTTTTCTAATTTGAAGATGAATATTTAAATATAATCATTTGCTTCATGTCTTTTCTAGAAGGTCTGGTCATGATAAAATGTAAATATGTAACAACTAGGGCCCCACACACAGGTTCTACCGATATATCTGTGACTTGTATTTTACAGTTTTCCACTAAGACCAAAAGTATTTATGTTGCTTTATTTTGTGTTTTAACATGCAACTTCCACATTATTGGATGATTGCTCTGACTCTCCTTATGTTTCTCTGCTAGTGTGTAATTTACACTCAGTGTTCACTGGATACACAATTTAGAGAAAATTTTAATGCACAATTTATTTGCTACATGTGAAGAAGTGTTTGGTCCAATGCTATATAACTGGGAAAAAACCCCACATATTTCTCTTACGCTTTCAGTCCGTTAAGTACAGTAATGCTCTAACACCTTGTTATCACAGTCACTAAGTTCAAAATAAAATTTAATACTAAATGTACTCTCCATGCACTTGTCTTGATTTTCTCCATAAGTCTTAGTGGTAGTGGCAGCTGTCTGGTGATAAGAGCAGATCTGAGGAGAGATTTTCATCATTCAACACCTGGCTTTCCAAACTTTGTTGGTATGAACTTGGGACATGTCTTGAATTCTCAGGCCTTCAGTTGGGGATGATAATAATCTCTACCATATATTTTAAAAATGACCAGAAAAAGTAATACATTTATAATAAAATCTGCTGCATGGGCTGTGCTTCATAAATATCAGGTGTTATTTTCTGGACTCTTACAGATAATTGGTGTGATATAAGACTCACAAATCCAATGTGGGATTTTGCTCTGTGTAACTCATATCTTCTTTCTATTCCTTATTCCTCATAATCAAGAGAAGAGATTCTATTTAGTGAGAAATTACCATGGATAGGTATTGCAAGTAAGTGCTTCACAATGATTATATGTTTGAAAAAAAATCTCTCCTCTTATCTCTTTCCTTCTACATTGATCCTACTTCCCAGTCTCCCAAACAACCTGACCTCAACTATTCATTTGTGACTTTCACTTTGAGTATCATTTCTACTGAAAAGTCTTCTAGTCTATGACTATACCCCCTGAATGTGCCTATCTTGTCTGAAAAGTCTTCTAAAACTATTGCCCGTAAAACTATTAACTGGACCTTATTTGTGCTTCCATAACAAGTAATTGCTACTTCTGTCTTAATGTTTCCTCAAAGAAATTAAGTCTGTTAAATTAATCAGGGACTGTTGTCCTTTTTACTAGCTTAACTACCCAAACTAACACAATTTTAGACTTATAGTCAATGGTAAGATACATTGTTGTATGCTGCTGCTACTGCTGCTAAGTCACGTCAGTCATGTCCGACTCTGTGTGACCCCAGAGACAGCAGCCCACCAGGCTCCCCTGTCCCTGGGATTCTCCAGGCAAGAACACTGGAGTGGGTTGCCATTTCCTTCTCCAATGCATGAAAGGGAAAAGTGAAAGTGAAGTCTCTCAGTCGTGTCTGACTCTTAGCGACCTCATGGACTTCAGCCTACCAGGCTCCTCCATTCATGGGACTTTCCAGGCAAGAGTACTGGAGTGGGGTGCCATTGCCTTCTCCGACATTGTTGTATAAACATACTTATTTATTTGCTTATATAATACATTCAAACCTATGCTCTGTCCTATTTGGATTTTATCTTGAAGGTGTTTTGTCACTGATTTTGATTGTTTCAGTTTTATATATCCTTGTATTTAAAATGGAGGATTTTTTTTTTTTTTACATTTGAAACAGTAGTTTTGCTAGTGAATAAAATTATGCATACCATGAAATTATCACCCTCTTTGTTTATGTTATTACCTTCCATGCTGGCCAAATCCTTAACTGTCATCTCTTCATTGTTTTAGCTGTCAAGTAGTTAAATAGTGGTATTCTTTTTTTTTTTTGCTTTCTGATTGAATCTGGTAGTAAGACACTTAAGCTGAAGGTCAAATTTGTATAGATTAATACACAATTTTCACAAGCTATTCACCTTAAAATAAATAATAAATATTTTTACATCTCTAGAAGATAAGTACACAATTTAAATCTATTTAATTTCAAGTCACTGTATTTGTATAACTATAGTCTTTAAATCTGTTTTAATTTTTGATAAGTTCTTATTATTTAAAAATCTTACCTTTATTGAAATAGCTTTATGAATGCACCACAATTTTAAATCAGTTTCCAGCAAACTTTTATGTATCTTTGTTTTCTATAATTGATAAAATGTCTACAAAAGGCACCTTTTTATAGACATTATTGCATGATTTCATAATAATTCAGATATTAATTTAGAACTTTTATACATATTTACCAAGTTATCATCTATGAACTATTTATCATTTTTTATTTCAACTCACTGTGTGACTATGTAATTGTATCCACTCTGAAATTACCACAAAGGATCATGAGCCTTTTTTTCAGGATTATTGATGCTTGCATTTGATACAGGTTTTGGTGTCATTAGGTCTTAACTCATGCAATTACACCATGGAGTATTCATTTGTTCAGTCTACATTTAAAGTTTCATCCTTGTCTTTCACAGATTCAGATTTTTCTTCCCTCTGAAATTTCCATTTCTTCAATGCTTATTTGCATAATATTTTAAAACCAGAGTTTAAAAACTTTCTAATTCTTTTTTGTGTGTGTGTGTGTGTGTTTAAAAACTTTCTAATTCTTGATTTGGTATAATAGTTGTTCAATAGTTCTTCAGTGATGACACCAATGCTTGACTAACATACTCAAATATTTTTTTAAGTTTAAATTAGTGATTCCAGGATTTGGCTGTCTCATCAAAATGAATAGAAAGTTATTTGCTTTTCAATTTCCTAGTGAGATTCAATTAGTTATATGACTGGTTCACATTTGTTCTTTTAAAATATTCACTTTCTCCAGAGGTTAGGACAGGATAGTCTCTTACTTTATGACCAGTTATTATAATAAAACCTGAAGGTTTATTGTATTGTAACTATCATTGGGAAGGAGAGAGGACAATGGTTTTTTTTCCAAGAACTTTGACATTCTTAGGAACTGTAGAGACACATCAAAATAGCTATATTAGATACTTTTAATCAAAGGAAAGGATTCTCTTTTCAGTATTCCTAATCCATTATCCTCTACCCAGTGACATCTAGAACTTCTCATGATAACAAACTCTTTCCTGAACCTTCTGGGTAGTAACCCTGAAGAGACAAATGTTCCAAAACATTCTTCATTATTGCAGTCATTAACAATGAAATGTTTTGAGAGGCAAAGTTCAAGAAAATATTTTGCATCTTTCAAAGACATTCATATTTTTTAAAAGTGCAAGGATAACTAGTTTTGTCAATATTATGATCTAAAATTTCATATTGGGTGATTTTATCATAGATACACATTTTTTTTTCTCTTTAAAAAGAAAAGTGAGAGTATGGCAGAGATAATTTTTCATCACATATAAATTCACATTAAATTTATGTAAGCTATAAATATTAGCATTCAAATATACAATGCAGAAAGGTCTACCAACCTTCATATAATAATTAAAACATAGTTATATCCAATTTTGGTAGAAAATCTGAGAAGTAAATCAGATTTACTGAAGGTGAAAGTAAATGCAATGGCCATTATACTTACTCTTCTGAGGGTTAATAATAGCTTCAGCTGATTCTTTACCAAAAAGAGTCGTAAAGCCAAATTTGATGAAGAAAATCTATTAGAAAAAGTTTGTGTGAGACTTCGTTTTTCAGCTTATTACTCTACTTACCCTGACTGGTGCTGTGGAAGGATCAGGTTCTCAAACACACTGAGAAATTTTCAAACTGAGAATTTTGGTCACCTTTATGCTTAGCAAATATATTCTAGCCCTGTCTTAACTGAAAGTAAAATATTGTTCAACTATTTCCCCCTCTTGCTCTGAAATCACTGATATTATGACTTCTCTGTTAGTGGTTTTTACACTACTAAGATTTATATTTGATTTATTTGCTAAACCTCCAAGTAAATAATAAGCAACTGGATCCTTGGTGACCCAGATTCAAATATGGCTAATTTGTAATGAACTTTGCCTCCTTTGTAATGAACTTGGGCAAAAATCCTGAGAGATGCAGTAGTGTGGGCAGTGTCTTTAGAGACACAAAAATGAACAATAGCAACAGGCACAGGTGAAGACAAAACAGTAAAAAACCAGATGGTCAAGTAGTTTTCTTTTTCTGCATTTCTTCCTTAACGTATGAAAGATCACAACTTTATTCCACTTGCAACTTCTGTCTCAGTTATTTAATAAGATTACAGATTTTGAAAGTATTAGAAAACTTAAAGTAAGTGATAACTCTTCTTAATATTCTAAAAATATGAATATTTAAAAAATATTATTTTATCTCTCCCTTGAGCACTCCTAAGATGTGGCTATGTGGATTCATGTAAAGATAGCTTTCTTTTAATTCAAATAAAGATATGCTTTCTTTTCACAGTAAGCTTAATTGTGGATTCTATTATATATCATTTTTATATCAAGATACTTATACTTTCTTTTCTTTTCTTTTTTAAAATACTTTCTTTTCATAATAAACACTGGTGTGGGTGTTTGCTGCTGCTTTTCAGTCTTCATCTTATTTTCTTGGATTAATACTGTGTACTTAGGAAAAAAATGTAGTATATGCACTAGTAATTTCTTGAGCTATGGGCTGTAAATGCTAGTCTTTCTTGCATCTTAGATATTAGAGGGATGGAGAGAGAGAACAAAGAGAAAGAGCAAATAACATATGAGACAAATAAGAAAGCAAATAGTGAGAGAAAAGAATTAAACACAATTTTAGCAGTAATTGTGGGAAATGCAAATATAGTAAATATTGTCAGATTAAACAGAAATCAAACACAGTCATAAACTTTTAATAAGAAACATAGTAAATTTTTTGCTTATGTGACGCTTTATATAAGTACATCCATTGGTAATAAAGGATAAAAGTTATGGGGAGATATATTGTGTAACCCTATAGAAAAACTTTAGTAATTATACTATTATCAGACAAAGCAAACTTTAAACAAGTTATTGTTTACATAAACAACTGTTCATATCAGCTTTATTTAAGCTATTGTTGTTGTTCAGTCTCTCAGTCATATCCAACTCTTTGTGACCGCATGGCTTGCAGCACGCCAGGCTTCCTCTTCTCCTCCTGCCTGTAATCTTTTCCAGCATCAGAGGATGAAATGGTTGGATGGCATCACTGACTCAATGGACATGAATTTGAACAAACTTCAGGAGATAGTGGAGGACAGAGAAGCCTGGTGTGTTTCTGTACATGGGGTCAGAGAGTCAGAAATGACTTTGTGACTGAACAACAATAAAACTTAGAAAAGTTGCTTAATTAAAATCAACATACAAAAACATAGTACCTCTACACAGTAGCCAGAAACAATTAGAAAATAAAAATTAAAAATCCACATAAAAACATGTTAGCCACTATGGAGAACAGTGTGGAGATTCCTTAAAAAACTGGAAATAGAGCTGTCTTATGACCCAGCAACCCCAATGCTGGGCATACACACTAAGAAACCCAGAAGTGAAAGAGACACGTGTACCCCAATGTTCATCACAGCACTGTTTATAATAGCCAGGACATGGAAGCAACCTAGATGTCCATCAGCAGATGAATGGATAAGAAAGCTGTGGTACATATACACAATGGAGTATTACTCAGCCATTAAAAAGAATACATTTGAATCAGTTCTAATGAGGTGGATGAAACTGGAGCCTATTTTACAGAGTGAAGTAAGCCAGAAAGAAAACACATATATATGGAATTTAGAAAGATGGTAACGATAACCCTGTATGCGAGACAGCAAAAGAGACACCAATGTATAGAACAGTCCTTTGGACTCTGTGGGAGAGGGAGAGGATGGGATGATTTGGGGGAATGTCATAGAAACATGTATAATATCAAATAAGAAATGAACTGCCAGCCCAGGTTCAATACAGGATCCTTGGGGCTGGTGCACTGGGATGATCCAGAGGGATGGAACAGGGAGGGAGGAGGGAGGGGGGTTCAGGATGGGGAAGACGAGTACACCCGTGGTGGATTCATGTTGATGTGTGGCAGAACCAATACAATATTGTAAGGTAATTAGCTTCCAGTGAAATGAATAAATTTAAATTAAAACATGTTATTAAATACATAGGAATAAATCTATCAAAATACCCCATGAAATGTCTATCAATATTGTGCAAGGCCTCTACACACTTAAAACTGTGAAATTTTTTGAAAGTAATGAAGATACCAATGGGTTGGCTCTATACCATGTTTTAATATATTGGAACTCTCAGTGTTGTTAAGACATTAATTTCCTCCAAATTGGCCTATATATTCAGTGCAATATTAAAATCACTAATGATAATTTTTGTTTGCAGAAATCCCCAGCATTTTTAAAGCTTTATGAAAAACAAATGGCTGAAAAGAACCTAAGTCACATTTAGGAAGCAGAAGAAAGTTGTTTGAATAACAATGAGTGTATCCATGCTCAGTCTTTTAGTTGTGTCCAGCTGTTTGCAACCCCATGGATTGTAGCCTGCCAGGCTCTTCTGTCCAGGATTTTCCAGGCAAGAATATTGGAGTAGGTTGCCATTTCCTACTCCAGGGAATCTTCCCAAATTGGGGGTTGAACCCATATCTTTTGCATCTTCTGCATTGGCAGGTGGATTTTTTACCACCGTGCCACCTGGGAAGACCTTGAGTAACAATACTTAATATGAAAACTAATAATAAAGCTAATATAAATAAAACAGTTCAGTATTGATTCAGAGACAATATCAATTGGCAAATAGATGGGGAAACAATGGAAACAGTGACAGACTTTATTTTCTTGGTCTCCAAAATCACTGCAGATGGTGACTGCAGCTGTGAAATTAAAAGACACTTGCTCCTTTGAAGAATAGCTATGACAAACCTAGACAGCATATTAAAAAGCAGAGACATTACTTTGCCAGCAAATGCTGGCAAATTATATTGTCCATATAGTCAAAGCTATGACTTCCCAGTAGCTCAAGCGGTAAAAGAATCTGCCTGTGATGCAAGAGACAAGGGTTCCATCCCTGGGTTGGGAAGATCCTCTGGAGAAGGGAATGACAATCCACTCCAATATTCTTGCCTGGAAAATCCCATGGTCAGAGAAGCCTGCAGTCCATGGGGTGGCAAAGAGTTGAACATGACTGAGCGACTAACACATTTGATTTTTCCAGTATTCAGGTATGGATATGAGAGTTGGACCATAAAGAAGGCTGAGCGCCAAAGAATTGATGCTTTTGAACTGTGGTGTTGGAGAAGACTCCTGAGAGTCCCTTGGACTGCAAGGAGATCCAACCAGTCAATCCTATAAGAAATTAGTCCTGAATATAAATTGGAGGACTGATGCTGAAGCTGAAGCTCCAATACTTTGGCCATCTGATGTAAAGAGCTGTTTCATTAGAAAAGACCCTGATGCTGGGAAAGATTGAACACAGGAGGAGAAGGGGACAACAGAGGATGAGATGGATGGATGGCATCACCAACTCAATAGACATGAGTTGAGCAAGCTCTGGGAGATGGTGAAGGACAGGGAAGCCTGGTGTGCTGCAGTCCATGGGGTCACAAAGAGTCAGACAGGACTGAGCGACTGAACAACAACAGCAACAACAATCAATGGAATTAAATGAAGAAACTTGTGAAACAATTGATTATGATAGGGTTGCCACTGAATGCAAGGAGAAAAGGTTAATCTTTTCCATAAATAATGCTGGTTAACTTAGATATTCACAAGAAAAAATATTGTTCCTTATCTCAAACCATAGATATAAGTTAATATCAGATGGGCAATTATCCTTAATTTGGGAGATATTTGAGAGAATTTATAGATTACAACACTGTTACCTACTTTCATGTATTACGTTATGCAAAAATTTCTGAAATAAAAAACAAAGAGCCCTATCAACAACAGAAATAAAATCATAAATAGGAGTTCATAAAATTAAGAACTTCTGCCTTTTCAATTACACATTAAAAAACATAAAAATCAAGACATAATAGAGGGTAAAAGAACTTTAATACATATTTTTGACAAAGGACTGATGCACAGAATATTCATAAAACTTCTAAAATAAATTAAAAAAACAAATCTAATAAAAAGGCAAATTATTTTAGTAGGCACTTTACACAAAGGATGGAGAAGGCAATGGCACCCCGCTCCAGTACTCTTGCCTAGAAAATCTCATGGATGGAGGAGCCTGGAAGGATGCAGTCCATGGGGTCGCTGAGGGTCGGACACGACTGAGCGACTTCACTTTCACTTTTTACTTTCATGCGTTGGAGAAGGAAATGGCAACCCACTCCAGTGTTCTTGCCTGGAGAATCCCAGGGACTGCGGAGCCTGGTGGGCTGCCGTCTATGGGGTCGCACAGAGTCGGACACGACTGAAGTGATTTAGCAGTAGCAGTAGCAGTTACACAAAGGATGTCTGATATCCAAAACATATGATAAGGTGTTCAACATCACTGAAAAGTGAAAGTGAAGTCGCTCAGTCATGCCCAACTCTTTGCGACCACGTGGACTATAGTCTACTAGGCTCCTCTGTCCATGGGATTCTCCAGGCAAGGATACTGGAGTGGATTGCCATTTCCTTCTCCAGGGGATCTTCCCAACCCAGGGATCAAACCTGGGTCTCCCACATTGCAGGCAGACCGTCTACCCTCTGAGCCACCAGGGAAGCCCAGTTATGACTAAAATAAGTAGGTTTGACAAAGTTACACATTGGCAAAAATGCGGAGCAATTACAGCTTTTATCCATTGCTAATAGGAAAGTAAATAGGTACAATATTTTCAATAATTATTTGACAGTTGAACACACAGCTACCATATAGCCTATCAATTCCATTTCTTGTTCTGTATGCTAAAGATATAAGTGCATATGCCTGCCAAAAAGAAGTATAAGAAAATTCTTAGCAGCTTTATTTATAAGCCATATATGTGAAAAGCCTGAATTTCTATTAAGAGAAAATGACTAATGATTAATGAATTGTGCTATGTTTCCATTACTGACTACACATAAATTAAAAGAATAAATTATTGCTGGCATAACAACTTGGACAACTGTACAGGCATAATGTTGAGCGAATGAAATCAGACTCAAACCAGTTCATTCTGTGCACTTCTATTCGTATGATAATAATGAATATACAACACTAATAATGTTCAGCATTGTAAGGCAGTATAGCAGATTCATTTGGGAGTATATTTCTCTGGAGAGGCATGAAAGAGATTTCTATGATTCTGAAAGTATGCTATATTTGCATCTGTGTAATGTTTAGATCAAACCAGTCAATCCTAAAGGAAATCAATCCTGAATACTCATTGGAAGGACTGATGCTGAAGCTGAAGCTTTAACACTTTGACCACCTGATGTGAAGAGCTCACTCATTGGAAAAGATCCTGATGCTGGGAAAGATTGAAGTCAGGAGAAGGGGACGACAGAGGACAAGATGGTTGGAAGGCATCACCAACTCAATGAGTTTGAGCAAGCTCTGGGAGATGGTGAAGGACAGAGAGGCCTAGTGTGCTGCAGTCCATGGGGGCGCAAAGAGTAGAATATGACTGAGTGACTAAACAACAGCAACAAAGATTTACATAGGTATCTATACTTAAAGAATTCATCAAACTGTACACAGTGAATTTTTTTCTTTATATTACACCTGAATGTTTAAAAAATATTTGTGGTTTTAGAGACACATACTGAAATATTATAGATGAATTAATATGTATATCTCTTTCAAATAATCAATTAGGGGCTGAGAGGAATGGACCAGTTTGTAGATGAGACAATATTGGCTATAAATTGATGCTTGACACTGTGATGCATACAGCAGTGAACATTATGAAATTTTCTGTATTTATGTCAGTTTAAAATTAAGAGAAATAAAATATATAACATATGGCTTGGTACAGAATAAGCACCTCAAAATATATGTTTTTTTTGTTTTTTAATATTTATTTATTTATTTTTTTTACTTTACAATATTGTATTGGTTTTGCCATACATCAACATGCATCCACCACGGGTGTACACGTGTTCCCCATCCTGAACCACCCTCCCACCTTCCTCCCCATACCATCCCTCTGGGTCATCCCAGTGCACCAGCCCCAAGCTTCCTGTATCCTGTGTTTTTGAAGTTAGAGTTTAAAAAAAAAAAAAAAAAACAACACTTTTGGACATTTCAAAGAACTTAGGAGACTAGTTCCGATTAGGGCTGAAAAAGGTTGGCATTTTGAACAAGAACTGTAGGGGTAGTACTTTTCAGTCTGGGCCCCTGTTAAACTTTTAGTGAGCCTGAGAAGCAAGGCACTGTTTTTTCTGCAATGCAATACAGGCCTTCTCCAAGACACCTGTCTCAAGATAGGTGAGGGGTATTATTGCAATCTAAATTTCTAGAAACTGCAAGTTTCTAATAACTTCTTGTGTTGTTCAATTGGTAAGTCATGTCTGATTCTTTGTGACCCCATGGACTGCATCATGCCAGGCTTCCTTCATTATCTCCCAGAGTTTGCTCAAACTCATGTCCATTGAATTGTTAATGCCATCCAACCATCTCATCCTCTGTTGCTCCCTTCTCCTCCTGCCTTCAATCTTTCCCAACATCAAGGTCTTTTCCAATGAGTCGTCTCTTTATGATAACATTGTCAAACTGAGGGTGAAGGAATGGACGAGGCCAATTAAGGAAATGTGAGATTATTGGGCAAATGTGCAAAAATGCTGTGGAAAAAAAATAAGTCACCAGAGAATCAGAAATTTTGTAGCAGAACGAACTGGAGTAAATGCTGTGGAAAAATTGAAATAATGAGTTGCCAAAAATGTTTTGCCTGTGTTAGAAAGAGCTTCCCAAGTTCCCTGAACTCATTTCAACCTGCTGCTTTTACTAACCCCTCAAATACTTACGAGTGTTGCTCTAAGAAGCCAAATGGTTTAAATATTCAGATTCCCATTATTTATGTTAATTTATTTATATTAACAGCTCAACTCTTTTTAAAGGAAAACTAGAGTTATGCTAGTAGGCCCAACATTTATATTTTCATTCAATAGCTCTTTTAATTTTTATTTCACACATTGGTTTCATTTATTCATTGTCAGTCTTTTTTATTTTATTTTATTTATTTATTACTTTACAATATTGTATTGGTTTTGCCATACATCAACATGAATCCACCACGGGTGTACACATGTTCCCCATCCTGAACCCCCCTCCCACCTCCCTCCCCATACCATCCCTCTGGGTCATCCCAGTGCACCAGCCCCAAGCTACCTGTATCCTGCATCGAACCTGGACTGGTGATTCGTTTAGGGAGTTGGGGGATGATTTGGGATAATGGCATTAAAACATTGTCAGCCTTATAGTAAAAAAATGTATTTTGTAGTTTAAGCTTGCTGTGAGCATTTTTATTATGTATTACTTATACTGATTTTAATACATGTGGGGTTTGTTTGAGGAGTTACTTGAAAATATCTTACTGAAAATTTTTCTCTGGTGAGGCTTCCTTAAGTTAAAAACAAAATTTTTGGTCAAACACACAGAATTTGAATTCTGGATCTGCTACTAATCAGTTTGGTTAATCTGAAGCCTTTTAATATAAATATAGCATGAGACATATGTGCAATTTAGAATTTTCTAATAGCCATATTATAAAATAAAAATGAAATTATTAATAAATCCAGATGTACTCAGCTGTGTCTGACTCTTTGTGACCCCACAGACTGTAGCCCACCAGGCTCCTGTGTCCATGAGATCTTCCAGGCAAGAATACTGCAGTGGGTTGCCATTTCCTCCTCCAGTGGATCTTCCTGACCCAGGGATCAAATGTGCGTCTCCTGCATCTACTCATTGGCAGGTGGATTCATTACCAATGAACCACTTGGGAGTCTTAAATCCAGTGCATCAAAATATTATTTCAACCTGATATCAATATAAAATTATTTTCGAGATATGTCACAATCAAGTTCCTTGAAATGTGATTGATGTCTTATTTGACCTGCTTGTTTCTCAAGGTGCAAATTGTGAAAGTTAATAAATGCAGTTTCAACTAATACAGGGTTAAGAGGCCTTAATAGGGTCTCTTATGTCCTAGGACAGCAGCAGAGCCCAACAGGAAGAAGAAAGACTTCCTCTTTTTCCGTGGCAAGAGTTCAGCCTATGAGAGACTGTCACAACTCAGCCAATGCAAAGTCTTATACTCTTTGTTTACTACAGCCCTCCCAACTTCTTTTCCCCTCTTTAAGAGTCCCCATTCTTGTGTGAGAACTTCTATATTGCTCACCATAGTTGCAGAACACAAATCACACTTCTTTTTGATCTTGAATAAACAATTTTTTTTTTTCCTGGAGAAGTAATTGGCAATCTTTTTAAGTAAGCAAAATGAAGAGATTCAGCATAGGAGGCAGTGAGCACTGTCATAACTTTTTAATAGCCATTGATTCTTTTACTGATGATTTAACAAAGATGAAAATACAGGGAAACCCCTCTTCTAATCATTTTCTTACCAGCTAATGCATACTGTTACAGGTTGATGTGTAGAAACAAATACTGATGTATTGGATTGACCCAAAAGTTCATTCAGAGTTTTCAGTAAGATGTTATGGAAAAACCTGAATGAACTTTTGGCCCACCTAATACATAAATAATTGTTTTCTTCAAAAATTCACATGGAAAAATTGTTAGCACTTTAATTTCACATGTTTTCTGTTTAAATTGATCTGTAAGTCTGGAATTTTTAGAGTGTTCAATATTGTAAGAGACTATTTTTTTTAAATTTTATTTTATTTTTAAACTTTACATAATTGTATTAGTTTTGCCAAATATCAAAATGAATCCATCACAGGTATACATGTGCTCCCCATCCTGAACCCTCCTCCCTCCTCCCTCCCCATACCATCCCTCTGGGTCGTCCCAGTGCACTAGCCCCAAGCATCCAGTATCGTGCATCGAACCTGGACTGGCATCTCGTTTCATACATGATATTTTACATGTTTCAATGCCATTCTCCCAAATCTTCCCACCCTCTCCCTCTCCCACAGAGTCCATAAGACTGTTCTATATATCAGTGTCTCTTTTGCTGTCTCGTACACCGGGTTATTATTATCATCTTTCTAAATTCCATATATATGCATTAGTATCCTGTATTGGTGTTTTTCTTTCTGGCTTACTTCACTCTGTATAATAGGCTCCAGTTTCATCCACCTCATTAGAACTGATTCAAATGTATTCTTTTTAATGGCTGAGTAATACTACATTGTGTATATGTACCACAGCTTTCTTATCCATTCATCTGCTGATGGACATCTAGGTTGCTTCCATGTCCTGGCTATTATAAACAGTGCTGTGATGAACATTGGGGTACACGTGTCTCTTTCCCTTCTGGTTTCCTCAGTGTGTATGCCCAGCAGTGGGATTGCTGGATCATAAGGCAGTTCTATTTCCAGTTTTTTAAGGAATCTCCACACTGTTCTCCATAGTGGCTGTACTAGTTTGCATTCCCACCAACAGTGTAAGAGGGTTCCCTTTCCTCCACACCCTCTCCAACATTTATTATTTGTAGACTTTTGGATCGCAGCCATTCTGACTGCTGTGAAATGGTACCTCATAGTGGTCTTGATTTGCATTTCTCTGATAATGAGTGATGTTGAGCATCTTTTCATGTGTTTGTTAGCCATCTGTATGTCTTCTTTGGAGAAATGTCTATTTAGTTCTTTGGCCCATTTTTTGATTGGGTCATTTATTTTTCTGGAGTTGAGCTGTAGGAGTTGCTTGTATATTTTTGAGATTAGTTGTTTGTCAGTTGCTTCATTTGCTATTATTTTCTCCCATTCTGAAGGCTGTCTTTTCACCTTGCTGATAGTTTCCTTTGATGTACAGAAGCTTTTAAGGTTAATTAGGTCCCATTTGTTTATTTTTGCTTTTATTTCCGATATTCTGGGAGGTGGGTCATAGAGGATCCTGCTGTGATGTATGTCAGAGAGTGTTTTGCCTATGTTCTCCTCTTGGAGTTTTATAGTTTCTGGTCTTATGTTTAGATCTTTAATCCATTTTGAGTTTATTTTTGTGTATGGTGTTAGAAAGTGTTCTAGTTTCATTCTTTTACAAGTGGTTGACCAGTTTTCCCAGCACCACTTGTTAAAGAGAGATACAATCATTTGTAATAGTTTCTTTCCTTAACTTAAAAATATTATTTTTATTGTTGCTCCTTGTGATGGTTATGTTTTTTCAAATGTCGTGGTCATATATCTCTTCTTAATGATAAGAAATGTGAAGGCAATACATTTTTAGGTTTTCTATTCTGTTTCTAATACTTGAAATGGTGCCTGACATCAAAAAACACTCTTGAAATCTAAAAAAGGAAAAGGCAATCACACAATTACCCTGTTCAAAATGTACAGTGAACTTGTAGGTTTTCCTTCTTTCATTTCATTGTTAGCCCTTTGGTAAACTCTTGTTAGTGTGTAATGTCATTCTTCTTACTGTCTTTTTTTAAAATATAAATTTATTTATTTTAATTGGAGGTTAATTCTTACTGTCTTTTTAAGAGAGCTGCCTGAAACAGTTTCCATACCAGGAAAGAAATGACTGAAAGCTTAAAGATACATACTTAGGAACAAATGATCTTTTCATGAAAAATTGATTCCTTTACTTAGCAAATTCCATTAGATCTTTGAGAATAATGCAATTCTTTTGATTGCATCACCAAAGGCTTGTTTAACTTGCTTGTTTCTCAAGGTGTAAATGAAGGGGTTCAGCATAGGAGCAATTGAAGTACTGAGCATTGCCACACCCTTATTAATACCTGCTGATTCCTTTGCTGAAGGCTTAACATAGATGAAAATACAGCTTCCATAGGTGATGGAGACCACAATCGAATGGGAAGAACATGTGGAAAATGCCTTTTTCCTTTGCTGGGCAGAAGGGAATTGTAAAATGGTCTTGATGATGTATACATACGACAGAATAACACACAGGAGGGTCATGATAAAGGTCAACACTGCACAGACTATGATCATTTGCTCTATAAGCCACGTTTCTGAGCATGAGATTTTTAGAAGGGGGACTGCATCACAGAAAAAATGGTCAATAACATTGGAGTCACAGAATTCTAGATGCAGGCCCAGGCTAAGTGGAGGGATTATGATTAACAAGCCAGCCATCCAGCAACAAAGGATGAGTCTTCTACAGACCATGTTGTTCATGATAGTCATATAATGCAGGGGTTTGCAGATGGCCACGTATCGATCATAGGACATGGTAGCCAGGAGAAAAAACTCAGTTACACCAAAAAGATCAGCAAAAAATATTTGACTGATACAGTTATTATATGCTATTGTTTTGTCACCTGTTGATATATTATACAAATATCTGGGAATACAAGCAGATGTAAATGAGATTTCTAAGAAGGAGAAATTTTGTAGGAAAAAGTACATGGCAGTTTTCAGGTGAGAGTCTATGAAGGTGAGGGAGATGATTGTCAGGTTCCCAGTTACACTCAACATGTAGGTGAGAAATAAAAAGATGAAAATCACAATCTTCAGTTGTGGATCATCAGTCAGTCCCAGCAGGGTAAAAGTTGTTACTGTGTGGTTTCTCATCACTGAATCCTGACTTTTATTCAATCTGCATTTACGATTCATAAATATTTGATATGCATAGAGTGGTTATTAATGGAGGCAAAACAATGCAAACAAACTCACAGGCATTAAAAAATTTTGTTCAGAAATATTTTCAGTACACTGGTATCCTAGGCTCCACAATTGTGTATTATTGATCATTTCAGGGGAGATTAAAAAATCAGAATTGCTTTATCTATATCATGCTATGAAATATTATTGGTGCTTCTTCCTCATTACATTTTATGTTTTGTTTCCACTTTACATTTTATCTATATCTTGGATTTGATTTTCCCTTATATTGGATTTAGCTGCTAATGTTTTGTCAGAGTAAGAGTTCTTTCTTACTCCCAGACTCATTCCTAAAACTGAATTCCAAACTTTCATTTTTACCTTCTTGTGTTTCCTTAAAATTTTGTTATTGACACAGTTGATCACAAATAGTTTGTCTCACTAAATGCATTCCATGTCCAATACTGAAGATGCTGAGCGCTAGGATTGCAACATAAACATCTATGTTGCCTTTAAACAACTTCTGTCTTACTCACCTATGCCCCTGAATCTATCTTATAATTTTCTGTTTAAAAACACTAATTTCCTACTGTGGTACAGAAGACAAGGAATATTTTGATGACAAATACATGATGTAGAATAACAATATATGTTGGGTATAAATATATAGGGGAGTAAAAGATCATTACAATTTTTCTTAGTTTTCAATCCATTTAGTTAAGGTTGAGACACATTTCAAAATATTATTATTAGTATTAATAACTACAAAAAATTCAGGTTAAATTATTAGGCATATTTTTAAAGATTAGCTTGCTTTCACTGTGACTCAGTTATGCCATTTACAAAGTGGAAATAATATTATTATCCTTCATATATATATATATAATGTTGAAAAATTAAATAAGTTAATATTTAGAGTACTTATAAAAAGTGCCTGGCTGATAATGAGTAATAAACAAATTTTAACTATTTCAATGACCTGGTCCACAATGATTTTCATTTTAGAGACAGACCATACATTCAATCATCAATACATTGTAATCACATTTTCTAATGAAACATAAATCTAATGAAAAAATTTATGCCAAAGTTCATCAAACACCTTCTTTTGACTAATAGAGTTCAGGAAAATTCATAGGAAAGTCTAGTTTTAACCATACAATAGTCATAGAATTCTCTCATAACTTACTTTAATATCACGTTTTCCTGTCATCATTTGGCTTTCTAATATCTAGACACTTCTTTTTTCCCCCTGAATTCTATGTTGATAGTTCTTAGCATTTCTTTACCATTTTCCTGAATTTTTTAAATTTAATAAACTTGACATATAACATTATATAAATTTAAAGTATATAAGGTATTACTTTGATACATTTATAATTGCAACATGATTGCTCATGTAGTGGATAATTATCACCTTACATAATTATAATATAATATTACTATCTACAATTACTGTAATATATACATTAGATCTCTTTGATTTACTTACTACTCATTGCAAGTTTTTACCTAAAGCTTTACTTAACATATGTACTCTTTTGGGGTATTTTCTTGAACTTCTAATCTCCAAAATGATTGATCTTCAGTTATATACCCAAATTCACTGCAAATATAAAACATCCAAAATGAAACTCTTGATTTTTCACACTCTCTTCCTATTTTTTAATAACCAAACCGATATTTCCCACTTCCATCTCTGTCCCCAGTCTTGAATTTTGTGGGACAAGCACATACTCAGCCACTTGTTTTCAGTTTTTAGTTTCCACGTGTATTAATTTGTCACATATAAATTATGTTATTTTTAGATGATCTCTTATTTTTTTGTAGCTCAAAATAATCTTATCAATAACTATATACTGTCTAAGATTAAAGTGCTCTGAAAATGATGTTTAATGGATACCCACGTTAGAATTTCCACTGATAAATTTTGTACAATCAGGAAAGATTAACTTACTAGAGGCAAATATTACCCAAGTATCAAAAAATGTAACTGAAATGCAGAATTTATAATACTTACATTCTTGCAGTTAATCATTCTTATAGCTACCACTTGAAAATGACTATAATGGTGCACTGGGATGACCCAGAGGGATGGTATGGGGAGGGAGGAGGGAGGAGGGTTCAGGATGGATTTTCTTTTAAAAATTTAGAAAAAAATAATTAATAAAAAATAAAATAAAATAAAATAAAAAAAAAGAAAATGACTATAATGCAAATAGTATTAGAAGCATGAGAATTTCTGGTTACTAATGATTGAATGGGCGATAGAGGGTGAGATGGTTGGATGGCTTCCCCAATTCAATGGACTTAAACTTGGGCAGACTCTGGGAGATGGTGAGGAACAAGGAAGGCTGGCATGCTGCAGTCTGTGGGGTCAAGAAGAATCAGACACCACTTGGTGATTGAACAACAACAACAACAACACTGATTGAATCTGGTCACTCCTAGAGTAACAGCAGCTTGGGAATGCATAATTTCCTTAAAACTTTTTGTCTTCAAATATGTCAACTTCCTCACAATAGATTTGGTGCTAAGACAAATCTAGGAAATAGCTTTAAAAGAAAAAAGAAAAAGTTTCAATAAATGAGAGGAAAAGCAGGCTCAAAGGAACACCTACTAGTTTTCGACAAGCTGATGTTCTGAACTATTATGCTCAGAGAGAGAGGATTTTCTCTTAATATTATATTTATTTCATTTGCTGAATCTGCAACAAAATTAATAAATAAGAGAGCCCTTGGTGACTCAGGATCAAAAACTACTAATTTAGCATCTGTGTAATCATCTTGTATCAATTAACCTTTGGGTAATTGAAACAAGACAAACTAATATAATAACAGAGGGAAAATGACCTTTAGAGACAGGGAAAGCAACAGAATCACTCTAGGGACTGGGAAGACAACTGACTTTAATTAAAAACAAAACATAGTCCAGTTTCTTTTAACTAACTATTGTGTAAGGTAAAGATGATATATCTCTCTCTCTACTTTTTCTATTTGTTATAAAATGAATATATTATATATTAAGACATTTGATGAGACATATGACAATAAGAAATTAAAGTGAAAAAGAATAAAGGAAGACTTAAAATAGAGATAATAGGTAATTTTGGAGCATGTCCTTCCATACTTTTCCTCCTGCAGATCTATCCATGTGTATCACATGTAATAATTAGAAATGCATAAACATTACTGAAAAATACTTCCATACTGTGGTACTCAGATTGTCACAGTTATTTTACACTTGGGCTTCCCAGGTGGCTCAGTGGTAAAGAATGAACCTGCAATGCCGGAGTCATAGGTTCAATCCCTGGTTTGGAGAAATCCCCTGGAGAAGGAAATGGCAACCTACTCCAGTACTACTGCCTGGGAAATCCCATGGACTGAGGAACCTGGTGAGCTACAGTCCATGGGTTGCAAAGAGTTGGCCACAACAGAGTGACTAAACAACAACAATTTTACACTTAGATGTGTGTGAGCCTATTATGTGTGAGCCTAAATAATTTATCAATAATTATTTGCATGCATTATTTTAAATCTATTTAATTTCAGTCCACTGTATTACTGTAACAACAGCATTTAAATTCAAATTTATCACTGTTGTAAATAAATGCTGTTTCAAGTTTTACCGTTGTAAAATATCACTCTGTAGATAATTATGCTGTTTCTAATTACCTTTAATCATTTTAGCATTTTTATGTTTTCTATAATATAAAAAAATTACAAGAAATTTTTGGAAAGTATTTCTGCACATTGTCCAGAAAAATGGATCAAAGTAAAAATTTCTTTGAGGTACTGAGATTCGTACTTAGAACTATAATGTACTAATACTAATAATTAGTATGTTCCTTCAAGTCACGTGTATAAGAGTATCTTTCTGCATACACTCAAGAATGCAATTCTGCTTTTCCTTTAAATAATTATTCAATTCAGTTCAGTCGTTCAGTCGTGTCTGACTCTTTGCAACCCCATGAACCGCAGCATGCCAGGCCTCCCTGTCCATCACCAACTCCTGGAGTCCACCCAAACCCATGTACATTGAGTCGGTGATGCCATCCAACCATCTCGTCCTCTGTTGTCCCCTTTTCCTCCTGCCCTCAATCTTTCTTAGCATCAGGGTCTTTCCAAATGAGTTCATCACATCAGGTGGCCAAAGTATTCATTTGTGGACTAATATAGGTCAAGGCTGGATTGCAGATTGAAGCAATATTTGCATACAGTAAGTGGAACCTTTAAAATATTTTAGTGAATTTTTAAAATATATACTTCCCTAATCATTGCTTTCACTGTAAAGACAATAAGCATTTCCATATTCCCACAAATTTCCTTTGTGTCCTTTCCTAGTAAACTTTCTATCCTGGGCAGCTAGTGATCTTTCTGTCATTTTAAATCAGATTTCATTTTTATTTTTCTTGTGTTTCATTTGAATGGAATAATCATGGCATTATTCCCTTATAATTTTTTAATATTCAATTTTATTATTGCATATACAAGTAGTTCACTTACATTACTGAGAAATATCCATGATTTAGACATATTGCCACTTTTTTAATAGTTTTTTTACTTGCTTTGTAATTCCTTTTTTCCTTTCTTTTTCTTTTGCCCTCTTCTTTTGTCCTTTGATGACTTTCTATAGTGGAATGTTTCTTTTTCCCTCTTTTTGTTTTGTTTTCACTGTGTACAGTATGTTTATTTTTATGTTGGAAATGTATATGTTTATAAATGCACCCAAGCTGAACAAGACCTGACACCAAAACAAGACAGAACTTACAAGAGTGGAAAATCAGAGTTCACTCTTTCTCATGAGCATAGATGTAAAAATGAAACAAAATATTGAATCCAGAACTGTATAAAAGGAATAATACATCATTACAAAGCAGAGTTTGGACCAGAAATGCAAGTTTAGTTTTAACATTAGTCAGTCAATGTAACAAACCACATTAACAAAATAAAGGAGAGAAAAATAATCTCAATACATGTGGAAAAAGCATCTGTCAAAATTCAGCACACATACATGATATCCTCAGAAACTAGAACTAGAAGGGAAATTTTCCAATCTGATGAAAAGCATGCAAGAAAAACCTACAGCTAACATCATTTTTAAACAGTGAAAAAATTGGATGCTGTCCTCTAATGTTAAGAACAAGACAGGATATTCATTCACATAACTTCAGTTCAACAGTAGTTTAAGTTTCCAACTATTCCAATAAACGAAGAAGAAGAATAAATACATAAAAAGATCTGGAATAAGGAGACAGAAGTGCCTTTTTTCATCAGATCAGATCAGATCAGTTGCTCAGCCGTGTCTGACTCTTTGCGACCCCATGAATCGCAGCACGGCCAGGCCTCCCTGTCCATCACCAGCCCCCGGAGTTCATCAGACACATGTCCATCGAGTCAGTGATGCCATCCAGCCATCTCATCCTCTGTCATCCCCTTCTCCTCCTGCCCCCAATCCCTCCCAGCATCAGAGTCTTTTCCAATGAGTCAACTCTTCGCATGAGGTGGCCAAAGTACTGGAGTTTCAGCTTCAGCATCATTCCTTCCAAAGAAATCCCAGGGCTGATTTCCTTCAGAATGGACTGGTTGGATCTCCTTGCAGTCCAAGGGACTCTCAAGAGTCTTCTCCAACACCACAGTTCAAAAGCATCAATTCTTTGGCACTCAACCTTCTTCACAGTCCCACTCTCACATCCATACATGACCACTGGAAAAACCATAGCCTTGATTAGACGAACCTTTGTTGGCCAAGTAATGTCTCTGCTTTTGAATATGCTATTTAGGTTGGTCATAACTTTCCTTCCAAAGAGTAAGTGTCTTTTAATTTCATGGCTGCAGTCACCATCTGCAGTGATTTTGGAGCCCCCCAAAATAAAGTCTGACACTGTTTCCACTGTTTCCCCATCTATTTCCCATGAAGTGATGGTACTGGATGCCATGATCTTCATTTTCTGAATGTTGAGCTTTAAGCCAACTTTTTCACTCTCCACTTTCACTTTTATTAAGAGGCTTTTTAGTTCTTCTTCACTTTCTGCCATAAGGGTGGTGTCATCTGCATATCTGCGGTTATTGATATTTCTCCCGGCAATCTTGATTCCAGCTTGTGTTTCTTCCAGTCCAGCGTTTCTCATGATGTACTCTGCATATAAGTTAAATAAGCAGGATGACGATATACAGCCTTGACGTACTCCTTTTCCTATTTGGAACCAGTCTGTTGTTCCATGTCCAGTTCTAATTGTTGCTTCCTGACCTGCATACAAATTTCTCAAGAGGCAGATCATGTGGTCTGGTATTCCCATCTCTTTCAGAATTTTCCACAGTTTATTGTGATCCACACAGTTAAAGGCTTTGGCATAGTCAATAAAGCAGAAGTAGATGTTTTTTCTGGAACTCTCTTGCTTTTTCTATGATCCAGTGGATGTTGGCAATTTGATTTCTGGTTCCTCTTCCTTTTCTAAAACCAGCTTGAACATCAGGAGATTCATGGTTCGCATATTGCTGAAGCCTGGCTTGGAGAATTTTGAGCATTACTTTACTAGCATGTGATATGAGTGCAATTGTGCAGTAGTTTGAGCATTCTTTGGCATTGCCTTTCTTTGGGATTGGAATGAAAACTGACCTTTTCCAGTCCTGTGGCCACTGCTGAGTTTTCCAAATTTGCTGACATATTGAGTATAGCACTTTCACAGCATCATCTTTCAGGATTTGGAATAGCTCAACTGGAATTCCATCACCTCCACTAGCTTTGTTTGTAGTGATGCTTTCTAAGGCCCACTTGACTTCACATTCCAGGATGTCTGGCTCTAGGTCAGTGATCACACCATCATGATTATCTGGATTGTGAAGATCTTTTTTGTACAGTTTTTCTGTGATTTCTTGCCATCTCTTCTTGATTTCTTCTGCTTCTGTTGGGTCCATACCATTTCTGTCCTTTATCGAGCCCATCTTTGCGTGAAATATTCCTTTGGTATTTCTGATTTTCTTGAAGAGATATCTAGTCTTTCCATGATTGTGTACACAGGAAATTTTAAGGCATTTACAAAAAATTAAAAAATTTAAAATAAATACTAAACTAATATGTGAATTTAATAAGATTTCAGATGCAAAATCAATGTATAAAAATAAGTTGCATTTCTATACACTAGAAACAAACTTGAAAATGAAATTTAAAATACCATTTATAATAGCATAGAAATCAGAAAATATTTAGAAATATTTTTGAAAAAATATGTGTAAAACTTCTTCACTAAAAAATTTACTGAGATACATTTTAAAAGGCTGAAATAAATATGAAAATATGTCACGTCTGTGGGTTGGCAGATTCATTGTTGTTTGTCAGTTCTTCCCAAATTGACTTCTAAATTCAAATGCAATTTAATCACTATCCCAACAGGCTTTTTTAAAAGAAAAACTGAAAAGCTATATGTAAAATTTATATGGGAAAGGGAAGCAACTGATATCAAGTCAAACCTATCTGGAAAATGCTACAGAATTTACAGTATGTAGTTTCCAGACACTTTAAAGCCACAGTGATAAAAACAGTGAGGTACTGATGTAAAGATCAACACACAGATAAATAACATAAAATGGATCATCCAGATTCAGAAATACATGGCCAACTGATTTTGACAAAGGCACTGGAGTAATTCAGCGTGTAGGCAAAGATTTCTTGGGACACACAATCAAGTACAAACCATAAAAGGAATAATTGATACACTGGATTTCAAAAAAATTAAAACTGCTCTTCAAAAGACATCATTAAGAAAATAAAAAAACAAATCCCAGACAGGGAGAAAATAGTCACTAAATATATATTTGAAAAAGGATTTGTATGAGAAAGCACTGATGTAGAAATTGTTAGACAGTCAGTGTAGAAGTCAGAGTCTTTGTTCTTTTTCTAATTTCAATTTTAATTCTCACACACAAGCGTTTTGGCTCCACTAGCCTAAAGCTGTATTTGTTCCAGTTTCTAGGCATTCAGAGGAATTCCTCCCTGATCTGGAGTGTCATAAAACATTCAGACCCAGGACAAGACAATCATTGACTGCTGTACAGTTTATCAAGGAGAAAAATTCCAGGTAGACAATTAGCTCTTAAACATACATCTGTACTGCACTGTGCTTACTCAGTTATGTCCGACTCTTTGTGGTCCCAGGACTGTAGCCCCACAGGCTCCTCTGTCCATGGGGTGAGAACCTCCAGGTGAGAACACTGGAGTGGGTTGCCATCTGGCTCCTAAATAACGGTCTGGAGGTTTCGAGAAATGGTCGAGGGATGGCATCGATATGTCTAGAAAAACTGAGAAACTGGGAGATCCAAGAAAGCCATAAAAATGACAAACAGGACATTGCACAATTTAAACTGATTGGTCAAAAATTACACATATCTGGGCCCAAGCCAACCAAAACTGAACAGATTAATTCTAATAAAGATATAAAAACTGCTGTTATTCCCATCTTTTGGGGCTCTTTACCCCTTCTCAGTGTCTATGCTGAGGGCTTTGTGTCTCTATCCTTTTAAACATAAACTTTGCCTGCGTGAGCGTTTGCTGGTTTGTGAAATTCATTCTTTGGCTCCGTGAACAGAATCCTGTTTCCCGTTTCAGCCCCACCAGATGTTCACCAGCCCATAAGCTCTCTGAAACTCATCTTTTTGGGGTTTTATGGAGGCTTTATTATGTAGTGATTATTGGTTAAATCATTGGTCTCTGTACATTGAACTGATTCTCCAGCGAGGGCCCTCTCTCTCACTGAGGTGAGGGATTTCAGTTCAGTTCAGTACAGTTGCTCAGTTGTGTCCGACTCTTTGCAACCCCATGGACTGCAGCACGCCAGGCTTCCCTGTCCATCACCAGCTCCCAGAGTTTGCTCAAACTCATGTCCATTGAGTTGGTGATGTCATCCAACCATCTCATCCTCTGTCATCCCCTTCTCCTCCTGCTTTCAATGTTTCCCAGCATCAGGGTCTTTTCCAATTTGGGGACTGTAAATTCCAACCCTCTAATCAGGTGATTGATTTCCCTGGCAACCAGGCTTCATCTTTAGGTGACCTAAGGGCTTCCCACATCTTCTGATTAACACAACAAAAGATACCTTTATTGCTCTCATCCCTTAAGAATCTCCAAGGGTTGTAGGAGCATCCTGTCAGGAACTGGATGATGACAAATAGATTTTTTTTTTTTACTATAAATCACAAAATCACACAGCCCAGAGATCTTTATTGTTCATGATAAGATAATAGTATCAGTGCTATGATTACTGTGTTGTTTTCTGAGCCCATTTTGTTTTTTGGCAAATATACAATAGATATTCTGATGATCCTTTCATAAAATTTCAAAGGTGAAGCATAGACATGTTGTAAAAATGTGAAATCTGAAAGGAATAGCCCTTTTAGTAACAGTAGGTATGGCTGAATGATGGGTTGGTTATCATGTGCAGGAATATTAACTAGCATCAAGGTTTAGCTCTAGGTGTTCACTGAAATCATATTTATAATGGCTTGTCTCTTATCTGAAAAATGTATATGTGTGTATATTTTCTGAGAAGATTTTATTGTGGTAAGAACACTTTGTGAGAACTACCCTTTTAACAGATTTTTAGTGTAGAATACATTATTGTTGATTATAGGTACAATGTTGTAAAGCAGGTCTTTAGAGTTTATTAATGTTACTTAACTAAAATTTTATGCCTTTTCATTAATAAGTCTCCATTGCCCTGTCCCTTTCAGCCCTGTTCCCTGGTAATCACTATTCCAGATTTTAATTTTATTAATTTGACTATTTTAGAAATTTCATGTAAATACAATCATGAAGTTTTTGTCTTTCTGTATCTGGTTTATTTCACTTAGGATACTGTCTTCAAGGTCCATCCACAGTGTCACATGTTGCTGAATTTTCTTCTTTTTGAAGGCCAAGTAGTATTCCACTGTGTGTATATACCACATTTAACTTATCCATTAATTGGTAGGTAGACATTTAGGTTGTTTCTACATATTAGTTATTGTGAATATTGCTACAATGAACATAAGTGTGCACACATCTCTTTGAGATCCTTTTTAGTTCTTTTGGATATACACCCGGAAATGAGATGGCTAGATCATAGGGTAGTATGTTATATTTAATTTTTTAAGGAACCTGAGTGACTTTTAAATAAGAAAACTGAAGGGAAAAAAGTGTGCTCCAATAAAGAATGAGAATATATATAAAATACAGGGAAACAGCAGTCAGAAAAGACTAAATGTGAACCTCTTAAACACAGGTTCAAGAGCCTATAGCATGAATTGTAGAGAATGGAGGAAATAGTTTCAGACGATGATCTGTGTAAATTTCTTTTTCTAGGAAATGTGGTAAATAGTGTGTGTTCTTCCAATGTATAACCATTTATATCATTAAAAAATGGAATACCTTTATGTACCACTCTTTGTATTTCTTTTGAAAACATTTATAAGTTTCTAAGATTCCATACATCTGGCTGTTTTTACTTTATTTCTTTTACTTAATTTTTGTTGTGTGCTTGCCTATTTTAGAGACATTGTGTGTTGGCATTTCAATATATGTGTCTGCATCTGGCAGGCTTTTGTAATACCAAAATATTTAAATTCTTCAAAATAGTTGTTATCCATTCTCACAATTTTCCCTTTCTTTTTTTTTTTTTGAGAAAATCTTAGAACATTTAAGAGGCTTCCCAGGTGGTGCAGTGCTAAAGACTCTGCCTGTCAATGCAGAAGGCATAAGAGACACCAGTTCGATCCGTGGGTTGGGAAGATACCCTGGAGTAGGAAATGGCAACCCATTCCAGTATTCTTGCCTGGAAAATCCCATGGACAGAGGAGCCAGAAGGGCTACAGTCCATGGGGTCACAAAGAGTTGGACATGACTGGGCATGTATGCATTACTACTACTACCATAACATTTAAAAGTCTTATTATTAAAAATTTAATGTGCAATTTGTATAATTTTTGTTTTAATATTTAGTATGTAGTTTTGCTATAGATTAATTGAAAATAAGTGCCTGAGTTTATTTCTGGGTTCTCTACTCTCTTCCCTTGATCAGTATGTCTATTTTTGTTCCTGTACCAAACTGTTTTGTTTAGTTTTTAGTATTTAGTATTAAGCAAAATACTGTTTATTTATTATTTCCATAATTGTAAAGGTTTATAATTCTCCTTCATAAAAAATGTTTATTACTGAAAGTTAACTTTTGCTTTCTTTAACATAGTGTTTCTTCTGTTCACTCCTGAAGGTACGTGGGAATAAAATTCTGCTGGTTGTCTCTATTTCTAGTGCCTAAAGCAGTACCTACCCCAAAGGAATTACCCAATACATATTTGTTTTGTGAATCAATGAATAAGTAATTTGAAAGTTTTGGATTTGCAAAACTAGTGGCAACCATTACTTATTCTTTCTCTGGAAAATGTAAGAATTTATCAACTTACTGTTCTCTTTTGGTAGGTCTAATTTGGAGATATGCTTCTGTTTGACCTGTTGTGCTTCATTTTTTGATATTTTTAATTTGGAGGTGAGGCCAGGATTTAAATTTTAAAAAATTATTAGCATGCTGGGTTATGGAAGGTTCTTAAATGATGTTTCTGAAGAAGTTGTCACTAGATCAAGATGAATGAGAGTGTTTTGAGTAAATTAACCTGATGGCAAAACTTGGTAGTTCAGTATGTGTTTATTTGGCTTTACATTCTCTTATTTTTTTGGGAAAGTATTGTGATTCTTTTGATTGAATTATTGAAGGCTTGTTTGACTTGCTTGTTTCTCAGTGTGTAAATGAAAGGGTTCAGCACTGGAGCGATGGAAGTAGTGAGCATGGTCACACCTTTGTTAATGGCCACTGAGTCCTTTGCTGAAGGTTTGATGTAGATGAAGATGCAGCTACCATAGGTGATTGAAACCACAATTATGTGGGAAGAGCAAGTAGAAAAGGCCTTTTTCTTTTGCTGGGCAGAAGGGAATTCTAAAATTGTCTTGATGATATAAATGTAAGACAGAACTACACACATCAGTGTCATAAGGAGGGTCAGCACAGCACAGATGATAACAGTCTGTTCCATGTACCAAGTATTTGAACACGAAATTTTCAGGAGGGGAGATGCATCACAGATAAAATGATCAATGGTATTAGAATCACAAAATTCCAATTCTAGGCCTAGGCTAAGTGGGGGGATTATAATAAACAGACCAGCTACCCAACAACAAAAGACAAGTCTTCTGCAGACCATGCTACTCATGATGGTCACATAATGCAGGGGTTTGCAGATGGCCACATAGCGATCATAGGACATAGCAGCTAGGAGAAAAAATTCGGTTACACCAAAGAGGTCAGTAAAAAATACTTGGCTGGCACAGGCATTGTAGGTAATGACCTTGTCACCTGTCACAATGTTATACAGGTATCTGGGAATATAAGCTGATGTGAATGAGATCTCCAAAAAGGAGAAATTTTGTAGGAAATAATACATGGCTGTCTTAAGGTGGGAATCCAGGAAGATGAGGAAGATGATGGTCAGATTCCCAGTTATGCTTAGCATGTAGGTGAGAAAGAGAAAGATAAGAAGCAAAATCTGCAGTTGAGGGTCATCTGTCAGTCCCAGCAGAATGAATGTTGTTACCGTACTGTTTCTCATTGCTGACTGCTGAGTTCTGTTAAATATGCTGTTAACATTGAAATGCTTCATTTAGGATTATTTTAGCAGTATGGAAGGTACCATATTCAAGTTTTTCCTTATTTATCATTATTTAAAATATTTACAATTTAAATATTCATTTTGTAAAGGACTACTTTTGACTGTGGTGGGTATGTCATTTTGTAGGAGCAAAGATGTCTTGTGATATTCAAGAGTTCTCTGGTTGCTGTTGTTGCTTGATATTTCATTCTTTATTAAAGTATTAAGACGTGTAAGATCATTTGGGTTCACTGTGCACATACTCTGTAGTCACTTGAAGTCTCTGAGCTCTATGGTTAAAGAATTTTGTTTTCTGTTTTTGTTCATTGCATACAAGTCCCCTCAACACCCCTAAACTATCATGTGTACACACACACACTCACACACACAAACACACAAAACTTCTTCAGCTCCCCACCTGACACTGCTTCTGTCAAGGTTTCTCTGTCCCTAAGTAATCACTTATAATCCACAGTGATGCAAAATATAGAATGTCTTAAAGTGCAATATAGTTGTACTTATGCACAATATACATTTATATTTTCATGAAATGCCCTGGTAAATAAACTTCAAAGATAGTACAGACGATGTATTTCTCTGGCTTTTATCTGTCTGTTAGTATTCTCTTCACTTCTTTCATGTCTCACCATACTAATATCCCCTTTTTATTTTCATTAATTCTTATGTTTTGCTATGTCTTTCAGATGGTCATTTCTAAATTGATATCTTTGTCTTGTAAAACTTGATTCTCAGATGAAATTTGACATATCTACTTGAACATTCACATGGACTATGTCGCAAATAAAACTCATGGTCTTTATCTCTCCCCCTTCTCCTCTTAAAATGTCCCTTTCAACAAAGATAATAGATTACATTTATTGAGCATATTCCATGTGACAGATTTTTTGGTAAATACTTCTCACACATCATATGTTTTCTGTCTTCAACTAACTTGAATAACTACTATTGATTTTCAGTTTCACCTTGAAGCCCTCTGGAAAGTTTCCTGAAAGTCCAATCACTATGCTATCTCTTATCCAAGCCTCTGTGTTCCCATAGAAATCAATGCTTGCTACCATTTTAACACTTAAGAAAGAACACTTACTTGTGTATTACGTGTCCTCCATACCCCTCAATTCATGTGTATGTGGACTCACTTTACTGTGTGAACTAGTGTATTATTTTACTGATATGGGACAGGGTCAGCTCTGACTGACTCAATAGAAGATGCAGCTAAGGCCTCAGGGTTATAGTACCTGACGTGAAGAAGAAGAGTTGAATGAGGCTCATGGTTTGTCTGAGCAACCTAAGAGGATTGGAAATATATCAGCAAATAAATTAGATTAAGTTGATATGTAGGAGAAATATTTCTGCTGCTCATCTCCTATCTTCCTCCAACTCTTTTCCTAAATCTCAGGCAACATATCCATCATGTCACTGAATGAACTTAGCCCTATCACTACCATTGGATATCATTCAATGTTCTAAAAAGTCTGTTTTTTCCTTCTAAAGTTACACAAAGTATAGTAAAACAAGATTTAAAAGAAGACTCACTGATATGTGGCTAACTGGTTTTTGTTTATCCTACTTTTTCAAAAGACATGTTTGAAATGAGGACAAGAATCTCTGATGAGGATGCAATTTCAGCCACATCATTCTTTGGGTAAACTGAGGAGTATACTTACCCAATTAAATGAATATAGCCCTTATTTTTTGCTGTGAATTTAATATATTTCTGGATGGTCATCAAATTTTAATCCCATTAGATGCCAGTATATTTTTGTGCATAAAACTCCAGTAAAATGATATTTTTATATCCAAAGGAACTGTGTTCTAAAAATATGAAAAAAGTATATTTTACCAAATATAGAAATTTATCACTCACATTTTCAATTTTTAAAAGACAGGTAAAATATATTTTCCAAAGCATAGCAAGACTTAAATCACACAAAACTGAATAAAGTTGAAATGACAAACCTCACTCTTATGACTGTCAATCATAGTCTCTGTTATTTGTTGAAACATATGCAGTCTTAAAACTCCTAAATTGAAAATGACAGTTAGGACGAAGATTTTTATATGAGCTTTTGGTTACTTTTGCTTATGAATCCACTATCATGTTCACAACAAATCCAAGATGCCTCTTAGAGGTATCTTTCTGAAGCATCCATCTTCAAACAATTACATGGATTTCCTTGTTGTATTCTTATAACCTTCTCTCAAGAAAGAAAGAAATATAATATTATATGAGGATGATGGAATGTCAGAAATCTTCTCCAGTTTGAGGAAAGTTGCTATGCTAACCTCTCAGGGCTCTGAACACATTAACTATACCTAGCTTGACATTTGCTTTATTTGTTAAAAATACAACCAAGTGAATAATCAGAGTCCCTGGTGACCCAAGAACAAAGTCACTAATGAATCTTTTGAGTAATTAAATTTGTGGTAAAAAATGTGGTAACTATATCTTCTTTGGATATAGTTTCCTTGGAGACAGGAGGACACTGCAGATAAAAGCCAGTAGGAAAACAGAAGGGGCTTCCCCAGTGGCTAAGTGGTAAAGAATCTGCCTGAAATGCAGGAGCCACAGGAGACACCAGTTTGATCCCTGGATCAGGAAGATCCCCTGGAGAAGGGCATGGCAACTCACTCCAGCATTCTTGCCTGGAGAATCCCAAGGACAGAGGAGCCTGGCAGGCTACAGTCCATAGGTCGCAGAGTTGAACACGACTGAAGTGACTTAGCATGCATGCATGCAGGACAACAGAAGAGTCTGGTTGTAAAATGAAATTTTAGCTTCTTCTTACTGTCACATGGAATAAACTGATGCACATGATATCAGTTCAGTTTGGTTCGGTTGCTCAGTCGTGTCTGGCTCTTTGCGACCCTATGGACTGCAGTATGCCAGGCCTCCTTGTCCATCACCAGCTGCTGGAGTTTACTCAAAGTCGTGTCCATTGAGTTGGTGATGCCATACAACCTTGTTAACCTCTCTTGTCCCCATCTCCTCCTGCCTGCAATCTTTCCCAGCATCAGGGTCTATTCTTTTTGTGTGTGTGTGAGTTCATTCTTTTTTTTTTTTTACTTTGCAATATTGTATTGGTTTTGCCATACATCAGGGTCTTTTCAAATGAGTCAGCTCTTCACATCAGGTGGCCAAAGTATTGGAGCTTCAGCTTCAACATGAGTCCTTCCAATGAATATTTAGGACTTGTTTCCTTTAGGATGGACTGGTTGGATCTCCTTGCAATCCAAGGGACTCTTAAGAGTCTTCTCCAACACCAAAGTTCAAAAACATCAATTCTTCACCATTAAGCTTTCTTTACAGTTCAACTCTCACATCCATACATGACTACTGGAAAAACCATAGCTTTGAATAGATGGACCTTTGTTGACAAAGTAATCTTTCTGATTTTTAATATGCTGTGTGGGTTGGTCATAACTTTTCTTCCAAGGAGTAAGCGTCTTTTAATTTCATGGCTGCAATCACCTGCAGTGATTTTGGAGCCCCCCAAAATAAAGTCTGTCACTGTTTCTACTGTTTCCCCATCTATTTGCCATGAAGTGATGGGACCAGATGCCATGATCTTCGTTTTCTGAATGTTGAGTTTTAAGCCAGCTTTTCCACTCTCCTCTTTCACTTTCATCAAGAGGCTTTTTAGTTCCTCTTCACTTTCTGCCATAAGGGTGGTGTCATCAGCATATCTGAGGTTATTCGTATTTCTCTTGGCAATCTTGATCCAGCTTGTGCTTCATCTAGCCCAGCGTTTCTCATGGTGTACTCTGAATATAAGTTAAATAAGCAGGGTGACAATATACAGCCTTGACGTACTCCTTTCCCTATTTGAAAACAGTCTGTTGTTCCATGTCCAGTTCTAACTGTTGCTTCCTGACCTGCATACAAATTTCTCAAGAGGCAGGTCAGGTGGTCTGGTATTCTCATCTCTTTCAGAATTTTCCAGAGTTTGCTGTGATCCACACAGTCAAAGGCTTTGGCATAGTCAATAAAGCAGAGATAGAAATAGATGTTTTTTCTGGAACTCTCTTGCTTTTTTGATGATCCCACAGATGTTGGCAATTTGACCTCTGGTTCCTCTGCCTTTTATAAAACCAGCTTGAACATCTGGAAGTTCATGGTTCACATACATTGAAGCCTGGCTTGGAGAATTTTGAGCACTACTTCCCTAGCATGTGAGATGAGTGCAATTGTGCAGTAGTTTGAGCATTCTTTGGCATTGCCTTTCTTTGGGCTTGGAATGAAAACTGACCTTTTCCAGTCCTGTGGCCACTGCCAAGTTTTACAAATTTGCTGGCATTTTGAGTGTAGCACTTTCAGCATCATCTTTTAGGATTTGAAAGAGCTCAATGTGAATTCCATTACCTTCACTAGCTTTGTTTGTAGTGATGCTTCTTAAGGCCCATTTGACTTCGCATTCTAGGATGTCTGGCTCTAGGTGAGTGATCACACCATTGTGATTATCCATACACATGGTATGGGAAGACCATTAAAAAACTACATTTCTTATTTATTAGTCTATACCATAAATTATTAACTATATTTAGGAACTTTTAATTAGATAAGAAATTTAAAAATATGTAAAATCATATAACCCATATAGACATTTTTCTTCAAATGTATCAACATATTTATAAGACTAAAAATAAGCATTAACAACAGATTAAGTATAATTGAATACACAAGTCAATGTTCTTAACCTTCTAAACATAGTCTAAATTAATACACATATAGTTATATATTAGTTATTTATTCTTATTAATTCATGTTCAACATCTTAGTATCTTAATGTTCCTTCAGATATTAAAATCAAAGTACTATAAATTCATGTCCTTTAAAGTTTTCCGTGCTCCTATGGTCAACTAATTTATGACAAAGGGGACAAAAATATGCAATGTGACAGGACAGTGTCTTTGATAAATCGAGCTGGGAAAACTGGACATTGTGCATGTGTGCTTAGTTGTGGCCAACTCTTTGTGACCTTATGAACTATAGCCTGTCAGGTTCCTCTGTTCATGGGGTTTTCCATGCAAGATTACTGGAGTAGGTTGCCATTTCCTCCTCAAGAGATCTTGCCCACCCAGGGATTGAACCCACGTCTCCTGTATTGGCAGGTGGATTCTTTAGCACTGAGCCATCTGTGAAGCCTGGGAAAACTGGACAGCCAAATGCAATAAGTAAATAAAATAGCATAAAACTGGGTTAGTACTACCTTACACACTGCACGAAAATTAACTCAAATGGATAAAAGACTTGAATGTAAAACCTGAAACTATAAAGTTCTCAGAAGAAAACACTGGCAGTACATGCCTTGACTCCAGTCTTGGTGATGATTTTTTTGGATTTGACACCAAAACCAAAGGCAACAAAAGCAAAAATAGACAAGTGGGGCCTCATCAAACTAAAAAGCATCTGCACATTGGTTCAGTTTAGTTCAGTGGCTCAGTTGTGTCTGACTCTTTGTGACCCCAAGGAATGAAGCACAGCAGGCCTCCCTGTTCATCACCAATTGCTGGGGCTTACTCAAATTCATATCCATCAAGTCGGTGATGCCATCCAACTGTCTCATCCTGTCGTCCCCTTCTCCTCCTGCCTTCAATCTTTCCCAGCATCAGGGTCTTTTCCAATGAGTCAGTTCTTCACATCAGGTGGCCAAAGTATTGTAGCTTCAGTTTCATCATCAGTTCTTTCAATGAATATTCAGGACTGATTTCCTTTAGGACTGATTGGTTTAATCTCCTTGCTGTCCAAGGGACTCTCAGGAGTTTTCTCCAACACTACAGTTCAAAAAATATCAGTTCTTGGGCACATAGTCATTATGTTATACATTAGATCCTCAGACATCTTCATACCTAAAAGTTTGTATTTTTCTTAATAACCAAACTCTCCTTTTTTCCCCCATCCCCCAATTTTTGGTGATCACTTTTCTACTCTCTGAGTTTTATTTTAATTTTTAGATTCCATGTAAAAGTGATACCATGCAGTATTTAACTAAGTCTGACTTTTCTCACTTAGCATAATGCCCCCAAGTTCAATCTATGTTGTCTTAAAAAGACAAGATTTTTTTCTTTTCAGTGGCTGAATATGCACTGTACATATTCACGTGCATTTTTTCTGTAGCCTTTAGGGGGAAAACTACTTTCTTTCAGCTTCTAGAGGCTGCATGCATTCTTTGACTCCTGGTCTTTTCCTTGTATCATTTGATCCTCTTGTTTCCATTGTCACATCTCCATCCACTAACTTGATTCTTTTTCCTTATGATTAAATGGTGCCCATTCACATAATCCAAGATAAATTTATCTTAAGATCCATAACTTTATCACATTTATCAAGTTCCTTTTGCCATGTAAGGTAACCTTCACAGGTTTCAGGGGTTAGAATATCTTTAGATGGATCATTATTCAGTGTATTGTGCATGAACACAATTGTCCAAGAAAAACATGGTCAAAATCTACAGTTATTAGTGAGTTTATTCTAGCCCAGGTCCTGGTTGAGCAGGTAAGAAAAATTTACAGAGTCTGGAATTGTTAATATTCTGTCTTTATATATTTCTTTCAGATGGAATTTTCATCTTTCAATAGAAAGACTCAATGGAACTTCTTAATTAGGCAGTGTATTTTTTTACAGTTACTAAATGAAGCTAATTTATTACATATACTTATTACAGTAGTAGTTTCAAACAAATAAGAATTTTGTGAAATCAAGTAGAGATTTATTCATCAGGTTACTTTAGGGTGATTTTTCATATTGAAGTACAGTTGATTTACAATATTGTTTTAGTTTCAGGTATATAGAAAATGATTCAGTGATTTTATATATATATATATGTATATATATGTGTGTATATATATATTCAGATTATTTTCCATTATAGGTTATTACAGTATATTATGTATGATTCCTTGTACTCTACAGTAAATCATCATAGCTTATCTATTTCATATGTAGTAGTTTGTATCCATCAGGTCAGTTTAATGGGCTACTTAGTATAGGGAGAATAGGAGTTGTCAGAAACCAAATACCTTAGTAGCCAAAAACCAAAGTAGCCTTAGAAAGACTCCCTTATTTTTTTCCACTTAGGGTGGCTGAGTTTTCTATTATATGGTGTTAACTTTCTTCTTTGCTCGTGGTGTTTTGGTGTTACTGCTTCTCTATTCACTCTACGTTCAGGAAGCTTTAGGCTATTTCATTTCCAACTCAAACCAGAGTGATCAATGTAAATTCAGTTATTTGATAATTTAATTTCTAAATAATTACCTTCTCTAAAATAGAACAGGTGCCACAGTCATGGGATGGATAATAATTACAAAGGTTATAATGCAGGACCTTCTGCAAAGAGCTATGTGAGAAGCTGAAAAATTCACTTAGAATAAAAGCCTTGCCGTGTGAAAGACAAAGTAAATGGTCTTGAATAAACTCAAGCTCATATAATTTGGTGAGAGCAAAAAGGTTAAAATGAGCCTGTGCCCTCATAACTGATCTCCTATATATTGATCAAAAGAACCTAATTAAGACAGAATATATAAGTAAGACCTGATTGAAGGGACATCTGTGGCTCAAGGTGGCTCAGTTTTTAATACGGATCCCTGAATTTGTTTACAGTCATTGGTCATATATTAGTGGCATTTTTGAGCCCACACCCTGGTTTCATTGGACCTTTCCTGGAAACATTCACAGTTATTATACTCATAAATTCAGTTCTATATACCAATTCATAGATAATTCCATTTTTATCTGTCTTCTTAGGGAGAGT
Organism: Bos taurus; assembly: GCF_002263795.3. NCBI lineage: Eukaryota > Metazoa > Chordata > Mammalia > Artiodactyla > Bovidae > Bos > Bos taurus. The sequence goes on from NC_037332.1 coordinate 58,121,047, forward strand.
GTTCATATGCTATTGACCTTACTTTTTGTCCAGAACTTCCTGCTTTTCATTGTTTTATGTTAAAGTATGTCTTCTTTTTGTAAATGTTATATAAATATAAACTATTTTCTAATATAATTAATGTTTTCAATTCTTTACAAATTATGAATGCTTATATTAAGATGGAATGCTGTATTTAAATAATTTTCTCTTCAGTTCAGTTCAGTTCATTTGCTCAGTTGTGTCTGACTCTTTGTGACCCCATGAACCGCAGCACGCCAGGCCTTCCTGTCCATGACCAACTCACGTCCATTGAGTCGGTGATGCCATCCAACCATCTCATCCTCTGTCATCCCCTTCTCCTCCTGCTCTCAATCTTTTCCAGCATCGGGTCTTTTCAAATGAGTCAGCTCTTCACACCAGGTGGCCAAAGCTTTGGAGTTTCAAACTTCAACATCAGTCCTTCCAATGAACACCCAGGGATGATCTCCTTTAGAATGGACTGGTTGGATCTCCTTACAGTCCAAGGGACTTTCAAGAGTCTTCTCCAATGCCACAGTTCAAAAGCATCAATTTTTCTGTGCTCAGCTTTCTTTATAGTCCAACTCTCACATCCATACGTGAGCACAGGAAAAACCAAATCATGTAATAATGTTCAGTTTTCATAAATTAATACCTTCATTTGGCATATGTAATTTTCCTAAAGTGTCCAATAGGACATTTTACCATTAAAATGGACATCATGGGGCATCACATATGTAGCAAATACTAGTGTTTGAGTCAGATATAAATGGAAATTACTTCTTACTAGCAGTGTAACTCCGCTGTGCTTTAATTTTCTTAAGTGGGAAGACAAAACATCTTTTAAATTTGTTTTCCATATATTAAAAAGTAGTAGGTCTCTAGTGATTTTCTAATTGTTAGCTGCTAATCATTGTCATCATGATATGAAGATGAACCTATAAAGAAACAGTATTATAACTTCAAGTTTTAAATCTAATTTTAATATTAAACTCATTTTCCCTAAACCAGCCTTCTCTTGGGTTTATTGTTTAAAGTCAAGAAGAGAATAATCTGGAATGGTGCTTCTTTGGAGGACTGATGCTATAACTGAAGCTCCAATACTTTGGCCACCCCATGTGAAAAGCCAACTCATTGGAAAAGACCCTGATGATAGGAAAAATTGAAGGCAAAAGAAGAGGGTGGCAGAGATTGAGATGGTTAGATAGCATCACCAGCTCAATTGTAATGAATTTGAGTGAACTCCAGGAGATAGTGAAGACCAAGGGAAGCCTGATGTGCTGCAGTCTATGGGGTTGCAAAGAGTTTGACATGACTGAGTAACAACAGAATGGGGCCTGAAATCAAAAAGGCCTCAAGTGCTGAGGTGGGAATAGGCAAGAAGCACAATTAGTAAATCTATAATATTAAGATGAAGTTATTTTTTCTGTTTGTGGTTTTATTAAGAGTTGGTAAATTGTAAAATGATTCTTTACTGACACATGTAATCCCAATAAAGCTTCCTCACTATGTAGGAAAGCCTTAAAGTTTAAAGATATAGGTTGAGGATGTCTAATCTATTCATGAAAACTTGATTTTTCCACTTTAGCAAATTCCCTTACTTTATTAAGAACAATGTGAATCTTCTGATAGCATTATTAAAGGCTTGTTTAACTTGTTTCTCAAGGTGTAAATGAAGGAGTTCAACATAGGAGCGATGGAAGCAGTAAGTACTGCCACACTCTTATTAATAGCTACTGATTCCTTTTCTGAAGGTTTAATATAGATGAAAATACAGCTTTCATAGGTGATGGAAGTCACAATCAAGTGGGAAGAACATGTAGAAAATGCTTTTTTCCTTTGTTGAAGACAAAGGAATTGTAAAATGGTCTTGATGATGTATATATAGGATAGAATGACACACACAAGGGTCATGATTAACATCAAAACAGCAGAGACTATGATCATTTGCTCTATGAGCCATGTTTCTGAGCATGAGATCTTTAAGAGGGGGGCTGTATCACTGACAAAATGATCAATAACATTGAAGTCACAAAATTCCAGATGCAGGGCCCAGGCTAAGTGGAGGGATTATGATCAATGCCAGCCATCTAGCAACAAAGGATGAGTCTTCTACAGACCATGTTGTTCATGATGGTCACATAATGCAAGGGCTTGCAGATGGCCATGTATTTATCATAGGACATGATAGCCAGGATAAAAAACTCTGCAGGAGCTAAGAAGTCAGTAAAAAATATTTGACTGATAAAATTGTCATATGTGATTGTCTTATCACCTGTTGATATATTACACAAATATTTGGGAATACAAGAAGATGAAAATGAGATTTCTAAGAAGGAGAAATTTTGCAGGAAAAAGTACATGGCAGTTTTCAAGTGAGAGTCTATGAAGGTGAGGGAGATGATTGTCAGGTTCCCAGTTACACTCAACATGTAGGTGAGAAATAAAAAGATGAAAATCACAATCTTCAGTTGTGGATCATCAGTCAATCCCAGCAAGATAAAAGTTGTTACTGTGTGGTTTCTCATCACTGAATCCTGACTTCTATTCAATCTCCATTTATGATTCAGAGATATTTGATATGGAGAGTGATATTAATATCAAATATCAATAATCACTCAGCAAACTATACAAAACCATCTAACATGCAATTTACAAAGGCATGCTTATAAGTATTATTATTAATAGGTCATCTGAAGCAGTATGCTTGATAATCTTAAGGCATATTTTGAAAAATATTAGATGGCTTTATCCATATCAAACTTCAACATGTTACAGGTCTTCTTTTCCATGCATTATGTTTTACTTTTATCTTCATCTGGGATTGGGATTGCTTATATAGTTATATTTTACTACTAACTGAAGCCAAATGCAGAAACCAAATCTTAAGTTTCTCAATGCTTTACTATTTCTTTTTGTAGCTTGGTTATTGATAAAGTGAAAGTAAGACCCAAAATAGTTTAAAGCTTATTATACAGGCTTTCCTTATCCACTGCTTGAGATTTGAGTATTAGCATTAATCCATTTTTAAAAACTAGTATTTTATTATCTAAATTACTTTATCCTCATTCACTTCTTCCCCTGTGCCTCTCATGACCTTTTGTTTAAAACTTGTAGAATACAGGCAATATTTCGGTTAGAAAATTGTTAAAATACTTTAGATGTGGCATTCACAAGTTTTTATGAAGTTATCACAATTGTTTTTAACTTCTAACCCATTAAATTAATATGTAAACATTCCAATGTCTTGATGCAAATGTCATTAATTAGAAGAATATCAGATTTGGAGTACTAGTTACACTCCCCAACCACTGTTTACTTTCACTATGATTCAGTTTGTCATGGAAATAAGAACAGTATCCTTTATATGCAGAGTACATCATGAGAAACGCTGGACTGGAAGAAACACAAGCTGGAATCAAGATTGCCGGGAGAAATATCAATCACCTCAGATATGCAGATGACACCACCCTTATGGCAGAAAGTGAAGAGGAACTCAAAAGCCTCTTAATAAAAGTGAAAGTGGAGAGTGAAAAAGTTGGCTTAAAGCTCAACATTCAGAAAACGAAGATCATGGCATCCGGTCCCATCACTTGATGGGAAATAGATGGGGAAACAGTGGAAACAGAGTCAGACTTTATTTTTCAGGGCTCCAAAATCACTGCAGATGGTGACTGCAGCCATGAAATTAAAAGATGCTTACTCCTTGGAAGGAAAGTTATGACCAACCTAGATAGCATATTCAAAAGCAGAGACATTACTTTGCCAACAAAGGTCCGCCTAGTCAAGGCTATGGTTTTTCCGATGATTATGTATTGATTCGAGAGTTGGACTGTGAAGAAAGCTGAACATCAAAGAATTGATGCTTTTGAACTGTGGTGTTGGAGAAGACTCTTGAGAGTCCCTTGGAAAACAGAGTTTTCTCTTGTTTTTTGAGGTAAACTTGTATTGCTACAAACCTTCCCCTTAGCACTGCTTTTACTGAATCCCATAGGTTTTGGGTTGTTGTGTTTTCATTTTAGGACTTCCTGATGGCTCGTTTCTATGCATATTTTATTATTTTTTAAAATATCTTCTGTTATTTGTTGTTTATTCAGAAGCGTGTTGTTTAGCCTCTATATGTTTGTATTTTTAATAGTTTTTTTTTTTTTTTCCTGTAATTGACATCTACTCTGACTGCATTGTGATCAGAAAAGATGCTTGGGATGATTTCAATTTTTTTTTTTTTTAAATTTACCAAGGTTAGATTTATGGCCCAGGATGTGATCTATCCTGGAGAAGGTTCTGTGTGCACTTGAGAAAAAGGTGAAATTCACTGCTTTGTGGTGAAATGTCTTATAGATACCAATTAGGTCTAACTGGTCCATTGTGTCATTTAAAGTTTGTGTTTCCTTGCTAACTTTCTGCTTAGTTGATCTATCCATAGGGTGAGTGGGGCATTAAAGTCTCCCACTATTATTGTGTTATTGTTAATTTTCCCTTTCATACTTGTTAGTATTTGCCGTACATATTGATGTGCTCTTATATGGGTGCATATATATTTATAACTGTTATATCTTCTTCTTGGATTGACTCTTTGATCATTATGTAGTGTCCTTCTTTGTCTCTTTTCACAGCCTTTATTTCAAAGTCTATTTTACCTGATATGAGTATTGCTACTCCTGCTTTCTTTTGGTCTCCATTAGCATGAAATATTTTTTTCCAGCCCTTCACTTTTAGGCTGTACGTGTCCCTTATTTTGAGGTGGGTCTCTTGTAGTGCTGTTGGATTTTTTAAAGAATTGGCTTTTAATCTCTTTAGCTTACTTAGTTGACTTCATTTTCTACCCATAGTAAGTTACATTTTCCGTTTACTTTTGTTAATTCTTCATTTTTTTTCAATTTATTCAGATGACTACAAATTCCCCTCTTTTGGGCTAGTTTACTTTTTTGTAAATAATGAATAATTTAAGATAACAGAATTCCAATTGAGTGTAGCTTTTTCAGTGTTCCAAATAATTTGTGATGTTTGTCTGCATTTCACTGCTTTCCTGATAGTAATTAGTTGATGTGGTGTAAAAACTATAATTTTCAAGAAATTACATTTGTGTGGATTTTTCTAGTTGTTGTATCTAATAATTTAGATAATTATGATAGAATCTGGAAGATAAAAGCTGAATTGGTGTTAGATGTTGGCACAAGTAGCAAATATACTGGGGAATGTTTTTTCCTTGACTAACAGCTGTAGAAGCTACAGATAATACTTCTCAGGAAAAAATGTAATCTTTCCATGAAAATAAGTATGGTTTTCTAATTCAAACTTTCATTAAATGTGCATCTATCGTGTCACAAGTGCTCTTACTACAGTAATCCTGAGACTTCAGCCTTAAGTCTCTGTGATCTATAGTGCAACCTCTGTTCCCATATGCCTGCCTTTACTCTCCTAATTATCCACATGCTTTTATAGATTATTGCTCTACTTAGTTAAATCACTATTTCTAATACATTCTATTGACAACGTTTAACATAGATTCAAGAGAATATTTATTAAGTTTTATCTGCTATATATGTGTGTTCATAGTAATATATGTATTTTGCTATTAGTAAATTATAAACTTCAAAAATATTTCCTTCCTATCCTTTTGAGATGATATTTTTAAAATATTTTTTTCTTACTTAGATGAGAACAAAGCAATTCTTTTGATTGAGTCCTTAAAGGCTTTCTTAACTTCGTTGTTTCTCAAGGTATAAATAAATGGATTCAACACAGGTGAAACAGAAAAAATGAGGAGTGAAACCACTTTTTTAATGGCCACTTCTTCCTTTGCCGTAGGATTGATGTAGATGAAAATGCATGTGCCATAGGTGATAGAAACCACAATCATGTGAGAAGAACAGGTTGAAAAGGCCTTTTTCTTTTGCTGAGCAGAAGGGAACCTCAAAATTGTCTTCACAATGCAAGCATATGACAGAACTACACAAGTGAGAGTCATATTTAGGGTCAGCACAGCACAGATTATAACCGTCTGTTCCATCAGCCATGTTTCTGAGCATGAGATTTTCACTAAAGGAAATGCATCACAGCCAAAGTGATCAATCTTGTTAGAGTCACAAAATTTTAGATTTAAACCCAGGCTAAGTGGTGGGATTAATACACATAAACCAGACATCCAGCAAGAGATGATGAGAATTCTGCAGACTCTGTTGCTCATGATGGTCACATAGTGCAAGGGCTTGCAGATGGCCAAGTAGCGGTCATAGGACATGGTGGCCAGCAGAAAAAATTCCGTTACTCCACACAGATCAGTAAAAAATACTTGAAGGACACAAGAATTATAGGTAATGACCCTGTCACCTGTAGCTATACTATACAGGTATCTGGGGATACAAGAAGATGTGAAAGACATCTCCAAGAAGGAGAAATTTTTTAAGAAAAAGTACATTGGCGTTTTCAGGTGGGAATCCACAAAGGTGAGTGTGATGATGGTCAGGTTTCCAGTTAAACTCAGTGTGTAGGTAAGGAATAGAAAGATAAAAATTAAACCCTGCAGCTCAGGGTCATCTGTCAGTCCCAGCAGAATGAATTTTGTTACTGTACTGTTTCTCATCACTGACTTCTCACTTCTCTCCAATCTGTATGTGATATTCAGAGAAATTTGCTTATAGACTATTTTAACTGGTTTAAAATTTAATACATTTAATCTTTTAGTTTATATATACAATATGTTATATATATATACATATACATACTATATATATGTATATACATAAACACGTGTATTTTGTCTGTCTATCATGTGTTTAAAATTTTCCATTGTGACTAAGTAGATGCTGAGGAGCTACACTTTCATAGGTTGCAATAACATCTTTTGACTTTCAAGATTTTTCCTTATTCAGAAATGGAATCAGAAAATTGCATCCTTGATTTTGTATCTTTTCTTGACACTTCGAATCTTTTAAAAACAGTGCTAAAATAACTGGGGTTTACTTCATAGACTCTAGAGAAAAATCTGAGGTCTTTGTTCCAAAAGAAAATTTTGTATGCTAGTTTCTTTTTAGGTTAAGTGTGCTTAATTCTTACAAATAAGCTAAGCCCTGCTGCTTGCCCATCACCCAGTGCTACATAGTCCACTTTTTTTTTTTTTTCCCATCATTGCCTTTACTGAACATGTGTGTTACCCTGATGCTGATATATATGATAATCACCTTCTCTTCCCTTCTACAACTTCCAGCCAAGGAATTAATCTTCACTGATACTACACCAGTAGAGACTCAAATATTTCTAATATACAATTAGTGTTTCTTATCTTGAGATTTTCTAACATCAATGAATAGAAAAAAATTCACCCTTTTTGTGCTTGGTTCATTTGTTTTACAAGTGTATTTACTTTATTGTTTAACTTATTGTATTCTTTTCTTACTGAGGTTGGTCACGATTCATCGTAACTACTTACTTAGGTCCAGTGTTTCTGATATAGAGTAAAATCACTGACTGACGATTACAGCTTACTTGAAAGTTAAAATCTTCTTAAGAAATTCAACAGCTGTCAAGTATTTATATCAAATTGATATGTAGAAGAAATAGACATACATATGTATTTGCAGCCCATCTACCTTCCTTTCATCTTTCATAATAATTTCTCAGATGATATGTGCATCATTGTGAAATTTTACTCTGCCCTTCAAACTTTGACCATCACACAATTCTTGAAATGCATCTTTTTTTTTTTACAAGACTATTTTATAATAGAAGTTAGTAAGCATATTGACAATAAAATGTTAGTATCTGGTTTCTGATTATTCTTTCAAACAAATGTTCAATATGAACACAGGGCTATGTAATGAGATATGTCATTTTAGTAATTATGTTATTTTCGGGGATATGTAAAGAGGAATGAAAGGGCATGCTTAAATACTTCTATATACAGGAAAACACTATTTTTATTTGAGATATATCTATCCAAAGTTATCTTGAATATTTCTTACATTAACTTTGATACAGAATTTTTTATATATGACATACACTTCCCAGGAAATGAAATTTATCCACACAACGGAAATTCATTCTAAAAACTGGCATTTCAAAAATATATTTTAATACATTAAAAATAGAAATTACTACTGAAATTTTTTTTGTTTCCAGCGGAAAATATAACCAAGATCCTATGAAAGGAATTAGAATCCAAGAGACAAACTTTATCGTACTTACTTTTCTGTGAGTAAATCAAAGCTTCTGGTGCTTGTTTAAACATTAAAAAATTAAGATTACAATGCTAATAGTCATATTTTAATAAGGATGTTTATGTCTTCACACTAATTGTCATGTCTGGGAATGAATAGGGCTCCCTTTGTCCACCATCTCCAACAAATTGGAAAGATTTGTTTATGATGGGCTTAGTGCTATTATAAATGTCCAAATATTTTCTTACTATCTCCATGATTGAAACAAAAATAAATTACAGTAAGAGCTCAGGAATTCTCTTAACTGCTAGAGGAGATATGTGTTAAGCCAGCAGGACAGAGAGAAATGTTTTACAGTCAGTGTCAAATGTCACTTTATTTTTAATTTGCAGAAAATACCACTAAGTGACAAAAACAAATGGTCCTTGCTGACCTACAATCAAGAGTCATTATTTAATCTGAGTAATGAAGTTTGGCAAAAACACAACACAGGCTTCAGTGGGGACTGTGTCTTTGGAGACAGGAGGATGTTACAGCAGCATTTGACACAGGTCAGGAGGACAACGGTATAATTTAAATTACATAAATCATTAAAAAAAATCTTGCACATCACAAGGCATCTTGAAAGTTTTAATTGTTTAATTATATGAATAAAATCCTTAATTATATGAATGTTTTATTATTGGACAATTCCCATCACATAAGAGAAAGGAAAAGTTTATAAAATTACACAAGCCTAACATTTACATTACAGACCTTATCCTTCCAGATATTTCTATCTCAGCCCAGACTATGCTGTAGTATTCATGAATACATAAATATTTGCCACCATATCTTGTAATTGGATACAAAACATGTTTTTATGGTTGTACAACAATATGGGCTTCCTAGGTGGCCCAGTGGTAAAGAATCCTCCTCCAGTGCAGGACTTATAGGAGATGCTGGTTCAGTCCCTGGGTGGGGAAGATCCCCTGGAGAAGGAAATGGCAACCTACTCCAGTATTCTTGCCTGGGAAATCCCATGGACAGAGGAGCCTGATGGGCTACAGTTCACGGGGTTGCAGAGTCAAACAAGACTGAGCAACTGAGCACAACACATGTATGCAAGCAATATGAACACATGTATGCACAACAATATGAATGTATTTGATGTCATTGAATTTTGTATTTAATGACACAAAAATGGTCAGTTTTGTTATGTATATTTCATGAAAATAATAACATACACTTTTATATATTTAAACATTGTTTATCACAGAGCATCAATTTCTTTTCCCAAAATAACATTGCCTCAATGACAATTTTGGCCAGTTTTAAAACAAAACCTGAACTAAGTGTAGAATTATTTTTATTGTCCAAGGTTGCCAATTATTCTATCAAAAGGATGCTCATACAAATATATTTTAATGCGTGAGAATAATTTATATAAGTGAAATTTCTCAATAATGTGATTTCAGTTTTAGAAAATTTATATAATATTGTGGCTCAGCTGGTAAAGAATCCACCTGGTAAAGAATGTGGGAGACCTAGGTTCGATCCCTGTATTGGGGAGATCTCCTGGAGAAGGGAAAGGCTACTCACTCCAGTATTACGGCTTGAAGAGTTTCATGGACTGTATAGTCCACGGGGTTGCAAAGAATTGGACACGACTGAGTGACTTTCACTTCACTTCATAGAAATCATAAGATCAGTTTATATCAAACATTTGCACCATAATTAGATTTGGTAAATTATTTTTTATACCTATTCATGTCTTGTTCTTTTAAATTTCTTATATATGTATTTCAAGATTTTAAGCCTTTAAGTTTTGATACTAATTTTTGTCATATAGTTCATAGTTTTATACAGCTGTCTATAAAATATTTTTTGCTCTTTAGTTTTTAACTACATTATGAGATATAATTGACATACAATAAACTGCACTACTTAAAGTGTACAATTTGATATTTTGACATATGTGTACTCCTAAGTGTCACCCCATCAAACTAATCTTTCATTTTCCAAAGTTTCCTTGTGCTCCTATTTAATCACTCTTTCCTGCCCATCCTTACTGCTGCTGCTACTCACAGTCAATCATCCATCCATCTCTATTATTATAGATTAGTCTGCATTTTCTAAAATATTTTATGAATGGAGTCATGGCATGTATTTATTTTTTCATTTTTCTAACACATATTTTTTTCACCTTTACTGAGGTATGAATAAGAATATATGTATGTATAAGGTATAAAATTTGATAGTTTCTTATAAATGTATGTTGAGATAGCCACCATAATGAAAGCTCACTAGCATTCACTACCTGAAACAGTTATGGTTGTTTTGTTTTGGCTTATATTTATGGCTTTTTTTATAGTTAAATTTTTAAATTATTTAAATGTAACTGATTTGCATGAATAAAAAATAAAATTTTTCATTTGAGATTTTTTTTTGTGTCTGAAGCAATTATTATATAAAGAATGATTTTCTTAATGAACTGAAAATATCCAACTTTGATATAACAAGTAAAGTAAAACTTTATATAAAAATAAAGGCTACATTTTAGTGTACGTTTTTGTGATCCCAAATGTTCTACTGAACATTTTATCTTTTTTAAAGCAAGTACCATACTAATTTGATTTCACTGATCTATATATGTTTTGATATTTTTTAAAATAAGCTTCTATTCACTAATATTCATTTTTCATTTATGTGTTACTCATTCATGAGATTTAACTATTTCATACTGAGATAATTAGTGCAATTAAAATTTTCTAAAAAGTTGATTCTAACTGGAATTGTGTTAAATTTATCTATTGAGTGGACAAATTAATATTTTATTTTGTAACACCTTGAATTCAGAATAGAATCTATTCTTTAGCAGTTATATTGATTGCTTTGATGAAGGGGCTTATTGCTGCTATAAATGTAGTCAACTGACTTTTCATTTCCATTTATCCTTTCTTCATCCAAATAACTAAATGTTCTTATTGTCTGTAAGTTTTCTATTAGATTTCATTGACTCTAATTAAATGTATGGCACTATTTTATGTACTTTTATGAAAAAGTACTGAATAAAATATGTAAAATGTTAAGATGGGGAAACAGTGGCTGACTTTATTTTTCTGGGCTCCTGAATCATTGCAGATGGTGATTGCAGCCATGAAATTAAAATATGCTTCCTCCTTGGAAGGACAGTTATGACCAACCTAGACAGCATATTAAAAAGCAGAGACATCACTATGTCAACAAAGGTCCATCTAATCAAGGCCATGGTTTTTCCAGTGGTCATGTATGGATGTGAGAGTTGGACTGTGAAGAAAGCTGAGAGCTGAAGAATTGATGCTTTTGAACTGTGGTGTTGGAGAAGACTCATGAGAGTCCCTGGACTACAAGGAGGTCCAATCAGTCCATCCTAAAGGAAATCAGTCCTGAATATTCATTGGAAGGACTGATGTTGAAGCTGAAACTCCAATATTTTGGCTGCCTGATGCGAAGACCTAACTCATTTGAAAAGACCCTGATGCTGGGAAAGATTGAGGGCAGGAGGAGGACGACAGAGGACGAGATGGTTGGATGGCATCACTGACTCAATGGACATGCGTTTGAGTGGACTCCGGGAGTTGGTGATGGACAGGGTGGCCTGGCCTGCTGCAGTTCATGAGGTCGCTAAGAGTCGGACATGACTGAGTGGCTGGACTGAACTGAACTGAAGATGGTGATCACTGTAAAGTACATTCACTTCTCGAACAGGTAAAAACTTGAAAAAATATGGCTTTCATAATTTCTAACTACAGTGGTTTCAAAAGTTCATTCTGATAATTCCAACTATTTTATTATTTATCTTATGGAATTTTCAAGATGGTAATAGAATGCTGATTATCAGTGATGAAAGTGAGCATCCATCACTTGTTTCTTTTTTTTCTCATTTGTTTTTGATTTTAATTAAAATAAGTACACAGTAGAATAAAAGTATATGGCTTTTATTTCTTTAGAAATTTTTATTTTATTGTGGTAGTTTATCATATTCTTATTTTACTTTAAACATATTCAGTTCAGTCGCTCAGTCGTGTCCGACGCTTTGCGACCCCATGAATCACAGCACGCCAGGCCTCCCTGTCCATTACCAACTCCTGGAGTTCACTCAAACTCACTTCCATCGAGTCCATGATGCCATCCAGCCATCTCATCCTCTGTCGTCCCCTTCTCCTCCTGTCCCCAATCCCTCCCAGCATCAGAGTCTTTTCCAATGAGTCAACTCTTCACATGAGGTGGGCAAAGTACTGGAGTGTCAGCTTTAGCATCATTCCTTCAAAAGAACACCCAGGACTGATCTCCTTTAGAATGGACTGGTAGGATCTCCTTGCAGTCCAAGAGACTCTCAAGAGTCTTCTCCAACACTGCAGTTCAGAAGCATCAATTCTTTGGCGCTCAGCTTTCTTCACAGTCCAACTCTCACATCCATACATGACCACTGGAAAAACCATAACCTTGACTAGACAGACTTTTGTTGGCAAAGTAATGTCTCTGCTTTTTAATATGCTATCTAGGTTGGTCATAACTTTCCTTCCAAGGAGTAAGCATCTTTTAATTTCATGGCTGCAGTCACCATCTGCAGTGATTTTGGAGCCCCCCAAAATAAAGTCTGACACTGTTTCCACTGTTTCCCCATCTATTTCCCATGAAATGATAGGACCAGATGCCATGATCTTAGTTTTCTGAATGTTGAGCTTTAAGCCAACTTTTTCACTCTCCTCTTTCACATATTCAGGTTAATGATGCATAAAATATACATATTTAAATTGCTAAAAGCTATATTTTTATATCTTCTGCTTATCATTTGTAACAAATTGTATTTATAGTTATTTTATTTTTTAATGGTGTTTCAAGGCCATACAAAAAATGTTGAATAACAAGGATGAGATTGTTGTTGTTGTCATCTCTTGTGTTGTTGGAAGAGAGTGTTTGTTATGACTGGGCTTCTTTCCCACTTTGGCTCAGCCTCTTCATTCTTTCTGTAGTCGTTTTTCTGTTGTTCCCTGATAGTATATTGGACACCTATCTTCATGGGGAGTTCATCTTTCAGTGTTATATCTTCTTGCCTTTTCATAAACTATTCATGAGGTTCTCAAGGTAAGAATACTGAAGTGGTTTGCCATTCCCTTTTCCAGTCGACCAAATTTTGTCAGGCCATGGCCTAATGTATTGTGATTCATGGGGCACAAATAGTCAGACATGACTGAGCGACTGAACTGAACTGAACTATTAGGGACATGACCTTCAGTCAATCAATGTAGCTGGATGACACACCTGGTGCCCTGACTGTCTCACTGCTGGTCCTCATGGAGTGATGAAATTAGACATCCATATTTGGTTCTTGATTTATATACATGGTCTGAAAGAAAAAAAAAAGAAAGTTGCACAGTCCTGTTTGACACTGTAATCCTATGGACTGTAATCTGTCCCACTTCTCTATCCATGGAATTCTCCAGGCAAGAATACTGAAATGGGTTAACAATTCCTTCTCCAGGGGATCCTCCCAACCCAAGGATTGAACCTGGGTTGCAGGCAGATTCTTTAACAACTGAACCACTATGGAGTGAGTGTTAGTCGCTCAGTCGTGCTCGGCTCTTTGCAACCCCATGGATTGCAGCCCACCAGGTTCCTCTGTCCATGGGATTTTCCAGGCAAGGATACAAGAGTGGGTTGCCATTTCTTTCTCCAGGGGATCCTCCCCACCCAGGGATCGAACCCGGGTCTCTTGTACTGCAGGCAGATTCTTTACCATCTGAGCTATGAGCCCTAGTGTATTCATAGTCTATTTGTAATTTATTCTTTAAAATAAATTTTATTTTTTGTGAATAGTTTTATTTATCATTTTATCATGTTCTCATTTAATTGTGAATTTTTCATGAGTATTAAATTTTATGAAAGGGTTTTCACTATCTACTTATCTACTTTTCTGATTGTATTGTTAAATATTGATATGATAAAGTATGTGGATAGATTTTACTGAGGTATAGCTTTTCCTTTTAAATTAAACTCTACTTGGTCCTATTCTATTTTTTCTTTTAATATGTTCCTAACATGTACTTAAAAATATTGTATAGAGAAAAATCTTTATTTGTACACTTAAATGAAGTTAAAAAATTTTTTTGATTTGGAATGGATTCATTTAGGCTGAGATTATTTAGGACATTTATTAAGTCATTGAGAATTTAAAAAATAATTTTCTCTTTCCACTTTACAGTCTGAAATTTATTCATTTTTCCCAATAAATTATATGGGTATTGCTATATTTAAATACATAATTTCTTTTTTCATATTTTACCAAGAAGTTTTTCTTTGAGTTCTTTAGTAAAATTTATTGCAAAATTGATGAAGCATGTGTTTATATCTATTTGAATCTCCTATGTATTCATATTTATATCTTGTTTCTAATTCTTAACCTCAAATATATTGCTTTTTGACTTTTTTCTCTGTATTTGGGTATGTAAGATTATTTTCCCCTAAGTTTTACAGAGAATCAACCTCTGAATTATTTACCTTAAAGTTAGCACTTAATTGCTTTTCTTTTTGTCTTAAACTTTCATTGTTAACTCTACATTGTTTCATTGTATAGTTTTTCTAGTTGCTTAAAGTGAGTATGTCACTTTATTTTTAATCTACTTTGAAAAATGTTATTATCAAAGATTAGTAAGTACATAAATTACTCTCAAGTAAAAATTCATACATGCAAATGTGCTTTAGACATACAAACTTTATAAATATGTGCTTTATATGGATATTTATCATGTTATTGTTTGCTGTGTGTTCTCTCTGTTCTAGCTGACTCTTTGTGACCCCAAAGGCTAGCCTACCAGGTTCCTCTGTCCATGGAATTTTTCAGGCAAAAATACTGGAGCTGGTTGCCATTTCCTACTCCAGGGGATCTTCCCGACTCAGAGATCAAACTCACATCTACTGTGTCTCCTGCAATGGCTCATTTACTACTGAGCCATCTGGGAAGCCCTATTGTTGGCTAGGTATGCTCTAACTTGTCTCAAAATTTTAATTGTTATTGAAGTTGGGTACTTAAGTTTAAATGGTTTATTTTAAATATTTACATGTAAAGTTTTATTTCTGATTTATAGACTTTAAAATGCCACTTCTGTGTTTTACAATCAAGGTTTAAATTTTCAATACATTAGAGAATCTGTTTCTCTCTCATTTAAAAAAAATTGATCTGAATTTGTGATTGGATAGATTGAATTATAATTTTGCTTTCCACTGAATGTATATCAATTTGGTAATCTTAGTTTCATGTTACTGTATCATTTCTAAATTTTTTGAACATGTAACTATTGAGATCTTATTTCCACCTCTGTGTTGTATTTAAATTTATTTTGGTTTGATACATTTTGAAGTGTCTTTATTCATACTGCCGACAAAAATTCATAAAGTCAAAGCTATGGTTTTTTCCAGTAGTCATATGCAGATGTGAGAGTTGGACCATAAAGAAGGCTGAGCACCAAAGTATTGATGGTTTCAGACTGCGGTGCTAGAGAAGATTCTTGAGAGTCCTTTGCACAGCAAGGAGAAAAAGTCGGTCAATCCTAAAGGAAATCAACCCTGAATATTCATTGGAAGGACTGATGCTGATACTGAAACTCCAAAACTTTGGTTACCTGTTGCAGAGAGCTGACTCTCTGCAAAAGACCCTGATGCTGGGAAAGATTGAGGGCTGAGGAAAAGGGGGTGACAAAAGAAGAGATGGTGGGATGGCATTACTGACTCAATGGACAGGAGTTTGAGCAAACTCTGGGAGATAGTGAAGGACAGGGAAGCCTAGTGTGATGGAGTCCATTGGATCACAAAAAGTTGGACATGACTCAGCGACTGAACAACTGAAACTTTCACTTTTTATTACTGAATTATACCTTACTTACAACTTTTAACCCAAATATTATTATAAGCATATCCATTTGGATGGAATTATTAAACAAATTTGGAATACAGGAATCATATTGTAATAGTACCCAATCAGTAAAGTTAAAGAAGTTGTTAAGTGTTAAAATAAAAACAAACAAAAAAAACTTGATATGAAATTACTGTTGTGCAGTTGCTAAGCCATGTCTGACTCTTTGTGACCCTATAGATTGCAGCAATCCGGGCTTCTATGCCCTTCACTAACTCCTGGAGCTTGCTCAAAGTCATGCCCATTGAGTCAGTGATGCCACCCAACCATCTCATCCTCTGTCATCCCCTTCTCCTCCTGACTTCAATCATTCCCAGCATCAGGGTCTTTTCCCATGAGTCAGTTCTTCCTATCAGGTAGCCAAAGTATTGGAGTTTCAGTTTCAGCATCAGTCCCTCCAATAAATATTCAGGATTGATTTCCTTTAGGATTGACTGGAGATGTTTAGAAGAGACGAAGACTGGCTATTTACCCTGTTATTATTGTTACTTCCATTTCTGAGAGCAAACACAGAAACTCCTCAACTGGAGACCACCTATCTCTTGCCTCAGGAAATGCAAAGAGGAGGCTGGCTGATAGTAAATGTCCAACCTGGAACCTAGCTATCTCCTACTGCAATGTTTCTTGCATTTTCTATATTGGCAGGAGGGTTCTTTACCACTGTGCCACCTGGGAAGCCCAACTACATAGTTCAGTTCGGTTCAGTTGCTCAGTCATGTCCAACTCTTTGCAACCCCATGAATTGCAGCACACCAGGCCTCCCTGTCCATCACCAACTCCCGGAGTTCACACAAACTCACGTCCGTTGAGTCCGTGATGCCATCCAGCCATCTCATCCTCTGTTGTCCCCTTCTCTATGTGCCCCCAATCCCTCCAAGCATCAGAGTCTTTTCCAATGAGTCAACTCTTTGCATAAGGTGGCCCAAGTACTGGAGTTTCAGCTTTAGCATCATTCCTTCCAAAGAACACCCAGGACTGAGCTTCTTTAGAATGGACTGGTTGGACCTCCTTGCAGTCCAAGGGACTCTCAAGAGTCTTCTCCAACACCACAGTCCAAAAGCATCAATTCTTCGGCACTCAGCTTTCTTCACAGTCCAACTCTCACATCCATATATGACTACTGGAAAACCATAGCCTTGACTAGACGGACTTTTCTTGGCAAACTAATGTCTCTGCTTTTGAATATGCTATCTAGGTTGGTCATAACTTTCCTTCCAAGGAGTAACCGTCTTTTAATTTCATGGCTGCAGTCACCATCTGCAGTGATTTTGGAGCCCCCAAAAATAAAGTCTGACACTGTTTCCACATCTATTTCCCATGAAGTGATGGGACCAGATGCCATGATCTTAGGACTGGAAAAGGTCAGTTTTCATTCCAATCCCAAAGAAAGGCAATGCCAAAGAATGCTCAAACTACTGCACAATTGCACTCATCTCACACACTAGTAAAGTAATGCTCAAAATTCTCCAAGCCAGGCTTCAGCAGTACGTGAACCATGAACTTCCAGATGTTCAAGCTGGTTTTTGAAAAGGCAGAGGAACGAGAGATCAAATTGCCAACATCTGCTGGATCATGGAAAAAGCAAGAGAGTTCCAGAAAAACATCTGTTTCTGCTTTATTGACTATGCCAAAGCCTTTGACTGTGTGGATCACAATAAACTGTTGAAAATTCTGAAAGAGATGGGAATACCAGACCACCTGATTTGCCTCTTGAGAAACTAGATAGTAGATATCATTTATTACTGTATTAAACATGAGTTAATGACAGTGATCAGTGTAGTAGAGGGTTCATGCTAAAATTTAACTTTACCAGCAAGTGCACAGATGCAGCTAGGAAACGTTTCTAGAAACTGCTAAAGTTTGTTCAAGCTTGGGAATTCCCTGGTTACCCAGTGGTTAGAACTCTGTGCTTGCAAACCCAAAGACACAGATTCAATTCCTGGTCAAGTAACTAAGATCCCCAAAAGCCAGGTAACATGGACAAAAATTTTTTTTTAAAGTAAAAATAAAGTTTGATCAAGCAAAGAATCTTTGTCACCAGCCAATCACCCCACTAGCCTTCTGTGTTATACAATTTATAATAAGTGTTTATTGGGTCTTCACCCAGTTTCTGTCACAGAGCTCCTAAAACCCTTGGAATTTTCTAAAAAAAAAAAAAAAAACCTTGGAATTTTCTGAGTGCTGAGAATGATCAAGTTTATCTTTTGTTATGTTAGTGAAGTGAATTTTGGACCTCTTCTAAGAATTGGGGCTGGTTGTTAGGAGACCCAACCAATCCTGTGATTAGAAGGGGAAGGGAAATATGTTAACAAATATGTTAATCTTGTTTAAAATTATTTTGACTATACTGGTGTGTGCATGCTCAGTTGTGTCCAACTCTGCAACCCATGGACTGTAGCCCACTAGGCTCCTCTATCCATGGGATTCTCCAGGCAAGAATATTGAAGTGGATTGCCATTCCCTTCTCTAGGGGAATCTTCTTGAACCAGGGATCAAACCCGTATTTCTTACATTTCCTGCATTGGCAGGCAGGTACTTTAACACTAGCACCACCCGGGAAGCCCCTATACTAAGACTATACTAGGTCTTTTGAATTTCCATATGAATTTTAGTATCAGCTTATTAGTTTCTACAAAAAGTCCTGCTTGGAGTTTGAACCAGGCTTCATTGAGTCTGTAGATAAATAAGCAGTCTTTTATACTAAGTGAGAGTTGCACAGTTATGTCCGACTCTTTGTGAACCCACAGACTATACGGTCCGTGGAATTCTCCAGGGCAGAATACTGGAGTGGGTAGCCTTTCCATTTTACAGGGGTCTTCCCAACCCAGGCATCAAACCCAGGTCCCCCACATTGCAGGTGGATTCTTTACCAGCTGAGCAACAAGGGAAGCCCAAGGAAACACGGTCTATATCTCCATTTATGTATGTTTGACTTCTTTCAACAGAGTTTTGTAGTTTCAACATACTAGTCCTAGACATCTTTTGTTAAAATTCATTCCAAGGACATTTTAGACTACTTTCAGTTCTTTTCCTTTTATTTTCAGACTTCTTTTTGCTAGTATGTAGAAATATAATTAATTTTTTCTTATTGATCCTTTATGTTATATCCTTGCCATTATTCTCTTATTTTTAGTAGCTTTTTTTGGTATTCTTGTCTACATAAACAAATGTGTTAATTGCCAAAAAAGATAGATCCACCTTAAAAACAAAAAAACAAAAAACTCTGTCTTTAATTTTTGTTTTTATGAAATTTTGCTATGACTATTTTTCTTATTCCTGATCTTAGGTAGAAAGCAGTGAGTTTTTCACCATTAGGTATGATCTAAGCTGTATTTAATTTTAAACATTTGTATTGAATTATAATATACTATTTTAATCGTTTACAAATCATATATTAATAGTAAGATAGGTTTTCACAAGTATACTAGGTGAAACTACAACTAGCAAACTACAAAAACAAAACCAAGCTTTGGTTATAGTTTACTACAACCAAATTTACCAGGTTAAAAATAAAAAACAATGCTTTTGATGCTTAAGCTTTTCTGAAAATATTGTTCTATTTGTATTGGTTTGTCATACATACCATGTATGCACGCTAAGTCACTTCAGTTGTGTTCGACTCTTTGGGGCCCTACAGACTGTAGTCCGCCAGACTCCTCTGTCAATGGGATTCTCCAGGCAAGGATACCAGGATGGGCTGATGTGCTCTATTAAAGGAGATGTTCCCAATCCAGAGATCGAACCCACATCTCTTATGTTTCCTTCATTGGCAGGAGGGTTCTTTACCACTAGCACCACTTTCTCCTAGCTTTGCTAGTCATCTTCGAAATTTTCCTGTGCACTTCTACAATTTCCATATAAAATTTAGATTCATCTTGACAATTTCCACAAAAGTGAGTGAATATTTTGCCCCTTTAGAAAGATCTGCCTATACTTTCCCCAGACTTCATCAACAGTTTTGCATATAGGAAAGACATAACTACTGGGAAGTCATTGGGCACACTATTAGGAATTGAATTATGCTTCCTCAAAATGATATGTTGAATATTGTGATGAGCCTTATTTCAGAATATCTGACACCCTGATAAGAGGAGACACTTGGACATAGACGCTGACATGCATAGAGGAGAGATGAAGTAATGACAGACAGGCAGAAGATATGCATATGATGAAATGCAGTGATTAGAGAGATGCATCCTTGAACGAAGAAATGCCAAGGATTACTGGAAAATTCTAGAAAATACAAGAAACAAGGAGGGCTCTTCCCTAGAATTCTCAGAGAGAGTATGGCTCAGCTGAGACCTTGATTTCAGGCTTTTAGCCTCTAATATTGTGAAAGAGTAAAATCCTACTGTTTTAAGCCATCCAATTTTTGGTACTTTGGTATGGCAACCTTAAGAAAACTATTAATAATACAGATATACATGTTTGGTCTCTGTCTATAAGTAACTCATTTTGTTTTGGATGCTTAAGACATACACAAACCTAGATGACAAACCTAGACAGTGTATTGAAAAGCAAAGACATTACTCTGCCAACAAAAGTCTGCATAGTCAAGGCTATGGTCTTTCCAGTGGTCACATACAGTTGTGAGAGCTGGACTGTACAGAAGGCAGAATGCCAAATAATTGATGTCTTCGAACTGTGATGCTGGAGAAGACTCCTGAAAGTCCCTTGGACAGCCAGGAGACCAAACCAGTCAATCTTAAGGGAGATCAACCCTGAAAATTCACTGGAAGGACTGATGCTGAAGCTGAAGCTCCAGTAATTTGGTCATGTGATGCACACAGATGACTCATTGGGAAAAGTCTCTAATGCTGGGAAAGATGGAGGGCAGAAGGAGAAGAGGGTGTCAGAGGATGAGATGGCTGGATGGCATCACCAATGCAATGAAAATGAACTTGGGCAAACTCCAATGCAATGAACATGAACTTGGGACAGGGAGGCCTGGAGTGCTTCAGTCCATGGGGTCACAAAGAGTTGGACACAACTAGGTGACTGAACAATAACAACAAGATAAACACATCTGAGCAGTCAGGGTTGGAGCATCTCAACTTTCCAACTGCTCTAATCAATAAATCATTTGGCAAATTTTCTTTTTTTCTCCCAGACTCATATTTCATCTATGAGCAAAGGGAGTTGCATTAGAACTAAAGAACCATTAAGTTCTAACATCCTGTCCTCTAAAATGAGTATCTAATGGAGGACAAGAGATTATTTAGACACAGACTAATTTCAGGGGGTAAAATAGCCAGTGATTTAGTAAATAGACTCCAAACCAAAATGGAGTTAGGCTCAGCTTTCTTCTTTACTTTCATAAAACAATTGTGGTGTTTAATAAGGGAAGTCCAGGTGGCTCAGTAGTAAAGAATCTGCCTACCAATGCAGGAGCTGCAAGAGACATGAGTTTCATCCCTGGAGAAGGATATAGCAACCCACTTCAGTATTTTTGCCAGGATAATTCCATGGGCAAAGTAGCCTGGCAGGTTACAGTCCATGAGGTTGCAAAGAGTCGGAAATGACTGAAGTGACTGAGCAAATATAGGTTTAATAAAGGGAGAAAATCATGCTCTGGAATATTTTCTGGTTTTCCAACAGGCAAATAGGGTACAGAGAAAGTTTAATTAGGCTGCTGGTTACACATTTTAAAACCATTTTTTAGCCTAAAGTGTTGAGAGCTGGCATTCACATTGCTGACTCAAATGTCCAAGGTAGTCAGCACACCTGTTATTTGAAATCTCCTGAGGACATTCCCCTGTAATGAAAAAGGATATCTTCTTTAGGTGTTAGTTCTAAAGGGTCTTGCAGGTCTTCATAGAACTGTTCAACTTCAGCTTCTTCAGCATTACTGGTTGGGACATAGACTTGGATTACTGTGATATTGAATGGTTTGCCTTGGAAAAGAACAGAGATCATTGTGTCATTTTTGAGATTGCATCCTTTTCATTACAGAGGACTGGAATGCAAAAGTAGGAAGTCAAGAAACACCTGGAGTAACAGGCAAGTTTGGCCTTGGAATACAGAATGAAGCAGGGCAAAGACTAATGGAGTTTTGCCAAGAAAATGCACTGGTCATAGCAAACACCCTCTTCCAACAACACAAGAGAAGACTCTACACATGGACATCACCAGATGGTCAACACCGAAATCAGATTGATTATATTCTTTGCAGCCAAAGATGGAGAAGCTCTATACAGTCAACAAAAACAAGACCAGGAGCTGACTGTGGCTCAGATCATGAACTCCTTATTGCCAAATTCAGACTTAAATTGAAGAAAGTAGGGAAAATCACTAGATCATTCAGGTATGACCTAAATCAAATGCCTTATGATTATATAGTGGAAGTGAGAAACAGATTTAAGGGTCTAGATCTGATAGAGTGCCTGATGAATTATGGACGGAGGTGTCTGACATTGTAAAGGAGACAGGGATCAAGACCACCCCCATGGAAAAGAAATGCAAAAAAGCAAAATGGCTGTCTGGGGAGACCTTACAAATAGCTGTGAAAAGAAGGGAAGCAAAAAGCAAAGGAGAAAAGGAAAGATATAAGCATCTGAATGCAGAGTTCCAAAGAATAGCAAGAAGAGATAAGAAAGCCTTCCTCAGCGATCAATGCAAAGAAATAGAGGAAAATAACAGAATGGGAAAGACTAGAGATCTCTTCAAGAAAATTAGAGATACCAAGGGGACATTTCATGCAAAGATGGGCTCGTAAAAGGACAGAAATGGTATGGACCTAACAGAAGAAGAAGATATTAAGAAGAGGTGGGAAGAATACCCAGAAGAACTGTACAAAAAAGATCTTCATGACCCAGATAATCACGATGGTGTGATCACTGACCTAGAGCCAGACATCCTTGAATGTGAAGTCAAGTGGGCCTTAGAAAGCATCACTATGAACAAAGCTAGTGGAGGTAATGGAATTCCAGTTGAGCTCTTTCAAATCCTGAAAGATGATACTGTGAAAGTGCTATACTCAATATGCCAGCAAATTTGGAAAACTCAGCAGTGGCCACAGGACTGGAAAAAGTCAGTTTTCATTCCAATCCCAAAGAAAGGCAATGCCAAAGAATGCTCAAACTACTGCACAATTGCACTCATCTCACACGCTAGTAAAGTAATGCTCAAAATTCTACAAGCCAGGCTTCAGCAATACGTGAACCATGAACTTCCAGATGTTCAAGCTGGTTTTAGAAAAGGCAGAGGAACCAGAGATCAAGTTGCCAACATCTGCTGGATCATGGAAAAAGCAAGAGAGTTCCAGAAAAACATCTATTTCTGCTTTATTGATTATGCCAAAGCCTTTGATTGTATGGATCACAATAAACTGTGGAAAATCTGAAAGAGATGGGAATGCCAGACCACCTGATCTGCCTCTTGAGAAATCTGTATGCAGGTCAGGAAGCAACAGTTAGAATTGGAAATTGAACAACAGACTGGTTCCAAATAAGAAAAGGAGTACGTCAAGGCTGTATATTGTCACCCTGTTTATTTAACTTATATGCAGAGTACATCATGAGAAATGCTGGACTGGAAGAAGCCCAAGCTGGAATTAAGACTGCCGGGAGAAATACCAATAACCTCAGATATGCAGATGACACCACCCTTATGGCAGAAAGTGAAGAGGAACTCAAAAGCCTCTTGATGAAAGTGAAGGAGGAGAGCGAAAAAGTTGGCTTCAAGCTCAACATTCAGAAAACTAAGATCATGGCATCTGGTCCCATCACTTCATGGCAAATAGATGGGTAAACAGTGTCAGGCTTTATATTTTTAGGTTCCAAAATCACTGCAGATGGTGATTGCAGCCATGAAATTAAAAGACACTTGCTCCTTGGAAGAAAAGTTATGACCAAGCAGAGACATTACTTTGCCAACAAAGATCTGTCTAGTCAAGGCTATGGTTTTTCCAGTGATCATGTATGGATGTGAGAGTTGGACTGTGAAGAAACCTGAGCACTGAAGAATTGATGCTTTTGAACTGTGGTGTTGGAGAAGGCTCTTGAGAGTCCCTTGGACTGCAAGGAGATCCAACCAGTCCATTCTGAAGGAGATCAGTCCTGGGATTTCTTTGGAAGGAATGATGCTAAAGCTGAAACTCCAGTACTTTGGCCACTTCATGAGAAGTGTTGACTCATTGGAAAAGACTGTGATGCTGGGAGGGATTGGGGGAAGGAGAAGGGGATGACAGAGGATGAGATGGCTGGATGGCATCACTGACTTGATGAACGTGAGTCTGAGTGAACTCTGGGAGTTGGTGATGGACAGGGAGGCCTGGCGTGCTGAGATTCATGGGGTCGCAAAGAGTCGGACACGACTGAGCAACTGAACTGAACTGAACTGAGGACATCCCCATATTGAGATAACCTTCCAAGATTGGCATGGCATGCCTGAAGAAAGACAAATGAGCTCAGAAGGAGACACCAATAATTTACCAAAAACAAATCACCCTCATTTCCTACATTGCCAAATATGGGATTTTTCAACAAGATACTGAAAATTTTTCATGGCAACTTGACTGTTATAACATGACCATAAATCATTTGTATCTCTGAACCCTGATTGAAGATATTACATCTTGAAACATGATTTGACAATTTCTTGGAGACAGGAACTACAGAAAAATTATTTTGAATTTCCTGTAGTGTCTAGTCAGGTGGTAGTTTTGTCTCCATCCTTCACCCCTCATAGAGACAGGATGGACCTTTACTCAAAATTTGATTTGGATGTAGAGATGGATGACAACGTGCACACACGAAGAGGGTTTGTAAGGTTAATTATTCAGATAATGAAGTTCTCTGAGAAGAGCAGAAATTCTCTGCTTTTCACGCTGGTCTAAAAATGGCATGAGAGAACAGGAAAAGAAGATTGGCTTGGTTCTACGGTGGTGAAAAGGTAGGGATGGGGTGAAATTACCTGCATGTGGTCTCAACATCCTACCAGAACCAAAGAAATGAATGTTTGAGCTTTCTTATCAGTTTACCCAGATATGAGCAGAAGTAGGGGCTTTCCAGGTGGCACTAGTGGTAAAGATCCCCACAGCCAATGCAGGAGATGTATGAGATGTGGGTTTGGTCCCTGGTATGGAAAATCCTTTGGAGGAAGACATGGCAACACATTCAGTATTCTTGCCTGGAGAAACTCATGGATGGAGGAGCCTGGCAAGCTACAGTCCATAGGGTTTCACAGAGTCAGACATGACTGAAAAGACAGCACGCAGGCATGAACGAGCAGAAGAGGACAGAGAAGTGGGACTCAAAAGCTGACAACAGTCAGACCTCAAAAAATTTAGTCAGACCCTTTAGTAAGCTTGCTGCTACTGCTGCTGTTGCTAAGTCACTTCAGTCGTGTCCAACTCTGTGCGACCCCATAGATGGCAGCCCACCAGGCTCCCTCGTCCCTTGGATTCTCCAGTCAAGAACACTGGAGTGGGTTGCCATTGCCTTCTGCAACGCATGAAAGTGAAAAGTGAAACTGACGTCACTCAGTCATGTCTGACTCTTCGCGACCTCATGGACTGTAGCCTACCAGGCTCCTAAATCCATGGGATTTTCCAGGCAAGAGTATTGGAGTGAGGTGCCATTGCCTTCTCCGAGTAAGCTTGCTATATACTCTTATATGGATAGAGGTGACTATATGCAACCAGTTATAGTTTAAAGCAAACATCACTGGTGAAGTGAGAGAAATCCTTTTTAGATACAATTTATATACTTTTAATTTAGTAAGGGAGCTTGATTTTCCTACTTCTTTTAACCTGTATTGAACATGTGGTTGAATGTTCTGCAGCTGTGTAGCAAACAAGAAGTGAAAATCTCATGTAAAGACGCACAGAACATGAAGTCCAGAAGAAATCAGATCCACTGAAAATGCTGTTAAGCTACCATATAAAATCTCAGTCTTTTTATGGAAGGCAGTAGTTTATAGGAGTGCTGAGGTAGTCATCTCCTCAGATGTTGGGTCTATCAAGTATGTGCAAGTTAGAAAAATAAAAATAAGCACAGAGAAAAACAAAGAAAATAAGATATTGTATTGCAATGAATGTTAAATATGATGCAGAAGGTAAGGAGAACACTTTAAGTGCATGTGAATGAGATGCTTCTCAAGGAGAATGGGCAAAGTTAGAAAGGTAAGAGGAGAGATATTTGGATTTTCCTTCATTTGCATACTACTAGTTGATTGTAAAGGCACCCCACTCCAGTACGCTTGCCTAGAAAATCCCATGGACGGAGGAGCCTGGTAGGCTGCAGTCCATGGGGTTGCTAAGATTTGGACACAAATGAGCGACTTCACTTTCTCTTTTCACTTTCGTGTGTTGGAGAAGGAAATGGCAACCCACTCCAGTGTTCTTGCCTGGAGAATCCCAGGGACGGGGGAGCCTGGTGGGCTGCCATCTATGGGGTCGCACAGAGTCGGACACGACTGAAGTGACTTAGCAGCAGTTGATTGTATTTAGATTTTAAGATTGCTTTCAGTGTTAAATAATAACAGAAGAGTTGAAGTATCCAAATACAACAGTTTTATGCCCCATCATCTAACTAGGGAGACTTTCTTTTTCTTTTAATTGTAAATTTTCAGCATTTGATTAGTTGCATAATTTGGGGTGAAATAAAGCTTGGTGACTAAGAAGTTGAGATTGTCAAAAGTTCAGAAATAACAGAATAAAACCAATAAAACATTGAAGCTGTAATTAGTAAAAGTTTATTGTGTCTATACCACAAAGACAGTTTGTGAATTGAAAGTCCTCAAACAAAACACAGAATGAGACTCTAGAGTGTATCGTGGGACATCCTCAGTGGTCCAGTGGTTAAGAATCTGCCTACCAATGCAGGGGATACAGGGTCAATCCCAGGTCCAGGAAGATTTCACATGCTGTAGGACAACTAAGCCCATGTATCACAACTATTGAGCCCATGGATCCTAGAGCCCGTGCTCTGCAATAGGAGAAGCCACTGTGGTGAGAAGCCCACCCCCCATAACTCGAGAGTAGCCCCCACTTGCCACAAGTAGAGAAAGCTCACATGTAGCAATAAAGACTCAGCACAACCAAAAATAAATAAATATATTTTTAAAAAGAGTATATTGTTATAAAGCAGTCTATCTATTAAGAAGAAAGTGACTGTTTTTTCTCCACAGTGACTGTTTATAATATTAGAATTTTCTTAAATAACGGGAAGTGGTTAGTGATGACCTTATATCAACCTTTGGTTAGTGATGACCTTATAAAAGTTTTTATGTTTTACTTATGATTTCCAGAGGCATAAATAAGAAATAACCCAAATTAGCTTTGTCTGCTAAGGGAATTTTCAAGGATGGTCTCCATTTGTTTTTGATTTTAATAAGATAGGAAATATAAATTAGATTTTTTCAGTCTGAACTCACTGTTTGACTTTTATGTTATTTCCATTAATGACTTATTCCTGTCTCAGATTTTCTAAGGGCAAAACCTGAACTCAGCCACTTATCCCAGAGAATGAAGAGTTCATGGTTATTACTGGGCAGGCTGTTTCTTGGAAAAGGAGAGAGAATTGCCAAAACGAAATAGTGTTACCCCATCCTCTGAAGTTTAGTAACTCCTAGTTTTCTTTACTTAAGACCCATAGGTTAAGGACACAATCATATCAGAGTGTTAGGAAAGAGTGTTCTGTTTATCACGAAAGGTACTAGAGTGTATGAAGCAAGGTGCTCACTTTGGGCACAAATTTTAGGACTGGGTGCCAGAAAACTCAGTATCAACATAAATTCATACTTTAATGCAATATTCATAAAAAATCAAAATTAATGCAAACATATATTAGGAACAAAATATTTAAAAATATTTGCAAACCCTATACCCAATAAGAGGTTGATATTCAGAATGCATAAAGAATTCCACAACTACAACAAAAGGACAAAAATGGGTAAAAAGGACTTGAATAGATATTTCTTCGAAGATAATATACAAATGGTCAACAAGCAAATAAAAAGATGTTCAACATGACCAATCAACATAGAAATATAGATGAAACATAATTATGCATCGAACCTGGACTGACAACTCGTTTCATATATGATATTATACATAAGTAAGGAGTGTTCAGGATGGGGAACACATGTATATGTGTGGCGGATTCATATTGATATATGGCAAAACCAATACAATATTGTAAAGTTAAAAAATAAATAAAATATAAAAAAAACCATAAATATGTGTAACCTCACACCTATTAGGATGGATAGTTTTCAAAAAATAAAAAAATAACATGTGTTGGCAAGGATACAAAGAAACAGGATATTTGCACACAGTTGCTGGGATTGTAGACAAGGTGAAGCCTCTTGGGAAAACAGTATTAAGATTTCTCAAAAAGAAAATAAGACTACCATATGATCAAGTGGACTTCAAAGGTGGCATTAGTGGTAAAGAACCTGACTGGCCAATGTGCAAGACATGAGAGGTGGGTTCAATCCCTAGATCAGGACGATCCCCTGGAGGGAGGGCACAGCAAACCACTCTGGTATTCTTGCTTGGAGAATTCCAGGGACAGAGGAGCCTGGTGGACTACAGTCCATAGGGTCGCAATGAGTCAGACAGGAATAAAGTGACTTAGCACTCACGCACACACCATATGATCAAGCAGTATTACTTCTGGACAGATATCAAAATAAAAAAAAAATTGAAAGAAGGGTCTTAAAGAGATATTTTTACACTATACATGTAGGAGCACATCTTCCTTTGTAAAATATTAGTGAAGATCATACTTATGCTTTGGCAATGTTAAAGATAATCATTGAGAAAACAATTATGCCTTGATAATGGATTCCTTGTCTATAACCCAGGGGTTCTTTGTATTTTGATAGCTTAATTTTATTGATCTCTAGAGCTTTAATTTGCTGAGATTTTCTTGCTCCTGTTCATCTAAATTACTATATTTAGGACTTGCATTATATTATATATTTCAGCACTAACTTGTTTTATTATGTCAGCAGATTTTATCTGATTTTGGCCACCAGGGTGATGAATTAACAGAGAGGTTGTGCTTTATAATTAACAGAGAGGTTTTCACTTTAGAGAGACTCTGATGAATCTAAACTTCAAGTCTTTGGGCTTTAAAGTTTCTTTTACAAGGTCAATGTGGATTTCCAAGTCTCTAAAGTCATATATTTTCCTTTCCATGGTTAAAATTTATTCCTTTTTTGCTCAAATGAACTCATTTTTATGTTGAATAATCAACTCCTTCTTGAGAAGAGTAATTACAATTATATAAATGCATTTGGATGTTTGGCTTAAAAAACACAATGGATACTATTACTCCACTATTTTCCTATCAGCTCAAGAATTCAATTTATTTCCATGTAACATTTAATAGTTCTTTAATTGATCAGAACCAAGTTAGAATTTCAGTAAGGTCCTTTACATTCTCTTGATATGAGATGTCATCTTGGAGAAAGTTTATTTTCAACAAAAGTTGAAATAATTCAAGTTGTTTATTTCTTTTTTTTTTAAATTTTATTTTATTTTTAAACTTTACAATATTGTATTAGTTTTGCCCAACATCGAAATGAATCTGCCACAGGTATACCTGTGCTCCCCATCCTGAACACTTCTCCCTTCTCCATCCCCACACCCTCCCTCTGGGCCATCCCAGTGCACCAGCCCCAAGCATCCAGCATCATGCATGGAACCTGGACTGGCGACTCGTCTCATACATGATATTACACATGATTCAATGCCATTCTCCCAAATCTCCCCACCCTCTCCCTCTCCTACAGAGTCCACAAGACTGATCTATACATCAGTGTCTCTTTTGCTGTCTTGTACACAGGGTTATTGTTAGTATCTTTCTAAATTCCATATATATGCGTTAGTATACTGTATTGGTGTTTTTCTTTCTGGCTTACTTCACTCTGTATAATAGGTTCCAGTTTCATCCACCTCATTAGAACTGATTCAAATGTATTCTTTTTAATGGCTGAGTAATACTCCATTGTGTATATGTACCAAAGCTTTCTTATCCATTCATCTGCTGATGGACATCTAGTTGCTTCCACGTCCTGGCTATTATAAACAGTGCTGCGATGAACATTGGGGTACACGTGTCTCTTTCCCTTCTGGTTTCCTCAGTGTGTATGCCCAGCAGTGGGATTGCTGGATCATAAGGCAGTTCTATTTCCAGTTTTTTAAGGAATCTCCACACTGTTCTCCATAGTGGCTGTACTAGTTTGCATTCCCACCAACAGTGTAAGAGGCTTCCCTTTTCTCCACACTCTCTCCAGCATTTACTGCTTGTAGACTTTTGGATCACAGCAATTCTGACTGGCATGAAATGGTACCTCATAGTGGTTTTGATTTGCATTTCTCTGATAATGAGTGATGTTGAGCATCTTTTCATGTGTTTGTTAGCCATCTGTATGTCTTCTTTGGAGAAATGTCTATTTAGTTCTTTGGCCCATTTTATGATTGGGTCATTTATTTTTCTGGAGTTGAGCTGTAGGAGTTGCTTGTATATTTTTGAGATTAGTTGTTTGTCAGTTGCTTCATTTGCTATTATTTTCTCCCATTCTGAAGGCTGCCTTTTCACCTTGCTTATAGTTTCCTTTGTTGTACAGAAGCTTTTAATTTTAATTAGGTCCCATTTGTTTATTTTTGCTTATATTTCCAATATTCTGGGAGGTGGGTCATAGAGGATCCTGCTGTGATGTATGTCGGAGAGTATTTTGCCTATGTTCTCCTCTAGGAGTTTTATAGTTTCTGGTCTTACGTTTAGATCTTTAATCCATTTTGAGTTTATTTTTGTGTATGGTATTAGAGAGTGTTCTAGTTTCATTCTTTTACAAGTGGTTGACCAGTTTTCCCAGCACCACTTGTTAAAGAGATTGTCTTTAATCCATTGTATATTCTTGCCTCCTTTGTCAAAGATAAGGTGTCCATATGTGCGTGGATTTATCTCTGGGCTTTCTATTTTGTTCCATTGATCAATATTTCTGTCTTTATGTCAGTACCATACTGTCTTGATTACTGTGGCTTTGTAATAGAGCCTGAAGTCAGGTACGTTGATTCCTCCAGTTCCATTCTTCTTTCTCAAGATTGCTTTGGCTATTTGAGTTTTTTTGTATTTCCATACAAATTGTGAAATTATTTGTTCTAGCTCTGTGAAGAATACCATTGGTAGCTTGATAGGGATTGCATTGAATCTATAAATTGCTTTGGGTAGTATACTCATTTTCACTATATTGATTCTTCCAATCCATGAACATGGTATATTTCTCCATCTATTAGTGTCCTCTTTGATTTCTTTCACCAGTGTTTTATAGTTTTCTATATATAGGTGTTTAGTTTCTTTAGGTAGATGTATTCCTAAGTATTTTATTCTTTCTGTTGCAATGGTGAATGGAATTGTTTCCTTAATTTCTCTTTCTGTTTTCTCATTATTAGTGTATAGGAATGCAAGGGATTTCTGTGTGTTGATTTTGTATCCTGCAACTTTACTATAATCATTGATTAGTTCTAGTAATTTTCTGGTGGAGTCTTTAAGGTTTTCTATGTAGAGGATCATGTCATCTGCAAACAGTGAGAGTTTTACTTCTTCTTTTCCAATTTGGATTCCTTTTATTTTTTTCTGCTCTGATTGCTGTGGCCAAAACTTCCAAAACTATGTTGAATAGTAATGGTGAAATTGGGCACCCTTGTCTTGTTCCTGACGTTAGAGGAAATGCTTTCAATTTTTCACCATTGAGAATACTGTTTGCTGTTGGTTTGTCATATATAGCTTTTATTATGTTGAGGTATGTTCCTTCAATTCCTGCTTTCTGGAGAGTTTTTATCATAAATGGATGCTGAATTTTGTCAAAGGCTTTCTCTGCATCTATTGAGATAATCATATGGTTTTTATTTTTCAATTTGTTGATGTGATGTATTACATTGATTGATTTGTGGATATTGAAGAATCCTTGCATCCCTGGGAAAAAGCCCACTTGGTCATGGTGTATGATCTTTTTAATGTGTTGTTGGATTCTGATTGCTAGAATTTTGTTAAGGATTTTTGCATCTATGTTCATCAGTGATATTGGCCTGTAGTTTTCTTTTTTTGTGGGATCTTTGTCAGGTTTTGGTATTAGGGTGATGGTGGCCTCACATAATGAGTTTGGAAGGTTACCTTCCTCTACAATTTTCTGGAAGAGTTTGAGCAGGGTAGGTGTTAGCTCTTCTCTAAATTTTTGGTAGAATTCAGCTGTGAAGCTGTCTGGACCTGGGCTTTTGTTTGCTGGAAGATTTTTGATTACAGTTTCAATTTCCGTGCTTGTGATGGGTCTGTTAAGATTTTCTATTTCTTCCTGGTCGAGTTTTGGAAAGTTGTACTTTTCTAAGAATTTGTCCATTTCTTCCACGTTGTCCATCTAATAGGCATATAATTGCTGACAGTAGTCTCTTATGATCCTTTGTATTTCTGTGTTGTCTGTTGTGATCTCTCCATTTTCATTTCTAACTTTATTGATTTGATTTTTCTCCCTTTGTTTCTTGAAGAGTCTGGCTAATGGTTTGTCAATTTTATTTATCCTTTCAAAGAACCATCTTTTGGTTTTGTTGATTTTTGCTATGGTCTCTTTTGTTTCTTTGGACACTTTAAAAGCAGTCCTAAGGGGAAAGTTAATAGCAATACAGGCATACCTCAAGAAAACAAGAAAAAAGTCAAATAAATAACCTAACCCTACACCTAAAGCAACTAGAAAAGGAAGAAATGAAGAACCCCAGGGTTAATAGAAGGAAAGAAATCAAGTTGTTTATTTCAACAAGCATTGAAACGATGGTTTTAGGTCCGAGATTCAGTAATAACAGTGATATAAGCCTGTTAATATGAACAGACAATATACCAGGATTTAATAGTTCATGAATGAAGATTGTGACCTTGAGGCCCATTGCTCTTTGTAAATTGTTATTTTATGCTTAGTTTCAACATTTCTTTACTTCTTTTAGATCAATGAAATTCTTTTGATTAAGTCTGTAAAAGCTTGTTTCACTTGCTTGTTCCTCAAGCTATAAACAAATGGGTTTAACATAGGGGCAATTGAAGTAGTAAGCAACGACACACACTTATTAATTGTCACTTCATCCTTTGCTGAAGATTTGACATAGATGAAGATACAACTGCCATAAGTGATAGAAACCTCAATCATGTGAGAAGAACAGGTAGAAAAGGTCTTCATCTTTTGCGGGGCAGAAGGGAACTTTGTGATGGTCTTGATGATGTATATATATATGACAGAACTACACACAGAAATGTCCCAATGTCAGTCAACACAGCAACAGCAACAACCATCTGTTCTATGAACCATGTGTCTGCACAAGAGATCTTCATCATAGGAGAAGCATCACAGAGAAAATGATCAATGACATTAGAATCACAGAATTCTATGTTTAAGCCCGGGCAGAGTTGTGGAAATATGACCAGCCAACCTGCTATCCAGCAACAGACAACAAGCCATCCACAGACTCTGGCGTTCATGATGGTTGCATAACATAAGGATTTGCAGATGGCCACATAATGGTCACAGGACATGATGGCTAGGAGGAAAAATTCTGTTATTGCAAAAAGAAAGACAAAAAATAGTTGACTAACACAAGCCTTATAGGAAATAGTCTTGTCCCCAGTTGATAAGCTGTATAAGAAACTGGGAATGCACACCGTGGTGAATAAGGTTTCTAAAAAAGAGAAGTGTTTGAGGAAAAAGTACATGGCAGTTTTAAGGTGAGAGTCTACTAAAGTGAGTATAATGATGGTTAGATTCCCACTGACACTCAATAAGTAGGATACAAACAGAAATATAAAAATCAAAACCTGCATTGGAGAATCATCTGTCAGTCCTAGCAATATGAATGTAGGTAATGATGTATGGTTTCTCATTGCTGACTTATACTTATCAAACTCCTCAGAAACTCAAGTGACATTGAACTGAAAAAACTTGCATGAAATTGTGAGGCCATAGCTATTGGGTGAAAATATCCAATCACAGCAATGAATAGTCATTTTATTTCGTGAGTCATGCTAATGATGAGTCAAAACTTCAGAATTCTCAGCTATTTTGATGTGCATTATAGAAATCCTTATGATCATGTTTTTCTGATATGTTTTTACTAGTGTTCATATACCACCTTGCATGCTCTCACATCTCTATTTTTCAATTAATCTAAACTCTGTCCTTTATTCTCTGAAATATATTAAGCTTTAGAATTAGAAATGTCATCCATGTGATACTATTTTGTAGATATTATAATGTTCTTTTGCTCCTAATAATTCTTCACTACTCACGAGTTTGAATGAGCACACATGTTTTTTGAAGTGTGAGTTCCTGTTAAATGCGAATAAATGGCTGAGTTTGACATTTTATACAGAGTCTGGAGATCATGTGTGCAGTATTTGAGTGTTTGCTGTTACTGCAATGACTAAAAAATTATTTCATTTTATATATTTTGCTTTTGGTATCAGAATTGTCATCCAAATAATACCCATTTGCTTTCCAGGCTTGCTATTCATCCTGAAATTTCTACATCAGTATCCAACTTTCCTTCCATTTTTCACTCTAATAGAACACAGTGTTTGATAAGTACTACATAAACAAGTTTCCTGCTGCTATATTGGGTAAAAAACTATTATATGCCAAAACTAAAAACCCTGAAGAATTTAACCTCAACTGTTAGTACTTGCAAGGTCATAAAGGAAGAGAAGAGACAGGATGAGACACGATTGAAGGACACTTAAGGACACATGACATTTCCTTTTCAAATAGTAATTTGCATTGGATCCTGCAACAGAAAATGACATCAGTGGTAAAATTAGGAAAATCCAAACAAAATAATTATTTAATTAATTTATTTCCTAGGTAATCCTTCTTTCCTCTGAGACCCTGAAATCCTATGATTCCCAGTAAGTCTCTTCCTGTGTCTCTAGGGACACACAGGCCCCAGTGAGGGAGGCAGCACTTCGCACATGCTCAGTCTGAGGGATCCCAGATGGAGGGTCAGTAGCCAGCATGCAGCCCCAGCTCTAGGCGGTGGTAGCGGGTGGCCAGGGAGCACAAAGGACCTGCTGCAGCAGAAGCAGCAGCAACCTAGGTGACCACCCTAGCCTGGCCATGAACTGGATCCATCCTTAAATCTCCATTTTAATTATTAACATTTGTATACAGTGTATACAATGCTGTTAAAGTACTGCACTCAATATGCCAGAAAATTTGGAAAACTCAGCAGTGGCCACAGGACTGGAAAAGGTCAGTTTTCATTCCAATCCCAAAGAAAGGCAATGACAAAGAATGTTCAAACTACCGCAATTCACATTCACAATTACACTCAATTCACATGCTAGCAAAGTAATGCTCAAAATTCTCCAAACCAGGTTTCAACAGTACATGAACTGAGAACTTTCACATGCTCAAGCTGAATTTAGAAAAGGCAGAGGAACCAGAGATTAAATTGCCAACATCCGTAGTATCATAGAAAAAAAAGCAAAATTCCAAAAACATCTACTTCTGCCTCATTGACTATGCTAAAACCTGTGACTGTGTGGATTACAACAAACTGTGGAAAATTCTTGAAGAGATGGTAATATCAGATCACCTTATATGCCTCCTACAAAACCTGTATGCTCGTCAAGAAGCAACAGTTAGAATGGGACATAGACAACAGACTGGTTCCCAAATGGGAAAGGAGTATGTTAAGCCTGTATATCATCACCCTGCTTATTTAACTTACATGCAGAGAACATCATGTGAAATGCTGGGCTTTATGAGGCACAAGAGGGGATCATGATTGCCAGGAGAATATGAATAACTTCAGATATACAGATGAATCACCCTTATGGCAGAAAGTGAAGAGGAAAAAAAGAGCCTCTTGATGAAAGTGAAAGAGGAGAGTGAAAAGGCTGCCTTAAAACTCAATATTCAGAAAACTAAGATCATGGCATCTAGTCCCATCACTTCATGGCAAATAGATGGGGAAACAATGGAAAGAGTAATAGACTTTATTTTCTTGGGTTCCAAAATCACTGCAGATAATGTCTGCAGCCATGAAATTAAAAGACACTAGATCATTGGAAAAAAAGCTATGACAAACCTAGATAGCGTATTAAAAAACAGACATTAGTTTGCTGACAAAGATCCATAGAGTCAAAACTATGGTTTTTCTGGTAGTCATGTGTGGATGTGACAGTTGGACCATAAAGAAGGCTGAAGGCCAAAGAATTGATGCTTTTGAATTGTGGTGTTGGAGAAGACTCTTGAGAGTCCCTTGGACACCAAGATCATACCAGTCAATCATAAAGGAAACCCACCCTGAATATTCATTCGAAGGACTGATGCTGAAAGTGAATCTCCAATACTTTGATCACCTGATGTGAAGAGCATACTCATTAGAAAAGACCCTAATGCTGTGAAAGATTGAAGGCAGGAGGAAAAGGGGATGACAGAGGATGAGACAGTTGGATGGTGTCACTGACTCAGTGGACATAAATTTAAGCAAGCTCTGGGAGATGGTGAAGGACAGGGAAGCCTGGCATGCTGCAGTCGATGGGGTCACAAAAAGTTGGACAAAACTGAGTGACTGAGCAACACAATACAATGTTAATTCCTTGGCAATAATTATTGCACTATGATTATGCAGGATGCCACCTTTAGGAGAGCTGTGTGAAAGATATCTGGGAACTGTCAGCATTAGTATGTAAAATCTTCTGCAAGTACAAAATTATTTCATAATTAAAAATTTACCAAATATAAATAAAAAAAGAAAGCCAAAACGAGCAGCAGTATGCTGGAGCATCTTCCATGAATTATTTATTGGGTACAACATGATTTCTCTTCCAGTGGTTTCTGCTTCTTCAGCTGTATTTTTTGATGATGTCCATTTTATTCTCTCCATACATAGATAAGATGTAATTTGAAACCAACATTTACAGTTAAAATTACAGTTTAATATTAATCTGCAATACTTGAATTGCATGGATTCTATCTGACCTAAAAGCCAGAATTTTAGCATCAACTAAAAGATGCTTGGTCCTTAGAAGAAAAGTTATGAACAACCTAGACAGCATATTAAAAAGCAGAGACATTACTTTGTTAAAAAAGGTCCATTTAGTCAAAGCTATGGTTTTTTCAGTAGTCATGTATGGACGTGAGAGTTGGACTATAATGAAAGCTGAGAACTGAAAAATTGGTGCTTTTAAACTGTAGTGTTGGAGAAGACTCTTTAGAGTTCCTTGGACAGCAAGGAGATCCAACTAGTCCATCCAAAAAGAAATCAGTCCTGAATATACATTGGAAGGACTGATGCTGAAGCTGAAACTCCAATATTTTGGCCACCTGATGCAAAGAACTGTCTCATTTAAAAAGATCCTGATGCTGGGAAAGATTGTGGGCAGGAGGGTAAGGGGATGACAGAGGATGAGATGGTTGGATGGCATCACTGACTCAATGGACATGAGGTTGAGTAAACTCTTGGAGTTGGTGATGGACAGAGACATGGCATGTTGCAGTCCATGGGGTTGCAAAGAGTCGGACACGACTGAATGACTGAACTGAACTGAATAAGACCTGAAGTGCTTTTTTGACCCACTGATATTATACTCCTGTGATGAGAATGTTCATGTTTAGAAAGGAAAGTTACCTGTGAAAGAGCTCTTCAGTGTTTCCACCAAAGTACTTGTTCATTTTCCAGAAACCAAAGTAATGTCTTGACAAGTTTGAGTGGAGTCTGTTTCCTGATACAACTCTATTCATTACCAGCTTCCCACTGCTGTTTTTGCCTTCACTAAAGTGATACTGATGTATGTAGATTTTTCAAGTTTTGGCTTAGTTTGACTTCCTGAGAAAAGCTTTCTAGCCTACTACGCTTGTCTCTTTGCTACCTCTAAATATGTGAGTGTAATTTTGTTAGCATTGGGCTATGTTTTGTTCATTGAGATTCCAAAACAGCTAGCCCTATTCAAAGTTTAGGGAGTGCAATAAATATGTTTATTATAAAATTTACAAATTTTATATGTACATGTGACTCAGAACAAGCAGCTTGCTTTCTCAACTAGTGAAATTTCCCTTCTCTTTTATGGTAATAAGACCTGAAGTGCTTGGAATTCTTTAATATTAGTATGTAATCTCACATGGATATCCCCAATTTTCTTCTACAAAGGGCCAATTAGATGTTTTTGTGTTTTAGATTTAGTGAGGTATAAATGATATAAAAATTCACATACTTAATATATGCCATATATAATCTCTGTTGTCCACTCTCCTTCATTTTAAAAATGAGGTCTTTAAAATTTAAAAATCATTCTTTGCTTCCTTGCAATACAAAAAAAATGGCTATATGTCATATTTAGTCTTAGGCTAAAAGAAATTCATTTAAAATTCTTGCTTCAATCAAAAAGATTATATATTTGGTCTTCTTTCTGATTATTTACATCGCAGCTAAGTCAAATATTGCTTATCCTTCCAGCATTGTCTGGATACCCTGTCATTTTTCTATGCTGCTGAACCAAAAGGCATTTGCCTTAGAAGTTTCAATTAAACAGTTACTTGAAGTTTCATTTTGTTGCCTTAAAAATTCTCTTCCTAATCATTAAGAAAGGCTGGGGCTTCCTTGGTGGCTCCTGGTAAAGAATCCATCTGTCAATACAGGAGATGCAGGAGGCATGGGTTCCATCCCTGGGTTGCAAAGATTCCCCTGGAGGAGGAAATGGCAACCCACTCCAGTATTCTTGCCAGGAGAATCCCATGGACAGTGGGCCTTGGTGAGCTACAGTCCTTGGGGTTGAAAAAGTGTCAGATATGACTTAGCAACTAAACAATAACAATTATTAAGACAGATATTAGCTTCCACTTGGTGCCTAGTCCCACAGTTTAGCCTAAAATGTTTAAAGAAAAACAGAGTAAAGGAAGTACAGGGAATGTTTTGCCTAAATGTTAGCCTACCTATCTCAACACCAGGTTAAAGGTCATACAGAGATAGCACTGAGTTTCCAGTGGTGGGACAGGAATGAATTGTTTCTGCAGCCCAGGTGCCTCCCCTAAGTCCTGTCACCACAATTCCAGAGTATCCAACTCTCCCAAGCACTTCAATCAGCCTGGGTGTCCTAAGGA
The DNA here is from genome assembly GCF_002263795.3 of Bos taurus. NCBI lineage: Eukaryota > Metazoa > Chordata > Mammalia > Artiodactyla > Bovidae > Bos > Bos taurus. Next base: position 58,160,230 of record NC_037332.1, read on the forward strand.
GATGCCACCATTTTCTTCAGTCATTCATATTCTACATTCTTAAGAACACACTCATGTAATTAACTGACATTGACCTTGATATATATGTTAAAAAGTGAGTTTCCATTAAAATGTGAAATACTATTAGTGGATGGGGTCACCGAATGATAATACATAAGTAAATAAGTCACTCAATGGATCTAGAATTCACGTATTTTATGTGTATGAGGTTATGGCTGCTGCTGCTACTGCTGCTGCTGCTGCTAAATCGCTTCAGTCGTGTCCGACTCTGTGCGACCCCATAGACGGCAGCCCACCAGGCTCCCCCGTCCCTGGAATTCTCCAGGCAAGAATACTGGAGTGGGTTGCCATTTCCTTCTCCAATGCATGAAAGTGAGAAGTGAAAGTGAATTCGCTCAGTTGTGTCTGACTCTTAGCAACCCCATGGACTGCAGCCCACCAGGCTCCTCCGTTCATGGGATTTTCCAGGCAAGAGTACTGGAGCGGGGTGCCATTGCCTTCTCCGGAGGTTATGGCAGAGAATATATAGAGCATCTGTCTAAAATTCCACTGTATTTATATCAACTTCATTGTATTGATATGTGAAAACTGCTTATCGATGACAGCTCTGTACTTGCTAATCACATTGAGAAGTCACACTTTAGAAGTAGTTGTTGAAACCTTCATAAAATATTAAAATGTCAAACCATATCAGTTACTTTGATAGATTTTTCTCAGAGGAAAGCATCATTCTGGAGTTCAGAAAAGGTAAGGAAAATGACATTAAAAAACAAACAAACAAAAACCTCTCTGATAGTTGTAACCTCTGATGGTCACCAAACCCCAAAGTTGCAAAGGGTGAAAAAAAAAATCATCAGAATGGTCTTATGGTGGAAAGAAAGGAGGGTGGTCTCTGCCCATTCTTAGGAGCACAGTCATACTCACAGAGGGCTCTGCAGTTGGAGAGTATCACTAAGTCATCCTCCACCCACACAAGATGAAGATTTTCTCTACAGAGAGTCTGCCTTCCCTTGAGTTCAGAAAGTCTTTACTCTGGAACTACAGAGCTAACAGTAATTTAAATGGCTAGATAGGGATCTCTCTCTGCTGCTGGGAAAGTTGATATTCTGATGTTTCTGGCAGAGGGGCATATTTCTATACTGACAGAATTTCCCCTTTAAAAAATTGACCTAATTTTTAATTAAGTGAAACAAACAAATATGTCCTTGGTGGCCCTATCTTAAGCATTACTAATGAATCTCTGGTGTAATGCGCCAGATTTGGGGATAGAGAGGGGAGCACAGACCTGGGGAAAACGTCTTCAGACAGACACCTATAAATAACATTAGCATCAGAACAGGCCAAGTATGCAATAATTACTACCAGATTATAAGACAAAAGGCAACCTTCTCTTTTTTTATTTCATCATTGTTAGGCATTTATAATATGATAAAGACAATTTTTCCAATGTAGTAATTCTGCAAAAATGGTTGGTGTCAGTATCACTATTCGGATAATAGAGAAAAAATCTTTTATCAAAAAAAAAGGCAAATTGATAACTTACTGTTGACAGTTTTCAGAAATACCTCCCAGATATTTATAATTCTTTGGCTTTCACATTTCATGGGCCTTTTCTAAAAAAAATCAGGTATAGTTGATTTACAATGTTATGTTAATTCCTGCTATACAGCAAAGTGATTCAGTTATAAATACACATACATTCTTTTCTATATATTTTTTTCCTTATGGTTTATCCACAGGAGATTGAATATATTTCTCTGTGTTATACAGTAGGACCTTGTTGTTTATCCATTCTATATACACTAATTTGCCTCTACTAACCACAAATTCCCACTCATCCACCCTCCAACATGCCCCCTCTTGGCAACCACAAGTCTTTTCCCCATGTCTGTGAATCTGTTTCTTTTTTGTAGATAAGTTCATTTTGAAGAAAGCTGAGCCCCGAAGAATTGATGCTGTTTAACTGTGGTGTTGGAGAAGACTCTTGAGAGTCCGTTGGACTGCAAGGAGATCCAACCAGTCCATTCTGAAGGAGATCAGCCCTGAGATTTCTTTGGAAGGAATGATGCTAAAGCTGAAACTCCAGTACTTTGGCCACCTCATGCGAAGAGTTGACTCATTGGAAAAGACTCTGATGCTTGGAGGGATTAGGGGCAGGAGGAGAAGGGGATGACAGAGGATAGGATGGCTGGATGGCATCACTGACTCGATGGACGTGAGTCTGAGTGAACTCCAGGAGCTGGTGATGGACAGGGAGGCCTGATGTGCTGCAATTCATGGGGTCGCAAAGAGTTGGACACAACTGAGACACTGAACTGAACTAAACTGAATAGGCACATTTCAGAGAAGGCAATGGCACCCTACTCCAGTATTCTTGCTTGGGAAATCCCATGGACGGAGGAGCCTGGCAGGCTACAGTCCGTGGGGTCGCGAAGAGTCGGACATGACTGACCGACTTCAGTTTCACTTTTCACTTTCATGCACTGGAGAAGGAAATGGCAACCCACTCCAGTATTCTTGCCTGGAGAATCCCAGGGACGGGGGAGCCTGGTGGGCTGCCGTCTGTGGGGTCACACAGAGTCAGACATGACGTGAATTAGCAGCAGCATAGGCACATTTTAAAATGCTCTCCTATGCTGCATTTTAATATACCAATGTGTAATCTTCCTTGACTATGGCTTTTATTAGCTGATTGAACTTTTTAAGCGTAAGAAGTGTATGAGTTGATTGGAAACTTTCCCCCCAATATTTGCCAAGTTTCCACCCATAAATTATTTCTCTTCCCCATTCCTTTTTTTGCTTATTCTGTGACTCAAATTACATATTAGATAGATTTTAACATTGTGCCATAGATCCCAGAATCTCTGTAAATTAAAAATAATCTATTTTTCCTCTTTTTGAGAATGACACAATTCAAATCTACTTTCAAAATTGTTGGTTTTTGTTTCTGTAATCTATCCATTGAGTAAGCCCAAAGTGTGACTTTCTTCAGAAACAGATTATATTTTGCATTTCTAACATTTTTCTTTTAATACTATGTGTTTTCTCTTCCTCTTCTGGGACATCTTAACTTTTTATTATCTTCCTTTATTTCATAAAGCATGGTTGTGTAAGATTGATTTAAAGCTTTTGTGCAATGCTACCAATATCTGAGTCATCTTGGCCTTGGTACCAAGAGATTGTCATTTTGGTAGATGAATGTCTTTTGAAATGGGTCACATTTTACTGATTGTTTGTATATTCAGTGATTTTGGATTGTGTCCTCACACTGTGAATATTTCACTGCATAAACTCTGGGTTGTTTTATTTACCTTAAAGGTATGAAATTTTATTCACCTGACAGGCAATAAACCCTGTGAGATTCAAACTACAGCTCTGTCTTGTCTTCTTTAGTGTTGACTGAACTCTGTTTAACATGTTAAGCCTTGGCTAAAATTGCTTTTCTTATTTTGTTGTTTGGACCATAGTTATCTGGTTCAGGGTTCATTCTAAATAATATTCATGCTTATATACATACTTAAGGTCTGATCTGCTGTGACTCTCTCAGGAATTCCTACATCTGTCTCAGACCTGCCCAGATACTTTACCACGTATCCTGTTATTCTATCGAGTGTTCTATAAATGACAATTAGTTCCAGTTGGTTGATGAGTTATGGGGATCTTTTATATCCTCCTGGTTTACTGTCTAATATTTCTATTTATTACTGAGTGAGGAGTGTTTAAGGGTTCAGCTATGATTGTATATTTTTCTTTTTTTTTGATTTGTTATCTCATTTTTTTGCAACCTATACTTTGAAGTTCTATTGCTGGGGATTCCATTGCTTGGTTAGTTTGCTTCCATAAAAATGTAACATATGGTGGAGAAAGACAACAGAAATTCATTGTCTAGCAGTTATGGATGCTACAGTTCCAAAATCATGATGTTGGTAGATTGGTTCCTTCTGAGGAAGAGGAAGCCGAGGAAGAATCCCATCCATGCCTCTCTCTGAGCATCTGGTATTGTCAGTATCCTTGTAGTGTTTCATCACTGCAGTTTCAGATCTCTAGTTTTTGCCTCCATTGACACCTGGCCATCCTCTTCCTCCATATCTCTGTCTTTACATCATCTCGCTATTCGTGTCTGTCTCTGAATCCAAATTTATCCTTTTAATAAGAGCATCTGTGATATTGGAACAGAGCCCATCCTAATGACATCATCTTAACTTGGTAGGGGGTAGGGCTGGAGATAAAGGGGGCTAGGGCCAGAGCCAGTGTGAGATATGGCTTCTCTTCTGCTCAGTGGCCATCACTGTCTATTGGGGGTTGGGTCAGGTTCCCAAGTTGCTGGAGCAGAAGACCTGAGGGTTGCGTCTGAGCTGGTCTGTTCCTTTTAAGTTTGGGCTTGCTTCTTTCCCCTTTCTGCCCAGTTCCATGTGGATCTTTCTTGAAGCCTTGGTTGTACATGACTCCTGCCAGTCTCTAGTTAACTCTCAGTGACAACTGTTCTTCCTGTGGCTGTATTTTTCATGTGTTTGTGGAGGGGGAGGTGAGTTCCATGTCCTCCTACTTTCACATCTTCTTTCTGGGTACAGTATTCTTGTTTAGGTTTTATTTTCCTTTCATTATTTTGAATATATCATGCTGCTCCCTGTAGCCTGTAAAGTTTCTGCTTGTAAGTCAGTTATAGTTCCTTTGTAACTTCTAATGTGATGTTGACTCCTTCTAGTGTATTTAAAAATTTCAGTTATTGTATTCTTCATATTGGGCTTCCCTGGTGGCTCAGTTGGTAAAGAATCTGCTTGCAATATGGAAGACATGGGTTTGGTTCCTGGGTTGGGAAGATCCCCTGGAGGAGGGCATGGCAACCCACTCCAGTATTCTTGCCTGGAGAATCCTGTGGACAGAGGAGGCTGGTGGGCTGCAGTCCTGAGGTTGCAGAGTTGGACAGGACTGAATGACAAAGCACAGCACACAACTTTCTTCATCTCTGTTTCTTCTTTATATTTTCTCTTTATTAAACTTCTCACTATGTTCATCCATTCTTTTACTGAGTTTGTTGAGCATCTTTGTGATCTTTACCTTGAATTCTTTATCTGGTAGATTACTTATCTCCACATTGTTAACTTTTTTCTGGGGTTTTGTCTTATTCCTTACTTTGGAATGTATTTTTCTGTCCCCTTATTTTTCCTAATTCTTTCTATTATTTCTATGTATTTGGTAGGTCAGTTATATTTCCAGATCTTGGAGAAATGATCTTATGTAGGAGATGTACTATGGTCTCCACTCTTCTCTGGTCACCAGAGAGATATGCTCTAGAGTTGCCCCCTATGTGGGTTGTATGGGCCCTTCTTGGATACTCTCACTGGTGCCTGCTTTCAGGTGTGCAGGATCTTCTTTTGGGACAGTTAGGTGCAGGGGCTGTGGGGGTTTGAAGCTGCTAGCAGCCTACTGGATGTTGGGTTGAGTCTCAGGTGGTTGATCGTTAGCCTCAGGGGTTTTGGGGGCTGTACTGGATTGCTGAAGGGCACAACTTTGTCTTTCATCTGGCTCCTCAGTTTGCCAGGTGCCAGAACTGGTGGTGACCTGCTGGTTTGTGGTTAAGCACTCTGCACTAATGGGCTAAAGGGAGGATTCCAATTTGGCATTTGCCAGCACATGTGTCCTCGTGGTAGAACAAGTTTTCAAAAATATCTGCTGCCTGCCTGCGTGTGTGTGTGTGTGTGTGTGTGTGTGTGTGTGTGTGTGTCCCCAGGGACAGTCCAGTGGTAGCCTTCTGCCTCTGGAGGTTCTCCAAGATCACAGCAAGTGGAGGTCACCCAGGTTCCTTTCAAATTACTACCTCTGCTTTGGGAGTCAGAGTATGTCCTTTAATACCTGCAGCTGTCCCATACGCAAGTCCTTCTGGTTTTCAAAACAAGATATTCTGGGAGCTCATCTTCTGGGTGTAGGATCCCCAGACTGGGGACATTGTTTTGTGGCTCAGACCCCTAACTCCCTGGGAGGATACGTGCATTTGTTGGTCACCTACCCTGGGTTGTGGGTCTTAACTATAGCTCATCTCTGCTCCTAATACCATTGTTATTTCTTCTTTATATCTCTATATCTGTATCTCTATCTATCTAGAGAAATAACTAGAAGCAAACTCAGGGTCTTCCTATCCTGCTGTCTTAGCTCCAGAATGATTTTTTTTTGATTTATGAATCATAATGGTTAATGTAGTTTTGACAATTAAAACAGGAGCGGGGAGAGAGAAAGAGAGAGGAGAGAAGATGGGAACAGATATAGAGGATTTGATACCAGGCTGACTGCCAAATCATTTTTGGCATGAAGTGATGAAAATCTTTAGGAGATAAGGGTTAAAATCTTATTAATAAAACTTAAAAGCAAATTAACAGAGGCCCAGAAAAACTAGGCAAAACAGAGAATACAAAGTATAATTGAAATTGGCAAAATATTCTATTCCTTCATCTCAAGGAAGAAGTTTGAGTAAAAGGTGAGAAAAGGGGCGGTCCTAAGATGGCGGACGAATAGGACAGGGAGACCACTTTCTCCCCGACAAATTCATCAAAAGAACATTTAAACACTGAGTAAAGTCCACAAAACAACTTCTGAATGCTGGCAGAGGACATCAGGCACCAAGAAAAGCAGCCATTGTCTTCGAAAGGAGATAGGAAAAATATAAAAGACAAAAAAAGAGACAAAAGAGGTAGGGACGGAGCTCCATCCCGGGAAGGGTGTCTTAAAAAGAGAGAAGTTTCCAAACACCAGGAAACACTCTCACTGCTGAGTCTGTGCCGAGCCTTGGAAGCACAGAGGGCAACATAATAGGGAGGAAAAATAAGTAAATAATTAAAACCCATAGATTACGAGCCCAATGGTAACTCCCCCAGCAGAGAAGGAACACAGATGCCTGCACTCGCCACTAGCAAGCGGGGGCTGGGCAGGAAGGTATGGGCTGCATTGCTTAGAGTAAGGATCGGGCCTGAATGCCCCCGAGGGTAATCAGAGGGAAGTAATTTGGGGTAGCAAACCAGACTGTGGGATAGCTACCACGTGAAAAGCCCTAAGACACTGCCAGGCCCACGCACAGAACAAAAGGTGGAACAGAACTAGCCGGCTGCAGACCATCCCCCTTCAGTGACAGGCAGCCAGAGACAGAAGGGGGCAATCACAGCCCCAGAGAGACATTTTCTACCAAACTGCAAGCAGGCTTTTTTACTTACTAAGACTTCTTGGGGTTCTGGACAGTCATCCACCTGAGAAAGTGCACCAGTTGTACACCCAGAAAACCGAGTGGCAGGGATGGGAGAGGCAATAAGTCTTAGTGACCGCTCTCGCCAAACACCTCATCACCCGAGCTGCTCTGAGCTGGGAAGGGCACAAAATGCAAGCCCAAAGGAGTCTGTGCCTCTGAGGACTACCCGAGTGCCTGAACCTGAGCGGCTTAGACTTGGAAGGTGATTGCAGCCCAGGGCTGGCCTCGGGTGGTTCCCACGGATCAATCTAGAGCCTGAGCTGTGTGGGCAGGGAGGATGCATGCGCTGTGAGTGGGGGCAGGCCCAGTGTGGCTGAGACACTGCAAGCACATGCCAGTGTTATTTGTTTGCAGCGTCCCTCTCTCCCCACAGCGCGACTGAACAAGTGAGCCTAAAAAAGTGTCCACCACCGCCCCCTTGTGTCAGGGAGGAAATCAGACACTGAAGAGACCAGCAAAGAGAAGCTAAAACCGAGGGAACCGCCTTAGAAGTGACAGGTGCAATAGAGTAAAACCCTGTAGTTAGTACTGACTACATAGGAAGGGGCCTGTACATCTTGAGAAATATAAGCCAGACCAAGAAACTATCCAAAAATGAACGGACCCCACACTGCCCACAATAACACAAAAGAAAGTCCTAGATATATTTTTACTATTTTTACGATCATTCTTTTCTTTTTCTTTTCTTCTTTTTTTCTTTTTCTTTTGTTTTCTTCTTCTTTTTATTTTCTTTTTTTAACTTTTTAAAAAAATTTAAGTTCTCTATTACTAAATTATTTTTCACTTTTATAGCCTACTATTAGTTTTCAAAAAAAAAAGACTGTTTTTTAAAGCAAACTTCATATATATATTTTAATAACTTTTGTGACTTTGTTTTTTTTTTTTTCTTCTTCTTTTCTTTAATATTGTATTTTTGAAAATCCAACCTCTACTCTAGAATTTTAATCTTTGCTTTTTGGTATTTGTTATCAATTTTGTACTTTTAAGAATCCAATCTAAGTACCTATTTTTACTTGGGAACGAGATTACTGGCTTGACTGCTGTCTCCTGCTTTGGACTCTCCTTTCTTTCCAGTAGGTCACCTCTGTCTCCTCCCTTCCCCTTCTCTTCTCTCCCCAACTCTCTGAATCTCTGTGTATTCCAGACAGTGGAGGACACTTAGGGAGCTGATTACTGGCTGGAACTGTCTCTCTCCTTTTCATTCCCCCCTTTTATCCTCCTGGCCACCTCTGTTTCTTTCCTCCCTCTTGTCTTCTTTGTATAACTCCATGAACATTTCTGAGCAGTCCAGACTGTGGAGTGTACATAAGGAAGTGATTACTGGCTAGCTTGCTCTCTCCTCTTTTGATTCTACCTTATCTCATTCGGGTCACCTCTAACTCCTTCCTCCCTCTTCTCTGCTCCATGTAACTCTGTGAACCTCTCTGGGTGTCCCTCACTGTGGAGAAACTTTTCATCTTTAACCTAGATGTTTTATCAGTGGTGCTGTATAGAAGGAGAAGTCTTTAGACTACTGTAAAAATAAGACTGAAAACCAGAAGCAGGAGGCTTAACTCCAAATCCTGAGAACATCATAGAACACCTGACTCCAGGGAACATTAAGTGATAGGAGCTCATCAAACACCTCCGTACCTACACTGAAACCAAGCATCACCCAAGGGCCAACAAGTTCCAGAGAAAGACATACCACGCAAATTCTCCAGCAACACAGGAACACAGCCCTGAGCTTCAATATACAGGCTGCCCAAAGTTACTCCAAATCCATTGACATCTCATAACTCGTTACTAGGAACTTCATTGCATCCCAGAGAGAAGAAATCCAGCTCCACTCACCAGAACACTGACACAAGCTTCCCTAACCAAGAAACCTTGACAAGCCACCGATACAACCCCACCCACAGCAAGGAAACTCCATAATAAAGAGAACTCCACAAACTGCCAGAATACAGAAAGGCCACCACAAACTCAAGAATATAAACAAGATGAAGAGACAGAGGAATACCCAGCAGGTAAAGGAACAGGATAAATGCCCACCAAACCAAAAAAAAAGAGGAAGAGATAGGGAATCTACCTGATAAAGAATTTCGAATAATGATAGTGAAAATGATCCAAAAACTTGAAATAAATATGGAATAACAGATAAATAGCCTGGAGACAAGGATTGAGAAAATGCAAGAAAGGTTTAACAAGGACCTAGAAGAAATAAAAAAGAGTCAATATATAATGAATAATACAATAAATGAGACAACACTCTGGAGGCAACAAATAGTAGAAAAACGGAGGCAGAAGATAGGATTAGTGAAATAGAAGATAGAATGGTAGAATAAATGAATCAGACAGGAAAAAAAGAAAAAAGACTTAAAATAAATGAGGACAATCTCAGAGACCTCCAGGACAATATTAAACGCCACAACATTCGAATCATAGGAGTCCCAGAAGAAGAAGACAAAAGGAAAAACCATGAGAAAATACTTGAGGAGATAATAGTTGAAAACTTCCCTAAAATGGGGAAGGAAATTATCACCCAAGTCCAAAAAACCCAGAGAGTCCCAAACAGGGTTAATGCAAGGCAAAACACCCCAAGATATATATTAAACAAATTAACAAAGATCAAACATAAAGAACAAATATTAAAAGCAACAAGGGAAAAACAACAAATAATAATCAAAGAGGACACTAATAGATGGAGAAATATACCATGTTCATGGTTCGGAAGAATCAATATAGTGAAAAAGAGTATACTACCCAAAGCAATCTATAGATTCAAAGCAATCCCTATCAAGCTACCAATGGTATTTTTCACAGAGCTAGCACAAATAATTTCACAATTTGTATGGAAATACAAAAAAACCTTGAATAGCCAAAGCAATCTTGAGAAAGAAGAATGGAACTGGAGGAATCAACCTGCCTGACTTCAGGCTCTACTACAAAGCTGCAGTCATCAAGACAGTATGGTACTGGCACAAAGACAGAAATATAGATCAATGGAACAAAATAGAAAGCCCAGGGATAAACCCACGCACCCATGGACACCTTATCTTTGACAAAGGAGGCAAGTATATACAATGGAGAAAAGACAATCTCTTTAACAACTGGTGCTGGGAAAACTGGTCAACCACTCATAAAAGAATGAAACTAGAACACTTTCTAACACCATACACAAAAATAAACTCAAAATGGATTAAAGATCTCAATGTAAGACCAGAAATTATAAAACTCTTAGAGGAGGACATATGCAAAACACTCTCAGACATACATCACAGCAGGATCCTTTATGACCCACCTCCCAGAATATTGGAAATAAAAGCAAAAATAAACAAATGGGATCTAATTAAAATTAAAAGCTTCTGCACAACAAAGAAACTATAAGCAAGGTGAGAAGAAAGCCTTCAGAATGGGAGAAACTAATAGCAAATGAAGCAACTGACAAACAACTAATCTCAAATATGTACAAGCAACTCCTGAGGCTCAATTCGAGAAAAATAAATGACCCAATCAAAAAATGGGCCAAAGGACTAAATAGACATTTCTCCAAAGAAGACATACAGATGGCTAACAAACCCATGAAAAGATGCCAAACATCACTCATTATCAGAGAAATGCAAATCAAAACCACAATGAGGTACCATTTCAGGCCAGTCAGAATGGCTGTGATCCAAAAGTCTACAAGCAATAAATGCTAGAGAGTGTGTGGACAAAAGGGAACCCTCTTACACTGTTGGTGGGAATGCAAACTAGTACAGCCACTATGGAGAACAATGTGGAGATTCCCTAAAAAACTGGAAATACAACTGCCATATGACCTAGCAATTCCACTGCTGGGCATACACACCGAGGAAACCAGAATTGAAAGAGACACGTGTATCCCAATGTTCAGGCTCTACTACAAAGCCACAATGATCAAGACAGTATGGTACCAGCACAAAGACAGAAATATAGATCAATTGAACAGAATAGAAAGCCTGTTTATATTAACCAGCACTGTTTATAATAGCCAGGACATGGAAGCTACCTAGATGTCCATCAGCAGATGAATGGATAAGAAAGCTGTGGTATATATACACAATGGAGTATAACTCAGCCATTAAAAGAATACATTTGAATCAGTTCTAATGAGAAGGGTGAAACCGGAGCCTATTATACAGAGTGAAGTAAGCCAGAAAGAAAAAAACCAATATAGTATACTAACGCATATATATGGAATTTAGAAAGATGGTAATGTCTACCTGTATGCGAGGTAGCAAAAGAGACACAGATGTATAGAACAGTCTTTTGGACTCTGTGGGAGAGGGAGAGGGGGGGATGATTTGGGAGAATGACATTAAAACATGTATAATAACATGTAAGAAATGAATAGCCAGTCCAGGTTCAGTGCAGGATACAGGAAGCTTGGGGCTTGTGCACTGGGATAACCCTGAGGGATGGTATGGGGAGGGAGGTGTGAGAGGGGTTCAGGATGGGGAACATGTGTACACCCAAGGTGGATGCATGTTGATGTATGGCAAAACCAATACAATATTGTAAAGTAAAACAAAACAAAACAAAACAACAACAAAAAAACACACACAAGGGTATTCCCATAAGGATAACAGCTTATCTTTCAATATAAACTCTTCAGGCCAGGAGGGAATCACAAAACATACTTAAAGTGATGAAAGAAAATAACCTACAGCCCAGATTGCTGTACCCAGGAAGGATCTCACTCAAATATGAAGGAGAAATCAAAAGCTTTACAGACAAGCAAAAGCTAAGAGAATTCAGCACCACCAAACCAGCTCTCCAACAAATGCTAAAGGAGATTCTCTAGCAGGAGACACAAAAAGGGTGTATAAACTCGAACCCAAAACAATAAAGTAAATGGCAACAGGATCATACTTATCAATAATTACCTTAAACGTAAATGGGTTGAATGCCCCAACCAAAAGACAAAGACTGGCTGAATGGATACCAAAACAAGACCCCTATATATGTTGTCTACAAGAGACCCACCTCAAAACAGGGGACATATACAGACTGAAAGTGAAGGGCTGGAAAAAGATATTCCATGCAAACAGAGATCAAAAGAAAGCAGGAGTAGCAATACTCATATCAGATAAAATAGACTTTAAAGCAAAGGCTGTGAAAAGAGGCAAAGAAGGACACTACATAATGATCAAATGATCAATCCAAGAAGAAGATATTAAAATTATAGATATATATGCACCCAACATAGGAGGACCACAATATGTAAGACAAATGCTAACAAGTATGAAAGGGAAAATTAACAATAACACAATAATAGTGGGAGATTTTAATACCCCACTCACACCTATGAATAGATCAACTAAACAGAAAATTAACAAAGAAACACAAACTTTAAATGATACAATAGACCAGTTAGACCTAATTGATATCTATAGGACATTTCATCCCAAAACAATGAATTTCACCTTTTTCTCAAGTGCACATGGAACCTTCTCCAGGATAGATCACATCCTGGGCCATAAAGCTAGCCTTGGTAAATTCAAAAAAATTGAAATCGTTCCAAGCATCTTTTCTGACCACAATGCAGTAAGATTAGATCTCAATTACAGGAGAAAAACTATTAAAAATTCCAACATATGAAGGCTGAACAACACGCTACTGAATAACCAAAAAATCACAGAAGAAATTTAAAAAATTCAAAATATGCATAGAAACGAATGAAAATGAAAACACAACAACCCAAAACCTATGGGACACTGTAAAAGCAGTGCTAAGGGGAAAGTTCATAGCAAGAGAGGCATACCTCAAGAAACAAGAAAAAAGTCAAATAAATAACCTAACTCTACACCTAAAGCAACTAGAAAAGGAAGAAATGAAGAACCCCAGGGTTAGTAGAAGAAAAGAAATGTTAAAAATTAGGGCAGAAATAAATGCAAAAGAAACAAAAGAGACCATAGCAAAAATCAACAAAGCCAAAAGCTGGTTCTTTGAAAGGATAAATAAAATTGACAAACCATTAGCCAGAGTCATCAAGAAACAAACGGAGAAAATTCAAATCAATAAAATTAGAAATGAAAATGGAGAGATCACAACAGACAACACAGAAATACAAAGGATCATAAGAGACTACTGTCAGCAATTATATGCCTATTAGACGGACAACGTGGAAGAAATGGACAAATTCTTAGAAAAGTACAACTTTCCAAAACTCGACCAGGAAGAAATAGAAAATCTTAACAGACCCATCACAAGCACGGAAATTAAAACTGTAATCAGAATTCTTCCAGCAAATAAAGGCCCAGGTCCAGTCGGCTTCACACCCGAATTCTACCAAAAATTTAGAGAAGAGCTGACACCTATCCTACTCAAACTCTTCCAGAAAATTGTAGAGGAAGGTAACCTTCCAAATTCATTCTATGAGGCCACCATCACCCTAATACCAAAACCTGACAAAGATCCCACAAAAAAAAGAAAACTACAGGCCAATATCACTGATGAACATAGATGCAAAAATCCTTAACAAAATTCTAGCAATCAGAATCCAACAACACATTAAAAAGATCATACACCATGACCAAGTGGGCTTTGTCACAGGGATGCAAGGATTCTTCAATATCTGCAAATCAATCAATGTAATACATCACATTAACAAATTGAAAAATAAAAGCCATATGATTTTCTCAATAGATGCAGAGAAAGCCTTTGATAAAAGTCAGCATCCATTTATGACAAAAACTCTCCAGAAAGCAGGAATAGAGGGAACCTACCTCAACATAATAAAAGCTATATATGACAAACCCACAGCAAACATTATCCTCAATGGTGAAAAGTTGAAAGCATTTCCCCTAAAGTCAGGAACAAGCCAAGGGTGCCCACTCTCACCACTACTATTAACATAGTTTTGGAAGTTTTGGCCACAGCAATCAGAGCAGAAAAAGAAATAAAAAGAATCTAAACTGGAAAAGAAGTAAAACTCTCACTCTTTGCAGATGACATGATCCTCTACATAGAAAACCCTAAAGATTCCACCAGAAAATTACTAGAGCTAATCAATGAGTATAGTAAAGTTGCAGGATATAAAATCAACACACAGAAATCCCTTGCATTCCTATACACTAATAATGAGAAAATAGAAAGAGAAATTAAGGAAACAATTCCATTCACCACTGCAACGAAAAGAATAAAATACTTAGGAATATATCTACCTAAAGAAACTAAACACCTATATATAGAAAACTATAAAACACTGGTGAAGAAATCAAAGAGGACACTAATAGACGGAGAAATATACCATGTTCATGGATCGGAAGAATCAATATAGTGAAAATGAGTATACTACCCAAAGCAATCTATAGATTCAATGCAATCCCTATCAAGCTACCAACAGTATTTTTCACAGAGCTAGAACAAATAATTTCACAATTTGTATGAAAATACAAAAAACCTCGAGTAGCCAAAGCAATCTTGAGAAAGAAGAATGGAGCTGGAAGAATCAACCTGCCTGACTTCAGGCTCTACTACAAAGCCACAATCATCAAGACAGTATGGTACTGGTACAAAGACAGAAATATAGATCAATGGAACAAAATAGAAAGCCCAGAGATAAATCCATGCACCTATGGACACCTTATCTTTGACAAAGGAGGCAAGAATATACAATGGATTAAAGACAATCTCTTTAACAAGTGGTGCTGGGAAAACTGGTCAACCACTTGTAAAAGAATGAAACTACAACACTTTCTAGCACCATACTCCAAAATAAACTGAAAATGGATTAAAGATCTAAACATAAGACCAGAAACTATACAACTCTTAGAGGAGGACATAGGCAAAACACTCTCTGACATACATCACAGCAGGTTCCTCTATGACCCACCTCCCAGAATATTGGAAATAAAAGCAAAAATAAACAAATGGGATCTAATAAAACTTAAAACTTCTGCACAACAAAGAAACTCTAAGCAAGGTGAAAAGACAGCCTTCAGAATGGGAGAAAATAATAGCAAATGAAGCAACTGACAAACAACTAATCTCAAAAATATACAAGTAACTCCTGCAGCTCAATTCCAGAAAAATAAATGACCCAATCAAAAAATGGGCCAAAGAACTAAATAGACATTTCTCCAAAGAAGACATACAGATGGCTAACAAACCCATGAAAAGATGCTCAACATCACTCATTATCCGAGAAGTGCAAATCAAAACCACTGTGAGGTACCATTTCACACCAGTCAGAATGGCTGTGATCCAAAAGTCTACAAGCAATAAATGCTAGAGAGAGTGTGGAGAAAAGGGAACCCTCTTACACTGTTGGTGGGAATGCAAACTAGTACAGCCACTATGGAGAACAGTGTGGAGAGTCCTTAAAAAACTGGAAATACAACTGCCGTATGACCTAGCAATCCCCCTGCTGGGCATACACACCGAAGAAACTAGAATTGAAAGAGACACGTGTACCCCAATGTTCATCGCAGCACTGTTTATAATAGCCTGGACATGGAAGCAACCTAGATGTCCATCGGCAGATGAATGGATAAGCAAGCTGTGGTACATCTACACAATGGAGTATTACTCAGCCATTAAAAAGAATACATTTGAATCAGTTCTAATGAGGTGATGAAACTGGAGCCTATTATACACAGTGAAGTAATCCAGAAAGAAAAACTCCAATATAGTATACTAATGCGTGTATATGGAATTTAGAAAGATGGTAATGACAACGCTGTATGTGAGACAGCAAAAGAGACATAGATGTATAGAACAGTCTTTTGGACTCTGTGGGAGAGGGTGAGGGGGGATGATTTGGGAGAAGGGCATTAAAACATGTATAATATCATATAAGAAATGAATCTCCAGTCCAGGTTTGATGCAGGATACAGGAAGCTTGGGGCTGGTGCACTGGGATGACCCAGAGGGATGGTATTGGGAGGGAGGTGGGAGGGGGGTTTGGAATGGGGAATACGTGTACATCCGTGGCGGATGCATGTTGGTGTATGGCAAAACCAATACAATATAGTAAAGTAAATAAATAAATAAATACATAAATAAAAGATGAGGAAAATAAAGACTTTCCATTCCCTGGTGGCTCAGTTTGTAAAGAATTTGCCTGCATTATAGGAGACCAGTGTTTGATCCCTGGGTTAGGAAGGTCCCCTGGAGAAGGAAATGGCAACCCACTCCAGTGTTTTTGCCTGGAGAATTCCAAGTACAGAGAATTCTGGTGGGCTACAGTACATGGGTTTGCAGGAGTTGGACATGACTGAAGTGACTGAGCATCATTTCTGGCAAAGCCTTCACATGCTCACATGGTCATCTGAAAAAAAATTATATATTTTCAAATGAACTCAGTTAAGACCACTCATTAACCTGGATAATAAATAGTCTGAGGTAATGATCAGATGACTAAAGATTCCAAAGCTATTCTTTTTTTTTTTTTTTTCTGCACTGAGTGGCATGTGGGATGTTAGTTCCCTGAACAGGAATGGAACCTGTGCCCTCTACAGTGGAAGCATGGAGTCCTAATCATTGGACCTCCAGGGAATTCCCTCCAAAACTATTCTTTTAATGATTTAAAATGTTTTATGAATAAATAACAGTGAAAACTTAATAAATCTTTACTAGTGTGAATTCTTGGAATGAATAAAAATGGATTGCTTCATTAATTATAGGTATGGCTGAAATAGAAGGAATTGTTTAGGTTAATGATCCAAGTTACTTCAAATATTTGTGAGCAGAGCAGTCTGAGGTTATATTGGTAGAGTTATTAAATGGTTAATAGCAGAGATTATTCAGACCCTGAGAGGGATAATTCTTCTATTCCCTCTTTGACTCACAATTAAAATAGTCATTTTTATGTGGGGTATTAGAAATGCAGACAACTATAGGTAGAACTTATGATGACAAGAAAGATCTAAGTTAGTATTGTTCAGACCATGGCAGTTGCTATAATAGATGAGGTTCCCAGTCATGGGAATCTTTTTATCAACTTAGTCTCAGAAAACTAAATGAATATTCAGGAGACTGAATATTGAATGACTAGCTCAGTTATCTCATAGGGTAAAAATACGTATGATGGGAAAAAACAGAAGATTTATATTACCCAAAAGAGAAGTAAAAAGGAAGAAGTGAAAAGATGGAGTTGGACGTAATAATTGGATAAATCAGTAAGCAGTTCAGACAGCTTTTGGAGAATAACATGAAAAAATGATGTTATTAGGATTCAGTAAATAATAGTAAAATATAAATTGTACAGTGTGAGAAGTCACTTTGGATCCACACACACATCTTAAAAAGATCATTCAGGCTTACTGAATTTATTCTTGCCTGGAAGATTGTGACTGCAAATTTTGTGTACAGGGTTAAGTTTAGTCCCTCAGTTAATTTTATAGAACCTAAAAAGAGATTGGCTGAGAACCAACATCTACTTGCACATACCCTTGAGGGTTTCTTGAATATATTTCCTCTTATTAAATAATATAATTCAGTGTACCATAATTACCAATGTACATAAAGTGGCAAGAAAAGCAAAATATTGCATAGACATGGTATAGTCTATAATGTCTTCATCACAGTGGACTCACTAAAAATTGGAAAGGGCAATTTAAACACTGGTTATTCAAAATAAGTGGTTGATGAATATTGAAAGGCTAGAATTTTATTTAAGAATTGCCTACTTACCGTGAAATGAGAGGAGGTAATACAAATACTTCAGTGGAAAGATTTATAGGACCAGAAGATAAAAAATATGATGGGTAGTATTGCAGCTTTTCAACTTAGCATATAGTAATTTTAGTATGATTTTTCCTCATATGTTTGTGCTGGGCCAAATTTGAATCTATGTGCATCTGAATCTGAGGAGGAGGCTGCCAATAGTTAAACTATAATATCTATACCATTGAATTTACCTGCATGTACTTGTGATGATGGGCTTCCCTGGTGACTCAGATGGTAAAGAATCTGCCTGCAATGCAGAAGACCAAGGTTTGATCCCTGGGTCAGGAAGATGCCCTGTAGGAGAGCATGACAACCCACTCCAGTATTCTTGCCTGGAGAATCTCATGGACAGAGGAGCCTGGTGGGCTACAATCCATGGGGTCACAAAGAGTCAGACACGACTGAAGTGACTTAGTATGCATTCACACTCTAAGTGGCAGGAATATTTCTATGACACTTTACCTTTCAAATGTGATGACAACTCCTTGCACATGGGCCAGAAGAGAAGCATCACAAAGCTTCTGTCACTGCCCATCCTGTGGGTGAAGACTATAGCTAACACGGAAAACCAGTCTCATTCATCATCCATGTGAAGCTTACAAGTCACTTTAAACATGGGCATCTAGCAGATAGGAAAGGAAAAAAGGGTCGGGTGGATGACATATTGGGCATAATTATAGGCCAGGTCTGGGCTTATCAGGTGACACTAGTGATAAAGAACCTGCCTGCCAATGTAGCAGACATAAGAGATGCGGGTTCAATCCTTGGGTTGGGAAGATTCTCTGGAGGAGGGCTTGGCAACCCACTGCAGGACTCCTGCCTGGAGAATCCCATGGACAGAGGAACCTGGTGAGCTACTGTCCATGGGGTCACAAAGAGTCTGACATGACTTAAGTGACTGAGCACACACAGCACATAGGCAAGTTCTAAAAATGAACCACATATTTCCACAACCCTCTGTTAGCTATAAAGTGGCCTACATAGCCATACCTGACAGTATTTGAATAGGGAGAAAATGTGGTCTGTTGTGTTTCCAGGGATAACAACCAACCTGTTTGGAAATAGTAATTTCTGCAAGATTAGAGTAAACATCTTCAGAGTATAGTTTTTGTTGTTGATTGTTGATTCTTGTTTCTTTTCTTTTTTTTTTGGCCATGCCCAGTGGCATGTAGGATCTTAGTTCCCAGATCAACGATGGAATGAGTGCTCCTGCAGTGAAAGCACAGTCCTAACCACTGGGCCACCAGGGAAGGCCCAACATTTAGTTTTAATGAAGAGTAAATGATGGAATAGACAAGGTTCACAGTAAGCATGTTTAAAGAGAAGTGAGAATGTCAATATGACTGAGAATAAATTGTATAGAGACAAATAGTATCAGCAGCTTCAGATTCTGTGCCTGTTCATCTGTCCTTTTAACTGGATTCATTGACTCATTTTTTCTCTATATCTTTGAGCAGAATGCAATGTTTTTAATTGAGTGAAGAAATGCTTGCTTCACTTGCTTGTTTCTCAGTGTGTAAATAAAGGGATTCAACATGGGTGAAATAGAAGTAATAAGGAGTGAAATTCCTTTGTTAATAGCTACTTCATCCTTGGCAGAAGGTTTGACATAAATGAAGATGCAGCTACCATAAGTGATGGAAACAACAATCACGTGGGAAGAACAAGTGGAGAAGGCCTTCTTCCTTTGCAGGGCAGAGGGAAACCTTAGAATAGTACTAATGATATAAATGTAGGAAAGAACTACACATATGAGGGTGATGATGAAGGTCAACACAGCACAGACAATAACCATCTGCTCTATCAGCCATGTGTCTGAGCAAGAGATCTTCAGGATAGGAGAAGCATCACAGCAAAAGTGATCAATGATATTAGAGTCACAGAATTCCAGTTCTAAGCCCAGCATAATTGGTGGGAGTATGATGATCAGTGCTGCCACCCAACAGAAAAGGATGACGTTCTTGCAGACTCTAATGCTAATGATGGTTGTGTAATGTAGGGGTTTGCAGATGGCCACATAGCGATCATAGGACATGATAGCCAGGAGGAAAAATTCTGTCACTGCAAATAGATCTGTAAACAACAGTTGACTGGCACAAGCAGCATAGGTGATGGACTTATCCCCAGATGGTATGCTGTACAGGAATCTGGGAACACAAGCAGTTGTGAATGAAATTTCTAAGAAGGAGAAATTTTGGAGGAATAGATACATAGGCGTTTTAAGGTGTGAATCAATCAGAGTGAGGGTGATGATGCTTAAGTTTCCAGATATACTCAAAGTGTAGGACAGAAATAGAAAAATGAAAAGCAAATTTTTCAGTCGAATGTCATCTGTCAACCCCAGCAAGATGAAGGTTGTTATTGAGGTTTGGTTTTTCATCTGTGATGGTTATCTCTTGCCCAATCTGCTTGAAAAAATAAAGACTTTGCATGAAGAACTTCAGCTGCCTGGCTGGTTTCTGATGTCAAGAGAAGTAAATCCGAGAGTGACTCTGATACAACTGGTCATTGGAGAAGCAAGCACATAGCACATGACAATGTTTCATCACCTCTTTGTGTCACATAAACTGCATACTCATTTTTAAATTGTGTTATTTCACACTACTGCTTCTAATGAATGTACACTTAGCTGCTAATTGGTCATTCAACATATAAATATCAATGGGAAAAAATGCCTCTATCAATATACTGTTTGAGGATCAAAAGTCTGTTTTCCTGAATGTCCTATCTCCATATATGCTTCTAAGTTAACACCCCTTTCAAAAAAAAAAAAAAAAGCAAAACTGTGGTGTTTAAGAAAATCCTAGCATTAAAGCTTACATGTGTGTTAGCTATTATACTGGAAATGAATTACTTATCACAGGATAGTTTATCCTGTTTCAGCTTATCCAGTCCAGCCTCTTCAAGGCATGTTTAAAACTTTTTTACTGGAAATATTTTCTGAAAAATGTATTTAAATGTGTTACAATCCAAACACTAAGAGTTTTTCCTCATAGAAAATTTATTTCGAAGTATATTTGCAATATTTGCCTTTGACTGTGCTTTCCAGCTACTGTTTGATTAAAATATATTATGTATTTTCATGCTTCCTAGGATATGCTTGTGCAACAAAAATTTCTCCCCAGTTTGCAAACTGTATTCTGGAACTGTATCATTGAGTGGATTACTTTATTTCTGATTCCCTTGCCAATGAAAACATTAAAGCCTTCTAACTAGATTCTACAGTTTCATATTCTCTGTGCTGTTCTGTGCTTAGTCATTCATTTATGTCCAACTCTGTGATCCCATGGACTGTAGCCGGCCAGGCTCCTCTGTCTATGGGGATTCTCTAGGCAAGACTACTGGAACGGGTTGCCATGCCCTTCTTCAGGGGATCTTCCCAACTCAGGGATAGAACCCAGGTCTCCTGCATTACAGGAGAATTTTTTTTTACCATCTGAACTACCAGGGAAGGCTTAGCTTATGAGAATATTCATTTTTTCCATCAAAGGGGTCTCATTAAGAGCAATTTTTGATATTAAAATTATAAACTGAATTCTATTATTTCTTCCTAAACACATTTGACAATGAAATCTGCCCACCATGTGTATTTTTTTTAGTAATATTTTGCTTCAAAATTTATTACAGAGAAAGGAGAGAATGTAAAAGTATGTTCATAGAGCTGAAAAACCATATCCATGACTTTTAATATGTTTTTGGTCAACCTTATTTCAGCTTGAAATACACTCAATCACATTATTATGAATGACATTTAGCAGTATCTAGTTTAACAAAATTCTGACAGTTCTTAATGATACTTCTACATTTACCTTCCACCTATATGATAATTGTTTCCTCTTTTTAACCGTTTATATATCAATTCACCTGATTTTTGCACTAATTAAACTATTCCTCACAAGGTCATCACTAGTCTATCTCGTTTCACTCATTAAACACAATTCAGTCTTCATCTCACTCAAGCTCTCAGCTTCATGTAAGAGAATAAACTGTCAACTTGCAAAAGTGATGATGGCATAATTTCCCCTATCTCATATTTTCCTGTTTCTTTCTACCGTTCTGGTCTGTTTTCCATTCTCCTTGATGGTGACTTCTCTTTGATAACCA
Organism: Bos taurus; assembly: GCF_002263795.3. NCBI lineage: Eukaryota > Metazoa > Chordata > Mammalia > Artiodactyla > Bovidae > Bos > Bos taurus. The sequence goes on from NC_037332.1 coordinate 58,182,245, forward strand.
TTCTGTTAATGGATTGACCTGCAATTTTTTTTCTAGGCAATCTGTTCTTTCACTCTGTTCTCTCTTGAAGAGATTCTCATAAATAAAGTGACTTCCTTTAGGTTGATAATTCCCAAATTTATATATGCAGGGAAAATGCTTCCTACAGTATTCGGACTTCAACATTAAACTTATTCTTGGACATATAGATCACACATAGAGGGTTTGAATTTAGACTTTTCCTTGGACAACTGACTTCTGTATCTTGTGCTTTTTTCAAGTGCAAATTGAGATGAAAATAATATATACATTTTAGGATTGTACTGATAAATGTAGATAATACATACAGTATCTACAATATCTATAGCTGTGACCAGAACATGGGGAACACTCATTACTATCTACTATATTAAGCATTCCTATTTCATTTCTTCATTATTTCCTTTTGAGTGACCTCTAGATGTGTCCATTATGAGATTTTAAATATGGCACTCATTTAAATATCATAGAGAAGTATTTCCTTCTCTGTAAATCCCTAGTCTTATAAGGACATTCTTAATTCTTCCTCTTTCTTTACTCTCATCTTCAGTTTATTATCAAGTCTTGTGATTCCTTAAATTTTTCCTTGCATTTCTTACACACTTTTTCCTTTTTAGCCTGTTTCTCCCATGACAATTATACCATGGGTATCTTTATCTCATAGCTGAAATATTGCAAAAGTATATTAACATATGCTCAGCATATATCATTACTTCTTCTGTTCAAGATTTTAAAAGCAACACAATCAGAATCATTTTTCTAAAGCCCAGAATATGATAATTCTCTCCTAAGTGTTGTGAAAATAATGATCTGAAGTTACCCTATACTAGATATTTCCTTAAAGCTCATGGAAGTTAATTCATTTAGGCTCTAAAATGATTTAGTGGGTTTTTAGAGCGACCTTTAAGAAGATTTTTAAATTTTTCTATGAGCCTAATTGGTAAAATTCAACTGATCTTTTGAGACTGCCTTTACTATTAAGCAGATATGAGTGACTCTGTTGCTTTCCTGTGGACTGATGTGTAGGGAGAGGAAGTTTAGTTCCTGTGGTTTTTACACAGCTTGTGGAGTGAGATGCAGTATTTTTATTTCCCCTTTTCTCTTTAGCCTGTTTCCCCCATGATGCCAAGTATATGGAGTTATTGTGCATATTGATTGAGATAATCCATGCAGAGTGACTGGTAGATAGTGAGTTAAGGTCACTTCCCCTACTTTTTCTCTCCTTCATTTTCTTTTTGCTTCATAACTTATGCCAACTGTTACTTATATTGATGTATGATGACATTAGGGGCTTCCCTGATAGCTCAGTTGGTAAAGAGTCTGTCTGTAATGCAGGAGACCTGGGTTTGATCCCTGAGTTGGGAATATCCCCTGGAGAAGGAAATGGCAACCCAATCCATTATTCCTGTTGGGAAATCCCATGGACAGAGGAGCCTGGTGGGCTACAGTCCATGAGGTCGCAAAAGCTGGATATGACTTAGCAACTAAACCACCATTATGACATTAATCCATAGAGCTCTTGTGTTCCTTTCCTGTGTTCTGTATAAAGTTATAAAGTTGGTGGACTTCCATGCCTCTGTCAACCTGTTCAGTGCTCTGTGGAGAAGTACTAAGGGCCGATTTCAGAGACCTAAAATTTTGAACACAAGGCAATAGATATTCCACATTTCTTTCTCAGCTATCATTGAGTAATTATTTGGGCAGCAGTTTTATTTTGTAAATGTGGAGTTTATGCCATTTTCCCCCTTCATTCTAAGGAATAAAAGGACTTCCAATGGAAAGATTAATTCATTTGTTATGTGAATGATTTCACTTATTTTGCAGTCTATTCCACAAGAACCTAGAGACGTGTTCTGTTAAGGCCTAGTGAATGAAGTCTTGTTATTTCTATCAAGACAGTAACAAATAACATCATCAGACTGCAATAGATAGGAAATCACCTATGGTTAATAAGCATCTCTATAGAAAAGAGGCACTAATCTTGGCTTGAGAGGAGAAATAACTGGCTAGCAATCAGGTAAACTTTTAGATAGTATCATAAAGGAATTGACACTCTGAACTAAGCTGAGAAAATTCTAAAGCTCTCAGTGCTTTGCTGTGGCATTCTAACTCAGACCGTAGTTCAGGATTCCCAAACTCTCCTGCCTTTCTAGTTACTGATTCTTATCTTCTGTGATCCAGGTGTTAAGTGAATGCTCTGATAAATCACTTTTGTTCATGTGAATTTTCTTTGTAATATATTTCAAGGATCATTTGCTTTTATAGTTAGCTCACTATAATTTGATCACTAATGACAACATTGCTGGGAATTTGGCACTTTAAGTATCTTATAGTTACATATGGGCATAAATACGTATTGATTCATTAGAGTGACATAGTAGGATAGGTCACTTCTGTTTATCACCCTAGTTCTTATGAGCACTCATGAATTGATTTGAAACATATTTATTGAGACTTATGATTTGGCTAGTTCTGCTGTAGATACTGATAAAAAAGAGTGAACAGATAAGTAACCCATCTCTATGATGTATGTAATTAGTATTTCCAATGAGTCTAATCCCTTCATATTTCATTCTTCTGATACTAAAAAACATTCAGTTCAGTCATTCAGTCATGTCCAATTCTTTGCGACCCCACGAACTGCAGCACACCAGGTCTCCCTGTCCATCACCAACTCCCAGAGTTTACTCAAACTCATGTCCATTAATTCAAAAACACTAGAAATAACTATTTTCTTTTTGGAGATATCCAAATTAATTCATTGCTATCTCTGATGTTTATTTAAATAGATAAGTCTGATATTTTGCAGAAACTAAGGAACTAGTATGTTGAATGAAGAAAAAAAACTGATACTACCAAAGAAGAACATACTTACTCTAGTGGAAGGTAACCATGGCTTTAGTTGACTGTGTAATCTTCATTGTCCCCAAGATGAAACTGAAATTATAAGTGGTCTTAAATACATGCACAAATGCCCCTCTCATGAAGACATACACATTCACCGTTTTTGCAGTGGATAGTACTCTCTGAGTTGTCAACAAACTCTCATTAAGGATTCTATTCCACTTTAAATCTAGGAAACAATTTTTATGTCTCAAAGCTGAAATAAGTCATTTATTTTTAATGTTTGAGAAATACATTTGTAGATTTGGAAAATATAATTTCTGATATCTCTTGGCAAAGATAGTTTTTTAAACAGTGAAGTAAGATGAATGTTTTATTATCTTAGAGTCTTATGGATGTTCAGGTTTCCTCTCTGTGGATAAATAAAGTGTGACTAAAGCTCAAAAGTGACTAATGAGTCTAATATGCACTGAATTTTGGCAAAATATGTAACAGAGGCAGCAGTGGGAATTGGGTCCTTGGAGACAATAAGATGCACCAATTTTATTAGATACATTCTAAGTGTAAAACAATAATGTTTTGATGGAAAGATATTTTTGGGTACTCTTCAACTCATGTAATAAAGCATTAAGAAAACACACCAAAGTTGCTTTCTGTCTATGTTTTCATGGGAAAATATTTACATATGTATATTTTATATATATGATAAGCTGTATACATAAAGTCAGTTTCTAATCAATATCTGTAATTATTTCCATGGTAAGACACATATTTGCATCACAGTTTTTCTGTATCATACTCTTTTAATGGATAAACCATTATTTAATATAGCTTCTGATATTTAATTACTATAAATATAATATTAAAAATTTTATATAAGCATCCTTATTTCCTTAGCTTAATATTATCAGAAGAGGAATTCCTGAGGCCTACATTTTAGAATTCTGAAGTGTATTGTTACATTTTGCTTCCAGTGTAATACAACTTGTTTATCATGAAAGCATTTGGGGCTTTCTTTGGTACTGCTGGGATTATGGGATCTGATGAATTTCACCCTTATTTCTTATTTGAGTTCTGAGTCAACTAAAGAGAGAAAGTAAGCGAGTAAATGAAGATTAAAATATCAGTTTTATTCTATAAGTATTGAAAAGATGGCTTTGAATATCCCAGTAAGAAAATCTCAAGTTAGTGAGTTTTCTATTTCCCTAGATAGAGAGTACTAGAAATCTAATTCCATCCTACTACTTGGGACAAACCGTTTAAATGACTTTGAAGAGTCTGAAATATGTATGTAGAAAAGGCAATGTAAAGAGGAAATGGAATAGGATGGATGTAATATATCACGTTGTTCAGTCACTAATTCATGTCTGCCATTTTGCGCCCCCATGCACTGCAGCGCGCCAAGTTTCCATGTCCTTCACTATCTTCTGAAGTTTGTTCAAACTCAGGTCCGTTGAGTCTGTGATGCCATCCAGCCATCTTGTCCTTTGTTGTCCCCTTCTCCTGCCTTCAATCTTTCCCAGAATCAGAGTATATCATGTGCTGTACTTAATTGCTCAGTCATGTTAGACTCTTTGCGACCTGAAGGACTGTAGACCACCATGCTCCTCGGTCCAAGGGGATTCTCCAGTCAATAATACTGGAGTGAGTTGCCATGCCCTCCTCCACGGAGGATATATCATATTCTTGTTCAAAATACACCCATCTCAGGCAGAATAGGTAGAAGTCCAGAAATTGCACAAATAAATGATTGGAAGAAATGTCCAAATCTTAGCAATAAATAGGAAAGTGTCTGCCTTTCTTTACAATCTAATTGTAAATATATTCATCTAAAATCATTTAATTATCAGGAAAACGAAATTACTTTCTCCTTCAAGTTCAGACACTGTGAAGTGATACATAAACTGGCGCTAATTAACATTTAAATAGTTAAATAGCTACTTAAATAAATAGCTATTTAAATAACATTAAATACTTATGGCACTGTTTAATATTAATTAAATTCCGTTCAGTTTCTAATAGATACTGAATAGCAGTCTTTTCGGAGAAAGCAATGGCACCCTACTCCAGTACTCTTGCTTGGAAAATCCCATGGACGGAGGAGCCTGGTGCTGCAGTCCCTGGGGTCACTGCGAGTCAGACAGGACTGAGCGGCTTCACTTTCACTTTTCACTTTCATCATTGGAAAAGGAAGTGGCAACCCACTCCAGTGTTCTTGCCTGGAGAATCCCAGGGACGGGGGAGCCTGGTGGGCTGCCCTCTATGGGGTCGCACAGAGTCGGACACGACTGAAGTGACTTAGCAGCAGCAGCAGTAGTAGTCTTTTGATTATATGCTGTTCCTTGATTTCTCCTCTGAAACGGCAGTCATATGATTGCTTAAATTATTTTAAATTAGTAAAATAAAATACTATACATGTGTTCATTGAATAATTGTATGACTCATGTATTTTCTAACTTCTGAAAATTATTATATAATAGGAAAAACCTCCACTTAGGGAGAATATGGAGAGTAGAGACCATATATTTCTTCCTAATATTTACCACATTTCCAGTAACTATTTTTCTTAATCAAATTGGCTTCATTTAAGCCAATGGTTAACAAATCATATGATTATACCCCTCAAGAGAGAAGATCAGTTCTCTTTAAGACTAAACAACTTCCACCTTTACCGTTTTATTTTCGCATCATCAGTTCCTTTGAATATTTTTCTGGGTCTATGGTGGACATATTAGAATTTACTCCCAATATGGGTACTAAATAAATTGCCAAGGCCACTCTAAACCCATCAATTAAAATTTGTGTCCTAATATTTTTCCAATGCCTAGCATTTAGATATTATATCTAATACACATCACCTAAGATCCAATGACAGTATAGATACTCTAGTGATGACCCTGAGGAATGGGATGGGGAGGGAGGTGGGAGGAGGGTTCAGGGTGGGGGACACATGTATACCCATGACTGATTCATGTCAATGTATGGCAAAAACCACTACAATATTGTAAAGTAATTAGCCTCCAATTAATGTAAATAAATTAGTTAAAAAAAACCTCCATAATGTTGATGTCCCAAGTTTAGATGATTAAATATTTTTCCAGTGTATAGGTTCATACAACTTATAGGTACAGATTTCTTAGAAAATATTCCTAGAATGTTAATTTGTGAAATAAAATTATTTAGCACCAGTGCATTAAAAGTGTAAAGAAGATTACAAATTCTCCCCAAGTTTCAATTCTGCTTTTTTCAGCAGCTTTATTGGGAGGTATAATTGATGTACAAAAGTGTGCACATGTAACATATACAATTTGATGAGTTTGCACTTATGCATACATCTGTGAAACCATTGCCACAGTCAAGGTAGATGACACATCCATCAGCCTCATTTGTAAGGAAAAGGTAGCTGATGTTTGGATAGAATTTGGATTTTTTTCTTTTCAAAGGTTAAAGCCTGGATTGGTATCTTCTAAACTGGATTAATTCCTTCAAGGACTTAAAACATGTGAGTCTAACTTGCCCACACTTAAAGAGTCTGAAGTGATAATAAAACAATGGAATATTATAGGACTCTTTCTATTCTTTATTTTCAGATAAAGGAAATTTACAGAAAAGAAAAACCTTAATCTTTTTAACTGTTATGCCAGGAAATATTACTTTTCCCCAGAAATTTTTCTTGTTTTAAAAATTCTCTCTATATTTAAATACTGTAAGGTTTTATTATTATCACAGAAAATGTGTATTTAACTTTTTAATCTATTTTATCTTTTATGCTTTATTAATTACAGCACTTTCAAGAATACATATCATTATTTTTATTAGTTATAAAGGACACTTTATTACTTTTTTCTTTTAGTGTTGGTATACTGGTGATGAATTCACCTTGTTTTTGTTTTTCTGGAAATTTCTGTTTCACTTTTAACAATATATTGGTATATAGCACATTACTATCAGTGCAAAAAATTGAGTTTTACTGGTCAACTACTCTTTATAAATATAGACAACCATATAACCACCAACAATCAAAATAACTTTATTTTAACCTCTGCCAAGATTCAATCAAAAGTAGCTGCTATTCTAAGTTCTATTACCATATATTACATTGGCTTGCTTTTGAACTTCCTCTAAAATAATTAATACACTATGTATTTGTATGCATCTTCTTTTGTGCAATAAGTTTTGTTTGTGACATCCAAAATCCCTATCAAATTACCAATGGTGTTTTTCACAGAACTAGAATGAAAAGTGTTACAGGTTGTATGGAAACACAAAAGACCCTGATTAGCCAAAGCATTACTGAGAAAGGGAAAAAAAAAAAAAAAAGAGGCTGGAGGAATCAACCTTCTTTACTTCAGACTATACTACAAAGCCACAGTAATCAAGACAGTATCATACTGGCAAAGAAGCCAGAAATATAGATCAATAGAACAAGATAGAAAGCTCAGAAATAAATCCATCCACTTAGGGGCACCTTATCTTTGACAAAGAATGGAAAAATATACAGTGGAGAAAAGACTGCCTCTTCAGTAAACGGTGCTGGGAAAAGTGGACAGCCATGTGTAAAAAAAAAAAAAAAAAAATTGAAATTAGAGCACTTCTTAACACTGTACACAAAAATAAACTCAAAATGGATTAAGGACCTAAATGTAAGACCAGAAACTATAAAACTCTTAGAGGAAAATATAGGCAGGCAAGTTTGACATAAATTGCAACAAGATCTTTTTACGTTCATCTCTTAGACTAATGGAAACAAAAACAAAAGTAAACAGTTCAGTTCAGTTCAGTCGCTCAGTCGTGTTAGACTCTTTGCAACCCCACGAATCGCAGCATGCCAGGCCTCCCTGTCCAGCACCAATTCCCGGAGTTCACCCAGACTCACGTCCATCGAGTCAGTGATGCCATCCAGCCATCTGATCCTCTGTCGTCCCCTTTTCCTCCTGCCTCCAATCCCTCCCAGCATCAGAGTCTTCTCCAATGAGTCAACTCTTCGCATGAGGTGGCCAAAGTACTGGAGTTTCAGCTTTAGCATCAGTCCTTCCAATGAATATTCAGGACTGATATCCTTTAGGATGGACTGGTTGGATCTCCTTGCAGTCCAAGGGACTCTCAACAGCCTTCTTCAACACCACAGTTCAAAAGCATCAATTCTTCGGCACTCAGCCTTCTTCACAGTCCAACTCTCACATCCATACATGACCACTGGAAACACCATAGCCTTGACTAGACGGACCTTTGTTGGCAAAGTAATGTCTCTGCTTTTGAATATGCTATTTAAGTTGGTCATAACTTTCTTCCCAAGGAGTAAGCATCTTTTAATTTCAGAGCTGCAGTCACCATCTGCAGTGATTTTGGAGCCCAAAAATGTCGGGAGCCACGTTAGGCATTACTGACAAAATTGAGGCACGGTCCCCAGCCCCCTCTCCTCATTCCACAGGCACGGATCCCGGGATGAAGTAGTTAGGCCTTGTGAATCTGACTTGTCTTTTCCTCTCCTCAGCTGAGTTGACTGAAAAGGAATATTAAGGTGCTTATTGGTCTTGAGAGGAGCATGAGAAGGCACAATGCCTTCTGCAGTTGTGCTCAGAAAATAATTCATAAAGTTAATCATTGACATTTGTTCAAGGACTTTTACAAAAGAGTGTTCCAGGATGAGCACATAGGCCCTAGTTTGAGGCCATGGGAGGGATTGATATCTGAAGCCTATTTGTGAGGAGAATGTTTATGGCAAAGGAGTTTACTGAATTTAGGGCTTAGGAATAATTAAGACAGTTAGAAGTTAAAGATTTTAGGAATGTTGTAAAGTTAGCATATTTTACTATAGCTTATAGAAGTTAGGAATTTTTAGAGACACTATAGCTAGAAGCCTTCTTAAGAGATAGTGAGCTCAGGATGTTAAGGGCAAACAGGATTTATGAAGATAAGTAGTAAACTGAGGAATGTAGCATGAGCTACAATGTAATCACAAGTTAACTACAGGACACATTAGAGGAGGTAGATAATAGATGATAAAGCTGATTCCAAGAGAATTACTGAAGCAGGAACTCTGAAGAGCAACAATGATTTATGGAGATAAATCTGGGAGAGGAGGAACTGAAAATGTCAAACCTCTGGCCTAATGTTTTAGTAAAAGTATAAAAGAGAATCTTAAACTTGAAATAAACAGGCAGTCCATAGAAAACTGAGAGGCTGTCTCATTTATCTCGCTGACACAGTCCATTTTTTCAGGTTGAATCCCTGGTTGCTGGAGTTCGACAGTCTGACACTGTTTCCACTGTTTCCCCATCTATTTCCCATGGACCCAATTAAACTTAAAAGTTTTTGCACAACAAGGAAACTATAGACAAGAAGACAAGGCAACACTCAGAATGAGAGAAAAATACCTGTAAACAGAGCAGCTGACAAAGGATTGATCTCCAAAATATACAAGCAGCTCATGTAGCTCAATATCAGAAAAACAGGCAACCCAACTAGAAAATGGTCAGGGACTTACCTGGTGGCTCAGTGGTAAAGAGTCTGCCTGCCAATGCAGGAGACAGGGGTTTGATCCCTGATCTTGGAAGATCCCACATGCTGTGGAGCAACTAAGCCCATTCACCACATCTATCAAGCCTGTGCTCTACAGCCCAGGAGCTACGACTACTGAGCCAATGTGCTGCAACTACTGAAGCTTGTGTGTATAGAGCCTGTGCTTGGCAACAGGAGAACCCACTGCAGTGGAAGCCTACACACCACAATGAGAGAGTAATCCCTATTTGCCACAACTAGAGAAAAGCTTGCACAGCATGGGAGAGACAGCACAGTCATAAATAAATAAATAAGTAAAATTATGTATAAAGTGGAAGACCCTAACAGACACTTCTCTAAATAAAACATACAGATGGCCGACAAACACATGAAAAGATGATCAACATCGCTCATTCTGAGAGAAATAAAAATCAAAACTACAATGAGGTATCACCTCACATCAATCAGAATGGCCATCAGCCAAAAATTGACAAACATTAAATGTTGGAGAGGATGTGAAGAAAAGGGCATCCTCTTGCACTGTTGGTGGAAATGTAAATTGATACAGCCACTATGGAGAACAGTATGGAGATTCCTTAAAACTAGGAATAAAAGTACCATATGACCCAGCAATCCCACTATTGGGTACACATACCCTGAGAAAACCAAACCTCAAAAAGACACATGTACCCCAATGTTCATTGTATCACTATTTACAATAACCAGTACATGGAAGCCACCTAGATGTTCACTGAGAGGTGAATGGATAAAGAAGTTGTTAAACCTCTCCTTCCCCAGCTTTGCCCACAAGTCCTTTCTCTACATCTGTGTGGCCATCCTGCCCTGCAAATAGTTTCATCAGTACCATTTTTCTAGATTCCATATATATGGATTAATATATGATATTTTTTTCTGTTTCTGACTTACTTCACTATTTATAATAGGTTCTAGGCTCATCCACCTCAGTTCAACTAACTCAAATTTGATCTTTTTCATGGCTCAAATTCACGTCCATTGATTTAGAGATGCTAGCCAACCATCTCATCTGTCCTCCCGTTTCCTCCTGCCCTCAATCTTTTCCAGATCAGGGTCTTTTCCAATAAGATGGTTCTTTGCATCAGGTGGCCAAAATGCTGGAGCTTCAGCTTCAGCATTAATCCTTCCAAAGAATATTTAGGGTTGATTTCCTTTAGTATTTACTGGTTTGATCTCCTTGCAAGCTAGGGGACTCTCAAGAGTCTTCTCCAGCATCACAGTTGGAAAGCATCAATTCTTTGGTGCTCAGCCTTCTTCATGGTCCAACTCTTACAACTGTACATGATTATTGGAAAAACCACAGCTTTGACTATAGGGACCTTTGTTGGCAAAGTGATGTATCTGCTTTTTAATATGCTGTCTAGGTTTTCCATAGCTTTCCTTGGCAGTAGCAAGTGTCTTTTAATTTCATGGCTGCAGTCACCATCCACAGTTTTCTTGGAGACCAAGAAAATAAAACTTGTCTTTGCTTCCCTTTTTCCCCATCTATTTGCCATGAAGAGATGGGACCAGATGCCAAGATCTTAGGTTTATGAAAGCTGAGTTTTAAGCCAGCTTTTTTACTCTTCTCTTTCACCCTCATCAAGAGGCTCTTTTGTTACTCTTAACTTTCTGCCATTAGAGAGGTATCACCTGCATATCTAAGGTTGTTATTATTTCTCCCAGCAATCTTTATTTCAGCTTGATTCATCAAGCCAAGCATTTAGCATGATATACTCTTCATAGAAGTTAAATAATCAGGGTGACAGTATACAGCCTCTTGCAGTCCTCAATTTTAAACCAGTCCATTGTTCCATGTCCGCTTCTAACTACTGCTTCTTGACATGCATTCAGGTTTCTCAGGAGGCAGGTGTGGTGGGCTGGTATTCCCAACTTTTGAAGAATTTCCCACAGTTTATTGTGATCCACACAAAGACTTTAGCATACTCAATGAAGAAGAGGTAGATGCTTTTCTGGAATTCTCTTGCTTTTTCTATGATGGTAGCAATTGGATCTCTGGTTTTCTGCTTTTTCTAAACTCAGCTTGTACATCTGGAAGTTCTTGGTTCTCATACATTGAAGCCCAGCTTGAAAAATCTTGAGCATGACATTGCTAGCATGTAAAATTAGCACAATTGTAGAGTAGTATGAAGCATTCTTTGGCATTGCCCTTCTTTGGGACTGGAAAGAAAACTGACATTTCCAGTCCTGTGGCCACTGCTGAGTTTTTCAAATTTGCTAACATACTGAGTGCAGCACTTTCACAGAATCATCTTTTAGGATTTTAAATAGCTTAGCTGGAGTTCCATCACCTCCATTAGTTTTGTTCATAAGAATGCTTCCTAAGGCCTACTCGACTTCACACTCCAGGATGTCTGGCTCTAGGTGAGTGACCACACTATTGTAGTTATCTGGGTCATTAAGACCATTTTGTAAAGTTCTTCTGTGTATTCTTGCCACCTCTTCTTAATCTCTTCTACTTCTGATACATCCTTACCGTTTCAGTTCTTTATCATGCTCATCTTTGCATAAAACCTTCCCTTGATATTTCCAGTTTTCTTGAAGAGATTTCTAGTCTTTCCCATTCTATTTTTATCCTCTATTTCTTTGTGTTGTTCACTTAAGGAGGACTTCTTATCTCTCCTTGCTATTCTCTGGAATTCTGCATTTAGCTGGGTATATCTTTTCATTTCTCCTTTGCCTTTCGTTTCTCTTCTTTCCTCAGCTTTGTAAATCTTCTTCAGGCAACCACTTTCTTTCCTGCACTTTTTTTCCTTTGGGATGGTTTGGATCATCGCCTCCTGAACAATGTTATGAACCTTCATCCATAGTCTTACAGGCACTCTTCTACCAGATCTAATCCCTTGAATCTATTTATCACCCACACTGTATAATCATAAGGGATTTGATTTAGATCATACTTGAATGGCTTAGTGGTTTTCCCCACCTTATTCCATTTAAGCCTGAGTTTTGCATTAAGGAGCTCATGATCTGAGGCACAGTCAGCTCCAGGTCTTGTTTTTGATGACTTTATAGAGCTTCTCCATCTTTGGCTGCAAATAAAATAATCAATCTGATTTCAGTGTTGACCATTAAAGTGATGTCCATGTGTAGAGTCATCTCTTGGGTTGTCGGAAAAAGGTGTTTGCTATGAACTATGCATTCTCTTGGCAAAACTCTGTTAGCCTTTGCCTTGCTTCATTTTGCACTCTAAGGAAAATTTGTATGTTATTGCACGTATCTCTTGACTTTGTACTTTTGCATTCCAATCCCATATGATTAAAAGGACATCCTTTTTTGGTTTTAGTTCTAGAAGGTCTTGCAGGTCTTCATAGGACTGTTCAACCTCAGCTTCTTTGGCATTAGTGGTTGGGGCATAGACTTGGATTACTGTTATACTGAATGGTTTGCCTTGGAAACAAACTGATGTCATTCTGTCATTTTTGAAATTGTACTCTACTACTGCATTTCAGACTCTTTTATTGACTATGAGGGCTACTCCATTTCTTCTAAGGGATTCTTATCCACAGTAGTAGATATAATGGTCATCTAAATTAAATCCACCCATTCCCATCTATTTTAGTTTACTGATTCCTAAGATGTTAATGTTTACTTTTGCCATCTCCTGCTTGACCTTGTGTGATTGACCTTGATTAATAGACCTAACATTCCAGGTTCGTATGCAATACTGTTCTTTGCAGTACTGGACTTTACTTTCACTGCCAGACACATCCATAACTGAGCATTGTTTCCACTTTGGTCCAGCCACTTCATATTTTTCTGGAGCTATTCATAATTGCTCTCCACTAATATTTTTAGATAAACACATTTACAATTAGATTATAAAGACAGGCACTCTCCTGCCTCATTTCTAAGATTTGAACTTTTTTTCAATTATTTATTTGTGCAATCTCCTGACTCTCTCTCATCTTTCCCCTGATCTGTGGATTTGGAACAAGGATATGATATATTACATACATCTTACATACTTTCCTCTTTTATAGTGTGTTTTTGACAGTTTTCAAAGTCATTTGGCAAAAACATCTTTCCCACGTCATGATGTAGTTTTGGATTTCTATCACTACCTATCTATGTGTGTGTGCATGTGGCAGTCTCTCAGTCGTGTCCAACTCTGAGACCCCATGGACTGTAGCCCACCATGCTCCTCTGTCCAAGGGATTCTCCCAGCAAGAGTATTAGAGTGGATTGCCCTTCTCCAGGGGATCTTCCCTATCCAGGAATCAAACCTGAGTCTCCTGCATTGCAGGTAGATTCTTTACCAACTGAGATACAAGGAAAGCGACTTATTAATATGATGCACATTAAAAGAGCTGAGAATTGCAGAGTTATGATCGGTCATTGTCAAGTCAAGGAAGAAAATGACTATTCATTGCATTGATTAGAATTATTTTTTACCTAAAGGCCATGGCCTCATAATTTCATACAAGTTTTCTCAGTTCGATGTCACTTGACTTTGTGAGGAGCTTGAGAAGTACAAGTCAGCAATGAGAAACAATACCTCATTACCTACATTCATACTCCTAGGACCGACAGATGATCCTCCAATGCAGGTTCTAATTTTTATATTTCTGTTTGTCTCCTACTTATTGAGTGTCACTGGGAATCTGACCATCATTATACTCACTTTAGTAGACTCTTGCCTTAAAACTGCCATATACTTTTTCCTCAAACTCTTCTCCTTTTTAGAAACCTTATTCACCATGGTGTGCGTTCCCAGATTCTTATACAGCTTATCAACTGGGGACAAGACTATTTCTTACAATGCTTGTGCTGCCTAACTAATTTTTGTCATTTTTTTGGAGAACAGATTTTTTTCCTCCTGGTCATCATGTCCTATGACCATTATGTGGCCATCTGCAAATCTTTACTTTATACAACCTCATCAACAGCAGAGTCTGTGGAAGACCTGTTATTTGCAGGTTGGCTGGTCATATTTCCACCACTCTGCCTGGTCTTAAATCTGGAATTCTGTGACTATAATCTCATTGATCATCTTCTCTGTGATGCTTCTCCTGTGCTGAAGATATCTTGTTCAGACACATGGTACATAGTGTTTCCCTAGCTGTGTTGACTGACATTGGGCCATTTCTGTGTATAGTTCTGTCATATATATACATCATCAAGACCATCATAAAGTTTCATTTAGCCCAGCAGAAGCTGAAGGCCTTTTCTACCTGTTCTTCCCACATGATTGTGGTTTCTATCACCTATGGCAGTTGTATCTTCATCTATGTCAAACCTTCAGCAAAGGATGACATGGCAATTAATAATGGTGTGTTAGTGCTTACTACTTCAGTTGCCATCATTTTAAACCCATAAATTTATAGCCTGAGGAACAAGCAAGTGAAACAAGCTTTTACAGACTTAATCAAAAGAATTTCATTGTTTCAAGGAAGTAAAGGAATGTTGAAACTTTTATTTTATAAGCATAAAATATAAATTTAAAAAGAGCATTTAGCTTTAAAGTCACAGTCTTCATTACTTAACTAATGTACCCTGGTCTATTGTCTGTTTATATTAACATCCTTATACCACTGTTATTATTTAATCCTGGATCCAAAACCATCTTTTCAATGCCTGTTGAAATAGACAAGTTGTGTCATTTCAACTCTTGTTGAAAATAAACTTTCTACAAGATGACAACTCATATCAAAAGAATATGAAAGTGGATTTATAGGAAAAGGGCCTTACTTAAACTCTAATCTCGCTGTGACCAATACAATAACTAGTAATTCTTGTGTGGAAAAAAAAATTGAATTCTTGAACTGATAGTAAAATTAGTGGAGTGATAGCATCTATTGTCTTGTTTTGCATGTAAATGTTTAAAAAGTATATATATATATATATATGATTAGAATTGTTCTTTTCAAGCAGGAATAACTAAAGATAATAATGGATTAGTTTGAGCAAAAGGAAAGGATTATTTTGCTAGAGAGGAAAATAAGAGTTTAGACACCTGAGGATACACATGTACCTTGTAAAAGAAAGTTTAAAGCCCAAATATTTAGTTTAGATTCACTGGATTCTCATTCAAGAGAAGAATCCTATACACTAATTTATCACTGAGGTGACAGTGATTTTATAAAAAATATGCTGAGAAAATAAAACCATCCTTGTGATGATAAATCAAGACTAGTACTGAAACACAATACAGTGGAAGTTCTAAATATAACTAATTTAAGTCAACATGAGCCAGCAAATCACAGCAAACTAAAGTCCTTAAACATCAAGAAAATTAAACCAGCAAAATACAAGGAAGCCTTGTGATACAGACAAGTCATTCAATATTAAGGCATAGATTATTTTGACATTGAAAAAACAAGGTATGGCCTTTACTAATATTTCTCAAGGAGTGATGTTCTACATCTGGTTGTTTTATCCCTTTCACATTTCTCATCATTAACTGCAATGGTCCAGACTGGAATGTTCTTGACTTTCATCTCAAGGCCTGCACTCAAGGCATCACCTCTTACAAAGCATTCCTTCCCTGCATCCCTCTCTAGTGCTCTGTGTGGAACCCTGAGTATGGGCAGCTGTCACTTTCTGTATTTCATTATTATGCAATAACAAATTATCCTCAAATCAGTGGTTTAAAACTTGAGTTTCTGAGTCAATGGAATGTTTCTGTCTATTTGAGCAGATATCAGCTGATCTTGGCTGGGTTTGTTTATAGGACTGTCACTAAGGATAACTACATCTTGTTGTCAGGTTGGGCCTCACTCACAACTTTAGAGGTTGAGTGAATCCTCCCTAAGATAAATGAACCCTTTTCCAGATGGTGTTTTATCTTCCAGCTAACAGTTGTTCACATGGTAAGAACATGAGGCTCCAAGGGAGAGAATGGAAGCAGGCAAAGTCTTTGAAGTCCTAGACACAATATCCCCAGCTCCAATATTTTGGCCACCTGATGCGAAAAACTGACTCATTTGAAAATCCTGTGATGCTGGGAAAGATTGAAGGTGGGAGGAGAAGGGAACGACAGAGGATGAGATAGTTGGATGGCATCATTGATGCAATGGACATGAGCTTGAGTAGGCTCCAGGAGTTGGTGATGGACAGGGAAGCCTGGCTTTCTGCAGTCCATGGGGTCACAAAGAGTTGGACATGACTGAGTGGCTGAATTTAACTGAACACACAATTCTATTAGGCAAGCAAGTCATGGGACCAACCAACATTCAAGGGAGAAAAACAGAATCACTTGTGCATGAAAGAAGCTCGGACACACATTGCAGAGGGTGTAGATACAGAGAGAGCAAGCCATCTTTGCTATCTAATTTCCACAGAAACTATGCTTCCCCTAAATGTCATGAATTTCCCATCTGCTTTTTCTCAAGTATTACTATTATGTCTTTAGTGTACATATGAATGCCTGTAAAGCCAATGATGATCAATATTGCTTTTTAAAGAAATGTTAGTTGAATAAATCCCATGTAAAACCTGAAAGACTAATCTTTGAGAGAGGGAACATCTATAAAAATTCTAACTTTGAATAAGAATCATATATAGAGAATAAGATGAGTGCAATTTTTGTGAAATGGAAAGAAATTTTATTCATAACAAAGTGTTCCACATAAATGTCTTTCACATTTTCACTCATAGAAATGCTAATCATACAATGAGTAATAAATTTTTCCATAAGATGCATTTGCAAATTCTCAAAACAAGTCAGTCTCCTAGGTAAATTTTTGAAGAAGGGTAAAATTAAAGTTTAATGATCCCCATTTCCTTCTTCTGTGTAGACAGTTGAAAGTCATGTCTCTTGGACCTTTTTGTATTATAATCATCTTTAGATATTCCTATTCCCTTATTTTTAAAAAAAAAATTTTCTCTTGTATCTCCATTTCTCATTCCCATTCTTCCATTGGCAACCCTCTTTATTGTTTTTAAAGTTTATTTTTTATTTGCATTTGTTTTTATGCAAAATATATTTAAATAGATCTAGCAAAGCTATCTATTGCTAGTAATTGCTGGAAAATATTATTTGCACCCGGCAGCATTCATCTCCAAAGTATGTGTCCATTCCAGTGTATGGCACAGCCTCTCCCGTATAATAGAAGTGTAATTTCAAGGAAACTTTTTAAAAGTTTATGTGTATTACTTTTTAAAAACATCAGTTAAGACACTAATGCATAAAATAGTCTTCAGTAATATTGATAAATTATTTTTAACAATGACAACATAACTATAAAAATATAGTAGGATGTTTTAATTGAAAAGTGTAAAATGTATTATTTGGGCTTCCCAGGTAGCACAGTAGTAAAGAATCTGCCTGCCAATGCAGGAGGTGCAAGAAATGCAGGTTCGATCTGGATCTGGTAGATCTGGTAGATCCTCTGGAGTAGGAAATGGCAACCTGCTCTAATATTCTTCCCTGGAAAATTCCATGGACAGAGGACCCTGGAAGGCTATAGTCCATGGGGTCACAAAGAGTCAGACATGACTCAGAGCACACATGTACACACTCACAAATGTATTATTTAGCAATAAGTGATTGCAGTGGGAAAATATACACTCTGAACTTTTGGAGCTATGAAATTTTAAAACACAAAAGGATGCTTCATAATATAAAGAAAGCAATTCAAATTGAGAAGGGAGAGAGTGAAAGCAGTCATGTATTACCACTCTCTTGAAATCAAAGCTCAGCCTCTGTACACTGGTGCCATGTTAAATCTTAGAGACAGAGTCTTGGATGAAGTAGAAAGAAATAGCTCATTGGTTTTTCAAGTAAGGGGAACTAATGTCCTCAAAAGTGTGTGTCCCCACCTGAAGAGGGTAGTAGGAGTTTCATTTTTTTTCTTTTTTAAATATAAATTTATTTAATTGGAGGTTAATTACTTTACAATATTGTATTGGTTTTGTCATACATCAACATGAATCCACCACAGGTATACACGTGTTCCCCATCATGAACCCCCCTCCTCTCTCCCTCCTTGTACCATCCCTCTGGGTTGTCCCATTGCACCAGCCCCAAGCATCCAGTATCATGCATCGAACCTGGACTGGCAACTCGTTTCATATATGTTATTATACATGTAAGGAGTTTTATAGTAAAGATTCAAAGAGCAAGGCACGGTCAACTTGTGGACTTTCTTCTGATTGGATGTTGTTGAAGTAATGGGGAGTTAGCATTATCAGCCTTGTGGGTCTAAGGAGTCATGTAAGGTCAATGTACTTGTAAGCGGCACACAATTAAATTCTTCCATATGGTGGGGATTTCAGTATCTGAACAACAGGTCAAAGGACATGGTTCAAGATTATTTTCTATAGCCTTTCAGGAAGAACTAAATGTCCTTGATTTTGTTAAATGGGTAAAGTATCATTATTTTGTCTTGCTTGACTGTTATAATTCTGCATTTATTCACTGCTCTGATTCAATTTGTTCTTTGACTTTTTTTTTCTTTTTTTTCTATAGACAAAAGTTAGACAGAGCACAAGGTTGGTGTTTTTTCAGGAGGTCTCATAAGGTCTTGCTTAGTGACACTCCTAAGTTTTATGTCAAACTTAAATAAATTAAAAATTGAAGAAATATATACATGCATTTCAAAGTTATGTTTTCCGCAAGCACAGCTTATAAATTCTATACTTAGAAAGGGAAAAAGTTAAAAAATCAACTGTGACTGACCGATTCTAATGATTGCAGAACTTTGTGGTATCTGTTTGTGCTAATTTGCCATATAGTCTTTTAACTGGTTTTTAAGTTTTTGTTATTGCTTGTTTATTTCATTTTCTGCTCCACTTGGACCAAAGCACAGATTAAATAAAGCCATTTCTCTACAGTTTATTCTCTATTTCATTTCTTTCTGTTCTAATCTTTATTATTTTCCTATACTTCTATATTATCTTGCTTTCCCATGTTTTAGGTTTAGCTTTTCCTTTGTCTAATTCCCCAAATTGTAAGGTTATGCTCTTGATTTAAGATCTCTCTTCTTTATTGATGGGTATTTACATACCTAAATATCCTTTGAGCACTGCTTTCTTGTCACTTGGGCCAGTTTTGAAAGTTATGCTTTGATTTACAGTCATCTTTAAGTATTTTCTAATTTCATTTGTGATTTCTTCTGTGGCTTATTAGTTGTTTATTTTGTTTTGTTTAAAATATTTTTTTGTTTTATTTTATTTTATTTTTAACTTTACAATATTGTATTGGTTTTGCCATATTTTATTATTGATATCTGGCTTCATCTCATTGTAGTCAGAGTAAATACATTATATGATGTCAATGTATTAAATTTGTTGAGACTTGTTATGTGACCTTCGATGGAAGTGAGTAGAGAGGCCACTACCTTGGGGGCTAGAGATGCTGCTGCCACTGGGGGTGAATAGACAACTTTTGCTGGATCGAATTCTGCAGTTAACCTTCAGCAGTTTCTGCCTTAAAGCTATAGGAGATGAGGCTCTCCTTCAGAGCAAAATGGAACCTTTAGGTCATAGGTTCTGCAATCATTAGAATCAGTCAGTCACAGTTGATTTTTTAACTTTTTCCCTTTCTAAGTATAGAATTTATAAGCTGTGCTTGCGGAAAACATAACTTTGAAATGCATGTATATATTTCTTCAATTTTTAATTTATTTAAGTTTGACATGGAGCTGGGAATTTGAATACCCTATCTCATCCTTTCCCTCACTACTTTTATTAATGACTTTAAGACTAACCACCCAAAGTCATTATATCCCTTAGTTTTCAAAACATGTTCAAAAATATCAGAGTCACTTAGCTTCTTTTTTTTTTTTTATGTTTAGTGATTTATTAAGAGTTGCTCTTGTTGTTCAGTTTACCCAGTCACGTCTGACTCTTTTCAACCCCATGGACTGCAGCATGCCAGGCCTCTCTGTCCCTCACCATCTCCTGGAGTCTGCCCAAGTTCATGTTAATTGCATCGGTGATGCTGTCCAGCCATCTCATCCTCTGACACCCTCTTTTCCTTCTGTCCTTGATCTTTCCCAGCATCAGGGACTTTTCCGATGAGTTGTCTGTGCACATCAGATGACCAAAAATACTGGAGCTTCAGCTTCAGCATCAGTCCTTTCAGTGAATATTCAGGGTTGTTCTCCCTTAGGATTGACAGGTTTGATCTTGCTGTCCAAGTGACTTTCAGGAGTCTTCTCCAACACCACATTTTGAAGGCATCAATTCTTTGACATTCTGCTTTGTTTATGGTCCAGTTCTCAGAACTGTATGTGACCACTAGGAAGGCCATAGTCTTGACTATTTGGATCTTTGTCAGCAGAGTATGTCTCTGCTTTTGAACACACTGTTGCTTCTTGATCCACATACAAGTTTCTCAAGAGGCAAGTGAGGTGGTCTGGTTTTTTAAAATTCTCTTTTAAGAATTTTTCAGAATTTGTCATGATCCACACAGTCAAAGGATTTATGGAAGTCAATGAAGCAGAAGTAGATGTTATTCTGGATTTCCTTGCATTTTCTGTGATCCAATGGGTCGTTTGATCTCTGGTTCCTCTGCCTTTTCTAAATCCAGCTTGTACATCTGGAAGTTCTCAGTTCACTTACTGCTGAAGCTTAGCTTGAAGGATTTTGAGCATAACCTTACTGGCATGTGAAATGCATGGAATTGTATGGAAATTTGAACATTCTTTAGCATTGCCCTTCTTGGGATTGTAATGAAAACTGACTTTTACCAGCCCTTGGCTGCTGATGAATTTTCCAAATTTGCTGGCATATTGAGTGCAGCATTTTAACAGCATAATCTTTTAGGATCTGAAATATCTTAGCTGGAATTAAATCACTTCCACTAGCTTTGTTCATAGTAATGCTTCCTAGTGCCCACTTGACTTCACACTCCAGGATGTCTGACTCATGTAGATGAGTGACACCATCAAGGTTATCCAGATCATTAAGACCCTTTTTGTATAGTTCTGTGTATTCTTGCCCCGTCTTCTTAATCTCTTCTGCTCCTCTTATGTCCTTACCATTTCTGTCCTTAATTGTGCCCATCCTTGCAGGAAGTGTTCCCCTGATATCTCCACTTTTCTTGAAGAGATCTCTAGTCTTTCCCATTCTACTGTTTTCATCCATTTCTTTGCATTGTTCATCTAAGAAGATCTTTTTTTTTTATCTCTCCTTGCTTTTTTTTTTTTTTGGACCTCTGCATTCACTGAGTATATCTTTTCCTTTCTCCCTTGCATTTTGATCCTCTTCTTTCCTCAGTTCAGTTCAGTCACTCAGTTGTGTCTGACTCTTTGTGACTCCATGGACTGCAGCACACCAGGCTTCCCTGTCCATCACCAACTCCTGGAGTTTGCTCAACTCATGTCCATCAAGTTGGTGATGTCATCCAACTATCTCGTCCTCTGTCCTCCCCTCCTCCTGACTTCAATGTTTCCCAGCATCAGCGTCTTTTCCAATGAGTCGGTTCTTTGCATCAGGTAGCCAAAGTATTGGAGCTTCAGCACCAGTCTTTCCAGTGAATATTCAGGACTGATTTCCTTTAGGATTGACTGGTTTGATCTCCTTGCAGTCCTCAGCTCATTGTAAAGCCTCCTCAGACAACCACTTTGCCTTCCTGAATTTTTTCTTGGGGATGATTTTGTTCACTGCCTCCTGTACAATGTTACAGACCTCAATTGATAGTTCTTCAGGCACCCTAGCTATCAGATCTAATCCCTTGAATCTGTTCATCACCTCCACTGTATAATCATAAGGGATTTGATTTAGTTCATACCTGCATAGTCTAGTGGTTTTCCCTACTTTCTTCCATTCAAGCCTGAAGTTTGCAGTAAGGAGCTCATGATCTGAGTCACAGTCAGCTCCAGGTCTTGTTTTTTGCTGACTGTATAGAGTTTCTCTATCTTTGGCTGCAAAGAATATAATCAATTTGATTTCTGTATTGATTATCTGATGATATCCATGTGTAGAGTCATCTCATCATGGTAAAGGGTTTTGCATAACTCTATGAAGCTATGAGCCATGCTGTTCAGGGCCACCCAAGATGGATGGATCATAGTGAAGAGTTGTGACAAATGTGGTCCACTGGAGGAGAGAATGACAAACCACTCCAGTATTATTGTTCATGGGGAGAACCCCATGAACAGTATATAAAGTTTTATCTTCCAATTAAAAAAAAATACTTGAGGCATATTGAAGTAGTTCTTTTTCAATGCAGTGTAATATCTCAGTGTACAATTCTGCAAAAATTGATTGGTACTGCTGTTAATGTACACTGAAGATACCAGCTCTTGGTTAACTCCAATAATTGTGTACATTTGTGGTGGTAGCATACCTAAGATTCAGTTGTTAATCATGCAGGATATTTTATAAAGTGCGAGTACAAATTGCACTCCTGTGAAAAGTGTGTAAGGTTTCTTATTTCTCCACATCTCCCTAGGGGCTTCCCTAGTGGATCAGATGGTAAAGAACCTGCCTGCAATGCTGAAGACCTGGGTTCAATTCCTGGGTTAGGAAGATCCCTTGGAGGAGGGCATGGCAACCCACTCCAATATTCTTGCCTGGAGAATCCCCATGAGAATGCACATCTCATTAAGAATCTTTATGGATGCCTCTTTGTCTGTCTATAGTCATATCTCATTTTCATATGCTTAATTGCCATTAGTTTAGTTTTTTTTTTTTTTTCTTCACACCCTGCATGACAGACTTTATTTTCTTGGTCTCCAAAATCACTGCAGATGGTGACTGCAGTCATGAAATTAAAAGACACTTGTTCCTTGGAAGAAAAGCTATGATGAAACTGGATAGTATATTAAAAAGCAGAGACATTACTTTGCCAACAAAAGTCCAGATAGTCAAAGTTATTGTTTTTCCAATATCATGTATGGTTGTGAAATTTGGACCATAAAGAAAGCGGAGTGCCAAAGAGCTGTTGCTTTTAACTGTGGTGCTGGAGAAGACTCTTTAGAGTCCCTTGGACTGCAAGGAGATCAAACCAGTCAATCCTAAAGGAAATCCACTCTGTATATTCACTGGAAGGAATGATGCTGAAGCTCCAATACTTTGGCCACCTGATGCAAATAATTGACTCATTAGAAAAGACCCTGTTGCTGGGAAAGATTGAAGGCAGGAGGAGAAGGGGAGGACAGAGGATGAGATGGTTGGATTGCATCACTGACTCAATGGACATGAATTTGAGCAAGCTCCAGGAGATAGTGAAAGACAGGGAAGCCTGGCGTGCTGTAGTCCACGGGGTCATACAGTCGGACACAACTGAGTGACTGAACAACACAATGGAGTGAAAGATCTTAGTTCCCTGACCAAGAATGGACCTGTGCTTCTTACAGTGGAGTGTGCAGTCTTAACCACTGGACAAGCAGGAAAATCACAAGATATTTCTTTATGTGAAATACCTGCTGAAGATATTTTCTTTGCTTTTAAAATCGATGTTATTAGAGTATAATTTATACACAATGAATTGCAACCATTCTAAGTATAAAGTTTGAGAAATTTTGAAAAATACATCTATTTAAATAATCACCACACCACAAGTTGCTAAGACCTATGATAACTGTGTTTAATTTTTTTTTCAGTTTTTATTTTTTAATTTATTTACTTTAATTAGAGGGTAATTACTTTACAATATTGTATTGCTTTTGCCATACATCAACATGAATCCGCCACGGGTTTATGCGTGTTCCCAATCCTGAACCCCCCTCCCACCTCCCTCTCCATACCATCCATACAGTATACTAATTCATATATATGGAATTTAGAAAGATGGAAACAATAACTGTGTTTAACTTTATGTGAAGCTGTATCATTTCATGTATGCCCAACAGCACTGCATGATAGTTCCAGTTGCTCTCTGTCCTCGTTATGACTTATATTTGACAATACAGTCTACATTCTAATTGTGACCATTCTAATGAGTGTTAGACTTGTTTCAATTTGAGTATTCTAATGTTAATGATATTGAGCTTCTTTCCATGTGCTAATTAATTTGCTCTTCATGCAATTCCTTTGAAAGTGTCTGCTAAATTTTCCTGATAATTTTTATTTATTTGTGCTTTGATAGTAAATTGTTAAGGATGTTTGCATGTGTGATCATGAGGGGTTTTGGCCTACAATTTTAGTCTTATAATTTCTTTGCCTAGTATTTGTATCAGGTTTATATAAACTTCACCAAAGACTAAAAATGTATAATTTCTTCATGTGTTCTGAAACAATATTCATAGAATGCATTATTTATCCCTTTGATGGTATTCATCAACATCATTTTGAGTCAATATGATTTTGATGTTTTCTTTGGGAAAAGATTTTTAGATATTAATTCAATTACTAAAATTGAAAAGTACCCATATTTTCTGTTTACTTTTGGGTCACTTCTCAAATTTTATCTTTTAACTAACTATTCTATTTCATCTAAGTTTTTGACTATATTGGTTTAACATTCCTCATAATCTTCCCTTATTAATATGTTGATATCTGGAGAATCACCAGATGGATTGTAGCTAGACATATTGTGGTGATGATTTTACCATGTATAAAAATATAAAATCATTTTGTTGTACACTTGAAAGTAATAAATACTGTATATCAATTATAATTCAGTAAAAATGGCTTCCCCCCTATACCAATATTATGAAATATCTGGGAAAATCACTTAAAGAAGTAAAAGGAATGACTTGATCATGGTAGGGTCTCATTAAAGAATTGTGAGTGAAATATTTTGTTTCTCATAAAGCAATATTCAATAATTAGTTGTTTAGTATAAGAATGGAAGGGGAAATTAAAGATTAAATGGTTCTGAGATCAATCTGCTTGGTTATAAGCTAAGAAGTTACAATATAGTTTCTTGGCTTTATGTAAATGATAAGATAGATGTGTATCCTTTCAGTTGATTTATCAACATGTTTATTTTACTTTCTTAAGAGAAATGCAGCTTTTTTCAGTGAGTCATTAAAGGCTTGTTTAACTTGCTTATTCCTCAAAGTATATATAAAAGGATTCAGCATTGGTGATATGGAAGAAATAAGCAGTGACACACCTTTGTTAATATTTCCCTCTTTTGCAGATGGTTTGACATAGATGAAAATGCAGCTGCCGTAAGAGATGGAAAGTACAATCATGTGGGAAGAACAGGTAGAAAAGGCTTTTTTTCTTTGCTGAAGAGAAGGGAATTTTAGAATTGTCCTTATGATGTATATATAGGAGAAAACTACACATATGAGAGTGATGATGAGGATCAGTACAGAACAGGCTATTACCATCTGCTCAATTAACCATGTGTCTGAGCATGAGATCTTCAGGAGAGGTGATGCATCACAGGCAAAATGATCAATGACATTAGAATCACAGAATTCCAGATGAAAACCTAAGCTGAGTGGTGGGAGGATAGTCATAAGTGCCACCATCCAGCAGCAGATGATCATTGTTTTGCACAGTTTGTTGCTCATGATTGTCATATAATGCAAGGGTTTGCAGATGGCCATATAGCGATCATATGACATGGTCGCCAAGAGAAAAAATTCAGTTACTCCAAAAAGATATGTAAAAAATAATTGAATCGCACATGCATTATAAGTAATGGTTCTGTCCCCAGTTGATATATTGTATAGGAATCTTGGAATACAGGAGGTTGTAAATGAGATTTCTAAGAAAGAGAAATTTTGGAGGAAAAAATACATGGGTGTTTTAAGGTGAGGATCTACCAATGTTAGGGTAATGATGGTCAGATTACCAGTTATACTCAAAATGTAGGTGAGAAATAGAAAAATAAAAAGCAAAACTTGCAACTGAGGATCTTCTGTCAGTCCTAGAAGAATGAATACTGTTACAGTGGTGTGGTTTCTCATTATTGACTCCTGGATTTTGCCAAACCTACTTGTAAATGTCAGAAATGTTTGAACTGCAGAATTCAATGACATCAGCCAATAAGGAACACTCTCTTGCTTATTTGGCTCACCCAGCATCCATGGTTTTTACTTGTTGATTTGAATGATACATTTCCTATTTTACAGTGAGCTGAGCCACCCAGTCTATTTATACATAATGACCAAAGGAAATTATTTTATAAATGTGAATTTGGAGATCCAACCAGTCCATCCTAAAGGAGATCAGTCCTGAGTATTCATTGGAAAGGCCGATGTTGAAGCTGAAACTCCAATACTTTGGCCACCTGATGTGAAGAGCTGACTCATTTGAAAAGACCCTGATGCTGGGAAAGATTGAGGGCAGGAGAAGGGGATGACAGAGGATGAGATGTTTGGACGGCATCACGGACTCAATGGACATGAGCTTGGGTAAACTCTGGGAGTTGGTGATGGACAGGGAGGCCTGGCATGCTGCGGTTCATGGGGTTGCAAAGAGTTGGACATGACTGAACGACTAAACTGAAGTCAACTTTTGAATTACAGTCCAATTTTATATTTTTAGAAGTTTTTTTTTTTTTTTTAGATTCCACATATAGTTGACAGCATAGGATGTTTTTCTTTCTCTGTTTAACTTATTTCACAAAGCTTTGAACAATGTCTTTCCCACTTTTTTCTCAGCAAGTAAATCCTGTCTTCTGCTACTATTGATCTAGTCGACTGGGTGAAGTGTCCACAGCTGACAGACCCCCATCACAGACAGGAATATTAATTAAGGCTCAGGGTAGATAAAACTTGATGGAAGACTGATACCCTCTTGGGCAGTGCATTGTCATCTGTTGGTGACCATAACTCACAATGCGAATCTCTGTCTTTTTAAAGTCCTTTTTCACCACCAGTAGTTCCCTTTATTGGAGAAGACAATGGCACCCCACTCCAGTACTCTTGCCTGGAAAATCCCATGGACAGAGGAGCCTGGTAGTCTGCAGTCCATGGGGTCGCTAGGAGTCAGACACGACAGAGCGACTTCACTTTCACTTTTCACTTTCATGCATTGGAGAAGGAAATGGCAACCCACTCCAGTGTTCTTGCCTGGAGAATCCCAGGGACAGGGAAGCCTGGTGGGCTGCTGTCTATGGGGTTGCACAGAGTCAGACATGACTGAAGTGACTTAGCAGCAGCAGCAGCAGTTCCCTTCATATTTGATTCAGTTTTGCTTGGGTCTTAAAACAATTTCATCTTTAAAAATCAATCTTTTGCTTTTATCTGCATTCAGTCTAACATAAGTATTAAATGTTTATTAATGATCACATATTCAAATTGACTAAAATCTGCCTTAAGAATTTAACTTTCACAAAATATTTTAATTTTGCAAAAGATCAAAAATGAATAAAATCTCTGCTATTGATGTGTGCAGGTGTGCAATGGATTTTATTTTTGTGTTTCTTTGGGGATTTTATTTCTGAATATTCAGCAAAAATCCTATTAATGGTTTCTAAGAGCCATCATTCTAGTAAAATGACTGTGGGTTATTCCTGTCAAATTCTAACATTAGTATTCATTGCAGTGTTTGGCTATTTAAATATTACATGGAAGAGAGGGATAAATTGGAAGATTGGGACTGACATAAATGCACCACTATATATGAAATAGATAATGAGCTTGTGCTTAGTTGTGTCCAACTCTTTGCGACCCTATGGACTGTAGCCTGCCAGGGTCCTCTGTCTATGGGGAATCTCCAAGCAAGAATACTGGTGTGGGTTGCCATGCCCTCCTCCAGGGGATCTTCCCAATCCAGGGATCAAATCCAGATCTCTCACATTGCAGGCAGATTCTTTACCAACTGAGCCACTAGGGAAGCCCAAAAATACTGGAGTTATACTGGAGTTGGTAGACTATCTCTTCTCCAGGTTATCTTACTGATACAAGAATTGAACTGGGGTCTTTTTCATTGCAGGAGGATTCTTTACCAGCTGAGCTACCAGGGAAGCCCAGATAAGTAGTAAGGATTTATTGTATAGCACAGGGAACTCTTCTAAATACTCTGCAATGGCCTATATGAGAAAAGGATCTTAAAAAGTGTGGATATATGTATATGTTTAATTGATTCATTTTGCTGTACAGCAGAAACTAACACAACAATGTAAATAAACTGTACTCCAATAAAAATTTTTTTAAGTGAATTAAAAATTCTAACACTTTGCTTAGAGAAATCTATCATAACATTCCTCACCCACCTCCCACTTTCCGCTAGAATACACATGTACATACTGTGTATATAACTGAAGCAGCAAACATTTTCATACTTACCCTTTAAGCAGTAAATTATTTCATGGCACCTGTTGATAGTTTATTTGAAGATACACACGCTGAACAGGAATATGCTAGAGGAGACGTGTGACTGCTAGGTTTTCTTAGGGAACCACACTCAGCTAGAAAATCTCTGAAAATGCTCAGAGCTCTCCTATACCATACAGAGCTTCCTCTGTGAGAGGTCCTGTGCCATTTTACTCTGAGAATATACGTTCTTCTC
The DNA here is from genome assembly GCF_002263795.3 of Bos taurus. Classification (NCBI taxonomy): domain Eukaryota; kingdom Metazoa; phylum Chordata; class Mammalia; order Artiodactyla; family Bovidae; genus Bos; species Bos taurus. The sequence goes on from NC_037332.1 coordinate 58,210,952, forward strand.
TTGCTAGCTAAAAGGAAGGAATGTCTTGTCTAAAGGGCTAGGTGTACCATGGGTGACTAAAGAATTAGAGATAATTGATCTGCTGAACTTGTTGATCAGGAAAACGTATTTGGGACCAAATATTATGGTTAGTTAATTTATGTATCCCATTCATAACAATAGTCAATAGCATCAACAAACAAAAGAGTCCTTAGAGACCCAGGTTTAAAAGTCACTAAGGGATAAAAAGTTTTGGCATCCAACCTCACACAGGTAGCAGTGAGGACAGTACCTTTGAGAACAAAAAAATGCAACAATTGCATTAGACACACCAAGATGGTACAGGATAATAGAAGTCAAGTGATATAATATTTGATGTTTTCCTTGCAGTAGTAGTAAGGCAATGCAATTGGCATAAGAAGACTTCTGCCACTTTCTTAAGTATCTCATGGATACTATGAAAAATATGAAGGTAGAAAGGAAAAAAGAATGACATAGAGATTGCCATCACAGATTATTTTACAAAAGTAATGTCAGAGATTTTCCAACTCAAGCAAAAGTACATAAGTAAATTTGTAAAAACTATTGTGATCTACCATTTACATGCAATCTATCTTTAATTATCCTCATAAGGATATTTTATACTAATTTTTCATGACAGAATTTATGTAGTTTTAATGTTTTTGATAATAAGTACCATGAGTTTGGAAACTTTTATTGTTTATATTTCTTCTTTTTATAATAAAAATGTTGCTCTAAGTTTTTATATATCTTTATACATGTGATTGCTTATGTACACAAGACCAAAGGAGGCATTCTTAGTTTTCGGTAGAAAAGTTTTTATATTTGCATAGTTTTTAATATATATTTCACACTAGATGTATTAAAAATATATTTGGTCTCAATCTCAGAGAAGAAATTACTAGAATGAATGTGATTGGATAGATGATCTTCATAGTTTTTTAAAAAAGTCTTAGCATCTTTGTACCAGAAAGAGTTATCTTCAACTACACAAAAATAGATGATTAATAGAGAGTTCAGTTCACAATTTTGTTTTCCTTAGTCTAATTAGACTTCCTTAGTCTAATATCTATAGAGGACCCTGGGAAGAATTGCTTCCAATAATGATTATAGGAATCAGAGAATCAAAAACTAATACTGCTATAGCAACAGACTATTGAGAGGGTGTGTGACTTTAAGAAAAAAGCCAGCAATGTGCACTTACCTCATTGAATGCTTTCTTATTTGTATACTCCAGCTACTATCACTTCTTTGCTTTTTTTTTTTTTACATTTTATAAAACACACTGTTAATTTACTGTCAATATTTATTGAGAACCTACTCTATATTCTGTGCCCTGTATCTCTTCAGGTTGAGGTGACTTTGGCTGAAAATGAAAGCCTACTTTTATGCAAATGCAGGGCATACGGCATTGTGATGACTCAGCTAAATGGCATCAGAGAGACATTGTCCAGCTTTGGGGACAACAGCTTGCATTTATGGCACATGAAAAAATTTAGTCAAATGATGGGCAGATCATTCAGGTGCCTTGACTAGGAATAGTAGACATAGGGTGTATACTCCTGTGACTTGACTTTGAATTATGCATATACAACCATGGGAGTTGTAAATAAATCCATTTTTCTCAGGAAAGGTTGAAGTGAAATTCAATATTTACAGGAGTTTGTGTGCTACACAAAAGTTTCTATTAAGTGGCAAAGCAATTTAGTTCCCCTTATGTGATAAAACATTGAACTGGTTCTAACGTTAGTTGTCAGGGAAGTGTGTAATTTCCTCAGTTCTGTCTCATCACAACAAAAATTTGAAGTGATGGGCCAGCATTACAGCCCTTGGACAGACCATGTCGCAATTCTTGGACAGATCAATGTTACAGCTCCGTGTTACAGCTCAGTTTAATTTAGAAAATAAAGGAAAATACATCCTTGAGGCGTTAGGGCATGCCGACCCAAAAGACATGAAGAAGAGAGAGAGAGAGAGCATGTGCATGCAAGAGAGCGAGACTGACCCAAACGACTTGAAGAATAGAAAGAGAGTGCGTGAGAGAGAGAGAGCGCCCACGAGGGAGAGAGCGAAAGGAGAAGGAGAGAAACCCCTGGCCCTTTAGCTCCTCTTTTCATGTTTTTTTCTCCTCCCCTGGGCCTGCCCTATGTAAACTGGGCTAGCCAGGAATGCTGTTTGTTCTACCTGATGTCCTCACTCCAGTCCTTTGGTCTTCCTTTGTTCTATTTTCGCAGGCTTTTCCCTGCCTTGTCTTTTAGCCACTGCCATTCTGGACTCTTTTTTCCTATTCTAACTACGTAACATTCCCCTCTCAAGAGGTGAGAGGCCCAATTCTTTGGGATTAGGGGTGTCAAGGTCTTTCTGGCTACTTCCTGCTGAACTGGGATGGCGAGGGGCATTGGGCCTCTCCTTCTTGCTAGTCTCAGGCCTCAGAGTCCTTGTAGCGGTGTCCTTCTAAGGGTGAGTGATATTTTCTGTGGTCAGCTGTAGTTCTGCATATCCTTGTTGAACTGGCATTGCATGTTTTAGCTTGTTGACTTGGGCAGAAACAAAACCGGTTAGACAATTGATAGTACATGGAGCAATCATTAGCAGCATCAATATGATGATAACAAGCACTAGTAGGGGCATTAGCCAACTCCAAATTTCTGTCACCAGGAGGATTCCCCCAAAGAGAGATTGTAGCCACCCCGAGAACTCTCCAGCTTGTTCTTTGAGGTCCAGAAGGTCTGAATGATTTTCTTGAGGACTGTGAGACTTTCTTTAACTTAGCTGGAGGTATTTACCCAGAAACAACATGTCTCATTCAAGATGGCTCAAGTTCCTCCTTGTTCAGGGATCAGAAGATTTATCTCCTGTCTGTTTTGGAGTGCAACCCCTGCCAAGCTGTGTTGGCTCTTTAGAGCTGTCCTGAGAAACCTTATCCCCAGAACTTGATTTTGGGGGTGTTCATTAAAACGGCACTCATCTGTAGTTCTGAATAGGTATCTGAGATCTCCCAGGGGCTCATAGGTGTATTGAGTGTCCTCTTCTGTTTTCTTCCACAGCTTGACTTGTGAGTAGTGAATCCAGGAGTCATGTCCTGGTACCTTGACTGCTGTGGGGGTAGAAAGTATTACAGGGTAGGGGCCCTTCCATTGGGCTGGAGTTGAGCCTTTGGGGACCCATCTTTCCAGACTTTAATTAGGACTTGGTTACCTGGAGCATATAGCAGTGACTCTTTAGAATCTTTTGGGTCCTGGTTGACACCCCACAAGCGTATATGTTGTTGGAATTGCCCAATGGCCATGGTATAAGACCAGAGGGTCTGAGCCTCTGGATCTAGGAAGAGGTCATTGACATAAACAAAAGGTCTCCCATATAGCATCTATAAGGACGAAGACCAACCTGTTTCTTAGTGGCTATATGGGTGTGGAGGACATTGGTAAAGCCTCCTTCCATCCCAGGGAAGTCTCTGGGTTATCTTTTTTGTTGCTGATTTTAAGAATTGGTTGGCTCTTTCTACTTTTCCTAAAGACAGAGGCCTCTAGCACAATGGAGATAATAAGTAATGCCTAATGCTTTAGAGACCCCTTGGGTGACCTTAGAAGTAAATGATGTCCCATTGTCACTATGTAATGACCTGGGCAGACCAAATCTCAGAATGATTTCTTGGAGCAGTTTTTTTTTTTTTTTTACCATCTCAGGTTTTTCAGTCCAGGTGGGAAAGTCTTCAATCCATCCTGTGAATGTATCTGTCATGACTAATAGGTCATGACTTATACCTGGGTGAAGTGCATCTGCCAGTCTTGTCCTGGGTAGGTCCCATGTCGTTGGATAGGCTGGGCCAGCTGGGGTCTTCGAGCTCCTTTGGGGTTGTTTAATTGGGAAGTGGGACAAGAGGAGACCACTTGCCTTATAGTCATTTGGAGGCCTGTTCCTCTGAAGGACCTTTTTAGTAATCTTTGGAGGGCCTCTTCCCCTAAAAGAGTGGTGGCATGTAAAGAGTTAACCAAATTCCACTGGAGGTTCTCAGGTAGAAAAAAGAGTCCCTCCTTTTGGAACAACCCTGTATGATCTTCTTGAAAGCTCTCACTCTTAGCTTTGAGTCTCACCTTCAGTATATGAAGGAGTTTCTGGCAAATTAGTCTGTGGAACTAGGGTGTCAATCCTTATTAGGTCATTGTTCTGTAATGCTCGTCTCTTAGCTGCCTAATCAACTGCTTGGTTCCCTTGTGCCACTTCCGTGATCTCTTTTTGTTGTCCTTTACAGTGGGAGACTGAAACCTCAGTGGGTAGATGAACTGCCTCCAAGAGTCTAAGGATTTGATCACCATATTTGATTGGGGACCCTCGGGTTGTCAAGTGGCCTCTTTCTTTCCAAATAGCAGCATGTGCATGTAGCACCAGAAAGGCATACTTGAAATCAATGTAATTGGCTACTCTTTTTCCTTTTTCCAGCTCTAAAGTTCAAGTCAGGGCTATGAGCTCAGCTAATTGGGCTGAAGTACCTGGTGGCAAATGTTTAGCCTCTATGGTCTCAAAATTGGAGACTACTGTATATTTGTCTCTTCTTTTTTCCATCCAAGACAAAGCTGCTTTCATCAGTGTACCATATTTCCTCAGGATTGGTCAGAGGATCTTCCGACAATCCCTCTCAGGGTTTTGTTCAGTGGCCCAAGGTTTTTAGGCAAGAGTGAAAGGGGAGAGAGCCCTTGGGGGTAGGCAGGAGGGTGGCTGGGTTAATAATCTCAAAAGGGTATATAGTGAGGCCTGGATTTTCCATCAGCACTAGATATCTGAGGATTTTTTGATCAGACATCCATAAATGGCCTCTCCAGTTTAGGAGTTGTTTCACTTGGTGACTAGTAAAAATAGTCAGTTTGCCTTTAAAAGAGAGTTTTAAAAGATCTTCCATCAGGACTGCAATAGCTGCAAGATTTCGAAGGCAGGCAGCGATTTCTTCCCAATAAGGGAGGACAGTCAGGGACCGCTAGAAACTGGTGGGAAAATATTTGTCCATCCCAGCAACAAGTGTTCAGGTGAATCTTTTTGTAAATGTTTTTTCCTGTAGCACCCAAAATTGTATAGGTTTGGGAGGAGAAGGCTCTGGAGTAGGAGGTCAGGACAGAGTAGGTAGCCTGTGTGTCTACCAAGAAATTCTTGGACCTACCTGCCACATCCAGTTGCACCCTTCACTCCAGTCCCATGATGGTTATCTGTGACAGGCGGGTTGGCTGGAGCAGGCCGCTTCAGTCCTGTTGAACCATCGTGAGGGAAAGCTTGGCACTTGACCTTGAGGCTCTTGGGTCCCAAGGGCAGAGTGCCACCCAGTGTCCCAGTTGTGGTATTTGTAACAAGCCATTTTAGGAGACTTGTCACAGGTGTGGAAACTCTTTGACCCAATGCCCCGTATGTCTACAGATTAGGCATTTGCTTCATGCTTTGTCCTTCAAGGACTTGGGGTTTGCCATAGCACTTCCCTGGAGGGCTGCCAGCATCTGGGCATGCCTTGTCTCTTTCTTTTTCTCCCTCTCCTGGGCCTCCCTCTCCTGTTCTCTGTTACAAAAGTTATTGGTGGCTGGCCGGACCATCTCATCTAAAGAGGCAGCAGGGTCCTGCTGCTGCAGCTGTTATAACTTTATCTTGATGTCTGATGCACATTGGGACAGGAATTTGTCCTTTAAAGTCACCTGTCCCTTGTAAGAGTCTAAGTCCAGATTAGTAAAGTTTTGTAAGGCCTCTTTTAGCCTTTCTAGAAAGGCCATGGGTTTCTCATTGGGCTCCTGAGTTATTGCTGAGATTGGGCACAGTCCCACAAGTAACAGGCTTCCTTCTATTTCCATGGGTGGACTTCTTTAGGGGTGAGTCTTTCTGAAGCTTATCCTACCCAGTACTCTTGCAACCTGAGAGCAGGGCATCCCTGGGTCAGGGTGCAGATCCTCAGGCAAGCTGAGGCATGGCAGCCTCCTGGAGACTAAATCCTTGGGCAGGTCGAGGCATATTGACTTCCTGGGACTCCTGGACTGGCAGACCTCCAAGCAGGTTGAGGCGTGACAACCTTTCGAGGACCAGATCCCTAGGCAGATCAAAGCATTTTGACCTTCTGGGGCCCAGCTCCCACTCACCCCCTCCCTCCCCCGGACTGGTGGATCCCTGAGCACGTTGAGGCATGACAACCTCTCAGAGACAAGATCCCTAGGAAGTTTGAGGCAGGTCAACTTCCTGGGATCCTGGGCTGATGGACCTCCAAGTAGGCTGAAGTGTGACAACCTCCTGGGGACTGGATCCCTAGGCAGATCGACCTCCTGGAACCCCTGGGCTGGAGTTGGGCATCCCCAAGGTCTCCAGCATGACCAGTGCTGGGTAGGATTAAGGGGTTGCAATTTTAACTTATTGCCAGTTTGTTTACCACAGATGCGAATAGATATCATGATGAAAGCAATCCAAGCCTGTGCCCAGGGACTGGGAACCTGGTGAAACAGTCATAAGCCTTATCCTCTTACTACTATAAAGGATTGTAAGTTTCTGATTTCCTCCCATAGTCCTCTATAAGAGCAGTTTAGGGTGTCTCCAATGGTAAACATTCCATTGTCATAGACCCACTTTAGGTAATAACAGAAGTAAAAACAAAGGAGTGGGTTATCTGGCCCTGTTAGGGGGATTAATGTGTTTTAATAATAAGCAGGGTGAAGCAATGTTGCCCACAAGGGGGCAGGGTCCTGGTTGTAGGAGTTAGTAATTGGCTTAAGAACAAATTGATAAGAGGCAATAAACCAGATGTTCCATAAAAGTGGAGTGGAGATGCTGGGAGGGATTGGGGGCAAGAGAAGAAGGGGACGACAGAGGATGAGATGGCTGGATGGCATCACTGACTCGATGGACGTGAGTCTGAGTGAACTCCGGGAGTTGGTGATAGACAGGGAGGCCTGGCGTGCTGCAATTCATGGAGTCGCAAAGAGTCGGACACGACTGAGCGACTGATCTGATCTGATCTGACGCTTGTAACATTAGGAGAAGGATGGTAAGGTTTTGGGCCCGAACAGCCTGCAGGGCTAACCCCCAAAGTGGCAAACATTATCCCTGGAAGCCCAATTGCCTTTGAAGGGGTGCCAACAGATAGACTTCTAGCAAGCATTGTGTGCCTGTCTCCCACCCTAGCAGGTTCACTGAGAGATGCTGATGTTGCACATGTTGTAGGAAACATGGAAGATGAAGGCCTGATTATCTAGAGGGATTGGATATTATACAGTATTTCCCTCCCAAGGGCCAGCTATTTTCTGGTTGTCCCTCCAGAAGATTGTAGAGGCAACATTGTGAGCCTGGATGGGCTCAGGAAAAGAACATGAAACAGGAGGGAAGGAGGCAGGGCACAACTTTTGAAAGAATGACATTGCACAAGGGCATGAATTTTTGCAATGAGACATCAGAGCCTGACATTCATTAGGTCCTGAAGCTAGACATCATGGGTTTTGGCAGGGCTCAAGTCCCGGGAGAGAGGAGCTGGAGGATGGGAGGAAAAATTAGTGGGAAAAACTTGCCAAGGAATCCCCTTCATAACCTGCCAGAAAATCTGCTAAATCCCTGACCTGTGCTCACAGTTTTCATTGGCCTGATCCTTGGCACAAAGAAGATTAAGGATAGGAGAACCCCCACTGGCTTGGGTAACAGCTATCGGGGCTCAGCAGATAATGGAGCCTTTGGGACATACTGAGAAGTAGCCTCTCCAGAGTCCCTCAATTGCATCCACTTACACTTGCCTGTTCACAGGGTAGTTCAAGGAAACAAGAAACAAGAGGTTGTAAAGGAATTAAGATTTTGCTAGATATATGTCCTTCCAGCCACAGGAGCAAGGACTGCCTACCTTAACCGGAGGTCTTCTGGAATGTGAGACAGCTGTGTGAGCTTTCTGCTGAGTTCGCTTTTCCCTGTCCTGGTTTTCAGCACGCTGGGCTTCTTGTCACTTCCCCTGCACTGGGTTTTCTTCGCATTCAGCTTCCAATGTGGGAGCTTTCCTGGAGTTGGTCTCCTGCTGTGCTTGGCCTCCTCCTTGCAGGGGCGTGCCAAGGTTGTTTCAGCCAGGTTACATCGGAGTCAGGGCACCATAGATGTCAGAGGAACATATAATTTCCTCGGTTCTGTCTCATCACAGCAAAAATTTGAAGTGACGGACCAGGATTACAGCCCCCAGACAGATCGTGTCACAGCTCTCAGACAAATCAGTGTTACAGCTCCGTTTCATTTAGAAAATAAAGGAAAATACATCCTCAAGGTGTGAGAGCATGCCGACCCAAAAGACGTGAACAGAAGAGAGAGAGAGAGTGAGAGAGAGAGAGAGAGAGAGAGAGAGAGAGAGAGAGAGAGAGAGAGCAGAAAGAGTGGGAGAGAGCGGGAGAGAGCGGGAGAGAGCAGTAGAGAGACCCCCGTCCCTTTGGCTCCCTTTTTATATGTTTTTTTCTCCTCCCCCTGGGCCTGCCCTATGTAAATTGGGCTAGCAAGGAGTGCTTTTTGTTCTACCTGAGGTCCTCACTCCAGTCCTCGGATCTTCCTTTTTTTCTATTTTTGTAGGCTTTTCCCTTCCTTGTCTTTTAGCCACCGCCATTCTAGAATCCTTTTTCCTATTCTAACTATCTAACATAGTTATTCTGAGAAGGCAATGGCACCGAACTCCAGTACTCTTGCTGGAAAATCGCATGGGTGGAGGAGCCTGGTGGGCTGCAGTCCACAGGGTCGCTAGGAGTCGGACACGACTGATCGACTTCACTTTCACTTTTCACTTTCATTCACTGGAGAAGGAAATGGCAATCCACTCCAGTGTTCTTGCCTGGAGAATCCCAGGGATGGGGGAGCCTGGTGGGTTGCCATCTGTGAGGTCGCACAGAGTTGGACACGACTGAAGCGACTTAGCAGCAGCAGCAGCAACATAGTTGTTAGTGTGAGCTCTAGGTGGACAGAATATATAGTCTTTCCCAAATTCTCACCCCTCAAAGTGTTCAGGAGCAAAGGGGAAGATTATAGAGGGATGAGCTAATTGGATTCTTTTAGGTGGTCCATAAGTTTAGTTGGTAAAGAATCCACCTGCAATTCAGGAGATACAGGAGACACCAGGAGTTTGATTCCTGGGTCAGGAAGATCCCCTAAAGGAGGGTATGGCAACAACTGAGCAAAGCAATGAAAAAAAAGTGTAAGAGCTAACTCCCAGGAAAAATCTGGGGAGATGAAGAGAACATGAGCCGCTTAGAAAACTACCTCTCATTATTTCTTCCCAAATAATACAAAATGCAAAAGTAAATTCTATACTGTTTGCATGAGAAGTCATTTCAGTCATGTCTGACTTTGTGTGGCCCTATGGACTGTAGCCTGCCAGACTCTTCATTCCATGGGATTCTCCAGGCAAGAATACTTGAGTAGGCTGCCATGACCTCCTCCAGGAGATCTTCCCAACCCAGGGATCAAACTACTCTCCTGCATTGCAGGTGGAATCTTAACTGATGAGCCACTAGGGAAGTCCCTATTTCCACACCAGAGGTGGGCAAACATTTTCTGTAAAAAGCCAGAAAGTAAACAGTTTTGGCCTTTGGGACCATGAGGTCTCTGTTAAAATTGCTCAACTTTATTGTTAAAAGCAGTCTTAGATATTAAGCAAATGAGTTGGAGTGAACATGATCCAATAAAACTTTGTTTATGAGAAGAACTGTGGATTGATTTTACCCTCAGGCTTTAATATTTTTGACACTTGCCCAGAATGTAGTCCTGACTTTTAAGTGGCTCTCCCAGTGTTCAACTGGAAGCCTGTGGTTGAGAAGATATTCATTCATAAGTTGTCTTTACTTTGGCTGGGCCAAAACTCCAAGCCCACTGACTGTTTGGCCCCTACTATCTCTGTCAAACTTTCAGCCTTATCACTGGTGAACACGGACTACACTTGCTCTGCATGTGTTCAGTTAGCCAAAGATACCGGGGGAACTTCTGTTCAGATTCCAGCTGTCCTTATTTAGATTCTAGCAGCTCTAACTGGAGGATACTAACCACTTCAGCTGGATCCTTTTTTTTTTTTTTTTTTAAATGTTTTTTTAATATCAAGTATAATTGCTTTAAAATGTTGTGTTAGTTTCTACTGTACAACAGCTTGCATCAGCTATCCCCTTCCTCTTAAGCCTCTTTCCAAAACCCATTTCCTAGCCTACTGTTCAACAGAGTACTGAGTTGAGCTCCCTGTGCTGTATAGCAGCTTCCCACGAGCTACCTATTTTACACATAGTAGGGGATACATGTTAATGCTACTGTCTCAATTTGTTCCACCCCCTCTTTCCTTCATTGTGTCCACATGTTCATTCGTCACATCTGTGTCTCTAGTTCTGTCCTGCAAATAGATTCATCAGTACCATTTTTCTAGATTCCACATATGTATTAATGTGTGATATTTGTTTTTCTCCTCCTGACTTGTTTCACTCAGTGACAGAGTATAGGTTCTTCCACACCACTAAATGACCCAATTTCATTCTTTTCCATGGTTGAGTAATATTTCATTGTATATACATACACACGATGGTGTAATCACTGACCTAGAGCCACACATCCTGGAATGTAAAGTCAAGTAGGCCTTAGAAAGCATCACTATGAATAAAGCTAGTGGAGGTGATGGAATTCCAGTTGAGCTCTTTCAAATCCTGAAAGATGATGCTGTGAAAGTGCTGCACTCAATATGCCAGCACATTTGGAAAACTCAACAGTGGCCACAGGACTGGAAAAAGTCAGTTTTCATTCCAATCCTAAATAAAGCCAATGCCAAAGAATGCTCAAACTACCGCACAATTGCACTCATCTCACACGCTAGTAAAGTAATGCTCAAAATTCTCCAAGCCAGGCTTCAGCAATATATGAACCGTGAACTTCCTGATGTTCAAGCTGGTTTTAGAAAAGGCAGAGGAACCAGAGATCAAATTGCCAACATCCACTGGATCATAGAAAAAGCAAGATAATTCCAGAAAAACATCTATTTCTGCTTTATTGACTATGCTAAAGCCTCTGACTGTGTGGATCACAATAAACTGTGAAAAATTCTGAAAGAGATGGGAATACCAGACCACCTGATCTGCCTCTTGAGAAATTTGTATGCAGGCCAGGAAGCAACAGTTAGAACTGGACATGGAACAACAGACTGGTTCCAAATAGGAAAAGGAGTTCGTCAAGGCTGTATACTGTCACCCTGTTTATTTAACTTATATGCAGAGTAAATCATGAGAAACGCTGGACTGGAAGAAACACAAACTGGAATCAAGATTGCCAGGAGAAATATCAATAACCTCAGATATGCAGATGACACCACCCTTATGGCAGAAAGTGAAGAGGAACTCAAAAGCCTCTTGATGAAAGTAAAAGTGGAGAGTGAAAAGGTTGGCTTAAAGCTCAACATTCAAAAAACGAAGATCATGGCATCCGGTCCCACCACTTCATGGAAAATAGATGGGGAAACAGTGGAAACAGTGTCAGACTTTATTTTTGGGGGCTCCAAAATCACTACAGATGGTGACTGCAGTCATGAAATTAAAAGATGCTTACTCCTTGGAAGGAAAGTTATGACCAACCTGGATAGCATATTCAAAAGCAGAGACATTACTTTGCCAACAAAGGTTCATCTAGTCAAGGCTATGGTTTTTCCTGTGGTCATGTATGGATGTGAGAGTTGGACTGTGAAGAAGGCTGAGTGCCGAAGAATTGATGCTTTTGAACTGTGGTGTTGGAGAAGACTCTTGAGAGTCCCTTGGACTGCAAGGAGATCCAACCAGTGCATTCTGAAGGAGATCAGCCCTGGGATTTCTTTGGAAGGAATGATGCTAAAGATGAAACTCCAGTACTTTGGCCACCTCATGCGAAGAGTTGACTCATTGGAAAAAATTCTGATGCTTGGAGGTATTGGGGGCAGGAGGAGAAGGGGACGGCAGAGGATGAGATGGCTTGATGGCATCACTTACTCGATGGACGTGAGTCTCAGTGAACTCCAGGAGCTGGTGATGGACAGGGAGGCCTGGCATGCTGCGGTTCATGGGGTCGCAAGGAGTCGGACTGAGCTGGTCTGATCTGAACTTCTTTATTCATTCATCTTTTAATGGACATATAGGTTGCCATCATGTCCTGGCTATTGTGAATAGTATGGCAATGAATAGCAGTGTACGAGCGTCTTTTTGAATTACGGTTTTCTTAGGGTATAAGCCTAGTCATGGGATTTGTTGGTAATATGGTAGTTTTGTTCATAGTTTCTTAAGAAGCATCCACACTATTCTCCGCAATGGTTGTATCAACTTATATTCCCACGAACAAAGCAAAAGTTTTCCCTTTTCTCTACATTCTCTCCAGCATTTATTGCTTGTAGATTTTTTTTGATGATGACGATTTGACTGGTGTGATGTGACACCTCACTGTGGTTTCGATTTGCATTTCTCTCATAATGAGTGATGTTAAGCATCTTTTCATGCATTTGTTGGCCATCTGTGTGTTGTCTTTGAAGAAATGTCTGTCTAGGTCTTCTCTCCTTTTTTGGTTGGGTTGTTTGTGTTTTGATATTGAACTGCATAAACTGCTTATGTATTTTGGAGGTCAGTACTTTGTGATGGTTCATTTGCAAATATTTTCTCCCATTCTGAGGGTTGTCTTTTCTTCTTACTTGTGATTTTCTTTTCTGGGCAAACACTCTAAGTTTAATTAGGTCCCATTTGTTTGTTTTTGTTTTAATTACTCCAGGAGACAGGTTTAAAAGATCTTGTTGTGATTTATGTCAGAGTATTCTGCCTAAATTTTCCTCTAGGAGTTTTATAGTATCCAGTTTTACCCTTAGGTGTTTAATGCATTTAAATACTACTTTTGTGTGTGGTTGCCAATAGCCACCACGGGAGATCCCACCCATGACAAAGGTCATGCGGAAGAGACCTGACAGGCAAAGGCAGATCAGGCCTCAAGGGACCCCCTGAATCTGGTCGAGCATCTATCCCAAAACCAAAATCTGTCTGTTTATTATATTATGCCTTCCACCAACTCTTCTGTCATTAACAGGGGGCTATCCCCGATCACCTTTCTCTGGAAAAAAATCAACTTAGGGCTTTAGTTAATAAGTCTCCTGGGCACCCCTCTGATGGCTTTCTAGCTTGCCTGACAGGCTTATCTAGACTCTTGCAGCTACGCATGTGACTGTTCACAGCCTCCCAACCATTAGAGACACGGGAAGCCTAAAGCATTCTAGAAATATAGAGCCTTTCAAAGAAATATAGAGTAGTGCTTGTGTAGGATTTCATTGCTAAGCCAATGCTTGCTGCCAAGTTCCCATATCCCTTATCCATTGTGCACCTGGCAGTGCATTAGTTAACATAGTTGGAATGTAAGAAAAACAAGTAGCAGCCTTGGAATTAACCACATCAGACCTTTGAGCTAATTGGTTCTTTCTTTGTTGTAACTTACTGCACCTTAGCTCTGTTAGAATGTAACTCTGTTTAGCACTTTCTGAGGCTGACATAGATTAGAAATATAAAGAAAAAGCACTTAAAGGGAAAACAAGTTTTCTGGGTGAGCAGCCTTTATCAAAAGAGGGTCATAAAATGTCCACAGGCCCCCAAGGCCAGAAGATATTGTACACAACATTGTTTATGGGAAAGGTGTGCAGAAAAAATCCTGGTTTTGATAAACAGATTTAATATTTGGGCTGACTCTGTATGACTTTGCATCTTTCATTTCCCTCTTTGTATAAGTCAAGGTATAAAAGTTCCTTTTGAAAATAAAGTTGTGGGCCTTGCTCACCCATAACTTGGTCTCCCCATGTCGTTCTTTTTTTTCCTTTTCCCTCCTTTTCTCTCTCTATTCTTCCTTCAGGATGACTCCTTGGGGGCACAGGGGCTCTCTGAGTTCACTTTTTTGCCTGGGCTTCTAAGACCCGATCGAGAAGGTGCCCTGCATCTTCACTAGGGAGGGGGCGTCTTGCATCCTCACCCCACCGAGAGGGCGCCTGTGGCCTCCATGAACAGAACAAGTTCCGTGCCAGACACTTTATTGGCTTTCTGTGCTTATCAAGGGAGATCAAGCCCTGCTCTCTGCTTTGCTATCCTTTCGCCTAGGTCGTCATCCTGAGGGTACCCCTGGATCCTGCTGGGGCTAGACCCCGGCATGTGGTATTAGAGAATGTTATAATTTCATTCTTTACATGCAGTTGTTTCTCTGTTGTATATTTTGCCTCCTTTGTCCTAGATTAACATCAATATGTACATGGGCTAATGTGACATTTCTTACTTGAATTCTTTAAATATTTTCACAAATTTTTGAAATATTTTCAAAAATTCTTTAAATATTTTCACAGCATCAGTTTGGTTTACTCCCACACCAAATTTATTTTTCTTCTTTCAGTTTAACTCTGGATCAATACATTGGATTGAAGTGGATGTGAAAAGAATCTAGAATTCAGCACAGGATGCAGTTTTAAACTTCTTGAGTTTATTAAATTATTTTTTAAATGATGGAAGCTTATCAAAAAGACAGAGCACAAGCTTAAAGGTTTCTTGTTGAACACATCTAGAACAAAATGAGAATCATATGAGAAACAAAGCTATGCTTTATAACTCATAGAATAAGATAAAAATATGATGTGAAATGAATAAATATATAAAAACTACAAAAACTTTTCTTATAGTCACATGTGAACCAACAAACATAGATGTAATGATGGAATTAGAAAATCTCTATAGGTGAAAACCAATATAAAAATAATTTGATGAGGAACAACTTATTCTTCATTCTCAAATTATTGCTTACATTTAAAATAAGAAGAACCCATAGCAATACCTGGAACACCTCCTAGGTTTCAGGATGACTAATCTTCAAAAAAGTCCAAAAATGATGAATATTGGCAAGGATGTATAGAAATACAAACTTTTTTTTTTTTTTATTCTTCCAATTTTATTTTATTTTTAAACTTTACATAATTGTATTAGTTTTGCCAAATATCAAAATGAATCCACCACAGGTATACATGTGTTCCCCATCCCGAACCCTCCTCCCTCCTCCCTCCCCATACCATCCCTCTGGGCCGTCCCAGTGCACCAGCCCCAAGCATCCAGCATCGTGCATCGAACCTGGACTGGCAACTCGTTTCCTACATGATATTTTACATGTTTCATTGCCATTCTCCCAAATCTTCCTGAGAATCTTTCTATATGTTGTGTTTTCAATGTGATCCTAGTTGAGGAGGTGAGTTCCATGTCCTCCAACTTTGCCATATGGAAACACAAGTTTGAAACGTTTTTAAGTTTGTATTTCTATTCCTTAAAAAACTGGAAATAGAAATACAAACTTAAAAACGTTTCAAACTTGTGTTTCCATATGGCAAAGTTGGAGGACATGGAACTCACCTCCTCAACTAGGATCACATTGAAAACACAACATATAGAAAGATTCTCATTGTGAAGGTTAACTGGAGACAGGCAGGAGTCATGTACAACCAAGGTTGCAAAACAGATCCATGCAGAACTGGGTAGGAATGGAAAAGAAGCAAGACCAAACTTATAGGGAATGAGCCAGCTAAGACCCAACCCTTGGGCCTTTTGCGTCAGGAACTTGGGACCTGACCCAACTCCCAATAGGCAATGATGGCCTCTGAGCAGAAGAGAAACCCTATCTCATACCTGGCTCCAGCCCTAGCTCCTCTTCTCCAGCTCTACCTTCTACCAAGTTAAGATGAGGTTGTTAGGCTGGGCTCTGTTCCAGTATCACAAGCGGTCTTATTAAAAGGGTAAATTTTGATGCAAGACAGACACACATAATGAGAAGATGATATAAAGACAGAAACATGAAGGAAGAAGATGGCCAGGTGATAATGGAGGCAGAAACTAGAGATATGTGGTGAGGGAACACGAAAGACACCGATTGCACCAATAGCTCAGAGAGAGGCACGGAAGAGCCACTTCCTCAGCTTCCTCTTCTTCAGTAGAAACTGATATCTTGATTTGTGAATTCTAGCATCCAGAACTGTTAGACAATGTATTTCTGTTGTCTTATTCTACCATTGTGTTATATTGCTATGAAAGCAAACTAATGAGTGTGAAGGTGCCAAGTCTCTCCAGTCGTATCTGACTCTGTGTGACCCCATCGACTGTAGCCCACTAGGGTTCTTTGTCTATGGGATTCTCCAGGCAAGAATACTGGAGTGGGTTGCCATGCCTTCCTCCAGGGAGCAACCTAATAAAGCATCTAAAAAGAGAACTTCAAAGTACATGTAGCAAAAAAAAAATAACATAATAAGTGAAAAATTTAAAAAATCTACATTTACAGTTGGAAAATTAAGTACTACTCACTCAGTAGCAGATAGAAATACTAGACAGATAGTCAATAAGGATATAAAATGTCCCAATAACCCATCAACCAACTGAAACTAAATGTCATTAGCAGAATGTGCTATATAATAACAGGATACATGGTAAGGTCTCTGGGCAGGTCTGACACGAATGCAGGAATTCATGAGAGAGTTGGAGAAGAGCAGACCTTAATAACATATATAAGCATATGCATATTTCAAGATGAACCCTGAACCAGAGACCCATGGCTCAAACAACAACAGCAACAAAGAAAAACCGTTTTAGCAAAGGTTTAAATTACTAAACTGAATGTTCAGCCATACAACATAAGACAAGACTAAGCTTGTAGTTTGAGTCTCAAATAATTTATTGCTAGCTTAAAAAAAATCATTCACATTTTCCAGGTGAATAAAATAGAATTCAGAGTTTATGTAGTATAATATTCAAAACATGAGGATAGAATCCAAAACCACAGACTATATAAAGAATGGGTAAAATGTGACCTATTCAAAAAAAAAAAAAAATAATTTACTGAAGTGACATCTTGCAGGTGCCAAGTCCTGAGGACTCAGATATTGTTAGAATTACACAGAGATTTTAAATCAATCTATACAACTGTGCTATGAGATAAAGGAAGATCATGAAAATCAAAGATTTCTCAGAATAGAAAGAGAAAACATGTAGTATTAAAAGGAAAATGTTAGAAATGAAAAAATGCTGTATGTTTCTGAAGAAAGTCACACTTTGGGCTTAATTATTGGATAAAGATTTCAGAAGAAAAAGGTGATAAACTGAAAATTACAACAATAGAAACTGTATAATCCTTATAAAAGGGAGAAGTGAACTTTTTAATTTACAAAGATACTGGGGCCAATGGTCAATGTTGAAGTCTATCATATGTGTAACTTGGATACAAGAGGAAGAGAAGGTGAGAATGGGACAGAAAAAAGGCAAGAATAATTTATGGCTGGAAATTTTCCAAAATGTTAGGATAGAAGTAAATTTATATATTTAAGAAGTTTAATCAACTCATAAAAGTGATGTTCAAAGAAAATTACACACAGACATATTAAAATCAAAGCACTAGGGACTTCCCTGGTGGTTCAATGGTTAAGACTCTGAGCTGTCAGGGCAGGGGCCATGGGCTTGATCCCTGGTCAGGGAACTAAGATCTCACATGCCCTGGAGTGTGACCAAATGATTAAAATTTAGCTTTTCCCAGGTGGCGCTAGTGGTAAAAAACCCACCTGCCTATGCAGGAGACATAAGAGATGTGGGTTCTATCCCTGGGTCAGGAAGATCCCCTGGAGAAGGAAATGGCAATCCACTCCAATATTCTTGCCTGGAGAGTCCCCATGGACAGTGGAGCCTGGTGGGCTACCGTCTAAATAGAGTTGAAAAGAGTTGGACACAACTGAAGCGACTTAGCATGCACATACAGAGGCTATTAACCAGATTTAGAACATTGGGCTTCCCTGGTGGCTCAGATGGTAAAGAATCTGACCACAATGTGGGAGACCTGGGTTCGATCCCTGGGTTAGGAAGATCCCCTGGAGAAGGGAACAGCTACCCACTCTGGTATTCTTGCCTGGAGAATTTCATGGACAGAGGAGCCTGGCAGGCTACAGTCCATGGGGTTGCAAAGAGTAGGACACAACTGAGTGACTTTCACTTTTCATAGAGAAAGCATTTAAAAATGTTTCTATAAAACAAACTGAAATAAAAATACATGAACATGAATAAATATAAAATATATGTAAACATAAATATAAAAATGTGTATTAAAATGTAAATGAAATAGAATAAGATCATAAATAAATATAGAACTAAAAAGGCCCACGAGAAACAACCTAAATGTCCACTAACAAACGAATGGATAAAGAAGATGTAGCATATATATCCAATTAGATTTTAGTCATAAAAAATGAAATAATGCCATATGCAGCAACACGGATGTAGATGGAGATTATCATACTAAGTGAAGTAAGTCAGAAAGAGAAAGACAAATACCATACGATAGCACTTATATGTGGAATTAAAAATATAACACCTATGAACTTATCTCCCATATAAAAACAGACATACACAGAGAGCAGACATGGTTTTCAAGTGGGGAGAAGAGTGGGAGAAGGATAGTACAAGAGTCTGGGATTAGCAGACACAAACTAGTATATACATAGAATGGATAAACAACAAGGTCCTATTTATAGCACAGGGAACTATATCCTATGATAAACCATAATGGAAAAAAAATATGAAAAAGTTTGCATATGTGTGTATAACTGAACCACTTTACAGCAGAAATTAATACAACAGTAAATCACCTATACTTCAGTTTTTTAAAAAGGCCCATGAAATGTATAAACAGAAGAATCATAAAGATCTGGAAGGTATATCTGAAAACTATCAACAGTACATTTTCACTTTGCCTTTTCTTTGGATAAAATATTTTTTCTCTATTATTATGTGAATTGTTTACACTGACATTTAATTGTGCTTCCCTGATAGTTCAGTTGGTAGAGAATTCACCTGCAATTCAGGAGACCCCAGTTCGATTCCTGGGTAGGGAAGATCCGCTGGAGAAGGGATAGGCTACCCACTCCAGTATTCTTGGGCTTCCCCTGAGGCTCAGTTATCTCAGCTGGTAAAGAATCCGCCTGCAATGCAGGAGACCTGGGCTTGATCCCTGGGTTGGGAAGATACCCTGGAGAAGGGAAAGGCTACCTGCTCCAGCATTCTGGCCTGGAGAATTCTTTGGACTGTATAGTCCATGGGGAGCAAAGCGTCTGATACAACTGAGTGACTTTGACTTTCACTTTCAACCATTGGTGATAGTTTAGTTGCTAAGTCGTGTCTGACTCTTGCAACCCTATGGACAGAGGAGCCTGGCAGGCTATAGTCCTTGGGATTCTCTAGGCAAGAATACTTGTGTGGGTTGCCATTTCCTTCTCCAGGGGATTCACCCAGCCCAGGAATCGAATCTGGGTCTCCTGCATTGTAGGCGGATTCTTTACCAACTGAGCTTTAAGGGAAGCCCACATTCAACCATTAATTACAAATATTACAAGTTTAATAAACTGGAAACATTGTCATTATCATCTTAAGATGCCTCACAAAATTTTAAAATAAAATAACAGATGTTTACCTTTTGTCTTATAATCTGATACTAATTATTGCATACCTGGCCTCCTCTGATGCTAATGTTATTTACAGGCACCTCTCTGAGGACATTTTCCCCAGGCCTGTGTTCTCTTATCTGTCACCGAAGTCTATTACACAAGAGACTCATTAGTAACATTTAAGACACGTTTGCTTTGTTTCACTTAATTGAAAATTGGGTCAATTTTTTTAAAGGGTAATTCTGTCAGTTTAGAAATATGTTCCTCTGCCAGAAATATCAGAATATCAACTTTCCCAAGAACAGAGAGAGATCCCTACCTAGCCATTTAAACTACTGTTAGCTCTGCAGTTCCAGAGTAAAGACTTCAGGGATTCAGTGGGAGGCAGGCCTTCTGTTGAGAAAAATCTTCATCTTGTGTGGGTGGAGGACAACTTACTGAAAACTCATCAGCAGCAGAGCCCTCTGTGAGTAGGAGTCTCTGCTCCTAAGAATGGGCAGAGACCACCCTCCTCTCTGTCCACCATAAGACCTTCCTGGGTGACTTCTTTTTTCACCCTTTGCAACTTTGGGGTTCAGGGAACATCAGAGGTTACGACTATCAAAGAAATATTTTTAAATCATTTCCTGTCCCTTTTCTGAATTCTAGAATGATGCTTTCCTCTGAGGTAAGTATCTCTACTGAAATAACTCATATGATTTGTCATTTTAATATTTTATGAAAGGTTTCAACAACTACTTATAAAGTGCGGCCTCTTAATATGTTTGGCAAATATAGGGCAACCATTGATAAGCTGTTTTTATGTATCAATATGGTGAAGTTCATCTAAATACAAAGGAAGTTTAGAGAAATGCACCTACATGTTCTCTGCCATAAGCTCTCCCTCATTTTAAACAAATCTGTGTGTAATATACGTGAATTGAGTGACTTATTTGCTTACAAGTCAGTGACTCCATCCCCTAATAGTCTTTCATATTGTAATGAAAATTCAGTATTTTAACATCTATATCAGTATAAGTGTCAATTAGTTTCGTTGAAGTGTTAAGAAGGTGAAATACCAAGGACTGAAAAAAATAGTGATAAATTTGGAATAAAAGATTAGTCTCTTTCCTCAGGACACACAGGTTAGCTCCTTGAGAGAGTCAGATACCTGGAGTTGGGGTAATAGCACTAAGTGGAGGCATCTAGACTGCAGAGACAATTCATTCTTTTCCAACCACTGGAAATGCTGTGTTGTTTCTGTATGACCTTTAAGCTCCTGTTGAGGTGGGGAGGCTAACTTTTAGGCAAAACTTTTTCTTTTTTTTTTTCTGTTTTTCTATAAACACTTTAGGCTAAATGGGAGTAGGTACCAAGCAAGAGCTTAAATTTACCTTTATTAATGATAAGAACGGGAATTCTGTAAGGCAACCAAGTGAAACTCCAGGTAACCATTTAAGTGAAGCCTCTGTGTCAAATGCCTTTTGATTCAGTAACATAGGAAAGTGATGAGGTATCTAGATAACAACTGAAGGATAGAAAACATTTCATTTAGCTGTTATGGAAGTAATCAGAGTGTGTGTGTCTGTGGGTGTGTGTGTGCATGTGCGTGTGTTATGTGCTCAGTCTTGTTGGACTTTTTGTTACCCCATAGAATGTAGCTGCCAGATTCTTCTATCAGTGGAATTTTCCAGGCAAGAATACTGGAGTGGTTGCCATTTCCTACCCCAGGAAATCTTCCTGACCCAGGGATCACACCTGCTTCTCTTGAGTCTCTTTCATTGGAGGCAGATTCTTTACCAATGAGCCACCTGGGAAGCCCTGAGTAATCAGAGAATGCAACATATATAATATTTTTTGATCAAAAAAAATTTTAAATAACTTTTTTTTGGTCTAGGACTAGGTATATCAGGTAGCATTTTGTGTACTGCCAGAAAGTAAATAATTATTTTATTTATTTTATTATTTTTTTAATTTAATAAGTTTATTAATTAATTATTAATAATTATTTTAATATCTTAAAGATCTCATTTTTAAAATGAAGTGGAATTGACAACAGAGATTATATATGGCATATATAATGAATGTACATTTTAATATCATTTATACTTCAATGAAGCTAAAACACAGAAGAATTCAATTGACTGTTTTTAGGAAAAAATTGGGGAACCGTCTTGGGATTACATACTTCTGTTAAAAAATGGACCAAAAAGAGAACGGAAATTTCACTAACTGATAAACTGCTTATTCTGAGTCACAACTGTACATATAAAATTTATTAATTTTACAACAAATATATTTATTGAGCTCTTGACAAACTTTAAATAGGGCTTGTGTCCGACTCTGTGAGACCCCACAGACAGCAGCCCACCAGGTTCCTCCGTCCCTGGGATTTTGCAGGCAAGAACGCTAGAGTGGGTTGCCATTTTCTTCTTCAATGCATGAAACTGAAAAGTGAAAGTGAAGTTGCTCAGTCGTGTCGGACTCTTTGCGACCCCATGGACTGCAGCCTACCAGGCTCCTCCATCCATGGGATTTTCCGGGCAAGAATACTGGAGTGGGGTGCCATTGCTGCTGCTGCTGCTGCTGCTGCTGCTAAGTCACTTCAGTTGTGTCCGACTCTGTGCGACCCCATAGAGAGCAGCCCACCAGGCTCCGCCATCCCTGGGATTCTCCAGGCAATAACAGTGGAGTGGATTGCCATTTCCTTCTCCAGTGCGTGAAAGTGAAAAGTGAAAGTGAAGTCGCTCAGTCGTGTCCAACTCACAGCGACTACACGGACTGCAGCCCACCAGGCTCCTCCGTCCATGGGATTTTCCAGGCAAGAGTACTGGAGTAGGGTGCCATTGCCTTTTCCTAAATAGGGCTAGCTGCTGTGGATTCTCAATGAACAAGACATAATCCAATATCAATAAAATTACAGTCACATATTTAGTGGTAACAAAGACTTAAGCATAGTGATCTAGAGGGGCAAAAAAGAGAGTCAAATAACTTACACAATGAATTTTCAAGATTTTTTTTTTTTTTTCTTGCAGGAAGTGATCCTAAGCCAAAAGTTGAAAAACCTACAAGTTCCATATCAGTCTAGTGAAGGAAAGAGTAGGGGTGGGAAGCTGGTAATGAACAGAGTCATATCATGAAACAGACTCCACTCAAACTTGTAGATGCTCTTTTGGTGTGTAAAGTGAATGTCCCCCTGTGGTGAAAGCACTTTGAGGATCTGTTTCATAGGTAACATTTCTTTCTAAAGGAGGACTTCCTCATCACAAGAGTGTACTATTAGGGGGTCAAAATCTCCAATTTTGGAGTCTTATTAGTTGGGTCTTATTAGTTGACATTATAAGTTTGGCTTTTAGGTATAGACAGAATCCATGCAATTCAGATATTGCTGATTAATATTAATCCACAGCTTTAACTGTCAAAATTCATTTCAAATGATATCCTATATACTTATAGATAGAATAAAATGGACATCAGCCAAAATACAGCTAAAGAAGAACAAACGATTGGAAGAGAGGATGTATTATTCCAGACAAATAATCCATGTAAAGACTTGCCTCAGCCTACTGCCTGGCATATGGAAAGTGCTCAATGATTGCTGGTGCTTTACCCATTTTCTTTCTTTTTTATTCCTGTTTTGTCAGTTTTTCATTATGAAATAACTTTTTACTTACAGAAGAACTGAAAATATAGCACAGACAGTTCCCGGATATCCTTCACCCATCTCTCCCTAATAGTAGCAGTTTGCATAATCTTAATGGAATTATTAATACTGAGGAATTAACACTGTATACAAATACTAATAACTAATAACTTACAGATGTAAGGATGGGTCCAGGTCGTGGGCAGACAGCAAAGATTCCACCATCTCCACAGCAAGTCCCTCACTCTCTAGGTGCCCAGACCAGGGCTGTAGCAATGGAGCCACATGCTAGATCCCTACCGGAGAAACTGATGCCTGGGGACTGAGCATGTGCAACCTGCTGGCCAACCTCATTGCTCACTGAGAGTCCCTAGAGGCATTGGAAAGAGAAGCTTTGTGGCTCTGGCTTGAAGGGTCTGAGTGGAGAGGAGGGTTAATTGAAAAAATAAAATAATAATATTAAAATAATTAAATCAAATATAAATTTGATTTGGATTTTCCCACTTTATCCACTAATGTCAATTTTCTGTTGCAGGATTCAAGTTACTACTTGAAACAGAGTTGTCATGTGTCCTTGGTCTCCTCCAACCTGTGTTTCATCCTGTCTCCCATGTCTTTCATGACTTTGGAAGTACAATCAATTGAGGTTAAATTCTTCAGGGTTTTTTCACTGATACTAATTTACTCAATATTGAGGCAGGTAATTTGTTTATGTAGTACTTATCAAACATTGTGTTCTATTACAGTGAAATGCAGGGAAAGTCAGACACTGATGTAGAAGCTTCAAGATAAATAGCAAAACTGGAAAGCAATGTGGGTTATTTGCATGATAATCCTGATATCAAAAATAAAATGAAATAACTCTTTTTTCATTAGATTAACAACAAACATTCAAATACTGCACACTTGGCCTCCAGGCTCTGTATAAAATATCAGTCTCAGCCATTGATTTGCATTTAACAGGGACCCACACTTTAAGCAGCTTGCAAGCTCACTTGAACCTGTGAGTAGTGAAGAATTATTGGAGCAAAAGGTCATTAGAAAACCCACAAAATCATATCATATGGATGATCCTTTCTAATTATATAGCTAAATACATTTCAGACAATAGAGCACAGAGTTTAGATTAATTGAAAAATAGAGATTAGAGAGCATATGGGGGGGGTATGAAAATATGGACTCTAGTGCAAACTTATTCCAGAAAAACATGATCTGGAGGATTTCTGTAATGCACATCAAAAAAACTGAAAATTCCAAAGTTTTGGCAGGTCACTGACACATCAAAGAGGAAAAGGACTATTCATTGACTTGATTGGATTTTATTTTAACCAGTGGCCATGGCCTCATGATTTCATACAGGTTTTCTCAGTTCAATGTCACGTGAATTTCTGAGGAGTTTGAGGAGAAGCACAAGTCAGCAGTGAGAAACTGTACATTATCTACATTCATACTCCTGGGACTGACAGATGATCCTCCAATGCAGGTTCTGATTTTTATGTTTCTGTTTGTTTCCTATACATTGAGTATACTGGGAACCTGACCATCCTTATACTCACTTTAGTAGATTCTCGCCTTAAAACTGCCATGTAGTTTTTCCTTAAATGCTTATTCTTTTTCGAAATCTTATTAATTACAGCCTCATTCCCAGATTCTTATACAGCTTATCAACTGGGGACAAGACTATTTCCTATAATGCTTGTGCTGCTCAATTACTTTTTGTCATTCTTTTCGGAGCAAAAGTATTTTTTCTCCTGGCAATCATATCCTATGATGGCTATGTGGCCATCTGCAAACCCTTACATTATGCAGCCATCATGGGCAGCAGAGTCTGTGGAAGATTTGTTTGTTGCTGTTGGATAGCAGGTTGTCTGGTTATATTCCCATCACTTTGCCTGAGCTTAAATCTGGAATTCTGTGACTATCATGTCATTGATCATTTTATCTGTGATGCTTCTCCTGTGCTAAAGATGTCTTGTTCAGACACATGGTTCATAGAACAGAAGGCTGTTGTCCTTGCTGTGTTGACTGACATCTTGACATTTCTGTGTGTAGTTATATCTTATATGCACATCACCAGGACCATCATAAACCTCCCTTCTACCCAGCAAAAGATGAAGGCCTTTTCTACCCATTCTTCTCACATGATTGTGGTTTCTATCACCTATGGCAGTTGTATTTTCATCTATGTCAAACCTTCAGCAAAGGATGAAGTGACAATTAATAAGTGTGTGTCAGTGATTACTACTTCAGTTGCCCCCATGTTAAACCCATTCATTTATACACTGAGGAACAAGCAAGTGAAACAAGCTTTTACAGATTTAATCAACAGAATTTCATTGATGTCAAAGAAGTAAAGCAATGTTGAAGAAAAGCATAAATATATAAACTTAAAAAGAGCAGCGGGCCTTAAGGTCACAATCTTCATTTCTTAACTATACTCTGGTCTATTGTCTAGAAATAGTAACATGCTTTTATAGTTATTGCTGAATCTTGGACCCCAAATAATCTTTTCAAAGCTTGTTGACATAAGCATGGTAGGTCATTTCAACCCTTGTTGAAAATAACCTTTCTTCAAGATGATGAATCATATCAAGAGAACATGAAAATAGATTTTTAGGAATATGGGCTGTCCTAAACTCTATCTTGGTTCTGATCAACTATTAAATCTTATGTGAAAAAAATACTGAATTCTTGAATTGATAGGAAAATAATAGAGTGATAGTATTCATTGTTTTTTTCTAGTACAGACATTCAAAAGACGTAAATATGGTTTCAATCACTCTTCTTAAGCAGGAATTAATTATTGAAAACAATAATGAGTTAATTTGAGCAAAAAGTAATGGGTTTTAACACAGAAGGGGAAAATATATGAGTTTAGAAACCTGGAGATTCACATATACCCTGTAAAAGAAGCATGAAAGCCCGAAGATTTAAAGTTTAGATTCACTAAATTCTCTCTAAAGTGAAAAGCACAGCCTCTACATTAATTCATTATCAAGGTAGCAATGATCTGATAAACTCTGCTGAGGCAATAAAGTAATCTTTATGTTGATAAAGAAAGTCTAATGCTGAATAAATACATAATACAATGCAAGTCATAAATATGGCTAAATTAAACCAACAAGAGCCAATAAATCTCAGCAAAATAAAGTTCTAGACTTAAAGAGAATTAAACAAGCAAAATACAAGGAAGCCTTGGGCTATACAAGGAATCCAATATGAAGGCATATTGTCCTCTCAAAGATCATCTTTAACATTGAAAAAACAGAAGGTATAATCTTCACTATTTCTCAAAGATCATCTTTAACATTGAAAAAATGGAAGGTATAATCTTCACTATTTCTCAAAGAAAGATGTCTTACATTTGGTTATTTTTTACCTTACTAAATTTTGCATTTCTCACCAAAAACTTCAATCGTCCAGACTGGAATGTTTTTGACTTTCGTTTATAGACCTGTGTTCTAGGTGTCTCCTCTTACAAAGATTTCCTTCCCTGCACCCTTTCCTAGCTGTCTGTTTGGAGTCCCTCACATGTGCACCTATCACATTCTGCAGTTATTTACTATGAAATAACAAATCATTCCCAGATCAGTGGTTTTAAACTTGAGTTTCTGTGTCACTGGGTGTTTCTGCCAATTTTAGCAGACATCAGCTGATCTAGGCTGGGTTCATAGGATTGTCGTTAAGGATGCCCAAGTCTTCTTATCTAGTTAGGCTTCATTCACAATTTTAGTAGTTTAATGACTCCTTACTAAGATAACTGAGATCTCTTCTAGATGGTGCTTTATTCTCTAGATAGTATTTTGGGAAGATCATGGGGCTCCAAGGAAGAGAATAGAATCATGCAAGAATCCAGAGTCTTAGACTCAATATCTCTACCACATTCTATTCACCAGACTAGTCACAGGACCAAACAAGATTCAAGGGAGAGAAATGGAATGCACAAGTTTAAAAGGGTTCCAGTTGAATACATCTAGGAATGAATACATAAAATCCAGTTGAATTGACAATCACATGATAAATAAAGCAGTGTTTTATTTTTCATAGAATAAGATAAAAATGCTTGATGTAAAAGTGAATGAATATATAAAGGAAAACTAGTTCATAGTCATGTATGAACTAAAAAGCATAGACATAACGATGGAGTTAGAAAATCTCACTAGATGTGAAAGCTAACAGGTAAATGCTTGATGAGGAACAAGATAGTTATATATGTATATATTCTTATATATATTCACTATCAAATTACTACTGTAACATTAATCCTATCAATCAATCTCTTTTGGCCTCATAATAAAATTTAAGTGTATGAGAATCTTTCTGATATTTCCAGTAGCAAATCATACAATTTACCTAATTTCTTGCCCTATCCCATCTGTATAATGATTCTGGACACTATCAAGATATAATACACCATAATGATAAACAGGTCAGTCTACAGCATCAGGCAACTAATTTATGTCTCCTTTTTTTCTTTTCATCAAACTTATCTAGTTGTACGTTTCACAAAAGGCTATGCTTAAATTCCCTGTGGAAATTCCCATGTGCTAGTCCTTCTCTCCTTAATGATGTCTCTATTTGAACTCTCTCCAGTCTCCTCTTTCTTTTTTCCTGAATTTTTATTTGGAGACCATTTCTACCAGCAATCCATGTCTAATACTTCAAGATGGAGTTAACATTTCCTGTAACTCTTCCCACTGTAACCTATGATTATCTTCAGTTCAGTTCAGTCGCTCAGTCATGTCCAACTCTTCGCGACCCCATGAATTGCAGCACGCCAGGCCTCCCTGTCCATCACCAACTCACGGAGTTCACTCAGACTCACGTCCATCGAGTCAGTGATGCCATCAAGCCATCTCATCCTCTGTCGTCCCCTTCTCCTCCTGCCCCCAATCCCTCCAGCATTAGAGTCTTTTCCAATGAGTCAACTCTTCACATGAGGTGGCCAAAGTACTGGAGTTTCAGCTTTCCCATCATTCCTTCCAAAGAAATCCCAGGGCTGATCTCCTTCAGAATGCACTGGTTGGATCTCCTTGCAGTCCAAGGGACTCTCAAGAGTCTTCCTTGCAGTCCAAGGGACTCTCAAGAGTCTTCTCCAAAACCATAGTTCAAAAGCATCAATTCTTCGGTGCTCAGCCTTCTTCACAGTCCAACTCTCACATCCATACATGACCACAGGAAAAACCATAGCCTTGACTAGACGGACCTTTGTTGGCAAAGTAATGTCTCTGCTTTTCAATATGTTATCTAGGTTGGTCATAATTTTCCTTCCCAAGGAGTAAGTGTCTTTTAATTTCATGGGTGCAGTCACCATCTGCAGTGATTTTGGAGCCCAGAAAAATAAAGTCTGACACTGTTTCCACTGTTTCCCCATCTATTTCCAATGAAGTGATGGGACCGGATGCCATGATCTTCATTTTCTGAACGTTGAGCTTTAAGCCAAGTTTTTCATTCTCCACTTTCACTTTCATCAAGAGGCTCTTTAGTTCCTCTTCACTTTCTGCCCTAAGGGTGGTGTCATCTGCATATCTGAGGTCATTGATATTTCTCCTGGCAATCTAGATTCCAGCTTGTGTTTCTTTACATTCTAGGAATCAGTGAACTAAAATGGACTGAAATGGGTGAATTTAACTCAGATGCCCATTATATCTACTACTGTGGGCAGGAATCCCTCAGAAGAAATGGAGTAGCCATCATTGTCAACAAAAGAGTCCGTAATGCAGTACTTGGATGCAATCTCAAAAACGACAGAATGATCTCTGTTCATTTCCAAGGCAAACCATTCAATATCACAGTAATCCAAGTCTATGCCCCAACCAGTAACACTGAAGAAGCTGAAGTTGAATGGTTCTATGAAGACCTACAAGACCCTTTAGAAGACTAACACCCAAAAAAGATGTCCTTTTCATTACAGGTGACTGGAATGCAAAAGTAGGAAGTCAAGAAACACCTGGAGTAACAGGCAAATTTGGCCTTGGAATATGGAATAAAGCAGGGCAAAGACTAATAGAGTTTTGCCAAGAAAATGCACTGGTCATAGCAAACATCCTCTTTCAACAACACAAGAGATGACTGTACACATGGACATCCCCAGATGCTCAACACCGAAATCAGATTGATTATATTCTTTGCAGCCAAAGATGGAGAAGCTCTATACAGTCAACAAAACAAGACCAGGAGCTGACTGTGGCTCAGATAATGAACTCCTTATTATCAAATTCAGACTTAAATTGAAGAAAGTAGGGAAAACCACTAGACCATTCAGGTATGACCTAAATCAAATCCCTTATGATTACACAGTGAAAATAAGAAATAGATTTAAGGGCCTAGATCTGATAGAGAGAGTGCCTGATGAACTATAGATGGAGGTTCATGACATTGTACAGGAGACAGGGATCAAGACCATCCCCACAGAAAATAAATGCAAAAAAGCAAAATGGCTGTCTGGGGAGGCCTTACAAATAGCTGTGAAAAGAAGAGAAGCAAAAAGCAAAGGAGAAAAGGAAAGATATAAGCATCTGAATGCAGAGTCACAAAGAATAGCAAGAATAGATAAGAAAGCCTTCCTCAGTGATCAATGCAAAGAAAGAGGAAAACAACAAAATGGGAAGCACTAGAGATCTCTTCAAGAAAATCAGAGATACCAAGGGGACATTTCATGCAAAGATGGGCTCGATAAAGGACAGAAATGTTATGGACCTAACAGAAGCAGAAGATATTAAGAAGAGGTGGCAAGAATACACAGAAGAACTGTACAAAAAAGATCTTCACTACCCAGATAATCACGATAGTGTGATCACTGACCTAGAGGCAGACATCCTGGAATGTGAAGTCAAGTGGGCCTTAGAAAGCATCACTACGAACAAAGCTAGTGGAGGTGATGGAATTCCAGTTGAGCTATTTCAAATCCTGAAAGATGATGCTGTGAAAGTGCTGCACTCAATATGCCAGCAAATTTGGAAAACTCAGCAGTGGCCACAGGACTGGAAAAGGTCAGTTTTCATTCCAATCCCAAAGAAAGGCAATGCCAAAGAATGCTCAAACTACCGCACAATTGCACTCATCTCACATGCTAGTAAAGTAATGCTCAAAATTCTCCAAGCCAAGCCTCAGCAATAAGCGAACCGTGAACTGCTTGATGTTCAAGCTGGTTTTAGAAAAGGCAGAAGAACCAGAGATCAAATTGCCAACATCTGCTGGATCATGGAAAAAGCAAGAGAGTTCCAGAAAAACATCTATTACTGCTTTATTGACTATGCCAAAGCCTTTCATTGTGTGGATCACAATAAAATGGAAAATTCTGAAAGAGATGGGAATACCAGACCACCTGACCTGCCTCTTGAGAAATCCTTATGCAGGTCAGGAAGCAACAGTTAGAACAGAACACGGAACAACAGACTTGTTCCAAATAGGAAAAGGAGTATGTCAAGGCTGTATATTATCACCCTGCTTATTTAACTTATATATGATTATCTTACAGCAGCTTATATGACTAGATTTCCAGCCTTGTTGGTAAATTTAATTTTAAGCATTATGTCCTCATCAGCATCTTATTGCCAAGGGCACAGTCACTGTTCATCCAAAGTTTATAGAAATAATCAAAGAGTGAATTTTATTTTTGCCTTTATAGACCAAGAACAAGTTATAATTTTAAAACTATTTTAAATAATGTAAGTCAACATAACTTTAATAATTAAATAACAAAACTGTTTTAAATAGCATTTAGAAAGAAGATTTTTTTTTCTATTAAAGTTAGTCAGGAAAAAAAAAAAAAAAAACTGCACTGACATTTGAGACTAAATTTAATGTTATGGAAACATGACCCCAAATCCCCGTATTGCTTTCCTATGGACTAAAAAGTAAAAGTTTACTTTTTATTTTTTTTTTTTTATTTTTTATTATTTTTTTTTTTACTTTACCTTTCACTCCTTTATTTATTTATTTATTTTTTATTCTTTAAAAGTAAACTTCCTGTGCTTTTTGCAGTTTCTAGAATTAGACTGCCTGAATTCTTATTCCACTTTGCTCCTTTTAGTCTCAGTTTACTTAATAACCTCTAGTTCAAAAAAATGTTTTAAGCATTCATTCTATAATCCACACAGAGACTTTGGCAGAAAGCAAATTAAAGCCTCAACCTCTAACTCTTTCTCTTTTTAATGTTCCTCTCTGTTCTCATATTCTTTTATTTGACCCTCAAATTACTCAGAAGTTATGTTAATGCATCTGAGCGCTAAGCAATGGCCACTGTGACAAATGGATTTTCTTTTCTGCATTCTCCGTGAAGCAGGAGAATTTTGGTGACTGGGTATGTGCAATGTTCTGTTAACAGGTAATTAATGCCAGAGTTACCAACTCTGCAGTTCTGCATAGAATGTACTAGGTGTTCAACATTTCTTTCTCAGCCACAATTTATTTATTAATAGCATGGGAAGATATTTCCATTTGTAAATATCACAAGCTTTCTTACTTTCCTCCATGTTGAGGTAGAAAAGGATTTCCCATGGAGAACATCATTAGTTATATAAATGGCTTTCACTTATTTGCTATAAATTACACCCATAAAAAAACTGAATGTGTTTTTTTTGTGTGTGTGTGTTTTGTTAATTTAGGTAAGTTTTTCCATTGAGACCAAAACAACTGACAGCGACTATCTTCTACATTTAGCAAAGTACCTATAGGTGTATTGGTACCATCAAAAGAAAGAGGTACTGGTCCAGGCTCGGGAGAAATACTCATCTGATATTCTGACACCCTTTTAGATAAGATCCCATAGAAAGTGACACTTCTGAAACAAAGCTAGAAAATTCATAAGCCCTTGAGATTTCACTGTGGCAACGAAACTCAAAGCAGTATCCAATTTTTAAAACTCTCCCATTCTAATTAACTCATCACATCCACAATTCTCTTCTGTCATATCTAGATGTTAATGAATGTTGATGAAGTGTTTTAATTCAGGTGTATTTCCTATTTAACAGAAAATTGATATTTCCTATTTACTTCCATGATTACTTACATGTAATAGCTCAGTAATCACTGATGACAACATTGCAGATATCTGGCATTCTAATGAAGAATAAAATAGTTATATCTTGGTATAAATATTGATTAGTGACAGTGACATTATCGAACACATCACTTCTGATTGTCCCTTCAATTATTCTGTTAGAGTGAGTACACATTAATTATTCAAGACAGATTTCTTGAAAACTTATTATGTGATTGGCACAAATCTACTCCTGAACTTAAAAATACTAAACAGGAATGAACCCATGTCTCAATTGATGGGTGTAATAAATATCTCCAGTGAGTCTAATCCCTTCACATGTTAATTTTCTAGAAAAAAATAATATCAGACAGGATTATTTTCTTTTCTTGAGATATCCAAATTAATTATTGCTTTATCTTTAAACATAAATCTGATATTTTATAGATATGAAGTAAATAGAATGGGAAGGAAGAGAAAAACTGATATTACCAAAAAAGAAAATACTTACTCTTATGAAAGACAATCATAGCTTTAGTTGAATAGGAAATTCTTCTAGTCCCAAGACGAAACTGAATGTATAAGTGAAGTCAGTACATTCATAAGTAACTCTTTCATGAACCCATCCACATTCTCACAACATTTTGGGGAACAGAGATGATTATCTGAGTTTTCAGTTGATTTAGCAGACATGGATGCTCTTTAGGCTTCCCTGGTGGCTCAGACAGTAAAGCATCTGCCTGCAATGCAGGAGATCCAGGTTCAGTACCTGGATTGGGAAGAGCCTCTGGAAAAGGGAATATCTACCCACTCCAATATTCTTGCCTAGAGAATTCTAGGACAGAGGAGCCTGATAGGCTTCAGTCCATGGGGCCACAAAGCGTCAGACATGACTGAGTCACTAACACTGACTAACACTGGACACTCTTCAGAGACCCTATTCCAATTTAAGTCTAGGAAAAAAACTTACATCACAATTCTGAAAGAAAAACACATTTATTTTAAATTTCTGAGAAATGTAAGATTATTTTTAGAAGATTTTGAAAGAGATAATTTCTGAATTCTCTGGACAAAGAAAGATTTTTCACAATGAAGTAAAACGAATGTTTTATTGTCCCAATATCTTATAGATGAGCAGAGGTCCTCTGTGTAAATAAATAAAGAGCCCTTGTGACCAAAGTTTTAACATGACTAATGAATATAATATGAACTGAATATTGGCAGAAGCTAACAGTGGCATCACTGGAAACCATGTCCTTGGAGATAATAAGATGCAACAACCTTACTGGACATATTCCAAGAGCATAACAATTGTCTGATGGAAAGACATAATTCTGGCTCCTCTTCAACTCTTAGAAAAATGTGTAAGTACACATGAAAGTAATATACATAGTTACAAGTCAAAAAAGTGACTATTTTCCATGTTAATGAGTACAGACTTGCATTGTAATTTTTCTTCATAGTATAGTATTCAGCACTAAAGGGAAAAGATAAGGTTTAAAAAGGTTAGAAATACTACACAAATTAAATATTGAGAAAAACATTTTATAATCTTGGAACTGAAGCAGGAGAATCAATGCATGTCCTCACAATGTTGGACTTAACAAGTTGAAGAAGTACTTAATTAAATTGGAAAGTATACTTCCATTTGACTTTGCTTTTCACTATTTGCTTAGTTTTGAAACCAGATTACATGTTATCTTGTAGATTTTTGTCCCAAGAAAAGATCATACAAAGATTACTCTGTTATATCTCTATGTGACTTAACCAGTTCAGTATCCATTAGAAAAAAACTTCAGGAGTCACAAGTCTTTATCTTATGAATGCTTCTTTGAAGCAGCTTTACCATTCTACTGGTTCCATTGTCCAGTTGATTACAAACTTTTGTTTGTGTTCATTTACTAATTGTATGAGTCAAATTCCTTAATTTTTTTGAAAATTATACATGAATAAGCTGTACCTCCTCATGGAAGAGTATCAGGAGTAGAGGATAGCTATTTTTATAGTAATCAACAGATACCCTAGCTTAACCAAACAGGCTTAAGCATTCTAAAGTTAATGATGGGTGTGGCTCTCATGTTCAAGGGAGAATATTTTCTTCTATAAGAGAGAACAGTTTTCACCTTCCCAGTTTTAGCTTCTGAGTAGCATACCTTTTGAATATCTTTCTGGTACTTATGTAGAGCATTTTAGAATTTCCTTCAAATTAGAATATTTGCCTGGGTTTATGCCATAGGGTTGCAAAGAGTTGGACATGACTGAGCAACTAACACTTTGACTTTTCACTTTTTTTAAACCATGAAGAACAAGCAACTGAAACAAGCTTTTACAGCCTTATTTAAAGGAATTTTATTGATCTCAGAGAAGTAAAGGAATGTCAAAACTGAGAATTAAGTTTATCATGATACAGCAGGCCTTATGTGTTTAATCTTACATTATTAATTCTTTTATCTCTTCCTTGAACTCAGTGTATTCCTACTATAATACTTATTGCATCATTGTTAATGAATAAAGAATACAATTTTATCATTCATTTCTTTGTCATTGCAAATAAACTTTTTCCAAAGTGACATTTCTCCAAATTGAGACTTTGCCTCAACTCAGACTAGTCTCACAAGAGTGTAAAAACTATTTTAGATTAAAAACAGAACAACAACAACAAAAACAAAAAAATTTGAATTATTGGCTTTACATGAAAACAAAGTGCTATACCTCAAACCTTCTTGCAATTCAAATATCCAAATGACAACATGAAAAAAGCATAAATATTAGTCTTATTGTCAATCAGAAGCAAGATAATTTTTAAAAATTAAGAAAGCCAGAATCTGTTCAGTTCAGTTCAGTTCAGTCACTCAGTCGTATCCGACTTTTTGCGACCCCATGAATTGCGGCAGGCCAGACCTCCCTGTCTATCACCAACTCCCAGATTCATTCAAACTCATGTCCATTGAGTCAGTGACGCCATCCAGCCATCTCATCCTCTGTCATCCCCTTTTCCTCCTGCCCCCAATCCCTTCCAGCATCAGAGTCTTTTCCAACGAGTCAACTCTTCGCATGAGGTGGCCAAAGTACCAGAGTTTCAGCTTTAGCATCATTCCCTCCAAAGAACATTCAGGACTGATCTCCTTTAGAATGGACTGGCTGGATCTCCTTGCAGTCCAAGGGACTCTCAAGAGTCTTCTCCAACACCACAGTTCAAAAGCATCAATTCTTCAGCTCTCAGCTTTCTTCATAGTCCAACTCTCACATCCATAAATGACCACTGGAAAAACCACAGCCTTGACTAGACAGACCTTTGTTGGCAAAGTAATGTCTCTGCTTTTGAATATGCTATCTAGGTTGGTCATAACTTTCCTTCCAAGGAGTAAGTATCTTTTAATTTCATGGCTGCAGTCACCATCTGCAGTGATTTTGGAGCCCAAAAAAATAAAGTCTGACACTGTTTCCACTGTTTCCCCATCTATTTCCCATGAAGTGATTGGACCAGATGCCATGATCTTCGTTTTCTGAATGTTGAGCTTTAAGCCAACTTTTTCCACTCTCCTTTTTCACTTTCAAGAGGCTTTTTAGTTCCTCTTCACTTTCTGCCATAAGGATAATCTAGTACAAAAAATAAGTGTATTTTAACACTGAAGAGGAAAACATACAAGCTTTGAAACCTGGAAAAAACTAGCTTGGAAAAGAAAACTCTAAATTCCCCAAATTCAGAATTTAGACTCACTAGCTTTCCTCCAAAATGAAAGAACACAATCTTTCACAAACTGACAATCTAGACTGCATTGATCTGAGAAACTGTCAAGACAACAAAGTGATCTTTAGGATGACAAATCAGGACAATTACTGAAATATACAATAAAATCCAATTCCATAATGTAGCTAAATTAAGCCAACAAGGAGTGAGAAAATCTCAGCTAAATATAAACACACATCAACAAAACAACCAGCAAAGTATACAGAAGTTTCTGTTTATAGAAGAGGAGCGCATTAGAAATTTTCAATGAGATTATTAGGGGAAAAAAAAATCTTCAAAATTAAGGAATGAAATGTGTAACCTTCACAGATATTTCTTAAAGTTTTTTTTTTGTTTGTTTTTGTTTTTTTACATTTGGTTAATTTTGTTTTATAATCTTTCACATTTCTCCCTCTAGACCCCAGTCCTCAATGGTGCAGACTGGAATATTCTCAACTTTTATATCTTTCATTTTGACATCTATGCTCATGGTGTCAGTTCTTAAAAGCATTCTCTTCCTTGTGTGCTTCTCTAGACTTCTTATGTACTCTAGGACTGTGTTTGGAACCTCTCATGTATGCCTCTGTTATCTAGCATGAGATAATAAACCTCTCCAAAAACCAGTGGTTCAACTGACCATTTTCTGTGTAAGCTGAGTGTCTCTGCTGCTCTGGGGAGAGATTAGTTGATCTTGGTTGGATTTATTCATAGGATTCTCATTATGCACGACTGGGTTTTGCCAGACAGGTTAGGCTTCATTCACAACTTTAGTACTTTAATGAGTCATTACTAAGATAACTGAGCTCTCTTCCAGATGGTGCTTTATCCTCTAGACAATGTTTGATCACATGGTAAGGTCATGGGCCTCCAAGGAAGAGAATGGAAGCATCCAAAGCTCCAAAGGCTTAGACTCAATATCCCTTCTACCACATTCTATTCATCAGACTAGTCACAGGACCAGCCAGGACCTAAGGGAAAGAAATTGAATCACTTATTGATGAAACGAGCTAAAGAGACATAGTGCAGTGACTAGACAGAGGCAGGATCAGTTGTTTTTGCTATCTCCTTTTCATAGACATGATATATTCCAGTCAACTGATGTTATGTTTTACAATACCTTGTCTATTTTGTCTGCAATATGCTATTTTGTCCCTAGTATGCAGGTGGATCCTAGGTAGAAATGGCACCTGGGGCTGCTCTTCAGATTGGTTTTCAATAAGTTATGGTTGAATAAATTCCCTAGAAAACAATAAAGAACAGACTTTAGAAGAAGAAAAGACTACAGTGACTCTAACTTTGATCAGTGATGATACATAAGTCAATAATCTGGGTGTTATTTACTTGAATTTAAAACTTGAATTGATTCATAACTAAAGTGCTGTGCAAACCTTTCTTAGAAAGAAATAAAATGCTTTAATTCTCAATATTTGTAATGTTTTGAGATTCAGTTTAAAAATTACTTTTATTATTCTTTCATTTTTATATTTTATTATAGCAATAAAGTCATTTTAATCTTTTGACAAATTTTTCAAACTAACAATATAGATTTATTACCACACAGCTCCATTTTCAATATTTATTCCAATTTTAGATACTTTGATATTATTTTGTTTGAAATAACTTGCATAAAAGCCCAATATAAAAATCTTTATTTATTTATTTGCTTATTGGGATACAAAACACATAACATAAAATTTGCCACCCTGACCATTTATAAGTTTATGGTTTGGTACTGTTAAGTATTATCACACTGTTACGAGACATCTCCAGAAATTTACATTCTTCAAATTTGAAACTCTGTTCTCATTAAACTCCTGAGGGTCCCTTGGACTGCAAGGAGATCAAACCAGTCAATCCTACAGGACTTCAACCCTGAATATTCATTGGAAGGACTGATGCTAAAGCTGAAGGTCCAAAACTTTGATCACCTTATTCAAAAAGCCAATTCATTGGAAAAGATCCTGATGCTGAGAAAGACTGAGGGCAGGGGCAGAAGAGGTCAGCAGAGGATGAGATAGTTGGATGGCCTCACTGATTCAATAGACATGAGTTTGAGCAAACTCCCGGAGATAGTGAAGGACAGGGAAGCCTGGTGTACTGCAATTCATGGGGTTGCAAAGAGTAGGGCATGACTTAGCAACTGAACAACGACTCTCATTAAACAACTGTCCTTTACTCCCTTCCATCAGGCCCTGGTAAACATCATTCTGCTTTTCTGTTGCTATGAATTTGAGTCCTTTAGATACGTCATATAAGTGGAATCATACAGTTGCTGTGGTTCTGAGGCTCACTTATTTCACTAAGCATAAGGTACTCAAGGTTTTTTCACACTGTAACATGACACAGGATTTCCTCACTTTTTAAGTGTGAATAATAATCCACTGTATGTATTAATATATACCCCATTTTGTTTATCCATTCATTGATGAACATTTTGGTTGTTCCCACCTTTGGGTTATTGAATATGTAAGCATGGTGTACAAATATCTCTTTGAGACACTGCTTCCAATTCTTTTGGATACCTGTCCAGAAGTAGGACTATTCATTTGGTAGTCCTGTTTTTTTTTTTTTTTGAGTTTAATTACTACAAATTAGTTACACAAGCTCAATTTATAAAATATTAAAAAAAATTAAACTTAATACCCAGTCCCTCAGGCCCAATGCCCAAGGATATGGACAAACCACCAGGGATGGAAAGCAGATCCAGAGGAGGAAGGATAGAGGAAACTGAGGGGTCTCCATGGCATCGTGACGGTCACCCACTCCACAGCACCTTGCCTCTCACCTGCCACGCATTGTCAGAAGGGAGTCCTGCGGTGGCCAGTATGTCACCAGGTCCTTAAAGCCCTGGGCTTTATGAGCTAGCTGCCTTGCTCTGCTGCCTATTTCCTACTTTAGTTTGTTTGTTCTCTGTTTACTGGGAGTGGGGCAGATGGAAACAGCAAACCCAGTATGGGCAACATCTAGGCCATGTTCAAGGTTGGCCAAAGTAGAAAGACTGGCCTCCCAGCAGGGCAGAAAGTTGAGCAGTGGTTCCAAGTCTATATCTTCCTTACTTGTTGCTTTTTAAAATTCTGAAATTGTTTTAAGCAATACAGTTTTTTAGACCAACCTGTTATTAGACTTTAAATTTTTCTTTACTGATTTTTTGAAGTTAAACAAACAAAAAAAGAAAATTAAACAAAAAACCTACCACTCTTATTTTCCCCAACTTGATCCATGAGAGTCCCCTTGCACTCCCCTCTGCTTTTGCATTTGATCATTCCTCCCTTTTCCTTCAGCTTGGAGCATCTATGTCTAGTGTCTGTGAAGTGATGTCTTATCAGTGTCTCAGGATAAGAAATGGCAATCATTCCATCAGGTGCTGGAAACTGGTTAGCCTCGAGACAAGGGTTTCTAGGGCCACAGGTCAGGATGTGTATTTAGTTACAGGGTCCCAGAAACCCGTCTCCTGGCTACCACAAGCAATGGCTTCTTTTCTGGGCTAAGGAGCCAGACCTGGACTGTTTCCTCAGAGGCAGGGGCCCCACAGACTCTGCTGGGGCTTCCTCTTTGACCAGAGCTGGGCTCCCTTGAGACTTGAAGACTTCAGGCTGTCCTGTAAGATGAGCCACCATGATCCTGCCTCTACCGACTCACATGATGCCTGGTCCCTCTGCCTAATCCAGTACCACATCTGGCCTCTCTTCTCTGGGCCTACACCCCTCAATGGGCTACAGCCTGCTCAGGGATCAGTTGCAGGCTTAAAGGGAAGCTATGAATCAGGCCAGAGCTTGCTTCAAGTCCAATAAAAGAGTTGTCTTACTGGTGGAGGTTAGTCTTCCAAATCCTGGAGCCAGCCCTGCCAGCCAAAGGATTATTTTTGTCCTTTGGTGACCATTGTTTTCTTTCTCTGAAATGTCTTAGATGATAATGTTGTTGACTCAGATTTACATGAAAAAACAAAAACAAAACACACACACACACACAACAAAAACTATCTCTTGAGTGACAGGCCTCCTGGTCTATTCCTTTCTGAGGAATCTTGTGGGAAAAGAATATTGTAGCTCCTGCTCTGTTTACATGTCTCTGTGGAGAAAGAAATCCTGCTTGCCCTGGGGTGTTGGGTGTTTTTGTCTGTGTTGCCATCCCAGGCCTGTGATAAGGGGTTTTGGCTACATTGTAATGTCTGGGTCGTGTCTGGGGAGTCCTTCCTGCCTGCCCAGCCATGGACTAGCCACGCTCTTAAAGAGGCTGACATTTCCATCCTATGATGCAAGGCACAGGGAGCATCATCTCCCATGACACCATCTTCAGGAGCTCTGGTGACATGCGCATCCATGGGCCTCCCCCTGGGCTACCTACCTGAGGCCCACCTCTACCCACAGTCCTGTACAAGAGTTAAGTAAACAAGATGTCTCTGAGCCCATGTCCCCAAAGGGTTGGCCAAGGGCTGCCCACCAAACTGACTGCATCAGTCCTGCATGACCAAGTGATAGTTGGCGGCTCTGCTACTCAGGACTTCTACTACATCCCACCCTGCCATCTGGCAAGGAATGGGCCCTTTTTTGTGAATTTACTACCTGTGGAAATGTGACCAATTAGTGTGAAATGCATGTTTAGGAAATGTTAGATACTGTATTTGAACCAATAAATGTGAATCCTTCTGCAAATAAATAAATAAACTTAATTTCTATTTCTTTCTTGCTTTGTGGTGGTGATTTAGTCATTAAGTTGTGTCCAACTCTTGCGAACCTATACCTATAGCCCACCAGACTCTTCATCTATGGGATTTCTCATGCAAGAATGCTGGAATGGGCTTCCATTTCCTTTTCCAGGGGATTTCCTCACCCAGGGAATGAACATGACTCTCCTGAACTGCAAGTGAAATGAAGTGAAAGTCGCTCAGCCACGTCCCACTCTTTGTGACC
The DNA here is from genome assembly GCF_002263795.3 of Bos taurus. Lineage (NCBI taxonomy): Eukaryota > Metazoa > Chordata > Mammalia > Artiodactyla > Bovidae > Bos > Bos taurus. The sequence goes on from NC_037332.1 coordinate 58,251,626, forward strand.
ACCTGAACAATACAGTCCATGGAATTCTCCAGGCAAGAATACTGGAGTGGGTAGTCATTCCCTTCTCCAGGGGATCTTCCCAACAAAGGGATTGATTCCAGGTCTCCTGCATTGCAGGCAGATTCTTTACCAGCTAAGCCACCAGGGAAGCCCCTCCTGTACTGCAGGGAGATTCTTAACTGACTGAACCATCAGGGGATGTGTTATTGAAATTCATTATAGGGCGTCATCTCAGTATATCTGTGTTGCTGTTCTCTGTCCAAATTTGTATTAATTCTATGGCACTTGTAGCTCTGATGTGATTGGAGTAGAGGGATGTCTGTATCCATTAGATACAGAGACATCCATCATATTTCTGGTTCTCAGTTACCTATTTGCATGCATCACTCTGTGATGCCTCTTGTTCCTCTTGTTCATTTTCCTCTTCAAGTTCAGTTGTTCTCTGTGTAAGTTTTAAGACACTTTCATATTCCTGTGACATACTGTGAAAAATTGTGAGATATCTGAGATTCTTTACCTCCATGTCACTGCTTCAGTTCAGTTCAGTTCAGTCACACAGTCATGTCCAACTCTGCAGCTCCATGAACTGCAGCACGCCAGGCCTCCCTGTCTATCACCAATTCCCGGAGTTTACTCAAACGCATCTCCATTGAGTCAGTGATGCCATCCAACCATCTCATCCTCTGTCGTCCCCTTCTTCTCCCGCCTTCATTCTTTCCCAGTATCAGGGTCTTTTTAAATGAGTCACCTCTTTGAATCAGGTGGCCAAAATACTGGAATTTCAGGTTCAACATCAGTCCCTCCAATGAACACCCATGACTGATCTCCCTTAGAATGGACTGTTGGATTTCCTTGTAGTCCAAGAGATTTTCAAGAGCCTTCTCCAAAACCACAATTCAAAAGCATCAATTCTTCTGTGCTGGGCATTAAAAAAGTCATTTATGTCAAATGGGACCTAATTAAAATTAAAAGCTTCGGCACAACAAAAGAAACTATAAGCAAGGTGAAAAGGCAGCCTTCAGAATGGGAGAAAATAATAGCAAATGAAGCAAATGACAAACAACTAATCTCAAAAATATACAAGCAACTCCTACAGCTCAATTCCAGAAAAATAAATGACCCAATAAAAAAATGGGTCAAAGAACTAAATAGACGTTTCTCTAAAGAAGACATACAGATGGCTAACAAACAGATGCTCAACATCACTCATAATCAGATAAATGCAAATCAAAACCACAATGAGGTACCATTTCATGCCAGTCAGAATGGCTGTGATCCAAAAGTCTACAAGCAATAAATGCTGGAGAGGGTGTGGAGAAAAGGGAACCCTCTTACACTGTTGGTGGGAAAGCAAACTAGTACAGCCACTATGGAGAACAGTGTGGAGATTCCTTAAAAAACTGGAAATAGAACTGCCTTATGATCCAGCAGTCCCACTGCTGGGCATACACACTGAGGAAACTAGAATTGAAAGAGACACGTGTACCCCAATGTTCATCGCAGCACTGTTCATAGTAGCCAGGACATGGAAGCAACCTAGATGTCCATCAGCAGATGAATGGATAAGAAAGCTGTGGTACATATACACAATGGAGTATTACTCAGCCATTAAAAGGAATACATTTGAATCAGTTCTAATGAGGTGGATGAAACTGGAGCCAATTATACAGAGTGAACTAAGCCAGAAAGAAAAACACCAATACAGTATACTAACGCATATATATGGAATTTAGAAAGATGGTAATGATAACCCTGTATGCAAGACAGCAAAAGAGACGCAGATGTATAGAACAGTCTTTTGGACTCTGTGGGAGAGGGAGAGGGTGGGATGATTTGAGAGAATGGCATTGAAATATGTATAATATCATATAAGAAATGAATCATCAGTCCTTGTTCGATGCAGGATACAGGATGCTTGGGGCTGGTGCACTGGGATGACCCAGAGGGATGGTATGGGGAGGGAGGTGGGAGGGGTTTTCAGAATTGGGAACATGTGTACACCCGTGGCGGATTCATGTTGATGTATGGCAAAACCAATACAATATTGTAAAGTAATTAGCTTCCAATTAAAATAAATAAATTAAAAAAATATATATCTATGTCAATCTTAGAGCTTCCCAGGTGGTGCTAGTGGTAAAGAACCTGCCTCCTCATGCAGGAAATGTAAGAGATGCTGATTCAGTTCCTGGGTCTGGAAGATCCCCTGGAGAAAGAAATGACAAACCACTCCAGCATTCTTACCTGGATAATTCCATGTACAGAGGAGCCTGGCAGGCTAGTCAACGGAGTCACAAAGAGCTGGACATGACTGAAGTGACTTAGCACATGCACATGTGAATCTTAAGAGCAGGAAAGTGTGATTAGGCTTTCCAAGTTTTTTTTTAATCTATGTTCAAGAAACAGCTAAGTATTGCCTATTGATATTCTACTTATATATCCATATGGGAAAGAAATCCAGAAATCTGTCAAGTTTCCTTCTTTGCTTGTGTTAATATCTGTGGAGGCTGGCACAGAACCTCCAACCTTATTTAGAACCACTAAAATCTCACAATTATTCTCCAGTTCTCTTGTCCTCTGTTAAAGAGATTTAATAAAACTCTGAGGATGAATAAGCATTCTGCCCACAGAATAAAATGCATATTGATCAAAAATATTTCATTAATCTTACAGTTTTATACCCTTGAAATACAAATCCCAAGAGTGTGCTCTATCATCACAGCTCTTGATTAAAGCTGAAATTTAGCTCTGTCTAAATAAGAGATGATATAAATGGTTCAAGGAAAGATCTAGCATGGAAAGGTCATTTATAAGTACTTTAAAATCTTTGTGCTCCAAGAAAACATTGGGATGTATTCATCATATCTGGGCTTTCTTGAAAATAATTTTGTTTGTATTGGTTTAAAAAGACTGGATAGGGGTCCAAAAATATATATTTTGAGTATGTGAGTATGTGTTTGATATATTTCAACACTGATATAAGGCAACCTAGGTGAATTAATGTTGTGAGATAAGAAAAGGAATAAATGAGGAAGGTATTAAGGGCACACATATAATAAGACCAGGTGAAAAACTAAAGGGGAGGAGAAAAAAAAAAAAAGAAATATAGAATGCTACTCTAAGAAATTTAGGACTGACAGGGAAGGAGTGAAAACAGTGAGTATCACATTTAAAATCTTGAAATATGCATTATGAGCACAACATAAAATTCATTGGTTTTGTCGCCAGAAATCCATCTCAAAAGAATATTTTTCCCTCTTCTGAGTTTCTTCTCTCTCAGATTTCCACACAGTTTGTGAGGAAGTGTGGAGCTAGGAATGAGAAACCATACAACAGTTACCACATTCATCCTCTGGGGACTGATAGATGACCCACAGCTGCAGATTCTGACTTTCATATTTCTACTCAACACCTACATGTTGAGTGTAATTGGAAACCTGGCCATCCACATCCTCATACTGGTCGATTCCCACCTTAAAACTGTGATGTATTTTTTTCTCCAAAATTTTTCCTTCTTAATAATCTCATTCACTTCTACCTGCATTCCTAGAGTCTTGTACAGTATATCATCAGGTGATAGGACCATTACCTATAATGCTTGTATGCCAACTATTTTTTAAAGACCTGTTTGGAATAACAGAATTTTTTCTCTTGGCTGCCATGCCTTACGGTTGCTATGCAGCCATCTGCAGACCCCTGCATTACATGACCATCATGAACCACAGGGTCTGCAAAACACTCATCTTCTGCCGTTGGATGACCACTGTGTTGATCATGATCCCACCATTTAGCTTGGAACTGAGCTTGGAATTCTATGACTCTAATGTTCTTGACCACTTTTTCTGTGATGCTAAACCTGTCCTGAAGATCACATGCTCAGATACATGGTTCATGGAGAAGATTGTTATCATCTGTTCTGCATTAATCCTTATAATGACTCTCATGTTTGTGGTTTGGTCCTATGTAAGTATTATCCAAACAATTCTAAGATTCCCCTCTGCCCAGCAATGGAAAAAGGCATTTTCCACCTGTTCTTCCCACATGATTGTGTTTACATTACTTATGGAGGCTGTATATTTATCTATATCAAAAATTCAGGAAAAGATGAAATGGAAATTAATAAGGGTGTGTCAATATTAACAACTTCCATCTCCCCCATGCTAAATTCATTTATCTATACCCCGAGAAACAAACAAGTGAAACAAGACTTTAATGAATTAGTCAGAAAAAATACATTCTTCTAAAGGAGTTATGAGGAAGCAACAGGTAGAACTGTACATGGAACAACAGACTGGTTCCAAATAGGAAAAGGAGTATGTCAAGGCTGTATATTGTCACCCTGCTTATTTAACTTGTATGCAGAGTACATCATGAGAAATGCTGGGCTGGAAGGAGCACAAGCTGGAATCAAGATTGCTGGGAGAAATATCAATAACCTCAGATATACAGATGACACCACCCTTATGGCAGAAAGTGAAGAAGAACTAAAGGGCCTCTTCATGAATGTGAAAGAGAAGAGCTTAAAGCTCAACATTCAGAAAACAAAGATCATGGCATCTTGTTCCATCACTTCATGGCAATTAGGGAAACAGTGGAAACAGTGACTGACCTTACTTTTCTGGGCTCCAAAATCACTGCAGATGGTGATTGCGGCCATGAAATTAAAAGACGCTTAGTCCTTGGAAGGAAAGTTGTGACCAACTTAGACAGCATATTAAAAAGCAGAGACATTACTTTGTCAACAAAGGTCCGTTTAGTCAAGGCTATGGTTTTTCCAGTGGTCATGTATGGATGTGAGAGTTGGCCTATAAAGAAAGCTGAGCACTGAAGAATTGATGCTTTTGAACTGTGGTGTTGGAGAAGACTCTTGAAAGTCCCTTGGACTGCAAGGAGATCCAACTAGTCCATTATAAAGAGATCAGTCCTGGGTGTTCATCAGAAGGATTGATGATGAAGCTGAAACTGCAATACTTTGGCCACTTGATTCAAAGAGTTGACTCATTTGAAAAGACCCTGATGTTGGGAAAGATTGAGGGCAGGAGGAGAAGGGGATGACAGAGGATAAGATGGTTGGATGGCATCACCGACTCAATGGACATGGGTTTGGTTGGACTCCGGGAGTTGGTGATGGGCAGGGAGGCCTGGCGTGCTGCAGTTCATGGGGTCGCAAAGAGTCAGACACGACTCAGCGACTAAACTGAACTGAAGGGCCTGAAGCAGTTTTGAGCTACTGCTTTTCTTGTGTTAGACTTTGTATATTGAAACAATCTTTCAGTTCAGTTCGGTTCAGTAGCTCAGTTGTGTCTGATCCTTTGTGACCCCATGAACTGCAGCATGCCAGGCCTCTCTGTCCATCACCAAATCCTGGAGTCCACCCAAACCCATGTCCATTGAGTCGGTGATTTCATCCAACCATCTTATCCTCTGTCATCCCCTTCTCCTCCTGCCCCAAAACTCAATTTATTAATAAATTAATAATTCAGCAATAATACCAGAGAAGGCAATGGCAACCCACTCCAGTACTCTTGCCTGGCAAATCCCATGGATGGAGGAGCCTAGTAGGCTGCAGTCCATGTGGTCGTTAGGAGTTGGACACGACTGAGCGACTTCACTTTCACTTTTCACTTTCACACATTGGAGAAGGAAATGGCAACCCACTCCAGTGTTCTTGCCTGGAGAATGCCAGGGATGGGGATCCTGGTGGGCTGCCGTCTCTGGGGTCGCACAGAGTTGGACACGACTGAAGTGACTTAGCAGCAGCAGCAGCAACAATAAATAATTAATTATTAAATTAATAGCCAATATTAATAAAACAAGGTGTAGCTTAATACTTATTAGGGAGTTATGCCCTTGGATTATAACATTTAGGAGACTTGCACTGGTACAAAAAAATAAGAAAGTAAGACAATTTCATATTAGTAATTTTAAGGTCTCTCTATCATATAAGTTGTAACAAATAAAAAAGAAGGTGTCATAGTTTCCTGTGTCAGCTTTACAGAACTAATGGACACCCATATAGCTGAGAAAATATTTCAGAGTGTGTCTGTAAGGGTGTTCTGGGAAGGATTAGCATTTGAATCTATAGACTGGTTAAAGAAAATAGCCCTCAAAAAAGCAGGTGGGCATCCTCCAATTTGTTGAAGGCCTGACTAGAAGAAAAAGGCAGAAGAAAGGTGAATATGGTCTCCACTTGAAACTGGGCAGCATCTTATCTTGCTTTGGCGCTGTCAGTTCTGGTTCATGGGCCTTCAATCTTGGACCAGGATTTCTAAGATTGGCACCTTGGTTTTGTTTATTTGTATTTTTTGCCTTGCTGTGTGTCATAGATGGATTGAACCTTCACCCCCTGCAGTGGCAGTGCAGAATCTTAACCATTGGATCACCAGAGATGTCCAGGCCCCCAGGTTTTAAAGTCTTCAAACTTGTTTTCCTTGTGGCTTAGCTGGTAAAGAATCCATATGCAATGCAGGAAACCTGGGTTTGATCCCTGTGTTGGGAAGATCTCCTGGAGAAGGAAAAGACTACCCACTCCAGTATTCTTGCCTGGAGATTCCATGGACTATATAGTCCATGGGGTCACAAGAGTTGGACATGACTGAGTGATGTTCACGTTCACTTTTTCAAACTTGAAATAGAACTTAAATCATGAATTTTCCTGGTTCTCCAGTTTGCAGATGGCAGCTTGTTGGATTTCTTAGACTCCATGATCATGTGTTTCAATTACTGTGATAAATCTCACCCTATATCTATCAATTCAGTTCAGTTACTCAGTCGTGTCTGACTCTTTGAGACTCAGTGGACTGCAGCACGCCAGGCTTCCCTGTCCATCACTGACTGTTGGAACTTGCTCAAACTCAAGTCCATTGAGTCGGTGATGCCATCCAACCATCTCAACCTCTGTCATCCCCTTCTCCTCCCACCTTCAATCATTCCCAGTATCAGGGTCTTTTCCCGTGAGTCAACTCTTTGTATCAGGTGGCCAAAGTATTGCAGTTTCAGCTTCAACATCAGTCCTTCCAGTGGATATTCAGGAGTGATTTCCTTTAGTATGGACTGTTGCATCTCTTTGCAGTCCAAGAAACTCTCAAGAGTCTTCTCCAACATCACAGTTCAAAAGCATCAATTCTTTGGTGTTCAGCTTTCTTTATAGGTCAACTCTCACATCCATACATGACTACTGAAAAATCAAAGCTTTGACTAGACGGACCTTTGTTGGCAGAGTAATGTCTCTGCCTTTTTTTTTTTTTTTTTAAGTTTTAATTAAAAAAAAAAAAAGTTGTCTCTGATTTTTAATATGCTGTCTACGTTAGTCATAACTTCCCTACCAAGGAGTAAGCATCTAATTTCATGGCTGCAATCACCATCTGCAGTGATTTTGAAGCCCTCCCAAATACAGTCTGTCACAGTTTCCATTGTTTCCCCATCTATTTATCATGAAGTGATGGGATCAGATGCCATGATCTTAGTTTTTTGAATGTTGAGTTTTAAGCCAACTTTTCCACTCTCCTCTTTCACTTTCATCAAGAGGCTCTTCAGTTCTTCTTTGATTTCTGCCATTAGGCCGTTGTCATCTGCATATCTGAGGTTATTGATATATCTCCTGGCAATCTTGATTCCAGCTTGTGCTTCCTCTAGCCCAGCGTTCCTCATGATGTAGTCTGCATATAATTTAAATAAGCAGGGTGACAATATACAGCCTTGATGTATCCTTTCCTGATTTTGAACCAGTCTGTTGTTCCATATCCAGTTCCAACTGTTGCTTCTTGACCTGCATACAGATTTCTCAGGAGACAGGTCAGGTGGTCTGGTATTCCCATCTCTTTCAGAATTTTCCACAGTTTGTTGCGATCCCCAGAGTCAAAGGCTTTTGCATAGTCAATAAAGCAGAAGTATATGTTTTTTCTGGAACTCGCCTGCTTTTTTGATGATCCAACGGATGTTGGCAATTTGATCTCTGGTTCCTCTGCTTTTTCTAAATTCAGCTTGAACATCTGGAAGTTCATGGTTCATGTACTGTTGAAGCTTGGCATGGAGAATTTTGAGCATTACTTTACTAGCATGTAAGATGAGTGCAATTGTGCAGTAGTTTGAGCATTCTTTGGCATTGCCTTTCTTTTGGATTGGAATGAAAACTGACTTTTTCCAGTCCTGTGGCCACTGCTGAGTTTTCCAAATTTGTTGGCATATTGAGTGCAGCACTTTTACAGCACCATCTTTTAGGATTTGAAATAGCTCAACTGGAATTCCATCACCTCCACTATCCTTTTTTGTAGTGATGTTCCCTAAGGCCCACTTGACTTCACATTCCAGGATGTCTGTCTCTAGGTGACTGATCACACCATCATGATTATCTGGGTCATGAAGATTTTTTTTGTACAGTTCTTCTGCGTATTCTTGCCACCTTTTCTTAACATCTTCTGATTCTGTTAAATTCATATCATTTCTGTTCTTTGTTGTGCCCATCTTTGCATGAAATGTTTCCTTGGTATCTCTAATTTTCTTGAAAAGATCTCTAGTCTTTCCCATTCTATGTTTTCCTCTATTTCTCTGCATTGATCGCAAAGGAAGGCTTTCTTATCTCTCCTTGCTATCCTTTGGAATTCTGCCTTCAGATGGGTATATCTTTCCTTCTTTTGCTTTCACTTCTCTTCTTTTCACAGCTATTTGTAAGGCCTCCTCAGACTATTATTTTTTCTTTTTGCATTTCTTCTTCTTGGGGACAGTCTTGATCACTGCTTTCTGTACAATGTCATGAACCTCCGTCCATAGTTCTCAGGCCCTCTGTCTATCAGATCTAATCACTTGAATCTATTTGCCACTTCTAGTGTATAATCATTAGGGATTTGATTTAGGTCATACCTGAATGATCTAGTGGTTTCCCCCACTTTCTTCAATTCAAGTCTGAATTTGGCAATAAGGAGTTCATGACCTGAGCTACAGTCAGCTCCTAGTCTTGTCTTTGCTTACTGTGTAGAGCTTCTCCATCTTTGGCTGCAAAGATTATAATTATCTGATGAGGTCCGTGTGTAGAGTCTTATTTTGTGTTTTCAGAGATCGTGTTTGCTATGACCAGTGCATTCTCTTGGGAAAACTCTGGAAGCCTTTGCCCTGCTTCATTCATTTGCTATGACCAGTGCATTCTCTTAGAAAAACTCTATTAGCATTTGCCCTGCTTCATTTTGTACTTCAAGGCCCAATTTACTTGTTACTCCAGGTGTTTCTCGACTTCCTACTTTTGCATTCCAGTCGCTATAATGAAAAGGACATCTGTTTTGGGTGTTAGTTCTAAGAGATCTTGTAGGTCTTCATAGAACCATTCAACTTCAACTTCCTCAGCATTATTGGCTTGGGCATAGACTTGGATTACTGTGATATTGAATGGTTTGCCTTGGAAATGAACAGAGATCATGTATACCTATATCTATACCTATATATAATTTATATCTCCTATTTGTTATGTTTATGTACAGTTTACTGTTTATTCAGATTACATATATCCTATTGGTTCATTTTCTCCAGAAAACTGATTAATACAAATATTGTTACCAAGAAAATTCCAGATGAACAGAATTTTAAGGATGAGGTTGGTGAATTTTTTCTGGGGTTTCTGGAATGGCTCTCCAAGCTGATTAGATTTAAAGATGCTAATAACTTTATTTCCCATAATAAAGAGAGCCCTGATAGTCTATGGCATGCACTATCACGTAATATATCTATATGGGCTACTCTATAATAAATATCATCCTGTAACTATACCTATTTCTAATTTGTATCTCCTATTTGTTATGCCTATGTGCAGTTTACTCTTCAGGAGATAATTGGAAACTTCAAGGGAGCATTCCACCCAAAGATGGGCACAGAAAATGATTCAAATGATAGAGACCAGTAAATGCTGAATGGATCAAGAAGAGATGGAAAGAATACATGGAAGAACTGTATAAAAAAGATATTAATGAACCGGATTATGATGATGGTGTGGTTAGTCACCCAGAGCCCCAGGCATTCTGGAGTGTGAATCCAAGTGGGCCTTAAGAAGCATAACTGTTAATAAAGCTAGTGGATGCAATGAAATTCCATCAGAACTGTTGAAATTTCTAAAGGAGGATGCTATCAAGGTTCTGCATTCAGTATGCCAGCAAATCTGGAAGACCCAACAGTGGCACAGGACTGGAAAAGGTCAATCCTTATCCCAATTCCCAAGAAGGGTAGTACCAAGTAATGTGCTAATCATAGAACAATTGCACTCATCCCCCATGCTAGTAAGATCATGCTTAAAATCTTACATGCTGGGCTTCAGCATCATGTGAACCAATAATTTCCAGATGTCCTAGCTGCGTTTAGAAAAGAAAGACAACCTAGAGATCAAATTGCCAACATTTGCTGGATAATAGAGAAAGAAAGGGAATTTCAGAATTTCTATCTCTGTTTCATTGACTATGCTAAAGCTTCTGACTGTGTGGATCATGAAAAACTGTGGAAAACTCTTAGACAGATGGGACTACCAGGCCATCTTACCTGTATCCTGAGAAACCTGTATGCAAGTCAAGAAAAAACAGTTAGAACCCTGTGTGGAACAACTGATTGGTTCAAGATGAAGAAAGGAATAGGGCAGGGCTGTCTGCTCTCACCTTGTTTGTTTATATGCTGAGCACATCATCAGAAATGCCCCGCTGGATGAGTTATAAGCCTAAATCAAGATAGGCAGGAGAAACTTCAACAACCTCAGATATGCAGATGATACCACTGTAATGGCAGAATGTGAAGAGGAATTGAAGAACCTCTTGATGACGGTGAAGGAGGAGAGTGAAAGAGCCAGCTTAAGGCTAAATATTAAAAAAAAAAAAAAAAAAAAACAAAGATCATGGCATTCAGCCCTAATACTGCATTGCAAATGGAAGGGGAAAAGGTGGAAGTAGTGACAGACTTACTCTTCTTGGGCTCCAAAATCACCATGAATGGTGACTGCAGCCTTGAAATCAGAAGACGATTGCTTCTTGGCAGTATAAGTGATGACAAATGTAGACAGTGTGTTGAAAAGCAGAGACATTACTCTGCTGACAAAGATCTATTTAGTCAAGGCTACAGTCTTCCCACTGATCATGTATGGTTGTGAGACCTGGATGGTAAAGATGGAAGAATGCAAAAGAATTTATGCTTTTGAACTGTAGTGCTGGAGAAGACTCCTGAAAGTCCCTTGGACAGCAAGGAGATCAAATCTGTCAATCCTAAGGGAGATTAACCCTGAATATTCACTGAAAGGACTGATGCTGAAGCTGAAGCTTAAGCTCTACTATTTTGGTCATCTGATGTGCACAGATGACTCATTGGAAAAATTTCTGCTGCTGGTAAAGATTGGGGCAGAAGAAGAAGAGGGCAACAGAGGATTAGATGACTGGACAGCATCACTGATGAAATGAAGTGAACTTGGGCAACTCCAAGAGGAAGATGGTGAGGGACAGGGAGGCCTGGCATGCTGCAGTCCATGGGGTCACAAAGAGTAAGACACAACTGGGTGACTGAACAACAACTCTTAATAAACCACTAAAAAGAAACAATAAGCCAAGTGACTCTGTGTTTGATATTTTTGAACATGTTTTTAAAACTAAGGGATATAATGACTTTGAGTGGTTGTTCCTAAAGTCATTAATAAAAGTAGTGAGGGAAAGGATGAGTTACGGGATTCAAATTCCCAGCTTATGTACTGCATGTATGACCTAAGAGATTTCATTTTGCTCTATAGCTTCAGGGCTGAAATTGCTGAAGGTTAACTGCAGAATCTGATCCAACAAAAGTTGCCTCTCTACCCTCAGTGGCAGTGGCATCTGCAGCCCCAGAGGTAGTGGCCTCTCTACTCACTTTCATCTGAGGTCATAAAACAAGTCTCAACAAACTTAATAAATTGACATCACATAAAGTATCTTCTCTGACTACAATGAGGTGAAGCTAGATATTAATGAAAATGAAAATGAAAAATTTACAAATATGTGAATATTTTAAACAACACAAAATAGAAACCAATAAGCCACAGAAGAATCAGCCACCCACTACTGATTTTTTTAACTTTTCCCTTTCTAAGTCTAGAATTTATAGGTTGTGCTTGGGGAAAACATAATCTTCAAATTAATGTATATATTTCTTCAATCAATTTTTAGCTCATTCCAATTTGACATAAAACTTAAGAGTGTCACTTAAGTTATGAGACCTTCTGAGAAAAACCCCACCCACGTGCTATGTCTACATTTTGTCTGTAGAAAAAATTAGTCAAAGAACAAATTGAATCAGAGCAGTGAATAAATGAGAATGAAAGAAAAACAGTCAACAAGATGAAATAATGATACTTTACCCATTAAACAAAGTCAAGGACCTTTAGTTCTTCCTGAAGGACTATAGATAATAGTCTTGAACCATGTCCTTTGACCTGTTGTTCAGATACTGAAACCCCCACCATGTGGAAGAATTTAACTGTGTGCTGCTCACAAGCACATTGACTTCACGTGACTCCTTAGAACCAGAAGGTTGACAATGCTAATTCCCCATTACTCCACCACCATCCAATCAGAAGAAAGTCCACAAGCTGATCATTCATTGCTCTTTGAAATTTTACTATAAAACTCCTTACTACCCTCTTCAGGTGGGGACACACACTTTTGAGAATAGTAAGCCAGCAGCAGTTAGAACTGGACGTGGAACAACAGACTGGTTCAAAATAGGAAAAGGAGTACATCAAGGCTGAATTTTGTCACCCTGCTTATTTAACATACATGCAGAGTACATCATGTGAAACGCTGGGCTGGAAGAAGCACAAGCTGGAATCAAGATTGCCAGGAGAAATCTCAATAACCTCAGATATGCAGATGACAGCACCCTTATGGCAGAAAGTGAGGAGGAACTAAAAAGCCTGTTGATGAAAGTGAAAGAGGAGAGTGAAAAAGTTGGCTTAATGCTCAACATTCAGAAAACTAAGATCATGGCATCTGGTCCCATCACTTCATGGGAATAGATGGGGAAACAGTGTCAGACTTTATTTTTGGGGTCTCCAAAATCAGTGCAGATGGTGATTGCAGCCATGAAATTAAAAGACGCTTACTCCTTGGAAGAAAAGTTATGACCAACTTAGACAGCATATTAAAAACAGAGACATTACTTTGCCAACAAAGGTCCTTCTAACCAAGGCTATGGTTTTTCCAGTGGTCATGTATGGATGTGAGAGTTGGACTGTGAAGAAAGCTGAGAGCTGAAGAATTGATGCTCTTAAACTGTGGTGTTGGAGAAGACTCTTGAGAGTCCCTTGGACTGCAAGGAGATCCAACCAGTCCATTCTAAAGGAGATCAGTCCTGGGTGTTCTTTGGAAGGACTGATGCTAAGGCTGAAATTCCAATACTTTGGCCACCTCATGCAAAGAGTTGAGTCACTGGAAAAACTCTGATGCTTGGAAGGATTGGGGGCAGGAGGAGAAGGGGACGACAGAGGATGAGATGGCTGGATGGCATCACCGACTTGATGGACATTATTTTGGGTGAACTCCGGGAATTGGTGATCAACAGGGAGGCCTGGTGTGCTGCAGTTCATGGGGTCACAAAGAGTTGGACATGACTGAGCAACTGAACTGAACTGAATCCCCTTTACCTGAAAAAGCAATGAGCTATTTCTACTTCATCCAAAACTCTGTCTCTAAATATTTTTTTAAAGCCATCTTCACACTAATGCTTTTTTTTAAATTTATTTTTTAATTGAAGGATAACTGGTTTACAAAATTTTGTTATTTCTGTCAAACCTCAATGTGAGTCAGCCATAGGTATACATATATCCCCTCCCACCAGTGTACAGAGGACAAGTTTTGGTGCTAAGAGAGTGGTGATATACGACTGTCTTAACTCTCTCCTCTCTCAATTTGTATTGCTTTATTTCTATTATGAAGCATTATTTTGCATTTTGAAATTTCATATCTTCAACAGTGTGAAGTGTGTATGTTCACACTGTAATCACATTGCTAAATAATACATTTGTATATGATTGTGTGCATGGATGTGCTTGTGTGTGTGTGCACTCAGTCATGTTCAATTCTTTATGACCCTATGGACTGAAGCCTGCCAGGCTCCTCTGTCCATGGAATTTTTCAGGCAAGAATATTGGAGCAGGCTGCCATTTTCTACTCCAGGGGATTTACCAGATCCAGGGATTGAACATGCATTTCTTGTGTCTCCTGCATTGGCAAGCAGATTCTTTACCACTGTGCTTCCTGGTTAGCCCAAATAATACATTTACATTGTTTTTTTTTTTAGAATAGCCATCATTTTGTTTTATTTTATTTATTTATTTTTCATATAAATTTATTTATTTTAATTGGAGGCTAATTACTTTAAATGTTGTATTGGTTTTGTCATACATTGGCATGAATCCAGCACGGGTGTACATGTGTTCCCCATCCTGAACTCCCCTCCTGCCTCCCTCCCCATCCGATCCCTCTGGATCATCCCAGTGCACCAGCCCTGCGCACCCTGTATCATGCATTGAACCTGGACTGGTGATTCGTTTCACATACGATAATATACATGTTTCAATGCCATTCTCCAAAATCATCCCACCCTCGACCTCTCCCACAGAGTCAAAAAGACTGTTCTATATATCTGTGTCTCTTTTGCTGTCTCACATACAGGGTTATCATTACCATCTTTCTAAATTCCATATATACACATTATTATACTGTGTTGGTGTTTTTCTTTCTGGCTTACTTCACTCTGTATAATCGGCTCCAGTTTCATCCACCTCATTAGAACTGATTCAAATGTATTTTTTCAATTAAAACACCCCACTATATTTTTATAGTTATGTTGTCATTGTAGACTATTTTATGCATTAGAGTCTTAAGTGATATTTTTTAAAAATTATACATGTATACTTTTTTCCCCCACTAGCATTTATTTTATTTTATTTCTTTTAAAGAGTTTGCTTAAATCAATAAACAGAAATCCCTTGCATTCCTATACACTAATAATGAGAAAATAGAAAGAGAAATTAAGGAAACAATTCCATTCACCATTGCAATGAAAAGAACAAAATACTTAGGAATATATCTACCTAAAGAAACTAAAGACCTATATATAGAAAACTATAAAACACTGATGAAAGAAATCAAAGAGGACACTAATAGATGAAGAAATATACCATCTTCATGGATCGGAAGAATCAATATAGTGAAAATGAGTATACTACCCAAAGCAATCTATAGATTCAATTCCATCCCTATCAAGCTACCAACGGTATTTTTCACAGAGCTAGAACAAATAATTTCACAATTTGTTTGGAAATACAAAAAATCTCTAATAGCCAAAGCAATCTTGAGAAAGAAGAATGAAACTGGAGGAATCACCCTGCCTGACTTCAGGCTCTACTACAAAGCCACAGTCATCAAGACGGTATGGTATTGGCACAAAGACAGAAATATAGATCAATGGAACAAAATAGAAAGCCCAGAGATAAACCCAAGCACCTATGGACACCTTATCTTTGACAAAGGAGGCAAGAATACACAATGGAGAAAAGACAATCTCTTTAACAAGTGGTGCTGGGAAAACTGGTCAACCACTTGTAAAAGAATGAAACTAGAGCACTTTCTAACACCATACACAAAAATAAACTCAAAATGGATTAAAGATCTAAACATAAGACCAAAAACTATAAAACTCTTAGAGGAGAACATAGGCAAACACTCTCCGACATACATCACAGCAGGATCCTCTGTGACCCACCTCCAAGAATATTGGAAATAAGAGCAAAAATAAACAAATGGGACCTAATTACACTTAAAAGCTTCTGCACATCAAAGGAAACTATAAGCAAGGTGAAAAGACAGCCTTCAGAATGGGAGAAAATAATAGCAAATGAAGCAACTGACATACAACTAATCTCAAAAAATACACAAGCAACTCGTACAGCTCAATTCCAGAAAAAAAATAATTGACCCAATCAAAAAATGGGCCAAAGAACTAAATAGACATTTCTCCAAAGAAGACATACAGATGGCTAACAAACACATGAAAAGATGCTCAACATCACTCATTATCCGAGAAATGCAAATCAAAACCACTATGAGGTACCATTTCATGCCAGTCAGAATTGCTGCGATCCAAAAGTCTACAAGCAATAAATGCTGAAGAGGATGTGGAGAAAAGGGAACACTCTTACACTGTTGGTGGGAATGCAAACTAGTACAGCCACTATGGAGAGCAGTGTGGAGATTCCTTAAAAAATTGGAAATAGAACTGCCATATGACCTAGCAATCCCACTGCTGGGCATACACACCGAGGAAACCAGAAGGGAAAGAGACACCTGTACCCCAATGTTCATCGCAGCACAGTTTATAATAGCCAGGACATGGAAGCAACCTAGATGTCCATGAGCAGATAAATTGATAAGAAAGCTGTGGTACATATACACAATGGAGTATTACTCAGCCATTAAAAAGAATACATTTGAATCAGTTCTAATGAGGTGGATGAAACTGGAGCCGATTATACAGAGTGAAGTAAGCCAGAAAGAAAAACACCAACACAGTATACTAATGCATATATATGGAATTTAGAAAGATGGTAATGACAACCCTGTATGTGAGACAGCAAAAGAGACACTGATGTATAGAACAGTTTTTTGGATTCTGTGGGGGGGGGGAGTTATTTGGGAGAATGGCATTAAAATATGTATAATATCATATGTGAAACGAATCACCAGTCCAAGTTCTATGCAGAATACAGGAAGCTTGGGGCTGGTGCACTGGGATGACCCAGAGGGATGGTATGGGGAGGGAGGTGGGAGGGGGGTTCAGGATTGGGAACACGTGTACACCTGTGGCACATGCATGTTGATGTATGGCAAAACCAATACAATATTGTAAAGTAAAATGATAATAATAATAATAAAAAATTTTAAAAAAAGGAAGAGTGCAAAAATAAAATAGTTTCCTTGAAATTACACTTATACTGGAGGAGCTGTGCCATATAGTGGAATAGCCATATATATTGGAGGTTAATGCTACTGGGTGCAAATAATATTCTCCACTAATTACTAGCAATACATAGCTTTCCTAGATGTATTCAAACATATTTTGTAGAAAAACACATGTAAATAAAAATTAAACTTTAAAAATAATAAAGATGGTTGCCAGTGAAGGAATGGGAATGAGAAATGGACCTACAAGAGAAAAATTAAAAAAAAAAATAAGGGAATGGGAATACCTAAAGATAATTATTATACAGAAAGGCCCAAGAGAAATGACTTTCAACTGTTTACACAGAAGAAAGAAATGGGAGTCATTAAACTTCAGTTTTGCCATTCATCAAAAATTTACCTAGGAGACATGGTTTGAGAATTAGCAAACACATCTTATGTGAAAAAGTTTATTACTATCATTGTATGATTAGCATTGCTTTCAGTGAATAATGTGAAATGATTTTAAAATTAAAAGATATTGTGGAACACTGTGTTATGAGTAACTTTTTTTTATTTCACAAAATTATACTCATTCTCTCTATATGATTCTTATTCAAAGTTAGAATTTTTATAGATGTTCTCTCTCTGAAAGTTTAGTCCTTCATGTTTTATATAGGATTTATTCAAGTAATATTTCTTTAGAAAAAAATACTGATCATATTTGTCTTCACAGGGATTCATATGCACACTAAATAATAGTAATACTTGAGACAAAATAGATTGGAAATTCATGACATTTAGCAGAAGCATAGTGTCTGTGGAAATTAGATAGCAAAGATGGCTTGCTCTCTCTGTATCTGCACCCTTTGCAGTGTGTGTCCCAGCTCCTTCATGCACAAGTGATTCTGTATTTCTCCCTTGAATGTTGCTTGGTCCTGTGACTTTCTTGACTAATAGAATGTGTGATGTAGAAGGGATATGTGCCTAGGACTCCAGAGGCCTTGTCTGCTTCTACTCTCTCCCTGGAGCCTCAAGATCTTACCATGTGAACATTTGTTAGCTGGAAGATAAAGCATCATCTAGAAGAGGGTTCATTTATCTTAGTAAGGAGTCATTCAACTTCTAATATTGTGAGTGAGGCCCTACCTGACAACAAGACCTAGTCATCCTTAGTGACATTCATATAAAGAAACCCTGTGCTGAAGATCTCTTGTTCAGACACATGGTTCATAGAACAGATGGTTGTTGCCCTTGATGTGCTGACTGATATTGGGACATTTCTGTGTGTAGTTCTGTCATATATATACATCATCAAGACCATCATAAAGTTCCCTTCTGCCCAGCAAAAGATGAAGGCCTGCTCTACCTGTTCTTCTCACATGAGATATAAGATCAGATCAGTTGCTCAGTCATGTCCAACTCTTTGCAACCCCATGAATTGCAGCACGCCAGGCCTCCCTGTCCATCAACAACTCCTGGAGTTCACTGAGACTCACGTCCATCGAGTCAGTGATGCCATCCAGCCATCTCATCCTCTGTCGTCCCCTTCTCCTCCTGCCCCCAATCCCTCCCAGCATCATACTCTTTTCCAATGAGTCAACTCTTCGCATGAGGTGGCCAAAGTACTGGAGTTTCAGCTTTAGCATCATTCCTTCCAAAGAAATCCCAAGGCTGATTTCCTTCAGAATGCACTGGTTGGATCTGCTTGCAGTCCAAGGGACTCTCAAGAGTCTTCTCCAACACCACAGTTCAAAAGCATCAATTCTTTGGCGCTCAGCCTTCTTCACAGTCCAACTCTCACATCCATACATGACCACAGGAAAAACCATAGCCTTGACTAGACGAACCTTTGTTGGCAAAGTAATGTCTCTGCTTTTGAATATGCTATCTGGGTTGGTCATAACTTTCCTTCCAAGGAGTAGTCTTTTAGTTTCATGGCTGCAGTCACCATCTGTAGTGATTTTGGAGCCCCCAAAAATAAAGTCTGACAGTGTTTCCACTGTTTCCCCATCTATTTCCCATGAAGTGGTGGGACCATATGCCATGATCTTCGTTTTCTGAATGTTGAGTTTTAAGCCAACTTTTTCACTCTCCACTTTCACTTTCATCAAGAGGCTTTTGAGTTCCTCTTCACTTTCTGCTTTTTGGATGTTTACATTTAAAGCAAGACAATGGATACTATGACTCCATTAATATTCCCATCAGTTCAAGAATTCAATTTTTTTTCCCACACAAGATTTAATAGTTATTTTATTAATCGTAGCCAGACTAGAGTTTAGGCAAATCCCTTCTCCTAGAAATCTAATTTCATATTCTTTTGATATGAGATGTCATCTTGCAGACAGTTTATTTTCAACAGGAGTTGAAATGGTTTATTTCAACTGTTTATTTCAACAGGCATTGAAAAGATGATTTTGGATCAGAGATTAAATAATAACAGTGGTATGAGAAAGTTAATATAAACAGACAATAGACCAGGGTACATAAGTTAAGTAATGAGATTATGACATTAAGGACAAATGCTCTTTTTAAATTCATATATTATGCTTAATTTCAACATTCTTTCACTTCTTTGAAATCATTGAAATTCTTTTGATTAAGTCAGTAAAAGCTTCTTTCACTTGCTTGTTCCTCAGGCTATATATAAAGGGGTTTAACATGGGGGCAACTGAAGTAGTAAGTACTAACACACCCTTATTAATTGCCACTTCATCTTTTGCTGAAGGTTTGACGTAGATAAAGATACAACTGCCATAGGTGATAGAAACCACAATCATGTGAGAAGAACAGGTAGAAAAGGCCTTCATCTTTTGCTGGGCAGAAGGGAACTTTATGATGGTCTTGATGATGTATATATATGACAGAACTACACACAGAAATGTCCCAATATTAGTCAGCACAGCAAGGGCAACAACCATCTGTTCTATGAACCATGTGTCTGAACAAGAGATCTTCAGCATAGGAGAGGCATCACAGAGAAAATGATCAATGACGTGATAGTCACAGAATTCCAGATTTAAGCCCAGGCAAAGTGGTGGAAATATAACCAGCCCACCAGCTATCCAACAGCAAATAACAAGTCTTCCACAGATTCTACTGTTCATGATGGTTGCATAATGTAAAGGTTTACAAATGGCCACATAGCGGTCATAGGACATGATGGCCAGGAGAAAAAATTCTGTTACTGCAAAAAGGAAGATGAAAAATAGTTGACTGACACAGGCATTATAGGAAATAGTTTTGTCCCCAGTTGATAAGCTGTATAAGAATCTGGGAATGCAGACTGAGGTGAATAAGGTTTCTAAAAAGGAGAAGTGTTTGAGGAAAAAGTACATGGCAGTTTTAAGGCGAGAGTCTAGTAAAGTGAGTATAATGATGGTCAGATTCCCAGTTACACTTAATAAGTAGGAGACAAGCAGAAATATAAAAATCAGAACCTGCATTGGAGGGTCATCTGTCAGTCCCAGGAGTATGAATGTAGGTAATGATGTATGGTTTCTCATTGCTGACTTGTACTTCTTCTCAAGCTCCTCACAAAGTCAAGTGACACTGGACTGTGTTCTCAGTCCAGTGTATGAAATTAACTTGTATGAAATTAAGAGCCCGTGGACATTGGGTAAAAAAGAAAATCCAATCAATTCAATGAATATTCATTTTATTCTTTTACTTGACAATGACTGATCATAACTCTGGGATTATCAGGTCTTTCAGTGTGTGTTATAAGTCTCCTCACTATCATGAAATAAGATGGTTCTACTGTCCATATTTTTAGATCTCCTTGCATGCTCTTGAATGTCTATTTTTCAGTTCACCCAAACTCTGTCTTCTACTGCCTGAAATGTATTTAGTTATAGAAATAGAAAGGATCATCTATGTGACATGATTTTTTTGTTTATTATAGTGTTATTTTTCTCCTATTGATTCTTTACTACTCCAAAGTTTGAATGAACTCACAAGCTGCTTAAAATTTTGGTTCCTGTTAAATGCAAATAAATGGCTGAGTTTGACATTTTATACAGAGTCTATATGCCACATGTGCAGTACTTGAATGTTTTCTGTTACTGCAATGACCAAAGAAATTATTTCATTTTATATATTTTACTTTTGGTATCAGAATTGTCATCCAAATATCACTGATACTTTTCCATTTTGCTATTTATCTTTAAGTTTCTATATCAATACCTAATTTTCCCTCCATTGTAACTCTGGTAGAAAGAGTGTTTAATGAGTACTACATAAACAATTAGTCATATACGTATACAGTCAACAAAAACAAGACCTGGAGCTGACTGTGGCTTAGATCATGAAGTCCTTATTGCCATGAAAGTGATAGTGAAGTGAAAGTGAAGTCGCTCAATTGTGTCCGACTCTTTGTGACCCCATGGACTGTAGCCTACCAGGCTCCTCTGTCCATGGGATTTTCCTGGCAATAGTACTGGAGTGGATTGCCATTTCCTTCTCCAGGGGATCTTCCCGACCCAGGGATCGAACCCAGGTCTCCTGCAATGTAGACAGAGGCTTTACCATCTGAGCCATCAGGGAAGTCCTTCTTATTGCCATATTCAGACTTAAATTGAAGAAAGTGGGGAAAACCACTAGACCATTCAGGTATGACCAAAATAAAATCCCTTATGACTATACAGTGGAAGTGAGAAATAGATTTAAGGAACTAGATCTGATAGACAGAGTGCCTGATGAACTATGGACGGAGGTTCATGACATTGTACAGGAGACAGGGATCAACATCATCCCCAAGAAAAAGAAATGTAAAAAAAGGAAAATGGCTGTCTGAGGAGGCCTTACAAATAGCTGTGATAAGAAGAGAATAAAAAAGCAAAGGAGAAAAGGAAAGATATATCCATTTGAATACAGACTTCCAAAAAATAGCAAGGAGAGATAAAAAAGCCTTCCTTAGTGATCAGTGCAAAGAAATAGAGGAAAACAATAGAATGGGAAAGACTAGAGATCTCTTCAAAAAATTAGAGATACCAAGGGGACATTTCATGCAAAGATGGGCACAATAAAGGACAGAAATGGTATGGACCTAACAGAAACAGAAGATATTAAGAAGAGGTGGCAAGAATACACAGAAGAACTGTACAAAAAAGATCTTCACGACCCAGATAATCATGATGGTGCGATCACTCACCTAGAGCCAGACATCCTGGAATGTGAAGTCAAGTGGGCCTTAGAAAGCATCACTAAAAACAAAGCTAGTGGAAGTGATGGAATTCTAGTTGAGCTAGTTCAAATCCTGAAAGATGATGCTGTGAAAGTGCTGGACTCAATATGCAAGCAAATTTGGAAAACTCAGCAGTGGCCACAGGACTGGAAAAAGTCAGTTTTCATTTCAATCCCAAAGAAAGGCGATGCCAAAAAAATGCTCAAACTACCGCACAACTGCACTCATCTCACACATTAGTAAAGTAATGCTCAAAATTCTCCAAGCCAGGCTTCAGCAATACATGAACCGTGAACTTCCTGATGTTCAAGCTGGTTTTAGAAAAGGCAGAGGCACAAGATATCAAAATGCCAACATCTGCTGGATTGTCAAAAAAACAAGAGAGTTCCAGAAAAACATCTATTTCTGCTTTATTGACTATGCCAAAGCCTTTGACTGTGTGGAACACAATAAACTGTGGACAATTTTGAAGGAGATGGGAATACCAGACCACCTGACCTGCCTCCTGAGAAATCTGTATGCAGGTCAGGAAGCAACAGCTAGAACTGGACATGGAACAGCAAACTGTTTCCAAATAGGAAAAGGAGTACATCAAGGATGTATATTTTCACTCTGCTTATTTAACTTATATGCAGAGTACATCTTGAGAAATGCAGGGCTGGATGAAGCACAAACTGGAATCAAGATTGCTGGGAGAAGTATCAATAACCTCAGATATGCAGATGACACCACCATTATGCCAGAAATCAAAGAAGAGCTAAAGAGACTCTTGATGAAAGTGAAAGAGGAGAGTGAAAAAGTTGGCTTAAAGCTCAACATTCAGAAAATGAAGATCATGGCATCTGGTCCCACCACTTCATGGGAAATAGATGGGGAAAGAATGGTAACAGTATCAGACTTTATTTTTCTGGGCTCCAAAATCACTGCAGATGGTGATTGCAGTCATGAAATTAAAAGATGCTTACTCCTTGGAAGGAAAGTTATGACCAACCTAGATAGCATATTCAAAAGCAGAGACATTACTCTGCCAACAAAGGTCCGTCTAGTCAAGGCTATGGTTTTTCCTGTGGTCGTGTATGGATGTGAGAGTTGGACTGTGAAGAAGGCTGAGCGCCGAAGAATTGATGCTTTTGAACTGTGGTGTTGGAGAAGACTCTTGAGAGTCCCTTGGACTGCAAGGAGATCCAATCAGTCCATCCTAAAGGAGATCAGGCCTGGGTGTTCATTGGAAGGACTGATGTTGAAGCTGAAACTGCAATACTTTGGCCAACTAATGCGAAGTGTTGACTCATTTGAAAAGACCCTGATATTGGGAAAGATTGAGGGCAGGAGGAGAAGGGGATGACAGAGGATAAGATGGTTGGCTGGCATCACCGATTCAATGGACATGGGTTTGGGTAGACTCCAGGATTTGGTGATGGACAGAGAGGCCTGGCGAGCTGCGGTTCATGGGGTCACAAAGAATCGGACGTGACTGAGTGATTGAACTGAACATAAACAAGTTACCTGCTGCTGTATGACATTAAAAAATTATTATAAGCAACTGAACAAACCCATCCTGAGGAATTTAACCTCAATTGTTTGTACTTTCATGGTCATGAAGGACAAGGGGAGACAGGATGAGACACGAATTGGAGACCAAGGACAAATGACAATTCCTTTTCAATTATTTAACTTGAATTGGATCCTGCAACAGAGAAATGACATTAGAGGAAAAACTAGGAAACTCTGAATAAAATCTGTATTTAATTTATTTTAATTTTACTTAATTATCTTTTTCAGTGAATCTTTGTCTCTTCTGAGACTATCTCCTCTCTGTGCCTCTGTGGACTTGCCTACCACAGTGGGTCACCTGATGCTCCATGCGAGCTGAGGCCATGGGCACTGGGAACTCTTGGCAGGAGACGGTGTGCTGCTCTGCCACTGACTCGCTGGCGCGGGATGCACAGAGAGTGCACACAGACTCATGACAGTGATGGAGGAGGCGCCCTCACTGCCTGCCTGGCCTGGCCGTGACCGAGACCCATCCTTAAATCTGTATTTTAGTTATTAGTATTTGCCCACAGTATAAATTCTTTAGTGGTAATAATTATGCTGTGATTATGCAGGATGCTTCCAATAGGGAGAGCTGGGTGAAGGATATCTGGGAACTGGCTCCACTATTTTGTCAACACTTTTCTAAGTACAAAAGTTTTTCATAATTACAAAATTTACCAAATAGAAATAAAAAAGAAAACTGAAAAGTGAACAGCAGTTGCAGAGCACTTTTTTTCTTTCTGGCAGTATGTTGGGGGCAGTTCTTCACACGCATCATTTGTCTAGTACAATATCTACCAATCCTTTGTGCTTCTTCAGCAATATTTTTGTGGTGATGTTCATTTTATGCCATCTATGACTATATAGGCTATCCATTGAAATTAATGTTTATAGTTAAATTATGTCTTAATGTTAATCATAAATGTGTGAATTGCATGGATTTTGTCTATACCTTATAAGGCAAAATTATAATATTGACTAATAGGACCTGAAGTGCTTGCAGTTTTTGACCCATTGATAACACACTCCTGTGATGAGGATGTTCATGTTTAGAAATGAATGTTACCTATGAAGCAACTCTTTAGAGTGCTTCCACCAAAGAAGGACCTTTGCTTTCCACAAACCAAAATGACATCTCTCTACAAGTTTAAGTGAAGTCTGTTTCCTGATACAGCTCTGTTCATTACCAGCTTTCCACCCCTGCTTTTCCCTTCACTAAACTGATACTGATACCTGCAAGTTTAGCAAGTTTTGGCTAGTGTACTTCCTACAAAAATGTTTCTTGAAACTTCATTGTGTAAATTCTCTGCTTCTCTTTTTCCCCTCTAGCCCACTGTACTTCTCTGTTACAACTAAATATGTGAATGTAATTTTATTGAGACTGGGCTCTGTCTTGTTCATCAAGATTTCACAGCAGTTAACCTCATTCAGCATTTATTGAAAGCTCAATAAATACATTATTTTAAAATTCATAAATTTTGATGTACTCTTCTGACTCAGACCAAGGAGTGTGTTTTTTCATATAGTGAAATTTCCATTCTCTTTTATGATACATCCTTTAAGTATGTAATTCCACTTGAGGTTCCCCCCCCCTTTTTTTTTCTAACAAGGGTTGATTAGATACTTTTATATTTTAGCTTGAGCTATAAATGATCTAAAAATGCACATACTTAATACACACCATATATAATCTCAGTTGTCCATTCTCTTTCATTTTAAAAATGAGGTCATTAAAATATAAAAATCATTCTTTGCTACTTGGCAGCATAATAAAAGACTTCTGTCCTATTTAGTCCTGGACTAAAAGAAAAAGCTATTTAGAAATTTTTTGCTTTGACCAGAAAGTACTATATATTTGGCCTTTTCTCTGATAACTTACATAGCAGCTAAGTCAAATATTTCCTATCCTTCAGTCATTGTCAGGATACCTTGTTACCTTCCTATGTTGCTGAATCAAAAGATAATATTTGGCTTAGAGGCTTCAATTAAATGGTTACTTGGAGTTTCACCTGGTTGTTTTAAAAAGTTCTTTTCTTATCACTAAGAAAGTTGGATATAAGATCCTACTTGGTGCCTAGTCCCCCAGTGCGGCCTAAACTAGGCTTCCATTACAAGGAAGTACTGAGCATGTTTTGCCTAAAAGTTAACCTCCTCACCTCAACACCAGGTTAAAGGTCATAAAGGGGCCACCAGAGCATTTCTGGTGGTGGGACAGGAATGAACTGTCTCTGCAGCCCAGGTACCTCCCCTCAGTCCTGTCAGCACAACTCCATGTTATCTGACTCCGTATCAACCACCACAGTCAGCCTGTGTGTACTGAGGACAGAGACTAATTTTGTCTTCCAAAAATGCCACTATTTTCTTCTGCAACTCATAGTCAGCCTTTTAAACAATACTCTCATGAAATTAATTGACACTGATATTGATACAGATATTAAAAAACTGGGTTTCCATTAATATGTCTAAGACTATTAGAGAATTTGGTCACCAACTGATGAAACATAAGCATATAAACCACTCAATGGGGATACAGTTCACATAATTTATACACAGTTTTTGTTTAAAATGAGGGTGAGTGTCCTTCTAAAATTCCCCTTCATTTAGATGAAATTCATCATATTGATACATAAAAATAGCTAATCAATGACTCTCCTATAATTACTACTCATATTGAAAAGCCACACTTCATAAGGGGTGGTTGAAACCTTTCATAAAATATTAAAATGACAAATCATATTGGTTATTTTTGTAGAAATACTTTCCTCAGAGGAAACTATTGTTCTAGTGTTCAGAAAAGGGAAAGAAAATGATTAAAAAAAATACTTCTCTGATAGTTGTAACCTCAGATGTCCACTGAATCCGAAAGTTGCAAAGGGTGAAAAAAAAAGTCATCGAGGAAGATCTTATGGTGGGGAGAGAGGCGGGGAGAGATGTGGGTGGTCTCTGACCATTCTTAGGAGCACAGACTCCTACTCACAGAGGGCTCTGAAGTTGGAGACTTTTCACTAAGTCATCCTCCATCCACACAAGATGATTTTTTCAATAGAAAACCTACCTCCCAATGAGCTCTGGAAATCTACTCTGGAACTGCAAAGCTAACAGTAGTTTAAATGGCTAGGTAGGGATCTCCTTCTGCTGTTGGGAAAGTTGATATTCTGTTATTTCTGGCAGAGGACATATTTCTAAACTGGCAGAATTTCTCTTTTAAAAAAATTGACCTAATCTTTAATTAAGTGAAACAAAGAAACATATCCTTGGTGGTCCTGTCTTAAACATTACTAATGAATCTCTTGTGTAATAGATTCTGGGGACTGGGCAGGAAACACAGACCTGGGGAAAATGTCCTCAGAGAGGTACCTGTAAATAACATTAGCATTGGAAGAGTCCAGGTATGCAATGATTAGTGTCAGATTACAAGACAAAAGGCAGCCTTCTGTTATTTTATTTCAATATTATTCTAGGAATTTGTAAGATCATAAACACAATTTTTTCCATTTGTTAATCCTGTAAAAATATGATTGGTGGTTAGCTTCAGTATAAGCAGAGAACGGCAACCCACTCCACTTTTTCACCTGGAAAATGCCATGGACAGAGGAGCCTGGTGGGCTACAGTCCATGGGGTCACGAAGAATCAGACATGACTGAGTGACTAACATTTTCATTTTCAAGTATTCCAATAATAATAAAGAAAAAATCTTTTATCAAAAGAAAAGGAAATGTGATAACTTATTGTTGATAGTTTTAAAAATATTTCCCAGATCTTTATAATTCTTTTGTTTTTACATTTCATGGGACTTTTTGTTTTAAATTGAAGTAAAGTTGATTTACAATATTGTATTAATTTCTGCCTTATAGCAATTCAGTTTTACATACACATATATTCTTTTCTATTAGAGTTAATCACAGGAGATTGAGTATATTTCCTGCAATATACTGCAGGACCTTGTTGTTTATCCATTCTACATACACTAGTTTACACCTGCAAACCTCAAATTCCCACTCCATCTATCCTCCACTGTATCTTCTTTTGGCAGCTACTAGTCTGTTCTCCACCGACTTGATGGACGTGAGTTTGAGTGAACTCCAGGAGATGGTGATGGACAGGGAGGCCCGGAGTGCTGCGATTCATAGCGTGGCAAAGAGTCGGACACGACTGAGCAACTGAACTGAACTGAGTCTGTTCTCCATGTCTGTGAGTCTGTTTCTGTTTTGTAGATAAGTTCATTTGTGACATAGTTTAGGTTCCACATATAAGTAATATCAAATGGTATTTGTCTTTTTCTGAGTTACTTCACTTAGTATATTAATTTCTAGTTGCATCCATGTTGCTGAAAATGGCATTATTTATTTTTATGGCTGAATAGTATTTCATTGTATATATGTACCACATCTTCTTTATCCATTCATTTTTGATGGACATTTAGGTTGTTTATCATGGTTCATTGTATTTCTTTACTTATTTATGGTATTATTCTATTTCATTAAAATTTTCAATACATATTTTTGGATATGTTTACATATGCTTTATATTTATTCATGTGCATATATCTTATATTTAGTTTGCTTTATAAGCACATTTAATGATGCTTTCTCTGTGATTTTATTCTAATATATCGATGTGTTATTTTCTTCAAATATCACTTTTATGAGTTCACTGAACATCTTAATATATAAATTTACTTCATTCCCAATGTTTGGAACTACCCACTCCAGTATTCTGGCCTAGATAATTCCATGGGTCCATCTTTAATTATCAACATACAGAGATATCTAATATTTTTAATAACTAAATTTATATAACTTTAAACTTTCTTTATAATTAGTACCACTTAATACCTAGAGCCAGACATCCTGGAATGTGAAGTCAAGTGGGCCTTAGAAAGCATCACTATGAACAAAGCTAATGGAGGTGGTGGAATTCCAGTTGAGCTCTTTCAAATCCTGAAAGATGATGCTGTGAAAGTACTGCCAGGAAATTTGGAAAACTCAGCAGTGGCCACAGGACTGGAAAAAGTCAGTTTTCATTCCAATCCCAAAGAAA
Organism: Bos taurus; assembly: GCF_002263795.3. Classification (NCBI taxonomy): domain Eukaryota; kingdom Metazoa; phylum Chordata; class Mammalia; order Artiodactyla; family Bovidae; genus Bos; species Bos taurus. The sequence continues at coordinate 58,280,310 of NC_037332.1, forward strand.
GGCAATGCCAAAGAATGCTCAAACTACTGCACAATTGCACTCATCTCACACGCTAATAAAGTAATGCTCAAAATTCTCCAAGCCGGGCTTCAGCAATATGTGAACCGTGAACTTCCAGATGTTCAAGTTGGTTTTAGAAAAGGCAGAGGAACTAGAGATCAAATTGCCAACATCTGCTGGATGATGGAAAAAGCAAGAGAGTTCCAGAAAAACATCTATTTCTGCTTTATTGACTATGCCAAAGCCTTTGACTGTGTGGATCACAATAAACTGTGGAAAATTCTGAAAGAGATGGGAATACCAGACCACCTGATCTACCTTCTGAGAAATCTGTATGCAGGTCAGGAAGCAACATTTAGAACTGGACATGGAACAACAGACTGGTTCATAATAGGAAAAGGAGTACGTCAAGGCTGTATATTGTCGCCCTGCTTATTTAACTTACATGCAGAGTACATCATGAGAAATGCTGGGCTGGAAGAAGCACAAGCTGGAATCAAGATTGCTGAGAGAAATATCAGTCACCTCAGATATGCAGATGACACCACCCTTATGGCAGAAAATGAAGAGGAACTAAAGAGCCTCTTGATGAAAGTGAAAGAGGAGAGTGAAAAAGTTGGCTTAAAACTCAACATTCAGAAAATGAAGATCATGGTATCACCTCATGGGAAATAGATAGGGAAACAGTGTCAGACTTTATTTTTTGGGGCTCCAAAATCACTGCAGATGTTGACTGCAGCCATGAAAGTAAAAGATGCTTACTCCTTGGAAGAAAAGTTATGACCAACCTAGATAGCATATTCAAAAGCAGAGACATTACTTTGCCAACAAAGGTCCATCTAGTCAAGGCTATGGTTTTTCCAGTGGTCATGTATGGATGTGAGAGTTGGACTGTGAAGCAAGCTGAGCGCCAAAGAATTGATGCTTTTGAACTGTGGTGTTGGAGAAGACTCTTGAGAGTCCCTTGGACTGCAAGGAGATCTAACCAGTCCATTCTAAAGGAGATCAGCCTTGGGATTTCTTTGGAAGGAATGATGCTAAACCTGAAACTCCAGTACTTTGGCCACCTCATGCGAAGAGTCGACTCATTGGAAAAGACTCTGATGCTAGAGGGGTTGGGGGCAGGAGGAGAAGGGGATGACAGAGGATGAGATGGCTGGATGGCATCACTGACTCAATGGGCGTGTGTCTGAGTGAGCTCCGGGAGTCGGTGATGGACAGGGAGGCTTGGCGTGCTGTGATTCATGGGGTCGCAAAGAGTCAGACACAACTGAGCAACTGAACTGAACTGAGCTGAACTGAATAATTAGTAAGTTTAGAAACTTATTTATATTTCTTCTATTTATGATAAAAATTATTTCTCTAAATTTCCTATATAAATATTTTTGCACATATAACCACTTATATACATGACATTCTTAGTTTTAGGTAGAAACATTTTTTCAATTTATGGCTTTGGTATATTTTTTTTACCAGATGTGTTAAAAATATTTGTAATCTCAGTGTGGGAAAATAAATCATTAGAATGAATGTGATTTGGTGGATAACCTTCATAGATTGTTTTAGAAAAAAAACTCAGCATTTTTCTTTGTACCAGAAAGAGTTCTTTCAACTACAGAAAAATAGATGATCAGTAGACAGTTCAGTTCACAATTTTGTTTGCCTTAGTCTAAGAGGACATCTGTAGAGGGTCCTGGGAAGAATTTCCTCCAATTACAATTATAGGAATCAGAAAATAAATGAAAAACCAACTCCACTGCAGTAACGACAACCCTCTCCACTACTGAGAGGGTGAGAGAGACCTTAAGAAAAAAGCTAGGGGTGTGCACATAGACACAATTCCAAATAAACTGGCCCAAACCTCATTGAATTCTCTTTCTTCTTTTGTACACTACAACACTATCACTTTTTTTTTTAAACAATTTCTAAAACACCCTTGTTAATTTATCCTGTCAACACTTATTGAGAACTTATTTTATATTCTGTACCCTATGTCTCTTCAGGTAATGGTGGCTTTATCCCAAAATGAAAGGCTACTTTTATGTGAATGCAGGGCAGACCACAACTTGTGATGACTCAGCCAAATAGCATTTGAGAGACACTGTCCAACTTCAGGGACAATGTCTTATATTTATGACACATGAAAGAATTTAGCCAAATGACTGGCATTTCATACAGGTGGCCTTCTCTAGAATTCAGTAGGCAGAGGGCAAACACTCCTGTGGCTTGAGTATGAATTACACATATACACATTTGGGAGTTGCAAATAAGTCTGTTTTCTTTTTCACCAGGGAAGATTGGGATGAGATTCAAGATTTATAGAATTTTTTGTGCTGAACAAAATTTTCTATTAAGTAGCAAAGCAATTGAGTTTCCCATTTGTTATAAAACACTGAAGTGGTTCTAACTTCAGTTGTTAGTGTGAGTTCTGGGCTTCCCTGGTGGCTAAGGCAGTAAAGAATCCATTTGCAATGCAGGAGATCTGAGTTCAGTCTCAGGATCCTGTAGAGAAGGGAATCGCTGCCCAGTCCAGTACTCTTGCCTGGAGAATCCCATGGACAGAGGAGCCTGGCAGGGTCACATGAAAGGCAGAAGTGACTAAACAACTAAGCATGCACACATAGGAGTTCCAGCTAGACGAAATAGACAGACTTTCCAAAATTCTCGTCGTTTCAAAGTCTACTTTGAAGTGAATTCACTGGCAAAAGGGAAGATATAGGGGGATGGACTAATTGGATTCTATTAGCTGGTCAAGTTTAAGAGTTACACCTGGAAGACATCTGGGAAGATGAAGAGATTAACAACTTCTGAGAAAACTGCCTCTCATTGCTGCTGCTGCTGCTAAGTCACTTGAGCCGTGTCCGACTCTGTGCGACCCCACAGACAGCAGCCCACCAGGCTCCCCCATCCCTGGGATTCTCCAGGCAAGAACACTGGAGTGGGTTGCCATTTCCTTCTCCAATGCATGAAACTGAAAAGTGTAAGTGAAGTTGCTCAGTCGTGTCTGACCCTCAGTGACACCATGGACTGCAGCCTTCCAGGCTCCTCTGTCCATGGGATTTTCCAGGCAAGAGTCCTGGAGTGGGGTGCCATTGCCTTCTCCAGCCTCTCATTATTTCTTCCCAAATAATACAAAAATGGCAAAGTGAATTCTACACCAGAGGTGGACAAACATTTTCTGCAAAAGGTCAGATAGTAAACATTTTCACCTTTTTGGGCCCTAAAGGTGTCTTTTAAATACTCAACTCTGCCATAAAAGTAGACGTAGATATCATGCAAATAGTGAGATATACAATCTTTTTTTATAAGAACCAGTGTGGGTAGATTCTACCCTCAGGCCTTAAGTTTCTGTGTCTTGCTCCAGAATGTGGGCCTTACTCCTAAGTAGCTTTTCCAGTGTTCAGCTAGAATCCTATCATTGAGGAGACATTTATTCACAAGGGCTGTTTACTTTGGCTGGGCCAAAAGTCCAAGCCCAGTGACTGCTTCAGTTCAGTTCAGTTCAGTCGCTCAGCCATGTCCGACTCTTTGCGACCCCATGAATTGCAGCACAGCCAGACCTCCCTGTCCATCACCAACTCCAGGAGTTCACTCAAACCCACGTCCATTGAGTCGGTGATGCCATCCAGCCATCTCACCCTCTGTCGTCCCCTTCTCCTCCTGCCCCCAATCCCTCCAAGCATCAGTCTTTTCCAACGAGTCAACTCTTGGCATGAGGTGGCCAAAGTACTGCTTAGCCTCTACTATCTCTGTCGAATGCTCAGCATTATCACCGGTGAACATGGATTAAACTTTCCCTACATGTGTTTAGTCAGTTGCTCAGCCAAGGACACAAGAGGAACTCGTGTCCAGATTCCAGTTCAATGCAGGCCTGACTGGAGGATACTGACCATTTCAGCTGAGCTGATCTTGACAACTAAACTCAGAGAGACAGTCATGTTGAGCTTAGTCTCTGTCTCATAATGTGAACTGAACTAGTGCTAATTGTGGAGTCCATTTACATAATTTCCCTTTTATAGAGGGAAATTTGAGCTGCTTGTCAAAAATTTTCTCATATACTCAATTCAGTTTCATGATTATTTAAGAAAGAAAATATGGTTTCAAACTCCTTTTCTGACAGAGATGGAAGCAAAAGTACTAATTTTTGTTTTATTCTTTTTGTTTTTATGTGTACATGTGTGTATGAGTGCTAACACGCTATTGTTATACAGGTGTGGTTTAAAAATTTCACCTGTTTCTTGAAGTAAACTCTCGTATATTTTGTGGATCATTTTTGTTTTCAGATGTTTGATATTTATTTTCATGTTTGGCTTACAATATGATTTAGTTGACAAGCCTATTTTGAGTTCTTTTATTTTAATGTTTATCTTGTTAATACTTTAAACAAAGATGAAATATTTCTTCCTATATGTCACATGTTTCAGCATATTTATTGAGTGTGATTGTGAAAATTCCTCAGTTGTGTCTGACTCTTTGTGATCCTATGGACTGTAGAGCCCAGCAGGCTTCTCTGTTCATGGAATGTTCCAGGCAAGAATATTGGAGTGGGTTGCCATTTTCTTCTCCAGAGTGTATTTATTATACAAATGCAAGTTAAAGGAGTCCAGCAAAACTATTGTTCTGAAATTTTCCCAGGAATCATAGATAATATATTTAACATGGTATACAATTCTTTTTTTGAATAATATTAGAAAAACGTAGTGAGAGGTGAAGGAAGATTTTGTTTCTGAGAAATTCTCATGTTCTTTTAATGACATAAATCATTTTGATTGAGATTACAGAGAGGGATAAGTAATTTGTTCTAAGTAGTTTCACAATTAGGATTTCCAGAGAAAAATGTTTAAGCAAGCAATACATTATTTTTATCTGATGGTTTAAATCCAGTATGCTCTTAATTGTGTAAGAAAAATGCAATTTTTTTGATTATGTCACTGACAGCTTGTTTCACCTGCTTGTTCTTCAAAGTATAAATAACAGGGTTCAACAGCGGGGCAACAGATGTAGTGAGCACAGACACCCCTTTGTTAATGTCCACCTCTTCTTTGGCTGAAGGCTTGATGTAGATAAAAATACAGCTGCCATAGGTAATGGAAACAACAATCATGTGAGAAGAACAGGTGGAAAAAGCTTTTCTTCTCTGTGATGCAGAGGGAAATCTTAGAATTGTCCTGATGATATACATGTAAGAAAGAACAACCCCTATCAATGTAATGATGAATGTCACCACTGCACAAATTATAACTATCTGTTCAATGAACCATGTATCTGAGCATGAGATCTTAAAAAGAGGAGCTGCATCACAGCCAAAATGATCAATGGCATTGGAGTCACAGAATTCTAGCTGGAGGCCCATACTGAGTGGTGTGATGATGATCATCAGCCCAGAGATCCAGCAGCAGAACACAAGGATGGTGCAGACTCTACCATTCATGATGGTCATGTAATGAAGGGGTTTACAGATGGCCACATATCGGTCATAAGACATGGCTGCCAGGAGAAAAAACTCTGTGGCCCCAAAAAGTCCAATGAAAAATATTTGACTAGCACAGGCGTTATAAGTAATGGAATTGTCCCCACTTGATATGCTATACAGGAATCTGGGAATACAGACCGTTGTGAATGAGATTTCTAAGAAGGAGAAGTTTCTAAGAAAAAAATACATAGGTGTTTTAAGATGAGAATCCAGGAATGTTAGAATGATAATAGTCAGATTTCCAGTAATGCTCAGCAGGTAAGTAAGAAACAAGAAGACGAAAACAAGAACTTGCAGCTGTGGGTCCTCTGTAAGTCCCAACAAGATGAATGTTGTTATGACTGTATGATTTCTCATGACCACCTTTGATGTTTTAGGTAATCTATATGTAAAAAGTCTAAGAGAAGGTATCCAAATAGATAAAAAAAAGTAATTTAAAAAAATCAATGGAATAGAAAACAGAAACAAGAGACAAGATGAATATAATCAAAAGCTGATTCATGGAGAGGATTAATAACGTGGATAAAACTGTCATTGAGACTGATCTTGAAAGAAAAAAAAGATGGAATTTATCAGAAATGTGAGGTATGGCATCAATATAAGTTATACAGCTATTGAAAAGATAAAAATGTCATGTTTTGAAAAAATTTGCTAAATGGATTCAGCAACTTGAATGAATGAGTGAATTCTACGAAAAATACAATTTATTAAAGTTAATGCAAGATTAAATATCTAACCTATATAGTTCTATTTTTAACATTAAAGTAAACAAGTGAAAAGTAAAAGTGTTAGTCACACAATTGTGTCAACTCTTTGCAATCCCATGGACTGTAGCCCACCAGCCTCCTCTGTTCATGAAAGTCTCCAGGTAAGAATACTGGAGTGAGTAGCCATTTCCTTCTCCAGGGGATATTCCCAACCCAGGGATTGAACCCAGATCTCCTGCTTTGCAGGCAGATTCTTTAACATCTGAGTCATCAGGGAAGCCCAAAGTAACCAAATACATATTTAAATTATTCTACAAAGAGAACTGCAGCCTCAGATGGCTTAATTGTAGTTTCCTACTGAACATTTAAAAACAAATAGGGAAATACCATACTATACAAATCCTTTGAAACATCTGTTGAAAGCAAAATTCATAACATAATCTGATGGAACTGACACTGTATATAGACAAAATATGATAATCATAATGAAAAGGAGAAAAGTAAAGGATAACAATTTTTTCTGTAACATGCTACCTCCAGTGGCAAAATATTATATCAAAGTGGCGTGTGAAATGTTCAATGCATAGATTATAATTTACAGATCACACACAAACTTTTAAGAAATGATATGGTAAAAAAGCATTCTATAAATTAAAATGGAACACTAAACTATTCAATTGAAGGCAGGAAAGTAGAGACAAAAGAATGAACAGCAATGGGAACAAAGAACAATCAACTAACAAAATGATAGAAGTCCAAACATAAATGATGATACACTGCCTATAACTGATCAAAACATATCATGGTAATCAAAAGAGATTATAAGAACAATTAAGAAAATTAATTTTCTGAATGCTATATACAAGCACTCCACTTCAAATATAATAACATGTATAGATTAAAAATAAAAGAGTAGAAAAATTATATCATCCAAAGCATAATCAAGAGAATGCTGGAGTGCATATTGCCACCAAAGAAAATTAACAAGCATACAAAAGAAAATTACATACTGATAATTGAGTCAAATAACCAAGAACATAGATTCTAATTATTTATGTATCTAATAATGTATCAAAATATATGAAGAATAAACTGGCTACAGGCTTCTAAAGTGGCACCAGTGGTAAACAGCCTGCCTGACAATGCAGGAGATTTTAGAGATACAGGTTTGATCCCTGGGTCTGGAGGATCCCCTGGAAGAGCACACAGCAACCTACTCTTGTATTCTTGCCTGGAGAATCCCCATGGATGAGGAACCTGGTGGTCTATAATCCATAGGGTCGCAAAGAGTCAGACACTACTGAAGCGACAGAACAGCACAAACTGCCATAAATGAAAGATGAAATAGATAAATTAGCAATTATAGTTGGAGATTCTCTTACTAATTAATTGATAGAATTGACTGAAAATCCACAGACATATACAAGAACTAAATGCATCTTCAGTCGATTCCATATAACTGACATAAAAATGAACACAACAAAAAATGAACTTGAAATAGATTATAGACCTAACAAAAAATTATCTGCCTTTAGAAAGACATTTTTTAAAAAGTGAAAATTAAAGCCACATAGACTTGTCCAAGGAAAAGTCTAATTTCAAACCCTCTAAGTCTGATCTGCTGCTGCTATTGCTGCTGCTAAGTCGCGTCAGTCGTGTCTGACTCTGTGCAACCCCATGGACCGCAGCCCACCAGGCTCCCCCATCCCTGGGATTCTCCAGGCAAGAACACTGGAGTGGGTTACCATTTCCTTCTCCAATGCATGAAAATGAAAAGTGAAAGTGAAGTTGCTCAGTCGTGTCTGACTTAGCGACTCCATGGACTGCAGCCTACCAGGCTTCTCCATCCATGGGGTTTTCCAGGCAAGAGTACTGGAGTGGGGTGCCATTGCCTTCTCCAAGTCTGATCTAGATGCCCCCAAAAATTGAATATTGAAGTCAGAATATGATAGGATGCACTCTTCGTGCAGATATAACTTTGGGGATTATCAGCCTAAGTGAAGTCACCTTATTTAGGACAGCCTCTTAGAGAGAGGGTGAAATGAAAGAAAGGATTGCCTAGAGAAGACATTGTTCAGTCACTAAGTCATGTCTGACTCTCTGCAACCCCATGGATTGTAGCATGCCAGGCTCCTTTGTCCTCCATCATCTGCTGGAGGTTGCTTAAATCAATGTCCATTGAGACGATGATGCTATTTAATCATCTCAGACTCTGCCATCCCCTTCTCCTTTTGCCTTCCATCTTTCTCATCATCAGGGTCTTTTCCAATGAGTCATCTGCACAAGGAGACCAAAGTATTGGAGCTTCAGCTTCAGCATCAGTCCTTCCAATGAATATTCAGGGTTTATTTCCTTTAGGATTGACTGGTTTGATCTCCTTGCAGGCCAAGGGATTCTAAAGAGTGTTCTGCAGCACCAAATATGACATATCAACTCTGTCCCTAAGAATTTACTATGAGGATAAAAAAAATATATATATATATATATTTCACAGAAAAACTTGATAATTGGATTTTTATTCAAAATAACTAAAAGTGGAATGCAATATAAAGAAGCATCAAGAGATTATAAATAAACAAATTGTGATATTTATAAACATGCAATGTTACATAGCATTATATATCTTGATTTCAGTAGTGGTTATGAGGATACATATATAGATTTTTCATAATTCACTAGAATGTTACATATGTAGGTTTTATATACAATGCATACAATTGATTAAAGAAGACTAGTCATGGAGTAAGAGAAGATATTTGCAAAAACTCTCAAAGACAGAACGCAGCATTTATAAAACTCTACTACAAATCAATAAGACAAAACCAAGCCTAATAAAAATTAGACAAGTTTCTTCAAAAAAGAGGACATCTAAATACCAGTGCACATATGAAATGTAATCTTTTTAGGGTTTAGGGAAAAGGAAATTAAATTCACAACTAGTGTACAACTATGAGGATGCTGCTCCTGCTGCTGCTGCTAAGTTGCTTCAGTTGTGTCCAACTTTGTGTGACCCCATAGATGGAAGCCCACCAGGCTCCCCCGTCCCTGGGATTCTCCAGGCAAGAGTACTGGAATGGGTTGCCATTTCCTTCTCCCATGCATGAAAGTGAAAACTGAAAGGGAGGTTGCTCAGTCGTGTCCGACTCTTAGTGACCCCATGGACTGCAGCCTACCAGGCTCTGTGGTCCATGGGATTTTCCAGGCAAGAGTACTGGAGTGGGGTGCCATTGCCTTCTCCAAACTATGAGGATAACTAACATTAAATGGATGGACCATACCAAGTATCTTTAAGAATGTATTGTAATCTTAGTTGGTGTGTACATTTTTAAAGACACTATCAAAACTTTTTGAATATGTTTATTAAGTTGAATGTCCAGATATATATGAAACAGGATATTATTATTCTAGGTATTTGCCCAATAGAAATGCATACATATGTACTCCAAGTAAATGAATGTTTAAGAAAATTCAAAGTGGCATTGTTTTTAATAATCCAAAAGCTCAAAACACTAAAATGACCTCCAATGATAGAATCAATTTTTAAATTGTAATTATATTCATAAAATGGAAGAGTAAAACAATGACAGTAATAATAATACTGCTACATGCAATAGCATGGAGAGTTCTAACAAAATTTTGAGTGAAGAAGGAAGACATAAAAGAATTCCATTCACAGTAATTTCAAAGATAAGCACAGCAAATCTATGGAGTTAGAAACCAGGATATCATGGAGAAGGAAATGGCAACCCACTCCAGTATTCTTGGATGGGGAAGTCCATGGACAGGGGACCCTGGAGGGCTATGGGGTTGCAAAGAGTAGGACACAACTGAAGGCCTGAGCACATGTTGTTAGAAACAAATATGAGAACTCATTGTCCTGTGTTAAGGCAAACATTGTGATTTGCAAAAGTGGAAAACAATGCCACTCCTCACCTTTTTCATTTTGGGAAATATAAAAAATTTACATTAAAAAAGAAGAAGTCAGGACAGTAACTCTATTCAGGTAGCAGCATGAAGGTCTAGGTATATCTACAGCTTATAAGGTACTCTTAATGCTCTATTTCTATCCACAGCAGTGGGCCCATGACATTTGTTAACTTTTCTGTAATGTTAAACTATGGGAAACCTTTATGCTGCTGCTGCTAAGTCACTTCAGTTGTGTCGGACTCTGTGCGACCTCATAGATGGCAGCCCACCAGGCTCTGCCATCCCTGGGATTCTCCAGGCAAGAACACTGGAGTGGGTTGCCATTTCCTTCTCCAGTGCATGAAAGTGAAAAGTAAAAGTGAAGTCGCTCAGTTGTGTCTGACTCCTCACGACCCCATGGACTGAAGCCTACCAGGCTCCTCCATCCATGGGATTTTCCAGGCGAGAGTATTGGAGTGGGGTGCCATGCCTTCTCCAGAAACCTTTATAATTTTTAGAAAATCAAGGCGAACTCTGAAATTTGGCCATATTACCTGACATTGTAGTATTCTATAACACTGCTTTATTTCTACAGTTTTCCTCAATGCTTAATTCAGAAAACCTTTTAAAAAATACATCTGGACTATTGTAGTATGATTTCACACAGGTTATATTCACATAGATAGGGTTAACATCCACTCAATCACTGAATGTCAAAGATCATACCATTTAAAGAAGCTAAAGGGAATGGCAACCCACTCCAGTATGCTTGCCTGGGAAATCCCTTGGACAGAGGAGCCAGGCGGGCTACAGTCCATGGGGTCACAAAGAGTCGGACAGGACTGAGTGAACACACATACCATTTAAGTGAAGCTTTAAAATAATAAATTCTTCTGGTCAGCATATATGTGCATGTATTCAGTGTAACACTGAAAGTGTTAAGAGTGTTAGTTGCTCAGTTGTGTCCAACTCTTTGTGACCCTGTGAACTATAGCCTGCCAGGCTCCTCTGTCCATGGGATTCTCCAGGCAAGTATACTGGAATGGTTTGCCATTCCCTTCTCCAGGGGATTTTCCCAAACCAGAGATTGAACCAGTATTTGCTGCACTGGCAGGCAGGTTCTTTACCACTGAGCCACCAGGGAAGCCTAGGGACTTCCTCAGATCTACAGAATTTTTCATCTGATGGGCTCAGGCCCATGGCCAGCAATTTTTCCCCATCCAGAGCCACATTCTGCTCCACTGTTAATTCCTTGTAAAAGGTCATCAAGCAAAGAAAAAAACAGAGATGCTTTAACCTACTTTGGACAGGAGAATTTTCAGTCATGTCACTGATATCTAAAGCATGGCAAGTTTTATGAAGAAGGAAAACAAAGTTCAGAGAGGGAGAGTGAATTCTTCAAGGTCATACAAATGGCTAGCAGGCATCTTTCTATGAAATAGAGGAAATACACTCTTTCCTAAAATCAAGGTACATTCTATGCCCTCAGGCCAAATAACCAGATCTTTTCCATCACAGAAGTAGCATTCCCTTCTCCAGAAAAGGAACTGTTTTTTTTTTCCCCCCAAATTTTGAATAGAAAAAAAATACTTATTTGAAAAATATGCAAATACTTACACTTTAGTCTTTCATTCAGGCTTCAGATTTTTTTTCTCCCCACATAGTCTCACAATTAAACCAGTTATTAGTAGTGACATAGATGTAGTCTAGTGATTCTTTTCCACTTAACACTCACTCAAAGATAGCAATGAAAATGCATGAACAAGTTATATCCTTTTTTATATCCCTGTGCCTAACATTTATCATGAATGACAAAAATCAGTCTAAATTTAAAAATGACCTATTTCCACAAATTATAGATAGAAGGAAAGATTAGTAAACAGGCCAAGGAAAACAAAAATTGTCTTTCATTCTTGCAAAGTTGATGGCCTGACCCAACAATTTAACATGGAATGATTCCCTGAAGTTTCACCACAGATATGATTGAGGATGCTTTTTGTATATGGTCAACCTGTAACAGGTAAGATTAACTATGCTAAAAAAATGTGTCCTTGGTGACCATGCTCCAAAGTCACTAATGAATGTAAAATATTCATATAGGAAAAAACAAAGCAAAACAAAAGTTAACTAATGCACCTAGGAATTGGGACAGTGTCCTTGGAGACTGGAAAGATGTATTAATAACATCAAGGTCATGTTATTATGTGTTATGAGGATACTAAAGGTTATGTGTCATGAGGATACTAAATCTTTGCTAAAATGATGAACCAAGTAACATTTTGTTCATGTTAATGCACATTTTGTAATCGCTAATAACATGTCATAATTTGCATATATTTATCAGTAATGTTTGAACATAATATTACTACCCTTTCACTGTTGTTGAAGTAATTCCTTATGCTTTCTTGAGATATTTGCATATATTCAGGATATTAAGTCTGTGCAAATCTCATATGTAATAAATCCTTTTTCACAGTTTGTTATTTAATATTTAATGCAATTTGTGGTGATGGTACACAGAAAATTTGGTTAAATCACAGTAAAATCATTTACCTTTTTTGTTTGTTTGTTTCTGAATCTATTATTATGTGAAAGGCTTTAATAGTCCTAACCATGCCATATACTTACTTATATTTTCTTCCAATTATTTTATTTACTTTAATATCTGCATCCAACATCCAGAAGGTAATAACCAGGAGGTATTGACAAATATGTAGAAAGAACATACAGTGAAATAGGAGGGACAAACAGCTGGTGAGCATGGTATCATGGAAGTCAAGTGTAAAGTGTTTCCTATGCCATGAGGTTTTGATACATTGACTATTAATTTTCCCCCTTTTTTTATATGTGACTGATTTGGCATTACAATTCTTTTATAGAGCTTCCCTTTTTCGTGATGCATTCATATTCACATCACTATCCATAGCATTATTTATATTTACAGTGGTGGCACTATGCATCCTTTCTCAAAATGCTCTGATTCTTTGTTTCTATGGTAGTTTTTCTTTTCAGTCAGATCAGATCAGATCAGATCAGTCGCTCAGTCGTGTCCGACTCTTTGCGACCCCATGAATCGCAGCACGCCAAGCCTCCCTGTCCATCACCAACTCGCGGAGTTCACAGACTCACGTCCATCGAGTCAGTGATGCCATCCAGCCATCTCATCCTCTGCCGTCCCCTTCTCCTCCTGCCCCGAATCCCTCCCAGAATCAGAGTCTTTTCCAATGAGTCAACTCTTTGCATGAGGTGGCCAAAGTACTGGAGTTTCAGCTTTAGCATCATTCCCTCCAAAGAACACTCAGGACTGATCTCCTTTAGAATGGACTGGTTGGATCTCCTTGCAGTCCAAGGGACTCTCAAGAGTCTTCTCCAACACCACAGTTCAAAAGCATCAATTCTTTGGCGCTCAGCCTTCTTCACAGTCCAACTCTCACATCCATGCATGACCACAGGAAAAACCATAGCCCTGACTAGACAAACCTTTGTTGGCAAAGTAATGTCTCTGCTTTTGAATATGCTATCTAGGTTGGTCATAACTTTCCTTCCAAGGAGTAAGCGTCTTTTAATTTCGTAGCTGCAGTCACCATCTGCAGTGATTTTGGAGCCCAGAAAAATAAAGTCTGACACTGTTTCCACTGTTTCTCCATCTATTTCCCATGAAGTGGTGGGCCCGGATGCCATGATCTTCGTTTTCTGAATGTTGAGTTTTAAGCCAACTTTTTCAGTCTCTACTTTCACCTTCATCAAGAGGCTTTTTAGTTCCTCTTCACTTTCTGCCATAAGGGTGGTGTCATCTGCATATCTGAGGTTATCGATATTTCTCCCGAAAATCTTGATTCTAGCTTGTGTTTCTTCCAGCCCAGTGTTTCTCATGATGTACTCTGCATATAAGTTAAATAAACAGGTGACAATATACAGCCTTGACGAACTCCTTTTCCTATTTGGAACCAGTCTGTTGTTCCACGTCCAGTTCTAACTGTTGATTCCTGACCTGTATAGAGGTTTCTCAAGAGGCAGGTCAGGTGGTCTGGTATTCCCATCTCTTTCAGAATTTTCCACAGTTTATTGTGATCCACACAGTCAAAGGCTTTGGCATAGTCTTTTCAGTACTCTTGTACAAATTTGGCCTTTAAGAAGGCTTCTATGTCATTTTGGAATTATCTCCTTAATCTTAGAGCATTGTAATGCTGTCAAAATGTTTGGATCTTTCAAAAGACAAACCTGGAATATAACACATTAAGAAACCATTGTTTTATACTGTTGCCTCTAATTTTTCTACTGAATTATTTTCCTATCATATTTAATTCTCCCTTTCTGTTTTTCCTGTAGTGATATTCTCAACATTAATATAAGTTTGACCAATGCTAAAATCCACACAAAAAGAAATTAGAATTACTCAGTCAATACCACCAATGATAACATCCAAACTAAATGCAGTTACAAATGTATTTGTAATCCTTTTACAGAGAGTCAATGATAAGAATGTGAAGATTTTAAGTTACACACTACATTATTTTTGTTTTTTTGCTTTTTACCTTTGTGATTTTTTATTCACTCTGAAATACTGTCATTTCTTTTGATTTTATTTATGTTCAATTTTATTGTTTATGTTACTTTAAAGTTTAATGCATATAAAACAATGGTATGGTTGAAAAATAAAATTTTATTTAAAAGGTAATCTTATGGCATTAAAACATGTATAATATCATATAAGAAATGAATCACCATTCCAGGTTCGATGCAGGATACAGGAAGCTGGGGGCTGGTGCATTGGGATGACCCAGAGGGATGGTATGGGGAGGGAGATGGGAGAGGGGTTTAGGATTGGGAACACGTATACACCCGTAGCAGATGCATGTCTATGTATGACAAAACCAATACAATATTGTAAATTAAAAAAATAATAATAATAAAAATAAATAAAAGGTATTCTTATAAAGGTTCATGAGATCATTTCTTGACAAAGTTTTTTGCATGTATGGTATAAATATATCAATATTTCAATCATATATTTATTTACTCAAAAAATGTTGAGCGTTTGGATCCTAGGTATAGTTTGAGGCATTCAATATCTGGCTAGCTAGGCGGCTCTCATCTACATATTATCTAGTGATTTATTTATTTAGTTGGAAGTACTGCATAACAGTTAACAAGCTACAGTTAGATCTTATTACAGCCCTGTCTTCATAAACTCTGAACTTTGTCATAGTGTGAGCAAGAAAAATAATGTCTCTAAGCCTCAATTTTTTTCAAAAGTAAAAAAGAAAAGTTTGTAATTATGTGTACCTTGCTTTATATGATGATTAAATATTATAAACACAATTAACACAGTAATTCATGCATAGTAAATGTTCAACACACAATGGGCATATTATAATAATTAGTAATACTTCAAAATGTTAAATTGAGGGTGCACATCCCAGATGGTACTAGTGGTAAAAAACCCACCTGCCAATGCAGGAGACAAAAGAGATGTGGTTTGGATCCCTAGGTCAGGAAGATCCCTTGGAGGAAGGCATGACAACCCACTCCAGTATTCTTGTCTGGAGAATCCCACAGAGTTCCCTGTTGGGCTATGGTCCATAGGGTCGCAAAGAGTCGGACACTACTGAAGTGACTTAGCATGCATGCATTTACATCCTTAAATCCGCTGAAGAAAATATTTATTTCTAAATCATAATATTATGCAGAAATACTAATTTTTTCCTTAATATTGAATAGAGTTGTTTCAGAAATATAAGTAGGAGTAGTTTGTGGTAGGTACCCATATGCTCTTCTCCTAGTGATAATTCACATATTGGAAAAAATAAACAAAAAATTATCTTGGGTATGTTGACATATATGTGTTATATATGATAGAAAATAATCTGCTAATTTGCAATGTTTACATAAATTTTCCTTTTTAGAAATATTTTGGTCTGCTCACATTTTTGAACTATCTTAGTGATGCAATAGCTTCAATTTATTATCTTGAATAGTCTTTAAAAATTCATTTGAAAAAATAAAAGCCTGTTAAAATTCTAATCTTAAAAATGGATTATTCTTCATCTCAGTAGCCATTAATGAGTTCTTCTTCTTCAGATCCATAGTTGGGTTGTATGTGCATCAGCTTGGTTGTATTGGATCTTTATTGCTGTGCGTGGGCTTTCTCCAGTTGTGGCAAGTGGGGATACTGTTCCTTGCAGTTCATAGGCTTCACATTGTGGTGGCTTTGCTTGTTGCAGAGCATAGGCTGTAGGCACATGGGCTTCAACAGTTGCAGCACATGGGCTCAGTAGTTGATGCATACAGGCTCTAGGGCATGCAGGCTTCAGTACTTGCAGTGCACAGGCTCAGCATTTGTTGCTCACAGGCTCTAGAGCACAGATTCAGTGGTTGTGGCACCCAGGCTTAGTTACTCTGTGGCATGTGGAATCTTCCTGGCGAGGGATCAAACCAGTGTCCCTTACATTGGAAGGTGAATTCCTAATCATAGTACAACCAGGGAAGTTCTTAAGTCCAAAATCTAACTGTTAACAGGCTCTGGGCTTCCCTGGTGGCTTAGATGGTAAAGAGTCTGCTTGCAATGCAGGAGACCAGAGCTTGATCCCTGGGTTGGGAAGATTCCCCAGAGAATGGAATGGTTACCAACTCCAGTATTCTTGCTGGGAGAATTCCATGGACAGAGGAGTCTGGTGGGCTACATACAGTCCATGGGGTTGCACTGAGTTGGAAACTACTGAGTGCCTAACAAGTTCCCCCATTGCTATGCTTCTGCTCCATTAGTCATACTCTTTTCATCCTGGGCTACTGGAGATTCTGAAAACCTGCAATTACAAATACATTTGTCCCATCCAAATCATCACACACATCAATACTAGTATTTGATATAGTAGTATACTAGTATTTACTTAGATTAATATTTACTGATTAGGTATGGGCTTCCCAGTGGTACAGAATCTGCCTGTCAATGTAAGAGATGTAGGAGACGGGGTTAGGAAGATTCCCTGGAGGAGGAAATGACAACCCACTCCAGTATTTTTGCTTGAAAAATCTCATGGACAGGGAAGCATGGTGGGCTACAGTCCATGGGATCACAAAGAGTCAGACATGAGCACATATACAAACACACACACAATTAGGTGTATGAGTGCTTACTGAGGACGTGAGGATGTAAGCAATGTGACAAGAAAACAGTAATTTTTCACCATCACAGAGCTGCATCTGGCAAGTGGTGTTAGACTCTGGCTATCTGTAACTGGGTGGAGATTGTGATGACCTTTTCTGTGTTTTTTTTTTTTTTTTTTTTATTCTCATGGTGTCAATTACATGTGGCAAAATGCTCAAGTCCTAAATACATTATTATATTTTTTGTAAATGTGGTCATGCTGCTGCTGCTGCTGCTAAGTCGCTTCAGTCGTGTCTGAATCTGTGCAACCCCATAGATGGCAGCCCACCAGGCTCCCCAATCCCTGGGATTCTCCAGGCAAGAACACTGGAGTGGGTTGCCATTTCCTTCTCCAATGCATGAAAGTTAAAAGTGAAAGTGAAGTCACTCAGTCATGTCCAACTCTTAGCAACCTTATGCACTGCAGCCTACCAGGCTCCTCCATCCATGGGATTTTCCAGGCAAGAGAACTGGAGTGGGATGCCATTGCCTTCTCCGAAATGTGGTTATATCTGCTTTATATTCAGTTACAGTTTTTCCTATATTCAATCACTATTTATTTTGTTGTGCTTTTACACACTAACACTCTCTTTTTCTGTTATTGTCATTTTCTACATCTTCATCAATAGTTTGTGTTAGAGGCTATAATGGGGTTGGAATCAAATGTCACTTTAATATGAAATTTAAAATTTCAGAATTTAACTATTAGGTCTTAATTCATGATCTGGCATAATTTTATTTTGATGAAGTGAATAATTAAAGATTAATGAATTATTTTTGAAGCCTGAACCAAGGGTTTATCTAATTTATTTAACAATGGAAAAATTTTTATATATGACTGGAAGTTTGTAAATGAGGGTGAAAAAAAAAAAAACTGTTATGGATCAATTTCCAAAACTGAGTTAACTTTATAATAGTTTTTGCAACACAGTTTTAGAACATATCTTCAACCTCATGCAAATTGGTATATCGTGCACATTGATTTTTTAATATGTCATGTATTAAATATAAAACTACTCATGTATTTTCTTATTTTTATACCTTTTTATTACTAGAAGTTGTTTGAAATCATGAAAGGTAAATGATGAACCATACAACAAGACACATAGAGTTTATTCTTCTGTGACTGACAGATAATTCTCCATTATGAATAGTAGTTTTTTGTTTCTGCTTCTAAATTATATGTTGAATGTGACTGGAGACTTAAACATCATTGCCCTCACTCTGTTGGAGTCCCATCTCAAGACCCCAATGTATATCTTCCTCCATAATTTCTCTTTCCTGGAAATTTCATTCACAAGTGCTTGCACCCCCAGATTCCTAATCACCACTGTAACCAGAGAAAATATGATTTCTTATATTGGTTGTATGTCTCAGTTGTTTTTCTACATATTCTTGGAAGTTACAGAATTTTTCCTTTTGGGGACTAGTCCTATGACCTGTTGATATTTGCAAGCCTTTGCATTATACATCCATCATGAGCAGCACAATCTGTCATCAGCTGGTGCTCAATTCTTGGGCAACTGGCTTTCTGGTCATTTTTCTCCAGTGATTTTGGATCTTCACCTGGATTTCTGTGATTCAAATGTCATTGACCATTTCATTTGTGATATTTCTCCTATCCTACAACTTTCTTTCTCAGACACACATTTACTAGAAATGGTGGTATATTTATTAGACGTGGTGACCCTCAGGATCACATTGCTATTGGTAATTCTTTCTTACTCTTACATTATCAAGACAATTATAAATTTCCCATTTAGCTCAACAACAAAAAAATTCATTTTTACTTGCTCTTTGCCTAAGATTGTTCTATGCATCAGTTATTGTGGTCGTATATTCATCTATTAGGTTGTTGCAAAAGTATTTGTGGTTTTGCATTGATGAACTTTGCTGTTTGATATTTGAATATACTCAAAGAAATGTGGTTATGTTATACAATATTTTAATGCACATTTCTCACTTCATGTTTTTTGCTAATGACATTACTTGCTGTGTATTTTATATTTATTTTAGACTAAGGAAATGATTATAGACAAAAAGCACATTTGAGAATTTTTTTAATTTGAGTTCAAAATGAGTCATAAAACAAGGACACAACTTGCAACATCAACAACACATTTGGCCCAGGAACTGCTAATGAACATATAATGAAGTGGTAGTTCAAGATATTCTGCAAAGGAGACAAGAGTCTTGAAGAAGGAGAACATGGTGGCCAGCCAGTGGAAATTGACAACGACCAATTGAGAGAATCATCAAAGCTGATCCTCTTACAACTACCCGAGAAGTTGCTGAAGAACTCAATGTCACCCATTCTATGATCATTTGGCATTTGAAGCAAACTGGAAAGGTGAAAAAGCTTGGTAAATGGGTGCCTCATGAGCTGACCAAAATTCAAAATATTGTTGTTTTGAAGTGTCAACTTCTCTTATTCTATGCAACAAACAACAATGAATGATTTCTTGATCAGATTGTAACATGTGACAAAAAGTGGATTATATATGGCCATCAGCAGTGACCAATTCAGTGATTGGACTAAGAAGAAGCTCCAAAGTACTTCCCAAAGCCAAACTCAAAGTTGCACCAAAAAAGGTCATGGTCACTGTTTGGCGGTCTGCTGCCTATCAGATCCACTACAGCTTTCTGAATCCTGGCGAAATTGTTACATCTGAGAAGTATGCTCAGCAAATCAATCAGATGCAGATGAAAACCACAGCTTTTCAACAGAATGGGCCCAATTCTCCACAACAACGCTGGACTGCAGGTCACACAACCACTTCAAAAATTGAATGAATTGGGCTATGAGGTTTTGCTTCATCCACCATATTCACCTGACCACTCACCAACCAACTACCACTTCTTCAAGCATCTAGATAACTTTTTGCAGGGAAAATGTTTCCACAACCAGTAGGAGGCAGAAAATGCTTTCCAAGATTTTGTCAAATTTGAAAGGGTGAATTTTTATGCTACAGGAATAAACAAACTTGTTTCTCATTGCTAAAGATGTGTTGATTGTAATGGTTCCTACTTTGATTAATAAAGATGTATTTGAACATCATTATAAAGATTTAAAATTCACTGCCTGAAATTGCAATTACTTTGTTTTACCAACCTAATACGTGAAACCCTCAGCAAATGAAAGGATCATTTTAAGCAAGGGAGTAGCTGTGCTCCATACTTTAATTGCCCCTTGTTGAACCTATCTTTTGTTTTTATTTTTAATAATCTGAGGAACCAGTACGTTAAATAAACCTTCAGAGATTTATCTAGAAAGATATTTTCTGCTTCAGAGAAGTAATACTATTTATTGAAATAATAAATTGAAAGCATAAAATGAACATTTAACAAAAGCTATTTTGACTCTTCTAGTTTAAGAACTGATCTCTAATATTCAATTTGTTAGATCACTTTAGCTAACCTGAGTTTAGAAATACTTTCCATATTACTAATATACATCTAAATTTACCTTTCTGTTATTCAGTATGAAACATTTTTTGTGTGAGAAACATAAAATTGCAAAATTTAATTTCTCTAATAGCATGTTAGAAGAAAATGAATGAAGGGATTTGGTTGTATTATAGAACATAAATTTTTAGAGTACTGTGTTTGTTAAATACATATGAACAAAGATAGTGGAGGTGCAGGAATTCCAGTTGAGCTATTTCAAATCCTGAAAGATGATGCTGTGAAAGTTCTGCACTTAATATGCCAGCAAATTTGGAAAACTCAGCAGTGGCCACAGGACTGGAAAAGGTCAATTTTCATTCCACTCCCAAAGGAAGGCAATGCCAAAGAATGCTCAAACTACCACACAATTGCACTCATCTCACACACTAGCAAAGTAATGTTCAAAATTCTCCAAGCTAGGCTTCAACAGTATTTGAACTGTGAACTTCCAGATGTTAAGGCTGGATTTAGAAAAGCCAGAGGAACCAGAGATCAAATTGCCAACATTCATTGGATCATAGAAAAAGCAAAAGAGTTCCAGAAATACATCTACTTTTGTTTCACTGACTGTGCCAAAGCCTTTGACTGTGTGGATCACAACAAACTGTGGAAAATTCTTCAAGAGATAGGAATACCAGACCACCTGACCTGCCTCCTGAGCAATCTGTATGCAGGTCAAGAAGGAACAGTTGGAACTGGATATGGAGCAACAGACTGGTTCCAAATCAGGAAAGGAATATGTCAAGACTGTATATTGTCATCCTGCTTATTTAACTTATATGCAGAGTAAATCATGTGAAATGCCAGGCTGGATGAAACACAAGCTGGAATCAAGACTGCTGGGAGAAATATCAATAACCTCAGATACGCAGATGAGACCACACTTATGGCAGAAAGTGAAGAACTAAAAAGCCTCTTGATGAAAGTGAAAGAGGAGAGTGAAAAAGTTGGTTTAAAACTCAACATTCAGAAAACTAAGATCATGGCATCTGGTACCATCACTTCATGACAAGATGGGGAGTATTGAAACAGTGAGAGATTTTATTTTTTGGGGTCCCAAAATCACTGAAGATGTTGACTGCAGCCATGAAATTAAAAACAAACAAACAAACAAACAAACAAACAAAAACACTTGCTCCTTGGAAGAAAAGCTATGACCAACCTAGACAGCACATTAAAAAGCAGAGACATTACTTTGCCAACAAGCATCCATCTAGTCAAAGCTATGTTTTTTCCAGTAGTCATGTATGGATGTGAGAGTTGCACTGTGAAGAAAGCTGAGCGCCAAAGAATTGATGCTTTTGAACTGTGGTGTTGGAGAAGACTCTTGAGAGTCCCTTGGACTGCAAGGAGATCCAACCATTCCATCCTAAAGGGAATCAGTCCTGAATATTCATTGGAAAGACTGATGCTGAAGCTGAAACTGCAATACTTTGGTCACATGATGCAAAGAACTGACTCATTGGAAAAGACCCTGATGCTGGGAAAGATTGAAGGCAGGATGAGAAGGGGACAACAGAGAATGAAGTGGTTGGATGGTATCACCAATGTGATGGACATGAGTTTGAGCAAGCTCTAGGAGTTGGTGTTGGGCAGGGAAGTCTGGCGTGTTGCAGTCCATGGGGTTGCAAAGAGTTAGACACCGCTGAGCAATTGAACTGAACTTACCTTGACTCATTTAAAAGCCATATTTTAAAAAATTCTTAAATTGAATTTTGTCATTATCAAATAAGCTTAAGATGCTCCAAGAGAACTTATTCTTTAAAAGTGTAATGTACATAATTATTTTGTAAGGTGATTCTTTGAAAAATCAATTTTAGACATATTAAAAAATAATACTTTCCAGTTTTTAAATTGAAAGATCGTGGATTAATAATTTCAGTTGTGTAGCAAAGTGATCTATACATATATTTTTTTCTTTTTTGTTTCTTTCCCCTTATAGATTATTTATGTTTATTTTCCCTTATACATGCATGCTAAGTTGCTTCAGTCACGTCCAACTGTTTGTTATCACATGGACTACAGCCCACCACACTCCTCTGTTCATGGGATTCTCTAGGTAAGAATACTGGACTGGGTTGCCATGCCCTCCTCAAGGGTATGTTTCTGATCCGGGGATTGAACCCACCTCTATTAATGTCTCCTACCTTGGCAGATGAGTTCTATATCACTAGCACCACCTGTGAAGACACATTTTCCCTTACAGATTATTTCAAAATATTGAGATAATATATAGCATTCATTCCCTATGCTATACAGTAATCCTTGTTAATTATCTATTTTATTTGTAATGGTGTATATATGTTAATGAAAACTCAATTTATCTCTTCCTCTCTTTTCTCTTTGGTAACTGTGTTTGTTTTCTATGTGTGTGTGTCTATTTATATTATGTTAGTAAGTTTATTTGTATACTTTTTAAAGAAAATTTTGTGTATAAGCAATATTATATATTTGTCTTTATCTGTGTGGCTTACTTCACTTACTATGATAATTTCCAGGTCCATTCATGTTGCTACAAATGACACATTTCATTCTTTTTTATAGGTCAGTAATAGTCCATTGTATATATGTACCACTTATTCTTTATCCATTCATCTTTCAGCAGACATTTATGTTGCTTCCAGGTCTTACTGTAAACAGTGTTGTGATGAATATTGTGGTATATGTATGTATCTTTTCCAAGTACAGTTTTCTTTCCATATAGGCCCAAGAGTGAAAATGTAGGATCATATGGTAGGTCTATTTTTAGCTATTTAAGGAAACTTCATACTATTTTCCCTAGTGACTGCACCAGTTTATATTCCCACCAATTGTGTAGGAGAGTTCATTTTTTCCCCACATCCTCTCCACATTTATTATTTGTATTGTTTTTGATGATGGCCATTCTGATCGACATGAGGTGATATCTCGTAGTCTTGATTTGCATTTCTTTAATAGTTAGTGGTGTTGAATATCTTTTCATGTACCTGTTTTGGTCATCTGTATGTCTTTTTTAGAGAAGTATTTATTTAGATCTTCTGCCTATATTTTTACTGTTTTTTTTTTTCTTTTGATTTTGAGGTGTTTGAGGGGGTTGCATACATTGTCACAACATTTGCAAATATTTTCTCTTATTCCTTAAGTTGGATTTTCCTTTTGCTTATGATTTCCTTTGCTCTGGAAAAGCAAGTTTAATTAGGTTCCCTTAATTTATTTCTGTTTTTATTTCCATTACTCTAGGAAACAGATCTAAAAAGACCTGGCTGTGATTTATATTAAAGACTGTTCTGCCTATGTTTTCATCAAGGAATTTTATAGTATCCAGTTTTACATGTAGATCTTTAATCCATTTTGCTTTTATTTTTATGTGTAGTGTTCTAATTTCATTCTTTTACATTCAGTTGTTTTCCCAGTATCACTTATTGAAGAGACAGTTGTTTCTCCATTTTATAGTCTTGCCTCCTTTGTTATAGATTAGTGTCAGTAGCTGTACGGGTTAATGCTATAATTTTTACTTGAGTTCTTTAAAGCTTTCATAAAGGCAGCATCAATTTGTTTTACTTCCACACAAAATGTATTTCTCTTCTTTCAGTGAAACTCTGGATCAACCCATGGGACTGATTTGCATGTGGAAACAATAGGTAGAACTCAGCAGAGGATGCAGTATTAAACTTCTCAGTATATTGAATAATTTTGTAAGTAATATGTGTGCTTAGTCACTCATTCCTGTTCAACTCTTTGTGACCCCATGGGCTGCAGCCCACCAGGCTCCTCTGTCCATGGGGATTTTCTAGGCAAGAATACTGAAGTGGGTTGTCATGCCCTCCTCCAGGGGATCTTCCCAAGCCAGGGATTAAAGGCAGGTCACTCACATTGCAGGCAGTTTCTTTACCAGCTGAGCTACCTGGGAAACCCTCCTTTCACTGTGTCTCTTTGCAAATTCCTCCCACATTCTCTATTTTGTCTTCTGTTTATGCGCCGCCTCACTGATCTTTTCCCCTCACGTTTTCATTTCTCCTCATTCTTCCTCTAGCTCTCTTTCTCTGCATCCTCCTCACTTCCTTGTCAGCAACTTTGCCGACCTCCCCTTTGGAATCTTCACTTCTGCAAAGCCCCAGATCCCTGAGTAGGGGAGGTGACTTGCTTTTGGGAGTTCTTCAGTCCTAAATCCCATCCTTCTGAAAAGTGTATTCTTAGGGGACAAGGAAGCCTGGCGAGCTGCAGTTTCAAGGGGTCGCAAAGAGTCAGACACAACTTAGCAACTGAACATCAGGGGGATATTGGGCCTTTTATCAAGGCGGTGGTGGGGTGGGGCGATTTCTCAGGAAGACAGCACAGTCTGCAGAATCCCAGGGCCCAGGAGAGAAGCCAGGACCCTGTGGGCCAAAAGCAATGAGGCGCAAAGTCTTTGAATCGATCTCAAAAGTCCATCTAAACAGCGGGATGTGGGAGGGGTGGTCAGTGAAGGATTCTACAGGAAAACACAGCAGGCAGGTCTAATGGCCTGAAGGCCTAAAATTCATGGGCGGGGTAGGCCTCAGAAAGATTTTAATCAAAAACGAACCGTGGACTCCGACCCAAAAGCCAAGTGGTCAAGCTTCTGGAACTCTCACCCGGATGCAGGAATTTACCACAGGTAGAAGGCGTGGGTGCAGGAATTGTAACTCAGCAGCAACCTCAAGATGCCAGGAGTGTAGGTCTGTGGACTCACACATGCCTGAGTAAACTTAGACTCTGCTAGTCTCTTCAGCATTAAATGATGGAAGCTTATCAAAAAGACAGAGCAGGCTTAAAGGGGTTTCAGTTGAACATATCTGGAACAAACTGGAAATCATAAGGTAAAGGAATGCTTTAAAACTCTTAGACTAAGATGAAAAATATATGATGTAAAATGAATAAATATATAAAGGACGACAAAACAATTTTTCTTACAGTCATCTGTGAACTAACTAGAATAAATGTAATGAGGAAGTTAGAAAATCTCAATAGATGTGAAAATGAGTAATTAAATGCTCCATGGAATAGGATATATATAGTCATTCTCAAATTATTACTTACCTTTAAAATGAAAAGAATCCCTGGCAAGGCTGGAAGATGATGCTTATCAGGATGGCTACTCTTCAAAATATAAAAAAAATGATGACTGTTGGTAAGGTGTGAAGAAATATGACATTTGTGCACTGTTGGTGGGATTGTGAAAATGGTGGGATTGCCTCTGGGGAAAAGAGTATAAAGTGTTCTCAAAAAAATAGGACTACCAAATGATCTAGCAGTTATACTTCTGGGCAGATATCCAAAAGAATCTTTACAAGAGATATTTGCAGATTTGTGATCTCCAAAGAAGATTTAGCTTCAGTCCCAGAGAGCAGAATTGATCACTCAAGAGCTTTTGTGTATCAGAGTTTTATTAAAATATAAAAAGGGACAGAGAAAGCTTCTGACATAGACGTCAGATGGGGGGGGGGGGAGTGGAGAATGCCCCCGCTAGTCTAAGTGTGGGAGTAATACACTTTTCAATAGGTCATTACAATAAATCAAAAGAATGTCTCAAGGTTGTAAAGATCTTAAGAGACTCCCACAATTTATATTTTAAGATAAAAGGATTAGAACTTAACAATAGAAAGACAAGAGACTCTCATAGTTTATATTTTAAGATAACAGGATTATAACTTAATAATAGAAAGATTTTACCAGACCCACTCCCATAATATACATTGTAAGATAACAGGATTCATCAAAAGGTTTTCAGAAAGGAGAAACTGTCCTCAAGGAGGATAATTTGTTGTTGTATAAAAATAGATTTAAGGGCCTAGATCTGACAGAGAGAGTGCCTGATGAACTATGGAATGAGGTTCATGACATTGTACAGGAGACAGGGATCAAGACCATCTCCATCGAAAAGAAATGCAAAAAAGCAAAATGGCTGTCTGGGAAGGCCTTACAAATAGCTGTGAAAAGAAGAGAAGCGAAAAGCAAAGGAGAAAAGGAAAGATATAAACATCTGAATGCAGAGTTCCAAAGAATAACAAGAAGAGATAAGAAAGCCTTCCTCAGTGATCAATGCAAAGAAATAGAGGAATACAACAGAATGGGAAAGACTAGGAATCTCTTCAAGAAAATCAGAGATACCAAAGGAACATTTCAGGCAAAGATGGGCTCGAAAAAGAGCAGAAATGGTATGGACCTGACAGAAGCAGAAGATATTAAGAAGAGGTGGCAAGAATACACAGAAGAACTGTACAAAAAAGATCTTCATGACCCAGATAATCATGATGGTGTGATCACTCACCTACAGCCAGACGTCCTGGAATGTGAAGTCAAGTGGGCCGTAGAAAGCATCACTACAAACAAAGCTAGTGGAAGTGATGGAATTCCAGTTGAGCTATTTCAAATCCTGAGAGATGATGCTGTGAAAGTGTTGCACTCAATATGCCAGCAAATTTGGAAAACTCAACAGTGGCCACAGGACTGGAAAAAGTCAGTTTTCATTCCAATCCCAAAGAAAGGCAATGCCAAAGAATGCTCAAACTACCACACAATTGCACTCATCTCACATGATAGTAAAGTAATGCTCAAAATTCTCCAAGCCAGGCTTCAGCGATACATGAACCGTGAACTTCCTGATGTTCAAGCTGGTTTTAGAAAAGACAGAGGAACAAGAGATCAAATTGCCAACATCCACTGGATCATGGAAAAAGCAAGAGAGTTCCAGAAAAAACATCTATTTATGCTTTATTGATTATGCCAAAGCGTTTGACTGTGTAGATCACAATAAACTGTGGAAAATTCTGAAAGAGATGGGAATACCAGAACACCTGATCTGCCTCTTGAGAAATCTGTATGCAGGTCAAGAAGCAACAGTTAGAACTGGACATGGAACAACAGACTGGTTCCAAATAGGAAAAGGAGTACGTCAAAGCTGCATATTGTCACCCTGCTTATTTAACTTATATGCAGAGTACATCATGAGAAACGCTGGACTGGAAGAAGCACAAGCTGGAATCAAGATTGCTGGGAGAAATATCAATAACCTCAGATATGCAGATGACACCACTCTTATGGCAGAAAGTGAAGAGGAACTCAAAAGCCTCTTGATGAAAGTGAAAGTGGAGAGTGAAAAACTTGGCTTAAAGCTCCACATTCAGAAAACGAAGATCATGGCATCTGGTCCCACCACTTCATGGCAAATAGATGGGGAAACAGTGGAAACAGTGTCAGACTTTATTTTTTGGGGCTCCAAAATCACTGCAGATGGTGATTGCAGCCATGAAATTAAAAGACACTTACTCCTTGGAAGGAAAGTTATGACCAACCTGGATAGCATATTCAAAAGCAGAGACATTACTTTGCCAACAAAGGTCCGTCTAGTCAAGGCTATGGTTTTTCCAGTGGTCATGTATGGATGTGAGAGTTGGACTGTGAAGAAGGCTGAGTGCCAAAGAATTGATGCTTTTGAACTGTGGTGTTGGAGAAGACTCTTGAGAGTCTCTTGGACTGCAAGGAGATCCAACCAGTGCATTCTGAAGGAGATCAGCCCTGGGATTACTTTGGAAGGAATGATGCTAAAGCTGAAACTCCAGTACTTTGGCCACCTCATGTGAAGTGTTGACTCATTGGAGAAGACCCTGATGCCGGGAGGGATTGGGGGTGGGAGGAGAAGGGGACGACGGAGGATGAGATGGCTGGATAGCATCACTGACTAGATGGACGTGAGTCTGAGTAAACTCCGGGAGTTGGTGATGGACAGGGAGACCTGGCATGCTGCGATTCATGGGGTTGCAAAAAGTCGGACACGACTGAGCGACTGAACTGAAGTGAACTGAATCTTTACTAAAGTGAAAGAAGTGAAGTCGCTCAGTCGTGTCTGACTCTTTGCATCCCCATGGACTGTAGCCTATCAGACTCCTCTCTCCACAGGATTTTCCAGGCAAGAGTGCTGGAGTGGATTGCCATTTCCTTCTCCAGTGGATCTTCCCAACCCTGGAATCGAATCCTGGTCTCCCGCATTGCAGGCAGAGGCTTTACCATCTGAGCCACCATGGAAGTCATAATCCTTCCTAAGGAATGTAGAAAAAAAGTGTATCGTTTTCTCTCCTTGATAATTTCAGACTCCTATCTGCTCCTTGAGAGTCCCCGACCCCCTTCTCCTCCTTGGGGGACCCTGGACTTCTTATTAACCTGTCTAGGAATGGAGACGTTTGGATGGCATCACTGACTCTATGGACATGAGTTTGAGTAAGCTCTGGAAGTTGGTGATGGACAGGGAAGCCTGGCATGCTGCAGTTCATGGAGTCGTAAAGAATTCGACACTACTGAGGGACTGAACTGAATTGAGGAATTGACTCTCTAAATACTTACAGTAGAGGTATTCAATTTTCCCAGAGGTGGAAACAACCCATACATTTGCTAACAAACTAATACATAAACAAAATGTGGTAAATGCATACAGTGGACTATTATTCAGGCTAAAAAGGAAATCCTGTCACAAGCACAGTATAAAGAAACTTTGAGGACATTATGCTAAGTGAAGTAAACAAAACCACACCTACTGTATAATTCTACTTATATGAGGTATCTAAAAAATTCAAATTCATGGAAAAAGAAAGTAGAATGGTTATCAGGGCCTGGGGAAAAGGAGAAAAGGGCAGTTGTTTAATGGAAGTAGACCTTCAAATTTGAAAAACATAAAATACTGGAGATTTGTTTCACAGTGTGATTATACTTAACGGTATTGAACCATACATTTATAAATGGTCAGAATGCTAACTTGATGTTATGTGTTTTTTATCTCAATAAGGAAATAAATATATAGTTTTTTTAATTTTAATATTTTTTTATTTTTATTTTATTTTTAAACTTTACATAATTGTATTAGTTTTGCCAAATATCAAAATGAATCCGCCACAGTCATACATGTGTTCCCCATCCTGAACCCCCCTCCCTCCTCCCTCCCCATACCATCCTTCTGGGTCATCCCAGTGCACCATTCCCAAGCATCCAGTATCGTGCATCGAACCTGGACTGGCATCTCCTTTCAAACATGATATTTTACATGTTTCAATGCCATTCTCCCAAATCTTCCCACCCTCTCCCTCTCCCACAGAGTCCGTAAGACTGTTCTATACATCAGTGTCTCTTTTGCTGCCTCGCACACAGGGTTATTGTTACCATCTTTCTAAATTCCATATATATGCGTTAGTATACTGTATTGGTGTTTTTCCTTCTGGCTTACTTCACTCTGTATAATAGGCTCCAGTTTCATCCACCTCATTAGAACTGATTCAAATGTTTTCTTTTTAATGGCTGAGTAATACTCCATTGTGTATATGTACCATAGCTTTCTTATCTATTCATCTGCTGATGAACATCTAGGTTGCTTCCATGTCCTGGCTATTATAAACATGCAAACTAGTACAGCCACTATGGAGAACAGTGTGGAGATTCCTTAAAAAACTGGAAATAGAACTGCCTTATGATCCAGCAATCCCACTGCTGGGCATACACACTGAGGAAACCAGAAGGGAAAGAGACACGTGTACCCCAGTGTTCATCATAGCACTGTTTATAATAGTTTTTTTTTTTTTTTTTTAAACTGGGCTTTTACGGAAGTTCTTTTAGAAAAGGTCAAGGTATTTAAAACTGGAACAAATGTTGAAAATGGAGCTTCTTGGTAATAAATCTATATTGTTAGCTAAGAAATTTCTCAAAACATTAAAATGATCTGACTTTCATGAAACTGTATAAAAAAAGAAAGAACAGTAAAACTAATATTAAAACTGCAACTTGAAACATTATGAGTACTGAGAATTAAAGGGTTTTATTTCTTTCTATGAAAAGTTTCCATAGCACTTTAGTTATGAGTCAAATTTAAGTTTAAAATTCAAGTAAATGACACCTATGTTATTTACTTATATATCATTATTGACCAAAGTTAGAGTCATTGTAAACTTTTTTTATTGTAAAATTTTGTTCTTTATTATTTTCTGGGGGATTTATTAAACTATAGCTCATTAAAATCTAATTTGAAAAGCAGCACTATGATCATTTACTACCTGGGATCCACTAGCATACTAAGAATAAAATAGACAGGGAATTGTAAAATACAATATTTGAATTTACAGGGAAGTGTCATGTTTATGGAAGGTAGATAGCAAAAACAACTGATCCTCCTTCTATCCACAGTCACTGCAATGTGTTCTTTAATTCCTTCCATCAATAAATAATTCTACTTGTCTCTCTGAGTCTTGGCTGGTCCTGTGACTAGTTCGGTGAATAGAATGTGGTAGAAGGGATATTGAGCCTAAGACTCTGGAACCTTGCATGTTTCCATTCTCTTCCTTGGAGTTCAATGTTCTTACATGAGATCAGATAAAGCACCATCTGGAAGAAAGCTCAATTATTTAAGGTAGTAGTAATTAAACTGTTAGAGTTGTGAATGAGGTCTAACTAGAATGCAAGACCCAGTCATTCATAACGACAATCCTATGAACAAACCCAGCCAAGAACAACTGATGTCTGCTCAAACTGGCAGAAACACCCAGTTGGTCCAGAAACTCAAGTTTTAAACCACTGATTTGGGAATGATTTGTTATTGCATGATAACTAACTATAGAAAGTGACAGGTGCACATGAGGGTTCCACAGAGAGGGCTAGGGAGGGATACAGGGAAGGAAGTCTTTGTAGGAGGCGATGCCTTGAATACAGGTCGAGAAATGAAAGTCAAAAACGTTCCAGTCTGGACCATTGAGGTTTATGGTGAAAAATGTGAAAGATAGTAAGGTATAAAATAAACAAATGTAGAACATCTTTCTTAGAAATATTAGTGTGCCGGGAGCCGGCGTGAGGAACTCCAGCCTTGGCAAAGGTCATGAGGAAGGAGGCTCGGCAAAAGCAAAGGCGGGATTGAGCCTCAGGAGTCCCCCTGGATATTCTCGAGCATCTACCCCCCAAAACCAGAGTCTGCCTACTTTACTGCTTTGTGCCCTCACCTCTGACTTCACTGGGGGCTGTCCCTGACCACCATCTCGCTCTCTCTGATAAAGAGTTAGCTTACAGCTCCAGTTAATAAAAGTCCTGGGCATTAGGAGTGTTTAAATCCAAACCCCTCAGATAGCTCTCTAACTCGCCTGACAAGTTTACTCGGAC
This sequence comes from Bos taurus, assembly GCF_002263795.3. Classification (NCBI taxonomy): domain Eukaryota; kingdom Metazoa; phylum Chordata; class Mammalia; order Artiodactyla; family Bovidae; genus Bos; species Bos taurus. The sequence goes on from NC_037332.1 coordinate 58,312,114, forward strand.
TCCTACAGCTATGCATACAATTGTTTACAGTCTCCCAGCCTGGAGAGGCTCGGGAAACTTAAGATATTCAAATAGCTTAGAGCCTCTCAGAGAGTTAGAAACTGTCAGAATAAAACTAGTAAAAGATTTCATTGATGAGCCAATGCTTGCTGCCAAGTTTCCACATCCCCTGCATTGTATCCTTGAATGTGTATTAATTAATATAGTTGGCATGTAGAAAAAATAAGTAGTGGCCTTGGTGTTAGCAACTTTAGACCCTTTAAGGTAATGAATTCTTTCCTTTGTTGTAAACCCACTGCACCTCTGCCCTATAGGAATACAACTTTATCTAACACCTTCGGAGGATGGCGCCAAACCTTAAAATAATTACTCTTAGAGAAAATAAGTCTTACAGTTGACAAACCTTTGTCAAAAGTCATAAAATGTTAATAGGCCTTCTGGCCAGCAGATGATGTAAATCACCTAAACCATTTGTATACAATAAATTTGCAGGAAAGAAACCCTGGTTTCAATAAGGATCAAAGACTGCTGACTGCATGATTTCACATCCCCTATTATCCTCTATGTACAACTTATGGTATAAAAGCCCCTGTTGAAAATAAAGCTACGGGCCTTGCTCACCGAAGCTTGGTCTCCCTGTGTCATTCTTTCTTGTTTCCTTTTCCTCCTTTTCTCTTCTGTTCTTCCTTCATACCAAAATAATTTGGAGCACAGGGATCCTCTGCGACCACTTATTTGCCTGGGCTTCTAAGACCCACTCGAGAAGGTGCCTAAGGTGGGGCACCTTCCGCTATTCAAGAGGGCGCCTGCAGCCTCTGTGGTCAGAGCAAGTTTGGTGTCATGAACTTTATTGATTTACCGCATAAACCAGTTATTATTGAGCATCTGATAAATCTCTCAGCCTTTGCTATCCCTTAATCGCCGACGCCGTCATCCTGAGGGAATCCCTGGATCCAACCGGGGCTGGACTCCAGCATTAGTGAAGGTCATACCTTCTGTTTTTTTTGATGTTACAGATAATCTTTGAGGAGACAATATGCCTTCTTATTGAATTCCTTGTCCATAACCCAGGGCTTCCTTGTATTTTGCTAGTTTAACTTTCTCAATGTCTTGGAGAAATTTGCTGAGATTTGCTGGCTTCTGTTGGCTTAATTTAGCTATATTTAGAAATTTCATTGTATTATGTATTTCAGCACTAGTTGTGCTGTATGAGCATATTGTTGCTGGTAACTCACTAGGTCATGTCCGACTCTATGCAACCCTGTGGACTGCGACATGTCAGGCTTCCCAGTCCTTCACAGGGAGGCCTGGCATGTTGCAGTCCATGGGTTGAAAAGAGTCAGGCACAACTGGGTGACTGAACAACAACCACCACCACCACAACAAAGGAAACTAGGTGCAAAGTCTAGCTTCTGCCATGAAGAGGGCAGAAAAGTGAACAGTTACACTGTTCAAAAGTGAACAGTTGCCTTCAGAGTTAGGAGGCATTAAAGAAAAAAAAAATGTTCAGGCCTGCTCACTGTTCTGTTTATATTCTTTGTTCTCAGGAAATGAAGACATAAAAACTCATTCTGCTTTTTTCCTTTTCACTGCAACACTGTCAGTGAATATTCACGGTTGATTTCCTTTAGAATTGACTGGCTTGATCTCCTTGCAGTCCAAGGGACTCTCAAGAGTTTTCTCCATTACCACAGTTTGAAACCATCAATTCTTCGGCACTCAACCTTTTTTATTGTCTGTCTCTCACATCTATACATGACTACTGGAAAAACCATAGCTTTGACTATATGGATCTTTTGTAGGCAAAGTAATGTCTCTGCTTTTTAATATGATGTCTAGGTTTGTCATTGCTTTTCTTCCAAGGAGCTTGTGTCTTTTAATTCTATGGCTGCAGTCACAGCTTGCAGTTATTTTTGGAGCACAAGGAAATAAAACCTGTCACTGTTTCATTCCCCCATTTACTTGCCATGAAGTGGTGGGATTGGCTGCCATGAACTGAGTGTTCTGAATGTTGAATTTTAAACCAGCTTTTTTACTGTTCTCTTTCATCCTCATCACGACCCGTGGTGGATTCATGTTGATGTATGGCAAAACCAAGACAATATTGTAAAGTAATTAACCTCCAATTAAAATAAATAAATTTAATAAAAAAAAAAAAAGGATAACCAACAAGGACCTACCGTTAGCATGGGGAACTTTGTTTAATTTAGTGACAATTTACTGCTACTGTTAGCACAGGAGACTTTGCTCTATTTAGTGACAACCTAAATAGGAAAAGAACTTGACTAGAAGTATATACATGTACATGCATAACTGAGTCACTTTGGTTATACCTGAAACTACCACAACACTGTTAATCAACTCTATTCCAATATAAAATAAAAAGTTTTTTAAAGGGAAAAAAAAGAGGCTGTTTATATCTTTAGTTCCTCTTTACTTTCTGCCATAAGGGTGGTGTCATCTGCATATCGGAAGTTATTGATATTTCTCTTGGCAGTCTTGATTCCATCCTATGAGTCATCCAGCCTGGCATTTTGCATGATGTACACTACATAGAAGTTTAATAAGCAGGGTGACAATATACAGCTAGATACACTCTTTTCCAAATTTGAACCATATGGATGGTTTTATTATCTCAGCAGATTTTCAGATCACTGCCACCTGGGTGATAAGTTAATGTAGAGGCTGTGCTCTTCACTTTAGAGATAATCCAATGAATCTAAACCTATATATTTGGGCTTTAAAGTTCCTTTTCCAAAGTCGATGTGGATCTCCAGGGATCTAAACTCATGTTTTTTCCTCTCCAGGGTTAAAACTCATTCGTTTTTTTGCTCAAAATAATTAATCATTTTCTTGAATATTTAATTCCTGCTTGAGGAGAGTAACTGTAATGATCTAAACACTTTTTGTATATTTGCATTGAAAAAAAAAAAAGGATACTATTACTCCATTATTTCCATATGAGCTCAAGAATTCAATATTTCCACATAAGATTTAATAGATTTAATAGTTCTTTTATTGATCAGAGCCAGGTTAGAGTTTAGGTAAGGACCTTTTTGGGTTTCCCAAGTGGTGCTAGTGGTAAATAACCCACTTGCTAATGCAGATAGACAAAGAGACATGGGTTCTATTCCTGGGTCAGGAGGTCCTCTGGAGGTGGGCAAGGCAACCCACTCCAGTATTTTTGCCTGGAGAATCCCATGGACAAAGGAGTCTGGTGGAATACAGTCCATAGGTCACAAAGAAGTGGACATGACTGAAGTGACTTAACACACACACAAGGGCTTTTTCTTGGAAATCTAATTTCATATTCTCTTGATAAGAGATATAATGTAGGAGAAAATTTATTTTCAACAATAATTGATATGCCTCAATTTGTTTATTTTAATAAGAACTGAAATTATGATTTGAGGGCTGAAATTTCATAATAACAGAGTATAAGCCTGTTAGTATGAACAGACAATAGACTAGTGTACTAGTCTAACAAATGAAAATTGTGGCCTTCTGGGCCACTATTCTTTTTAAATTTATATTTTACACATAGTTTCAACATATCTTTACTTTCTTGAGATCAGTGAAATTCTTGTGATTAAGTCGTAAAAGCTTCTTTCACTTGTTTGTTTCTCAGGCTATAAATAGATGGGTTTAACATGGGGGCAACTGAAATCATAAGCACTAACACATACTCATTAATTGCCATTTCATCTTTTGCTGAGGGTTTGACATAGATGAAAATACAACTGCCATAGGTGATAGAAACCACAAACAAGGGAGAAGAGCAGGTAGAAAAGGCGTTCATCTTTTGCTGGGAGGAAGGGAACTTTAGGATGGCATTGATGATGTATATGTAGGACATAACGACACACAGAAATATCATGATGTTAATCAACACAGCAAGGGTAACAACCATCTGTTCTATGAACCATGTGTCTGAACAAGAGATCTTCAGCATAGCAGAAGCATCACAGAGAAAATGATCAATGACATTAGAATCACAGAATTCCAGGTTTAAGCCCAGGCAGAGTGGTGGAAATATGACCAGCCAACCTGCTATCCAACAACAGATAACAAGCCAAACACAGACTCTACTGTTCATGATGGTTGAATCATGATGGTTGAATAATGTAAAGGTTTGCAGATGGCCACATAGTGGTCATAAGACATGATGGTGAGGAGAAAAAATTCTGTTCCTCCAAAAGGAAAATAAAAAACAGTTGACTAACACAAGCATTGTAGGAAATAGTCTTGTCCCCAGTTGATAAGCTGTATAAGAATCTGGGAATGCACATCGTAGTGAATAAAGTTTCTAAAAAGGAGAAATGTTTGAGGAAAAAGTACATGGCAGTTTTAAGGTGAGAATCTATTAAAGTGAGTATAATGATGGTCAGGTTCCCAGTGACACTCAGTAAGTAGGAGACAACCAGAAATGTAAAAATCAGAACCTGCATTGGAGGGTCATCTGTCAGTCCCAGAAGTATGAATATAGACAATGATGTATGGTTTCTCATCATTGACTTGTACTTCTCAAACTCATCACAAAGTCAATGACACTGAACTGAAAAACTTGTATGAAATTATGAGGCTATGGCCATGGGGTAGGAAAAAATCCAATCAATGCAATGAATAGTCATTTTCTTCTTTAACTTGATAATGATTGGTCAAAATTGTGGTGTTCTCAGCTCTTTTGATGGAGAAGGAAATGGCAACCCACTCCAGTGTTCTTGCCTGGAGAATCACAGGGACGGGGGAGCCTGGTGGGCTTCCATCTATGGGGTGGCACAGAGTCGGACATGACTGAAGCGACTTAGCAGCAGCAGCAGCAGCAGCAGCTCTTTTGATGTACATATATAAATCCTCAAGATCATATTTTTCTGAAATAAATTTACTACAGTTCATACTTTTATACTCCATTCATGCACTCAGATCTCTGTTTTTCAGTTCATCTAAATTCTGCCCTATATTCTCTGAAATGTATTTGTCTATAGAATTAGAAAGCATTGTCTATGTGATACGATTTTGTGAGTATTATAATGTTCTTTGGTCCTAATAATTCTTCATTATTTCCAAGTTTGAATGAACTCACAAGCTGTTTGAGGAGTGGCTTCCTCTTAAATGCAAATAAATGACTGAGTTTGACATTTATACAGAGCATATCAGCCACACATGGAGTATTTCAATGTTTGCTGATATTGCAATGACTAAAATGTTATTTCACTTTATTTTGCTTTGGTGTGAGAATCGCCATCCAAATAACATCATTACTTACCAGTTTTCCTATTTATCTTAAAGGTTCTAATCAGTACCCGACTTTTCTTCCATTTTCACTCCGATAGAACAGTGTTCGACTAGAACTACATAAGCAACCACCTGCAGTATTGGGTAAAGAAATTAGTATAAGCAGAAAATAAAGAAGACCTGAAAAGTTTAATCTCAATTGTTTGTGCTTCCAAGGTCACAAAAGACAAGGGGATACAGTATGTGACACAGGTTGGAGGAGACCAAGGACACATGACCTTTTCTTAACAAATAGTAACTTGAATTGCGTCCTGCAACATAAAAATGTCAGTTCAAAAACTAGGAAAATCCAAATAAAATCTGTAGTTAATTATTTTAAATTTATTTTATATTATTATTATTATTTCTTTTCCAGCTATTCTTTTGCTCCTCTGTGACCGTCCAAGGACTTCCCTCATAGCTCAGTTGGTAAAGAATCTGCCTGCAATGCAGGAAACTCGGGTTAGATTCCTAGGTCGGGAAGATCCCCTGGAGAAGGAAACGGCAACCCGCTCCAGTATTGTTGCCTGGAGAATCTCATGGACAGAGGAGCCTGGCAGGTTACAGTCCATGGGTTGCAAGAGTCGGACACGACTTAGAGACTAAGGAGAGAGAGAGACAGACCCTCCAAGCCAGAGCCACAAGTGCACTCCTCCCAGCGCCACTGGGGATTGGTGATGAGGTTGGCTGCACCGCGCATGCTCAGTCTGATGTGCCAGGATAGCGAGCCAGGAGCCAGTGTGCGACTCGGTCGGCAGGGGGAGCCAAGAGCGCGCGAGGGATCTGCTGTGGTGGTGGTGACACCGTGTATCCCTGTCCCCTGACCTGGCCACGACCTGGATCCATCTGTCCTTAAATCTCTCTTTTAATTATTAGTGCTAGTATTATTAATATTTAATTACTAATTATTAGTATACAGTGTTAATTCCTTAGTGTTAATAATTCCATTGTGATTATTAGGAATTTACATTTTGGGAGAGCTGGTTGAAGGTTATTTGGGTACAGTTCACTATTTTTTCTACACTTGTATGAGTACAAAATTATATTATAATTAAAAGTTTACCAAATTTTAGAAATAAAAAAGATAGAAAACCAAAACAGTAAACGGCAGTTGCTGAGCACTTTACCTCTGGCAGTATGCTGGGGCATATGGTCACATGAATTATTTGTATGGTATACATGTCTTCTCCTCCAGTCCCTTCTGCCGCTTCAGCTGTATTTTTGTGGTGATATCCATTTTATCATATCTATGCGTATATAAGATACCATTTGAAATAAAAGTTGGCAGTTACATTTAGGGTTTAATGTTAATCAGCAGTACCTCAATTGCGTGGATTCTGTGTATACTTAAAAGCCAAAATTATGGCTTCAGCTAATAGTGCATGCAGTTTTTGACCCACTGATAGTACACTCATGTGATGAAGATGTCCATGTTCAGAAAGGAATGTTACCTGTGGAACAGCTCTTCAGAGTGCTTCCACCAGAGTGGGGCATTCACTTTCCACAAACTGAAACAATATCTCTGCCAGTTTGAGAGGAGTCTGTATCCTGATACAACTCTGTTCATTACCAGCTTCCCACTCCTGTTTTTCCCTTCACTAGCCTGATACTTGTAGGTTTATCAAGTTTCAGCTTAGTGTCAGTTGCTATGAAACACTTTCTTGAAACTTCATCTTGTATGATCTTGGCTTCTATTTTTTGTCCCTCTAGCTCACTATGCTTATCTCTTTCTTACCAGTAAATATGTGAATGTAATGTTTGAGACTGGGTAATGTTTTCTTTATCGAGATACCACAGCAGCTAGCCTTATTCAGAGTTTATTAAGAGCTCAATAAATATGTTTATTGTAAAATTCATGAATTCTATATGTACTCTTCTGACTCAGAAAAAGTCAGTTTTCTCATGTGGTGAAATTTTCATTCCCATTTACGGTACATTCTTTAATGAAAGTATGCAATCGTGCATGGGGGTCAATTAGATTCCTTTGTGTTTTAAACTTTTTGAGGTATAAATGATATAAAAAATGCCCACTCTTAATATATATACCATATATAATCTCTCTTGTTTATTTTCCTTCACTTTAAAAATGAGGGCTTTTAAATATTAAAATCATTCTTTGTTTCCTGGCAATACAAAAAAATGCTACCTTTCATATTTAGTCCTAGACCAAAAAAAAAAAAAGTCGTTACAATTCTTTTGATCTGACCAAATGTATTATATACTTGGTCTTCTCTCTCATTACTTACATAGCAGCTAAATCAAATATTCCTTGTCTCTCAGTTATTGTCAGGATACTTTGTCACTTTCTTCCATTGCTGAATCAAAAGGCATTTGCCCTTAGAGGCTTCACTTAAATGAATATTTGGAGTTTCACTTGGTTACTATAAAATATTCCATTCCTAATCTTTATGAAAGGCAGATATCAGCTCCCACTTAGTACCTAGTCCCACTGTTTATCCTAAAGTGCATATAGAAAAACAGAATAAGAGAAGTACAGGGAATGTTTTGCCTAAAAGTTAGCCTCCCCACCTCAATACCAGGTTAAAGGTCACACAGGGACAGCACAGAGTTTCCAGTGGTGGGACAGGAATGAATTGTCTGTAGCCCAGGCACCTCCCCTCAGTTTTGTCAGAATGACTCCAGGTACCTGACTCTCCCAAGCACCTCAGGAAGCCTGTGTGTCCTGAGGAAAGAGATTAATCTTTTTGTCCAAAAATGCCACTTTTTTTTTCAGTCATTCATATTTCTATTCAGTCATTCATTCATGTCATATTAACAACACTCATGATACAGATAGAGATGTTAAAATTGAGTTTTCATTAAAATGTGAAAGACTTTTAGAGGAAGGGGTCATTGAGTTATAAAGCATAAACAAATGAGTCACTTAATAGAGATATAGGTCACCTATTTTATATACAATTTTTATTTCAAATGAGGATGAAGTTATGGCAGAGAACACATGGGAGTGTCCCTCTAATATCCACTGCATTCAGATGATCTTCATCATATTCATACATGAAAGCAGCTAATCAATGACTGTCTTGTACTTGCCACTCATACTGTGAAGCCACACTTCATAAGTGGTTGTTGAAACCTTTCACATAATTTTAAAGTGACAAATCATATAAGTTATGCTGGTATACATACATTGCTCAGAAGAAAGCATCATTCTAGAGTTCAGAAAATAGAAAATTAAAAAAAAAAAACAAAACACATCTCTGATACTTGTAGCCTCAGATGTTTGCTGAATCCCAAAGTTGCAAAGAGTGAAAAAAGTCCTCCAGGAAGGCCTTTTAATGGAGAGAGGAAGGTGGACTCTGACCATTCGTAGGAGCAAATACAAAACTCATAGCGGTCTCCATAGTTGGAGCGTTTCACTAAGTCATCCTCCACTCACACAAGATGAAGATTTTCTCAAGAGAAAGCCTGTCTCCCCCTGAGCCCAGGGAGTTTTTACCCTGGAACTACAGAGCTAACAGTAGTTTAAATGGTTAGGAAAGAATCTTTTTCTGTAGTTGGGAAAATAGATATTCAATTGTTTCTGGCAGAAGAACATATTTCTAAACTGAGAGAATTTCCCTTAAAAAAATATTGAGCAAATTTTCAATTATGTGCAACAAACAAACATGTCCTTGGATTTATTTTATCATTATCAATGAATCTCTGGTGTAGTAGACTTTGGGGATAGAGGAGGAAATACAGATCTGGGGAAAATGTCCTCAGAGAGGCAGGTGTAAGTAACATTAGCACCAGAAGCAGTGCAGGTATGCAATAATAAGTATCAGATTACAAGACAAAAGGCAACCATGTGTTATTTTATTTCAACAGTATGTTAGGCATTTGTAATATGATACAGACAATTTATCCATTTATTAATCCTATAAAGCTGTACTTAATGTTTAGTGTCAGTATAAATATTCACATAATAATAGAGAAAAATATTTTATCAAAAGAAAAAGCAAAGTGATAACTTACATTGAACATTTTCAGAAATACCTCCCAGGTATTTATATCTAATTTTTTTACTTTACAATATTGTATTGGTTTTGCCATACATCAACATGAATCCACCATGGGTGTACACATGTTCCCAAGGCTGAACCCCCCCTCCCACCTCCCTCCCCATACCATCCCTCTGGGTCATCCCAGTGCACCAGCCCCAAGCATCCTGTATCCTGCATCAAACCTGGGCTGGCAATTCGTTTCTTATATGATGTTATACATGTTTCAATGCCATTCTCCCAAATCATACTCCGACCCCCCCCCCCGCCCCGCTCTCCCACAGAGTCCAAAAGACTGTTCTATACATCTATGTCTCTTTTGCTGTCTCGCATACAGGGTTGTTGTTGCCATCTTTTAAATTCCAAATATATGCATTAGTATACTGTATTGGTGATTTTCTTTCTGGTTTACTTCACTCTATATAATAGGCTCCAGTTTCACCCACCTCATTAGCACTGATTCAAATGTATTCTTTTTAATGGCTGAGTGATATTCCACTGTGTATAAGTACCACAGCTTTCTTATCCATTCATCTGCTGATGGACATCTAGGTTGCTTCCATGTCCTGGCTATTATAAACAGTGCTGCAATGAACATTGGGGTACACATGTCTCTTTCAATTCTGGTTTCCTTGGTGTGTATGCTCAGCAATGGGATTTCTGGGGCGTATGGCAGTTCTATTTCCAGTTTTTTAAGGAATCTCCACACGGTTCTCCATAGTGGCTGTACTAGTTTGCATTCCCACCAACAGTGTAAGAGGGTTCCCTTTTCTCCACATCCTCTCCAGCATTTATTGCTTGTAGACTTTTGGATCACAGCAATTCTGACTGGTGTGAAATGGTACCTCATTGTGGTTGTGATTTGCATTTCTCGGATAATGAGTGATGTTGAGCATCTTTTCATGTTTTTGTTAGCCATTTGTATGTCTTCTTTGGAGAAATGTCTATTTAGTTCTTTGGCCCATTTTTTGATTGGGTCATTTATTTTTCTGGAATTGAGCTGCAGGAGTTGCTTGTACATATTTGAGATTAGTTGTTTGTCAGTTGCTTCATTTGCTATTATTTTCTTCCATTCTGAAGGCTGTCTTTTCACCTTGCTTATAGTTTCCTTTGTTGTGCAGAAGCTTTTAATTTTAATTAGGTCCCATTTGTTTATTTTTGTTTTTATTTCCAACACTCTGGGAGGTGGGTCATAGAGGATCCTGCTGTGATGTATGTCGGAGAGTGTTTTGCCTATGGTCTCCTCTAGGAGTTTTATAGTTTCTGGTCTTACATTGAGATTTTTAATCCATTTTGAGTTTATTTTTGTGTATGGTGTTAGAAAGTGTTCTAGTTTCATTCTTTTACAAGTGGTTGACCAGTTTTCCCAGCACCACTTGTTAAAGAGATTGTCTTTTCTCCATTGTATATTCTTGCCTCCTTTGTTAAAGATAAGGTGTCCATAGGTGCATGGGTTTATCTCTGGGTTTTTAATTTTCTTCCATTGATTTATGTTTCTGTCTTTGTGCCAGGACCATCCTGTCCTGATGACTGTGGCTTTGTAATAGAGCCTGAAGTCAGGCAGGTTGATTCCTCCAGTTTCATTTTTATTTCTCAAGATTGCTTTGGCTATTCGAGGTTTTTTGTATTTCCATACAAATTGTGACATTATTTGTTCTAGCTCTGTGAAAAATACTGTGGTTGCTTGATAGAGATTGCATTGAATCTATAGATTGCTTTGGGTAGTATACTCATTTTCACTATATTGATTCTTCCCATCCATGAACATGGTATATTTCTCCATCTATTAGTGTCCTCTTTGATTTCTTTCACCAGTGTTTTATAGTTTTCTATATATAAATCTTTTGTTTATTTAGGTAGATATATTCTTAAGTATTTTATTTGTTTCTTTGCAATGGTGAATGGGATTGTTTCCTTTATTTATCTTTCTAATTTCTCATTATTAGTGTATAGGAATGCATGGGATTTCTGTGTGTTGATTTTATATCCTGCAACTTTACTATATTTATTGATTAGCTCTAGTAATTTTCTGGTGGAATCTTTAGGGTTTTCTGTGTAGAGGATCATGTCATCTGCAAACAGTGAGAGTTTTACATCTTCTTTTCCAATTTGGATTCCTTTTATTTCTTTTTCTGCTCTGATTGCTGTGGTCAAAACTTCCAAAACTATGTTGAATAGTAGTGGTCAAATTGGGCACCCTTGTCTTGTTCCTGACCTTAGGAGAAATGCTTTCAATTTTTCACCATTGAGAATAATGTTTGCTGTGGGTTTGTTATATATAGCTTTTATTATATTGAGGTATGTTCCTTCTATTCCTGCTTTCTGGAGACTTTTTATCATAAGTGGATGTTGAATTTTGTCAAAGGCTTTCTCTGCATCTATTGAGATAATCATATGGCTTTTATTTTTCAATTTGTTAATGTGGTGTATTACACTGATTGATTTGCGGATATTGAAGAATCCTTGCATCCCAAGGATAAAGCCCACTTGGTCATGGTGTATGATCTTTTTAATGTGTTGTTGGATTCTGATTGCTAAAATTTTGTTAAGGATTTTTGCATCTAGGTTCATCAGTGATATTGGCCTATAGTTTTCTTTTTTTGTGGGATCTTTGTCAGGTTTTGGTATTAGGGTGATGGTGGCCTCATAGAATGAGTTTGGAAGTTTACCTTCCTCTGCAATTTCTGGAAGAGTTTGAGTAGGATAGGTATTAGCTCTTCTCTAAATTTTTGGTAGAATTCAGCTGTGAAGCTGTCTGGACCTGGGCTTTTGTTTGCTGGAAGATTTCTGATTACAGTTTCAATTTCCGTGCTTGTGATGGGTGTGTTAAGATTTTCTATTTCTTCCTGGTTCAGTTGTGGAAAGTTGTACTTTTCTAAGAATTTGTCCTTTTCTTCCACGTTGTCCATTTTATTGGCATATAATTGCTGATAGTAGTCTCTTATGATCCTTCATTATATCTCTTTTGTTTTTGTATCACATAGGGCTTTGTGAAAAATTGAAGTAGAGTTGATTTACAATGTTGTGTTTATTTCTGCTTTATAGCAAAGTATTTCAGTTATACATACACATATATTATTTTTTATGTTCTTTCCACTGTGGTTGTTTCACAGGAGATTGAATATAGTTTCTTCTGTAATACAGTGGTATAGTATTATTTATACATTCTATTTCTACTTATTTGTTCCTGCTAACCCCAAATATCCACTCCATTCCTCTTAATGTCCCTCATAGCAACTACAAGTCTGTTCTCTATGTCTGTGAGTCTGTTTCTGATGTACAGATAAGTATATTTGTGTCATATTTTAGATTTACCATGTAAGTGATATCATATGTATTGACATTCCTTTTCTGCTTTACTTACTCTCATAATCTCTAATTGCATTCATGTTGCTGCAAATGAAATGATTCATTTTTTTAAGGCTAACATTCCATTCTATATATATACCATATCTTCTTCATTCATTCATTTATTGGTGGACATTTAGGTTGTATCTCAAGGGTCTTCTTATATCTATATTTATGATCTTATTTTATTTCATTAAAATTAATAAGTATTTTTGCATTTATGCTTACATATACTTTATATTCATAATTATATTTTTTAATTTTTAGTTTGCTTTATTTTGTTGTTTTGTCACTAGTTTGTGTCCAATTTTTTGTGACCCCATAAACTGCAGCACACCAGGCTTTCATGTCCTTTGCTAACTTGCAGAGTTTGCTCAAACTCATTTCCACTGAATCAGTGATGCCATCCAGATGGGAGGAGCTAAGATGGCGGAGGAGTAGGATGGTGAGAACACTTTCTCCCCCACAAATTCATCAAAAGAGCATTTAAACGCTGAGTAAATTCCACAAAACAACTTCTGAATGCTGGCAAAGGACATCAGGCACCCAGAAAAGCAACCCAAGTCTTCGAAAGGAGGTAGGAAAAAATATAAAAGACAAAAAAAGAGACAAAAGAGGGAGGGACGGAGTTCCATCCCAGGAAGGGAGTCTTAAAAAGAGAGAAGTTTCCAAACACCAGGGAACCTTCTCACTGCTGAATCTGTGCTGAGCCTTGGAACCACAGAGGGCAACATAACAGGGAGGAAAAATAAATAAACAATTAAAACCCGCACACTGCGAGCCCTACGGTAACTCCCCCAGCGGAGAAGCAGCGCAGACTCCTGCATCCGCCATTAGCAAGCGGGGGCTGGGCAGGGAGGCGCGGCGCGGGCTGCATCGCAAGGATCTGGCCTGAATACCCCGAGCGCTATCTGAGCGAAATAATTTGGGCTAGCAAACCAGACTGTGGGATATCTACCACGCGAAAAGCCAGCCCTAACCTAAGACACCGCCAGGCCCGCTCACGGAACAAAGGACTGAACAGAGATAGCTGGTGGCAGACCATACCCCTCCGGTGACAGGCAGCCAGAGCCGGAAGGGGACAATCGCAGCCCCAGAGAGACATTATCTATAAAACTGTAAGCAGGCTTCTTTGCTAACTAAAACTTCTTGGGGGTCTGGACAGTAAACATCTGCCTGAGAAGGTGTGCGGGTGCACACCTAGATAACGGAGCGGCGGGGAGGCCATAAGTCACAGCAATCATGCGCGCCAAACAACTCATCACCTGAGCTGCTTGGATCTGGGAAGGGCACAAAACGCAGGCCCAACTGAGAGCCTGCGCCTCTGAGGGCTACCCAAGTGCCTGAACCTGAGCGGCTTGGACCTGGGAAGTGCAGGCAGCCCAGAGCTGGCCATGGATAGTTCCCGTTGGAACAACCTAGAGCCTGAGCAGTGTGGGCAGAGAGGCTACAGGCACCGTGAATGGGGAGCAGACCCAGTGTGGCTGAGGCACTGCGAGCACATGCCAGTGTTATTTGTTTGCAGCATCTGTCCCTACCTCCCCTCAGCGGGACTGAACAAGTGAGCCTTAAAAAAAAAAAAAAAAAAAAGTGTCCCCCACCGTCCCCTTTGTGTCAGGGTGGAAACCAGACACTGAGGAGACCAGCAAACAGAAGCAGCTATAACAGAGGGTACCGCCTTGGAAGCTACAGGCATATTAAAACCCTGTGGTTACTACCAACTGCATAGGAAGGGCCCTAAAGATCTTGAGAAATATAAGTCGGACCAAGGAACTAGCCAAAAATGAACTGAACAACAAAACTGGAGAAAGTCCTAGATATATTTTTACTATTTGTACGATCATTCATTCTTTCTCTTTTTTTTAATTATTTTTTTTAATTTAAAAAAAAATTTAAGTCCTCTATTATTCCTTTAATTTTCACTTTTATAACCGATTACTTTGCAAAAAAAAAAAAAAGACGCTATTTTTTTAAAGCAAACTTCATATATATATTTTTTATAATTTTTTTGACCTTTTTTTTTTTTTCCTTCTTTTCTTTAACATTGTATTTTTGAAATTCCAAACTCTACTCTAAATTTTTAATTTTAGCTTTTTGGTATTTGTTATCAATTATGTACCTATAGTTTTTTTTTTTTTTTTTTTTTATAATTTCTGTGACCCTTTTTTCTTTTTGTTTTTCTCTGTTTCTTTCTCTTCTTCTTTTAAATAACATTGTATATCTGAAATTCCAAACTCTACTCTAGATTTTTAATTTATGCTTTTTGGTATTTGTTATCAATTTTGTACCTGTATTTTTTTTTTTATAATTTATGCGACTTTGTTCTTGTTTTTTTTTTTTTTCTCTCTCTTTCTTTTTCTTCTTCTGTTTTTAACATTGTATTTTTGAAATTCCAAAATATACTCTAGATTTTTAACTTTTGCTTTTTGGTAGTAGTTATCAATTTTGTACCTATATTTTCTTTATAATTTTCGCGACCTTGTTTGTTTTTGTTTGTTCGTTTTTTCTCTCTTTCTTTTCCTTCTTCTTTTCTTTAACATCGTATTTTTGAAATTCCAAACTCTACTCTAGATTTTTAATTTTTGCTTTTATGTATTTGTTACCAATTTTGTACCTTTAAGAACCCAATCTTCAGGACCCATTTTTCACTAGGGAGTGAGATTACTGGCTTAACTGCTCTCTCTCCCTTTGGACTCTCCTTTTTCTCCACCAGGTCACCTGTGTCTCCTCCCTAACCCCTCTCTACTCTACCCAACTCTGTGAATTTTTGTGTGTTCCAGACGGTGGAGAACACTTAGGGAACTGATTACTGGCTGGATCTGTCTCCCTCCTTTTCATTCCCCCCTTTTATCCTCCTGGCCACCTCTGTCAACTTTCTCCTTCTTCTCTTTTCTCTATAACTCTGTGAACAACTCTGAGCGGTCCAGTTGTGGAGTGCACATAAGGAAGAGATTACTGAATAGCCCACTCTCTCCTCTGTTGATTCCACCTCATCTCATTCGGGTCACCTCTAACTCCCTCTTCCCTCTTCTCTTTTCCATATAACGCTGTAAACCTCTCTGGGTGACCCTCATGGTAGAGAAACTTTTCATCTTTAACGTAGATGTTTTATCAATGGTGCTGTATAGAAGGAGAAGCTTTGAAACTACTGTGGAAATGAGACCGATAACTGGAAGCAGGAGGCTTAAGTCCAAACCCTCACTCCAGGGAGCTCCTGACTCCAAGGAACATTAATTGACAGGAGCTCATCAAATGCCTCCATACCTGCACTGAAACCAAGCACCACACAAGGGCCAACAAGTTTCAGGGCAAGACATACCAAGCAAATTCTCCAGCAGCAAGGAACAGTCCTGAGCTCCAAGATACAGGCAGCCCAAAACGATAGACATCGATAACTCATTACTGGACATTTCATTGCACTCCAGAGAGAAGAAATACAGCTCCACCCACCAGAACACTGACACAAGCTTCCCTAACCAAGAAACCTTGACAAGCCACCTGTACAAACCCACACAGAGCGAGGAAATGCCACAATAAAGAGAACGCCACAAACTGCCAGAATACAGAAAGGACACCCAAAACTCAGCAATTTAAACAAGATGAAGAGACAGAGGAAGACACAGCAGATAAAGGAACAGGATAAGTGCCCACCAAACCAAACAAAAGAGAAAGAGATAGGGAATCTACCTGATAAAGAATTCCGAATAATGATAGTGAAATTGATCCAAAATCTTGAAATCAAAATGGAATCACAGTTAAATAGCCTGGAGACAAAGATTGAGAAGATGCAAGAAAGGTTTAACAAGGATCTAGAAGAAATAAAAGAGAGTCAATATATAATGAATAATGCAATAAATGAAATTAAAACACTCTGGAGGCAACAAATAGAATAACAGAGGCAGAAGATAGGATTAGTGAATTAGAAGATAGAATGGAAGAAATAAATGAATCAGAGAGGATAAAATAAAAACGAATTAAAAGAAATGAGGACAATCTCAGAGACCTCCAGAACAATATTAAACACTACAACATTTGAATCATAGGGGTCCCAGAAAAAGAAGACAAAAAGAAAGACCATGAGAAAGTACTAGAAGAGATAATAGTTGAAAACTTCCCTAAAATGGGGAAGAAAATAATCACCTAAGTCCAAGAAACCCAGAGAGTCCCAAACAGGATAAACCCAAGGTGAAACACCCCAAGACACATATTAATCAAATTAACAAAGATCAGCTTTTTAATATGCTGTCTAGATTCATCATGGCTTTTCTTCCAAGGAGCAAGCATCTTTTAATTTCATGGCTGCAGTCACCATCCACAGTGATTTTGGAGCCCAAGAAAATAATTTGTCACTGCTTCCACTTTTTCCCCATCTAT
Source organism: Bos taurus (assembly GCF_002263795.3). Taxonomy (NCBI): domain Eukaryota; kingdom Metazoa; phylum Chordata; class Mammalia; order Artiodactyla; family Bovidae; genus Bos; species Bos taurus. The sequence continues at coordinate 58,329,111 of NC_037332.1, forward strand.
TTGCCATGAAGTGATGAGACTGGATACCAGGATCTGAGGTTTTTGTTTTTTGTTTTTTTTGTCTTTTTCTTTTTTTAAAAAATTTTATTATTAATATTATTTTACTTTACAATATTGTATTGGTTTTGTCATACATCACTGGGATGACCCAGAAGGATGGCATGGAGAAGGAGGTGGGAGGGGGGTTCAGGACTGGGAACACATGTACACCGTGGCAGATTCATGTTGCTGTACCAACTCAATGGACATGAGTTTGAGCAAACTCTCAGAGATACTGAAGGTCCGGGAAGCCAGGCATACTGCAGTCCATGGGGTTGTAAAGAGCCGGACATGACTGAGCAAGTAAACAACAGCAAAGTGTGGTAAATAGACAGCTACTGGGAAGCTGCTGTACAGTACAGGGAGCTCAACTCCGTGCTCTTTGATGGCCTAGTGGGGTGGGATGGAGGCTCAGGGGAAGGGGATACATGTATCAGTTCAGTTCAGTTCAGTCAATTCACGTTGTTGTAAAACAAAAACTAACACAACATTGTAAAGCATTTGTACTCCAATTTAAAAATAAATAAAATGTATTGGTTTAGCCTCCAATTAAAATAAATAAATTTAAAATAAATAAATAAAAAATTAACAAAGATCAAACACAAAGAACAAATATTAAAAGCAGCAAGGGAAAAACAACAAATAACACACAAGAGAATTCCCATAAGGATAACAGCTGATCTTTCAATAGAAACTCTTCAAGCCAGGAGGGAATGGCAAGACATACTTAAAGTGATGAAAGAAAATAACCTACAGCCCAGATTATTGTACCCAGCAAGGATCTCATTCAAATATGAAGGAGAAATCAAAAGCTTCTCAGACAAGCAAAAGCTGAGAGAATTCAGCACCACCAAACCAGCTCTCAACAAATACTAAAGGATATTCTCTAGACAGGAAACACAAAAACGGTGTATAAACTCGAACCCAAAACAATAAAGTAAATGGCAATGGGATCATACTTATCAGTGATTACTTTAAACGTAAATGGGTTGAATGCCCCAACCAAAAGACAAAGACTGGCTGAATGGATGCAAAAACAAGACCCCTATATATGTTGTCTACAAGAGACCCACCTCAAAACAGGGGACACATACAGACTGAAAGTGAAGGGCTGGAAAAAGATTTTCTATGCAAATAGGGACCAAAAGAAAGCAGGAGTAGCAATACTCATATCAGATAAAATAGACTTTAAAATAAATGCTGTGAAAAGAGACAAAGATGGTCACTACATAATGATCAAAGGATCAATTCAAGAAGAAGATATAACAATTATAAATATATATGCACCCAACATGGGAGCACCACAATATGTAAGACAAATGCTAACTAGTATGAAAGGAGAAATTAACAATAACACAATAATAGTGGGAGACTTTAATACCCTACTCACAACTATGGATAGATCAACTAAACAGAAAATTAACAAGGAAACACAAACTTTAAATGATACAATAGATCAGTTAGACCTAATTGATATCTATAGGACATTTCATCCCAAAACAATAAATTTCACTTTTTTCTCAAGTGCACACGGAACCTTCTCCAGGATAGATCACGTCCTGGGCCATAAATCTAGCTTTGGTAAATTCAAAAAAATAGAAATCATTCCAAGCATCTTTTCTGACCACACTGCAGTAAGATTAGATCTCAATTACAGGAGAAAAACTATTAAAAATTCCAACATATGGAGGCTGAACAACACGCTGCTGAATAACCAACAAATCACAGAAGAAATCAGAAAAGAAATCAAAATTTGCATAAAACTAATGAAAATGAAAACACAACAACCCAAAACCTGTGGGACACTTTAAAAGCAGTCCTAAGGGGAAAGTTCATAGCAATACAGGCGTACCTCAAGAAACAAGAAAAAAGACAAATAAATAACCTAACCCTACAACTGAAGCAACTAGAAAAGGAAGAAATGAAGAACCCCAGGGTTAGTAGAAGGAAAGAAATCTTAAAAATTAGGGCAGAAATAAATGCAAAAGAAACAAAAGAGACCATAGCAAAAATCAACAAAGCCAAAAGCTGGTTCTTTGAAAGGATAAATAAAACTGACAAACCATTAGCCAGACTCATCAAGAAACAAAGGGAGAAAAATCAAATCCATAAAATTAGAAATGAAAATGGAGAGATCACAACAGACAACACAGAAATACAAAGGATCATAAGAGACTACTATCAGCAATTATATGCCAATAAACTTGACAACGTGGAAGAAATGGACAAATTCTTAGAAAAGCACAACTTTCCACAACTGAACCAGGAAGAAATAGAAAATCTTAACACACCCATCACAAGCACGGAAATTGAAACTGTAATCAGAAATCTTCCAGCAAACAAAAGCCCAGGTCCAGACAGCTTCACAGCTGAATTCTACCAAAAATTTAGAGAAGAGCTAACACCTATCCTACTCAAACTCTTCCAGAAATTGCAGAGGAAGGTAAACTTCCAAACTCATTCTATGAGGCCACCATCACCCTAATACCAAAACCTGACAAAGATCCCACAAAAAAAGAAAACTATAGGCCAATATCACTGATGAACCTAGATGCAAAAATCCTTAACAAAATTCTAGCAATCAGAATCCAACAACACATTAAAAAGATCATACACCATGACCAAGTGGGCTTTATCCCAGGGATGCAAGGATTCTTCAATATCCACAAATCAATCAATGTCATACACCACATTAACAAATTGAAAAATAAAAATCATATGATTATTTTAATAGATGCAGAGAAAGCCTTTGACAAAATTCAACACCCATTTATGATAAAAAGTCTCCAGAAAGCAGGACTAGAAGGAACATACCTCAACATAATAAAAGCTATATATGACAAACCCACAGCAAACATTATCCTCAGTGGTGAAAAATTGAAAGCATTTCCTCTAAAGTCAGGAACAAGACAAGGGTGCCCACTTTCACCATTACTATTCAACATAGTTTTGGAAGTTTTGGCCACAGCAATCAGAGCAGAAAAAGAAATAAAAGGAATCCAAATTGGAAAAGAAGAAGTAAAACTCTCACTGTTTGCAGATGACATGATCCTCTACACAGAAAACCCTAAAGACTCCACCAGAAAATTACTAGAACTAATCAATGATTATAGTAAAGTTGCAGGATATAAAATCAACACACAGAAATTCCTTGCATTCTTATACACTAATAATGAGAAAACAGAAAGAGAAATTAAGGAAACAATTCCATTCACCATTGCAACGGAAAGAATAAAATACTTAGGAATATATCTACCTAAAGAAACTAAAGACCTATATATAGAAAACTATAAAACACTGGTGAAAAAATCAAAGAGGACACTAATAGATGGAGAAATATACCACGTTCATGGATGGAAAGAATCAATATAGTGAAAATGAGTATACTACCCAAAGCAATTTATAGATTCAATGCAATCCCTATAAAGCTACCAATGGTATTTTTCACAGAGCTAGAATAAATAATTTCACAATTTGTATGGAAATACAAAAAACCTCGAATAGCCAAAGCTATCTTGAGAAAGAAGAATGGAACTGGAGGAATCAACCTACCTGACTTCAGGCTCTATTACAAAGCCACAGTTATCAAGACAGTATGGTACTGGCACAAAGACAGAAATATTGATCAGTGGAACAAAATAGAAAGCCCAGAGATAAATCCACGCACATATGGACACCTTATCTTTGACAAAGGAGGCAAGAATATACAATGGATTAAAGACAATCTCTTTAACAAGTGGTGCTGGGAAAACTGGTCAACCACTTGTAAAAGAATGAAACTAGAACACTTTCTAACACCATACACAAAAATAAAGTCAAGATGGATTAAAGATCTAAATGTAAGACCAGAAACTATAAAACTCCTAGAGGAGACCATAGGCAAAACACTCTCCGACATACATCACAGCAGGATCCTCTATGAACCACCTCCCAGAATATTGGAAATAAAAGCAAAAATAAACAAATGAGACCTAATTAAACTTAAAAGCTTCTGCACAACAAAGGAAACTATTAGCAAGGTGAAAAGACAGCCTTCAAGATGGGAGAAAATAATAGCAAATGAAGCAACTGACAAAAAACTAATCTCAAAAATATACAAGCAACTGCTACAGCTCAACTCCAGAAAAATAAATGACCCAATCAAAAAATGGGCCAAAGAACTAAATAGACATTTCTCCAAAGAAGACATACAGATGGCTAACAAACACATGAAAAGATGCTCAACATCACTCATTATCAGAGAAATGCAAATCCTAACCACTATGAGGTACCATTTCACGCCAGTCAGAATGGCTGCAATCCAAAAGTCCACAAGCAATAAATGCTGGAGAGGGTGTGGAGAAAAGGGAACCCTCTTACACTGTTGGTGGGAATGCAAACTAGTACAGCCACTATGGAGAACAGTGTGGAGATTCCTTAAAAAAACTGGAAATAGAACTGCCTTATGATCCAGCAATCCCACTGCTGGGCATACACACTGAGGAAACCAGAAGGGAAAGAGACACGTGTACCCCAATGTTCATTGCAGCACTGTTTATAATAGCCAGGACATGGACGCAACCTAGATGCCCATCAGCAGATGAATGGATAAGAAAGCTATGGTACATATACACAATGGAGTATTACTCAGCCATTAAAAAGAATACATTTGAATCAGTTCTAATGAGGTGGATGAAACTGGAACCTATTATACAGAGTGAAGTAAGCCAGAAAGAAAAACACCAATAGAGTATACTAACGCATATATATGGAATTTAGAAAGATGGTAACAATAAACCTGTGTACAAGACAGCAGAAGTGACACTGATGTATAGATCAGTCTTATGGACTCTGTGGGAGAGGGAGAGGGTGGGGATATTTGGGAGAATGGCATTGAAACATGTATAATATCATGCATGAAACGAGTCGCCAGTCCAGGTTCGATGCACGATGTTGGATGCTTGGGGCTGGTGCACTGGGACGACCCAGAGGGAAGGTATGGGGAGGGAGGAGGGAGGAGTGTTCAGGATGGGGAACACAGGTATACCAGTGGTGGATTCATTTCTATATTTGGCAAAACTAATACAATATTGTAAATTCTAAAAATAAAAAAATTAAAAAAAAAAAAGGTGCCATCCAACCATCTTGTCCTGTGTTGCCCCCTTCACTTCTGGCCCTCAATCTTTCTCAGTATTAAGGTCTTTTCTAATAGGTTGACTCTTCACTTCAGGCGGCCAAAACATTGCAGTTTCAGCTTCAGCATCAGTCCTTTCAATGAATATTCAAGGTTGATTCCCTTTATGATTGACTGGTTTGATCTCCTCTGTCCAAGGGGCTCCCAAGAGTCTTCTTCAGCACCACACTTTGAAAGCATCAAATCTTTGGTGCTCAGCCTTTATTATGGTCCAAGTCTTACATCTATACATGACTACTGGAAAAAAAATAGCTTTGCCTATACGGACCTTTGTCAGCAAGTAATGTCTCCACTTTCTAATATGCTGTCTAGGTTGGTCATAGCATGCCTGAGGTCAGGGCAGGCGGCCAAGAGGAGCAACCCAACCTCCAAGGAGCAGTGGCTGCATGGGCGCAGGAGGGCCAAGAGGAGCTACTCCATGTTAAAGATCAGGAGGGGTGTCTGTGAGGAGATATCTCTCATCCAAGGTAAGGAGCAGCAGCTGTGCTTTGCTGGAGCAGCCGTGAAGAGACACCCCAAGTCTAAGGTAAGAGAAATCCAAGTAAGATGATAGGTGTTGTGAGAGGGCATCAGAGGACAGACACACTGAAACCAAAATCACAGAAAACTAGCCAATCTGATCACATGAACATCAGTCTTGTCTAACTCAATGAAACTAAGCCATGCCCTGTGGTGTCACCCAGGACGGGCGGGTCATGGTGGAAAGATCTGACAGAATGTGGTCCACTGGAGAAGGGAATAGCAAACCACTTCAGTATTCTTGCCTCGAGAACCACATGAACAATATGAAAAGCAAAATGATAGGATACTGACAGAGGAACTCCCAGTGTCGGTAGGTGCCCATATGATACTGGAGATCAGTGGAGAAATAACTCCAGAAAGAATGAAGGGATGGGGCCAAAGCAAAAACAATACCCACCCGTGGATGTGACTGGTGATAGAAGCAAGGTTTGATGCTGTAAAGAGCAATATTGCATAGGAATCTGGAATGTCAGGTCCATGAATCAAGGCAAATTGGGAGTGGTCAAACAGGAGATGGCAAGAGTGCACATCAACATTCTAGGAATCAGTGAACTGAAATGGACTGGAATGGGGGAATTTAACTCAGATGACCATTATATCTACTACTGTGGGTAAGAATCCCTTAGAAGAAATGGAGTAGCCATCATGGTCAACAAAAGAGTCCGAAATGCAGTACTTGGATGCAATCTCAAAAACGACAGAATGATCTCTGTTCATTTCCAAGGCAAACCATTCAATATCACGGTAAATCAAATCCTATGCCCCAACCAATAACGCTGAAGAAGCTGAAGTTGAACGGTTCTATGAAGACCTAAAGACCTTTTAGAACTAACACCCAAAATATATGTCCTTTTCATTATAGGGGACTGGAATGTAAAAGTAGGAAGTCCAGAAACACCTGGAGTACAGGCAAATTTGGCCTTGGAATATGGAATGAAGCAGGGACAGGCTAATAGAGTTTTGCCAAGAGAACACACTGGTCACAGCAAACACCCTCTTCCAACAACACAAGAGAAGACTTTACACATGGACATCACCAGATGGTCAACACCAAAATAGAATTGATTATATTCTTTGCAGCCAAAGACGGAGAAGCTCTATACAGTCAGCAAAAACAAGACCGGGAGCTGACTGTGGCTCAGATCATGAACTCCTTATTGCCAAATTCAGACTTAAGTTGAAGAAATGAGGGAAAACCTCTAGACCATTCAGGTATGACCGAAATCAAATCCCTTATGATTATACAGTGAAAGTGAGAAATAGATTTAAGGGACTAGATCTGATAGAGAGAGTGCCTGATGAACTATGGATGGAGGTTTGTGACACTTTCTGGGAGACAGGGATCAAGACCATCCCCATGGAAAAGAAATGCAAAAAAGCAAAATGGCTGTCTGGGGAGGCCTTACAAATAGCTGTGAAAAGAAGAGAAGTGAAAAGCAAAGGAGAAAAGGAAAGATATAAACATCTGAATGCAGAGTTCCAAAGAATAGCAAGAAGAGATAAGAAAGCCTTCCTCAGCGATCAATGCAAACAAATAGAGGGAAACAACAGAATGGGAAAGACTAGAGATCTCTTCACGAAAATTAGAGATACCAAGGGAACATTTCATGTAAAGATGAGCTCAATAAAGGGCAGAAATGGCATGGACCTAACAGAAGCAGAATATATTAAGAAGAGGTGGCAAGAATACACAGAAGAACTGTACAAAAAAGATCTTCACTACCCAGATAATCACAATGGTGTAATCACTGACCTAGAGCCAGACATCCTGGAATGTGAAGTCAAGTGGACCTTAGAAAGCATCACTACGAACAAAGCTAGTGGAGGTGATGGAATTCCAGTTGAGCTATTCCAAATCCTGAAAGATGATGCTGTGAAAGTGCTGCACTCAATATGCCAGCAAATTTGGAAAACTCAGCAGTGGTCACAGCGCTGGAAAAGGTCAGTTTTCATTCCAATCCCAAAAAACGGCAATGCCAAAGAATGCTCAAACTACCGCATAATTGCACTCATCTCACATGCTAGTAAAGTAATGCTCAAAATTCTCCAAGCCAAGCTTCATCAATACGTGAACTGTGAACTTCCAGATGTTCAAGCTGGTTTTAGAAAAGGCAGAGGAACCAGAGATCAAATTGCCAACATCTGCTGGATGATGGAAAAAGCAAGAGAGTTCCAGAAAAACATCTGTTACTGCTTTATTGACTATGCCAAAACCTTTGACAGTGTGGATCACAATAAACTGTGGAAAATTCTTCAAGAGATGGGAATACCAGACCATCTGACCTGCCTCTAGATAAACCTATATGCAGGTCAGGAAGCAACAGTTAGAACTGGACATGCAACAACAGACTGGTTCCAAACAGGAAAAGGAGTACGTCAAGGCTGTATATTGTCACCCTGCTTATTTAACTTCTATGCAGAGTACATCATGAGAAACGTTGGGCTGGAAGAAGCACAAGCTGGAATCAAGATTGCTGGGAGAAATATCAGTAACCTCAGATGACACCACCCTTATGGAAGAAAGTGAAGAGGAACTAAAAAGCCTCTTGATGAAAATGAAAGAGGAGAGTTAAAAATTTTGCTTAAAGCTCAACATTCAGAAAACGAAGATCATTCCATCTGGTCCCATCACTTCATGGGAAATAGATGGGGAAACAGTGGAAGCAGTGTCAGACCTAAGTTTTTGGGGCTCCAAAATCACTACAGATGGTAATTGCAGCCATGAAATTAAAAGACGCTTACTCCTTGGAAGGAAAGTTACGACCAACCTAGATAGCATATTCAAAAGCAGAGATATTACTTTGCCATCAAAGGTTCGTCTAGTCAAGGCTGTCGTTTTTCCAGTGGTCATGTATAAATGTGAGAGTTGGACTGTGAAGAAAGCTGAGTGCCGAAAAATTGATGCTTTTGAACTGTGGTGTTGGAGAAGACTCTTGAGAGTCCCTTGGACTGTAAGGAGATCCAACCAGTCTATTCTAAAGGAGATCAGCCCTGGGATTACTTTGGAAGGACTGATGCTGAAGCTGAAACTCCAATACTTTGGCCATCTTATGTGAAGTGTTGACTCATTGGAAATGACCCTGATGCTGGGAAATGTTGACAGCAGGAGGAAAAGAGGACAAGAGAGGATGAGATGGCTGGATGGCATCACCTACTCGATGGACATGAGTTTGGGTAAACTCCTGGATATGGTGGTGGACAGGGAGGCCTGGCATGCTGCAATTCATGGGGTCACAAAGATTCGGAGACGACTGAGGGACTGAACTGAACTGAATTGAAGAACCTATGATATGGCTGGTTATGCTGTAGATACTAAGAATAAAAAGAGTGAAGAGATATCTGACCCATCTCTAATGGATGTATATATTTTGAATGAGACTAATCCTTTCAAATTTCCTTTTTCTGTGACCAAGTATCATTAGAAATAATTATTTGCTTTTTGATCATGGTTTAGTAGTTAAGTTATGTCCGACTCTTATGACCCCATAGACTGTAGCCTGCTAGGTCCCTCTGCCTATGGGATTCTCTAGGCAAAAATACTGGAGTGTGTAGCCATTTCCTTTTCTTCTTTTCTTCTTTTTGGATCTATACAAATTAATGTAATGCCATCCTTGAGTTTACGTATATATGTCTGATAGGTTTCACAAATCAAGGAACATGAATGGTGAATGAAGAAAGAAAGTGGTTACCAAAGAAGAACATATTAATACTTATTCTAATGGAAGATTATGGCTTCAGTTGACTGTGTAATTTTCATCATCCCCAAGATGAAATCAAACATATAAATGGTCTCAAATGTATGCACAAATGCCCCTTTCATGAGGACATACACATTCACAGACAGTATTGTGCAGTGGATAGTACTCTCTGAGTTGCCAACTGACCCTCATTAAGATTCTTTTCCACTTAGACGTAGAAAACAATGTCTTATAACTTAAAGCTGAAATTAAAAATAATTTATTTTAAGTGTCTGAGAATATAAAGTGATTCTGAGAAGATTTGATAGTGATAATTTCTGATTTCTCTCAACAAGAGCAGATTTTTCACAGTGAATGTAATGAATGCTTTATTATCTCAGACTCTTATGGATGTACAGGAGCCCGATGTTTGGATAAATATAGAGTCCTTACTGACTAAAGCTCAAACATGACTAATGAACATAATATGCAGTAAATTTTGACAAAACACCTGACAGAGGCAGCAATGGGAAGTGGGTCTTTGGAAACTGTAGAATGCAATGACTTTATTAGACACATTCCAAGTGCAAAACTGTAATTTTCTGATGCAAAGAGACTCTTGAATCCACAGATAACAAAGTGTTAAGAAAACACAACAAGGTTGCTTTATGTCTATGTTTTCAATGTGAAAATATTTACATTTGTATGTTTACATATGCACCTGAAAAAAATGCAAAAGTGCAAAATGGCTGTCTGAGGAGGCCTTACAAATAGCTGTGAAAAGAAGAGACTGCTACTGTTACTGCTAAGTCCCTTCTGTCGTGTCCGACTCTATACGACCCCATCCATGGCAGCCCACCAGGCTCCCCCAGCCCTGGGATTCTCCAGGCAAGAACACTGGAGTAGGTTGACATTTCCTTTCCAATGCATGAAAGGGAAATGTGAAAGTGAAGTTGAGCAACTTCACTCGTGTCCGACTCTTCGCGACCCCATGGACTGCAGCCTACCAGGCTCCTCTGACCACGGGATTTTCCAGACGAGAGTATTGGAGTGGGTTACCATTGCCTAAAGCAAAGGAGAAAAGGAAAGATATACCCATTTGAATGCAGAGTTCCAAAGAATAGCAAGGAGAGGCAAGAATGCCTTCCTTAGTAATCAGTGTAAAGAAATAGAGGAAAACACTAGAACGGGAAAGACTAGAGATCTCTTCAAGAAAATTAGAGATACCAAGGGAACATTTCATGCAAAGATGGGCTCAATAAAGGACAGAAATGGTATGGACCTAACAGAAGCAGAAGATATTAAGAAGAGGTGGCAAGAATACAGAGCTATACAAAAAAGATCTTCATAATCCAGATAATCACAATGTTGTGGTCACTCACCTAGAGCCAAACATCCTGGAATGTGAAGTCAAGTGGGCCTTAGGAAGCATCATTATGAACGAAGTTAGTGGAGGTGATGGAATTCCAGCTGAGCTATTTCAAATCCTAAAAGATGATGCTGTGAAAGTGCTGCACTCAATATGTCAGCAAATTTGGAAAACTCAGCAGTGGTCACAGCACTGGAAAAGGTCAGTTTTCATTCCAATCCCAAAGAAAGGCAATGTCAAAGAATGCTCAAACTACCGCACAATTGCACTCATCTCACACGCTAGTAAAGTAATGCTCAAAGTTCTGCAAGCTAGACTTCACCAGTACATGAGCTGTGAACTTCCAGATGTTCAAGCTGGTTTTAGAAAAGGCAGAGGAACCAGAGATCAAATTGTCAACATCTGTTGGATCATTGAAAAAGCAAGTGAGTTCCAGAAAATCATCTGCTTCTGCTTTATTGACTACATCAAAGCCTTTGACTGTGTAGATCACAACAAACTGTGGAAAATTCTTCAAGAGATGGGAATACTAGATCATCTGACCTGCCTTTTGAGAAATCTGTATGCAGGTCAGGAAGCAACCATTATAGCTAGACATGAAACAACAGACTGGTTTCAAATAGGAAAAGGAGTACTTCAAGGCTATATATTGTCACCCTACTTATTTAACTTATATGCAGAGTACATCATGAGAAATGCTGGGCTGGATGAAGCACACACTGGAATCAAGATTGCCAGGAGAAGTATCAATAACCTCAGAGATGTAGATGACACCACCATTATGCCAGAAAGTAAAGAAGAAATAAAGAGCCTCTTGATGAAAGTGAAAGAGGAGAGTGAAAAAGTTGGCTTAAAGCTCAACATTCAGAAAACTAAGATCATGGCATTTGGTCCCATTACTTCATTGCAAATAGATGGGGAAACAGTGAAACGAGTGACAGAATTTATTTTTTTGGCCCTAAAATTACTACAGATGGTGACCACAACCCTGAAATGAAAAGATGCTTAGCTCCTTGGAATATAACTCATGACCAACCTAGACAGCACATTACTTTGCCAACAAAGGTTTTTCTAGTCAACACTATGGTTTTTCCAGTAGTCATGTATAAACGTGAGAGGTGGACTATAAAGAAATCGGAGTGCTGAAGAATCGATGCTTTTGAACTGTGGTGTTGAAGAAGATGCTTGAGAGTCCCTTGGACTGCAAGGAGATCCAACCAGTCCATCCTAAAGGAAATCAGTAGTGAATATCCATTGGAAAGACTGATGTTGAAGCTGAAACTCCAATACTTTGGCCACCTGATGCAAAGAGCTGATTCATTTGAAAAGACCCTGATTCTGGGGAAGTTTGAAGGTGGGAGGAGAAGGGGACAGCAGAGGATGAGATGGTTGGATAACATCACTGACTCAATGGACATGAGCTTGAGTAAACTCCAGGAGTTGGTGATGGACAGGGTGGCCTGGTGTGCTGCAGTCCATGGGGTCACAAAGAGTCAGACACAACTGAGCAACTGAACTGAAATGAACTGAATGAAAGTTGTATACATATGACCCTTTTCTAATTCAATAACTAAGTATTTATGTGGTAAAGTACATATTTTCATTATCACTTCTGCATTATATTTTTTAATGGATAAATCATTATTTAATAAAGCTTGTCCTTTTTTAAAGAAGTGTTAGTTTCTCAGTCATTTCCAACGATTTGTGACCTTTGGATTGTAGTCTACCAGGCTTCTCAGCCCATGGAATTCTCCAGGCAAAAATACTGGAGTGGGTAGCCATTCCTGTCTCCAGAGAATCTTTCCTACTCAGGGATGGAGCCTGGGTCTCCTACATTGCAGGCAGATTCTTTACCATCTGAGCCATCAGGGAAGCCCTCTCATATTTAACTCTTAGACAATTTCATATTAAATATTTTATATAAACCTCCTTTATTTCCTTAGTTTATATTATCAGAAGAGGAATTTCTAAGGCAAGTTCCACTTATATGTTAGAATTTTGAGTGTACTAACAAATTTGCCCCAAGGTGTAATAACATATAACATAAAAGTGTCTGGGTCTCCCTTTGGCACTGTTGGGATTATGGGATCTCTAGGAATTCCACTCTTATCTTTTGCTTGAGTTCTGAGTCAACTAGCTGGTAAATGAATATGAAAATACCAGTTTTATTATAAAGGTATTGAAAACATGATTTTTAATACCCCAGTAAGAAAATCTTGATTAGTCTCATTTCCAGGTAGGCAGTGCTAAAAAACCAGAACTACCCCCACTACCTTGGACAGATCCTTTTGATAAATGACTTCAAGGAGTCTGAAATCTGTCTGCTGAAAAGATAGTTCAAAAGAGGAAATGGAATAGGTTGGGGCTTCCCTGGTGACTTAGAGGGTACAGAGTGTGCCTGCAGTATGGGAGACCTGGGTTTAATCCCTGGATTGGGAAGATCCCCTGGAGAAGAAAATGGCAACCCACTCCAGTATCCTTGCCTGGAAAATGCCATGGATGGTGGAGCCTGGCAGAGTACAGTTCATGGGTTCACAAAGAGTTGGACATGACTAAGCGATTGAACAACAATAGATGGAACAGTCAGGGTTCCCAGTAAGCAAGTTTAAAGAGAAATCGAGAAAGCCATTGTGACTGGAGAATAAATTGTGTAGATACAAATAGTATCAGAATTCAGGTTTTGTGACGATTCACCCTTCCTATTAGTTGGATTCATTGACTCCTTTTTCTTTTATGTCTTTGAGATGAGTGCAGTGTTTCTAATTGAGTTAAGAAAAACTTCGTTTACTTGCTTGTTTCTCAGTGTGTTAAATAAAGGGATTTAACATTGGTGAAATGGAACTAATAAGGAGAAAAATTACTTTATTAATAACTACCTTATTCTTGGATGAAGACATCACATAAATAAAGATGCAACTAGCATAAGTGATGAAGACAACAATCATGTGGGAATAACAAGTGGAGAAGTCCTTCTTCCTTTGCTGGGCAGAGGGAAATCTTAGAATAGTGTTGATGCTATAAATATAGGAAAGAACTACACACATGAATTGATGATGAAGGTCAGCACAGCACACAAAATAAACATCTGTTCTATCAGTCACACGTCTGAGCAAGAGATCTTCCGGATATGACAAACATCACAGTAAAAGTGATCAATTTCATTCAGATCAAAGAATTCCTTCAGTTGTTATAGATGTCTCCTCTGTAAAAGGTTATTCTTTAGTGTTTTCTAAGGTATTTATTCAGCTTTTTTTTTTAAACAAAGCAAAACTAATCACCATTGGCTTTCCATAGATTCATATACACACTAAACACATAATAGTAAACTTGAGACAAAATAAATAGGAAATTCATGACATTTAAGGGAAGCATAGTGTCTACAGAAAACAGGGTACCCAAAATGGCTACCTCTTTTCTTGCTGTTTATACCCTCTGCAGTGTGTGCCCCTAGTTCCTTCCAAGCACAGGTGATTTTGTTTTTCTTCCTTGAATGTTGACTGGTCCTATGACTTCCTTGGCTAATAGAATGTGTGCGGTAGAAGGCATAGTGTGCCTAGGAATCCAGAGGCCTTGCTTTCTTCCACTCTCTCCCCTAAGGCCTTGTGATCTTACCATGTGAACCAGTGTTAGCTAAGTGATAAAACATCATCTGGAAGAGGGTTCATTTATCTTAATAAGGAGTTGTTCGGTTCTAAGTATGAGAATGAGGCCCTATTTGACAGCAAGACTCAATCAGCTGTGAGACAGTCCTATAAACCTAGCCAGCTAAGATCAGCTGATGTTTGTGTAAACTGGAAAAAAACACAAACTCAAGGTTTAAACCACTGATTTAGGGATGATTTTTCATTGCATAATAACTAACTGCAGGATGTGACACGTACATATATGACGGCCTCCACACAGAGGGCTAGGGAGGGACATAGGAAAGGAAATCTTTGTATAAGGTGATGCCTTGAGCATGGCCTAGAAATGAAAGTCAAAAGCATTCCAGTCTGGACCATTGAGCTTTATGGTGAGAAATGTGAGATGTGGAAAGGAATAAATAACCATATGTGTAATATCTTTATTTGAGAAATATTAGTGAAGGATGTACCTCCTGATTTTTTAATGGTGAAGATAATCTTTCTGGAGACAATTATGTCTTCATATTGGATTCTTTGTTTATAACCCAGGGCTTCCTTGTATTTTGCTGGTTTAATTTTCTTGATGTATAGAACTTTAATTTACTGGGATTTGATGGCCCCTTTTGGCTTAATTTAGCTATCTTTAGGATGTGAATTGTATTATGTATTTCAGCACTAGTTTTACTTCATCATCATAAAGATGGTTTTAGTGTCTCAGCAGATTGTATCCGATCACTGCCACCTGGGTGATGAATTAATATAGACTGTGGTCTTTACTTTAGAGGGAATCTAATGAATCTAAATCCTAAAACTTTGGGCTTTGAAGTTTTTTTTACAAGGTATATGTGGATCTCCATATGTCTAAGCTTATATATTTCTTCTCCAACATTAAAATCCTTTCATTTTTGCTCAGTGTGAAGTCGCTCAGTCGTGTCCAACTCTTTGCGACCCCATGGACTGTAGCCTATCAGGCTTTTCTGTCCATGGGTTTTCCAGGCAAGAATGCTGGAGTGGATTGCATTTCCTTCTCCAGGGGATCTTCCCAACCCAGGAATCGAACCCAGGTCTCCCACATTGCAGGCAGACGCTTTACTGTCTGAGCCACCAGGGAAGTCCCAAACTAACCCACAATTTTTCTTGAATAGCTAACTCCTACTTGAGAAGAGCAATATATATATATTTTGCTGGAAGAAATATCATTAACCTCAGATATGCAGATGACACCACCCTTATGGCAGAAAGTGAAGAGGAACTAAAAAGCCTCTCGATGAAAGTGAAAGAGGAAAGTGAAAAAGTTGGCTTAAAGCTCAACATTCAGAAAACTAAGGGCATGGCATGTGGTCCCATTACTTCATGGGAAATAGATGGGGAAACAGTGGAAACAGTGTCAGGCTTTATTTTTTTGGGCTCCAAAATCACTGCAGATGGTGACTGCAGCCATGAAATTAAAAGACGCTTACTCCTTGGAAGGAAAGTTATGACCAACCTAGATAGTATATTCAAAAGCAGAGACATTACTTTGCCAACAAAGGTCCCTCTAGTCAAGGCTATGGTTTTTCCTGTGGTCATGTGTGGAAGTGAGAGTTGGACTGTGAAGAAAGCTGAGTGCCAAAGAATTGATGCTTTTGAACTGTGGTGTTGGAGAAGACTCTTGAGAGTCCCTTGGACTGCAAGGAGATCCCACCAGTCCATTCTGAAGGAGATCAGTCCTGGCATTTCTTTGGAAGGAATGATGCTAAATCTGAAACTCCAGTACTTTGGCCACCTCATGGGAAGAGTTGACTCATTGGAAAAGACTCTGATGCTGGAAGGGATTGGGGGCAGGAGGAGAAGAGGACGACAGAGGATCAGATGGCTGGATGGCATCACTGACTCGATGGACGTGAGTCTGAGTGAACTCTGGGAGTTGGTGATGGACAGGGAGGCCTGGCATGGTGCAATTCATGGGTCGCAAAAGTCAGACATGACTGAGCAACTGACCTAACTGAACTGATATATATAAACACACACACTTTTTGGATATTTGTACTTAGAAGAGAATTGATACTATTACTCCACTATTTTCCTATGAGTTAAAGGATTCGATTTTTTCCACATAAGATAATATTTCTTTTATTGATCAAAGGCAGGTTAGAATTCAGGAAAGACTTTTCTCATGGAAATATAATATCATGTTCTTTTGATTTGAGATATTATCTTGGATAAAGTTTATTTTCAACAGGAGTTGACATAACTTGTTTATATCAAATATTTAAAATATGATTTAAAACCCAGGATTTAATAATAACAGTGATATAAGCATGCTAATACCAATAGAAAATAGACCAGAACACAACAGTTAAGATGAAGATTGTGACTTCAAGTCTCAATGACCTTTTCAAATTTATACTTCATTTTAACATTCCTTTACTTCCTTAAAATCAATGAAATTCTTTTGATTAAGTCAGCAAAAGCTTGTTTTACTTGTTTATTCCTCAGGCTATAAATAAATGGGTTTAACATGGGAGCAACTGAGGTAGTAAGCACTAATACACCCTTATTAACTGCCACTTCATCCTTTGCTGAAGGTTTGACATAAATGAAAATACAGCTTCCATAGGTGATAGAAACCACAATCAGGTGAGAAGAGCAGGTAGAAAAGGCCTTCATTTTTTGCTGAGCTGAAGGCAACTTTATGATAGTCTTGATGATGTATGTATAAGACAGAAACACACACAGAAATGTCCCAATGACAGTCAACACAGCAACGGTAAAAACCATCTGTTCTAGGAACCATGTGTCTGAACAAGAGATTTTTAACACAGGAAAAGCATCACAGAGAAAATGATCGATGATATTAGAGTCACAGAATTCCAGTTCTAAGCCCAGGGAAGCTGGTGGAAATATGACCAGACAACCTGCTATCCAACAGCAAATAACAAGTCCTCCACAGACTCTACTGTTCATGATGGTTGCATATTGTAAAGGTTTGCAGATGGCCACATAGCGGTCATAGGACATGATGGCTAGGAGAAAAAATTCTGTTGCTGCAAAAACGAAGATAAAAAATATTTGACTAAAACAAGCATTATAAGAAATAGTCTTGTCCCCAGTTGATAAGCTGTATAAGAATCTGGGAATGCAGACGGTGGTGAATAAGGTTTCTAAAAAGGAGAAATTTTTGAGGAAAAAGTACATGGCAGTTTTAAGGTGGGAATCTACTAAAGTGAGTATAATGATGGTCAGGTTCCCAGTGACACTCAATGTGTAGGAAGCAAATAGAAATATAAAGATCAGAACCTGCATTGGAGGATCATCTGTTAGTCCCAGGAGAATGAATGTAGGTAATGATGTATGGTTTTTCATCACTGACTTGTACTTCGCAAGCTCCTCACAAAGTCAAATGACACTGAACTGAGAAAACCTGTATGAAATTATAAGGCCATGGCTACCGGGTAAAAAAATCCAATCAATGCAATGAATAGTCATTTTCTTCTTTGACGACAATGACAGATCAAAACTTTGGAATTGTCAGCTTCTTTGGTGATCAAATTCACCTCAATAGGTATTCACCTATTCACCAAATAGGTATCCTCAAATTCAGGTTTTTCTGAAATAAGTTTGTACTAGAGTCCATATGTTTATACTCTTTGCATGTTCTCATCTCTCTATTTTTTCAATTTAAATTTTGTCCCTTATATTCTGAAATGTATTTAGCTATAGAATTAGAAAGGATCATCTGGGCCATAAAATTTTGTGGATTTGATAGTATTCTTTTTCTCCTGAGTAGTAATTCTTCACTACTCACAGGTTTGAATGAGTTCACAAGTTGCTTGAAGTGTGGGTTCCTGTTAAATGCAAATTAATAACATTTGTATAAAATGTCAAACTGGAGGCCATCTGTGCAACATCTGAATGCTTTTACTGCAGTCACCAAAGAGTTATCTCATTTTAAGTATTTTACTTTTGGTATCAGAATTGTCATCTAAATAACATAGCTTTCCAATATTGCTATTACCTTGAAATTTCTACATCAATATCTGACCTTCCCTCCATTTGCACTCTGATAGAACACAGTGTTGGAAAAATACAACATAAACAAGTTACCTGATGCAATACTGGGCAAAGAAATTATGACAAGGAAAAGAAAATCCTGAAAGAATTTAACCTCAGTTGTTTGTACTTCCAAGGTCATGAAGGAGAAGGGGAGACAGGATGAGACACAGGTTGGAGACCAAGGACACATGACAATCCCTTTTCAGGTAGTATTTGAATTGGATCCAGCAACAGAAAAATGACATAGGTGGAAAACTGTGAAGCTCCAAATAAAATCTATATTTAAATGTATTTATTTTAATCTTATTTAATTCTTTTTTCAATGAATCCTTCTGGCCTCTGAGACCCTCCAAGCTGGAGCTGCTAGCACTCTCCTCTTTGTGTTTCTGGGAACTCACAGAGAAGTCCTCCAGTGCAGTGTGTAAGCTCAGTTTCTGGGCACCTGGAAAGTGAATCAGGAGCCACTATTTTCCCATTGACTTCTTGCAGGGGGGCACCCAGAGAGCATATGAGACTCAAAAGGCAGAGGTGGAGACACTCTCACTGCCTGCTTAGTCTGGCCATAACTCAGACCTGTCCTTATGTATTGCAACACTATTTACAATAGTCAAGACATGGAAGCAACCTAGATGTTCATCAGTAGATAAACTGATAAAGAAGATGTGCTACATGTATACAATACAATGTTGTGTGTGTTAGTTACCCAGTCGTGTCTGACTGTTTGTGATCCCATGTACTGTAGCCCACCAGACTCCTCTGTCCATGGAATTCTCCAGGCAAGACTACTGAAGTGGGTTGCCATTTCCTTCTCCAGGGGATCTTCCCAACCCAGGGATTGAACGTGGATCTCTTGCATTACAGGCAGATTCTTTACCATCTGAACTATAAGGGAAGTCCCCAGTCATGTATAATTCAGCCATCAGGGAAGCCTACTATTATGTGTAATTCAGACAACTGGTGGGAAGCTGCTATAGAACACAGGGAGTCCAGCCTGGTGCTCTGTGATGGGTGGGATGGGAGAGGGGAGGGATGCTCAAAAGGTGGGGATATATACATAATTATGACTGATTCATGCTATTTTATGACTGAAACCAACACACTATTGTAAAGCAATAATCTTCCAATTAAAAAATATAGTTAAAGATCCCACATGAAAAAAAAAAAAACTCTATTACTTGCACACAGTGTTAATTCCTTAGTTTTAATAATTCTTGTATGATTACTCAGGTTGCTACCATTAGGAAGAGCTAAGTGAAGAATATCCGGGAACTGGCGCACTATTTTTGTCAACTATTCTGTTAAGTACAGAATTATTTCACAATTAAAAATTTACCAAATAGATATATAAAAAGAAAGAAAACCAAAAAAGCGAATAGTAATTGCTGAGCACTTTCTATCTGCCTGGCAGAAGAACGGGGCAAATCTTCACATGGACGGTTTATCTGGTATATATGTCCTTTTCTCCAATTTTATGCTTCTTCACCCATATTTTTGGGGGTGATGTCCATTTTATATTATCTATAAGTATGGAAAATATCCTTTGAAGTTAACATTTACAGTTAAAACTAATGGTTTAATATTAATCAGCAATACCTGAATTGTGAAGATTCTGTCTATATCTAAAATCCAAAATTATAATATTAACTTCAGGCTTCCCTGGTGTCTCAAGCTGGAAAAGAATCCACTTGCAATGTGGGAGACCTGGGTTTGATTCCTGGGTTGGGAAGATCCTCTGGAGGAGGGCATGGCAACCCACTCCAGTATTCTTGCCTGGGGAATCCCTATGGACAGAGGAGCCTGGTGGGCTGCTGTCCTGGGGTCACAAAGAGTCGGAACAACTAAGAATAGCAATAGGACCCAAAATGCTTGGGATCTTTGACCCCTTGATAGTATACTCGTGTGATGAGGATGTTCATGTTTAGAAAGGAATGTTACCTGTGAAACAGCTCTTCAGAGTGCTTCCACCAAAGGGAGCATTCACTTTCCACAAACCAAAACAACATTCTTTACAAGTTTGCGAGGAGTCTGTTTCCCGATACAACTCTGTTCATTACCAGCTTCCCACCCATGTGCTTCCCTTTGCAAGACTGATACTGATACCTATAGGTATTTCAAGTCTTGGCTTAGTGTCACTTCTAGCAAAAAACTTTCTTGAAACTTCATTGTGCAAGTTACTGGCTTCTATTTTTTGCCCCTCTAGTCCACTATGCTTATCTCATTGTTACCACTAAATATGTGAATGTGATTTTACTAGCATTGAGCTATTCCTTGTTCTTTGAGATTCCACAACACTTCAAACTATTCAGTGGTTATCAAGAGCTCAATAAATATGTTTAGTGTAAAATTCATAAATTTTATATGTGCTTTTTTGACTCAGAACAAGTGATCTGTTTTCTCATTTAGTGACATTTCCACTTTCTTTTGGGCTTCCCTTGTGGCTCAGGTGGTAAAGAATCTACCTTCAGTCTGGAAGACCTGGGTTCCATCTCTGGATTGGGAAGGTCCCCGGGAGAAGGGAAATGCTACCCACTCTAGTATTCTGGCCTGAAGAATTCCATGGGCTGTATAGTCCATGGGGTTGCAGAGAGTTGGACATGACTGAGAGACTTTCACTTTCACTTCCATTTTCTTTTATGGGTAACTTTTCAATAAGTATGCAATCCCAGTTGATGGTCTTCAATTTGTTGCCTTCAAAAAGTCACTTAGATTCTTCCATGTTTTATCTTTCTTGGGGTATAAATGACATAAGAATGTACACACTTAATATATATGCTATATTTAACCTCTGTGGTCCATTTTCCTTCATTTTAAAAAATGAGGTCTTTAAAATATAAAAAACTATCCCTTGCTTCTTGGAAATGCAAAAAAAAGTCTACCTGTCATATTTCATCTTAGATTAAAAAGAAACTCATTTGAAATTTTTTTGTTTTGATTAAAATTATTATGTATTTGGTCTTTTCTTTCATTATATACCCAGCAGCTAACTCAAATATTTCCTATCCTTGTCACTGACTGAATACTTTGTTTTCCTCCACTGCTGAATCACAAGACATTTGCCTTAGAGGCTTCGTGTAAATGATTACTTGGAGTTTCACTTGGTTGCTTAAAAAAAAAAAAAAAGAATTCTCTTCCTAATCAATAGATGGGGAAATAGTGGCTGACTTTATTTTTATGGGCTCCAAAATCACTGCAAATGGTGATTGCAGCCGTGAAATTAAAAGGCTCTTACTCCTTGGAAGGAAAGTTATGGCCAACCTAGACAACATATTAAAAAGTAGAGACATTACTTTGTCAACAAAGGTCTGTCTAATCAAGGCTATGGTTTTTCCAGTGGTCATGTATGGATGTGAGAGTTGGCCTATAAAGAAAGCTGATGCTTTTGAACTGTGGTGTTGGAGAAGACTCTTGAGAGTCCCTTGGACTACAAGGAGATCCAACAAGTCCATCCTAAAGGAGATCAGTCCTGGGTGTTCACTGGAAGGACTGATGTTGAAGCTGAAAATCCAATACTTTGGCCACCTGATGTGAAGAGCTGACTCATTTAAAAAGACCCTGATTCTGGGAAAGACTGAGGGCAGGAGGAGAAAGGGATGACAGAGGATGAGATGGCTGGATGGCATCACCGACTCAATGGACATGGGTTTGGGTGGACTCCAGGAGTTGGTGATAGACAGGGAGGCCTGGCATACTGTGGTTCATGGGGTTGCAAAGAGTCGGACATGACTGAGTGACTGAACTGAACTGAATCATAGGAAATGCAGATATCAGCTCCCACTTGGTGCCTAGTCCCACTGTTTAGCCTAAAGTATTCATAGAAAAACAGAATAAGGGAAGCACAGGGAATGTTTTGCCTAAAAGTTAGTCTCCCTATCTCAACACCAGGTTAAAGTTCATAAAGGGATAGTATAGTATTTCCAGTGGTGGGACAGGAGTGAATTGTCTCTGCAGCCCATATCCCTTCCCTCAAGTCCTGTTAGAAGGACTCCAGGTATCTGACTCTCCCAAGAATCTCAGGCAGCCTGTATGTCCTGAGGAGACTAAACTTTTCTTCCAAAATTGCCACCATTTTCTTCAGTCATTTGTGTTCCACCTTCTTAATAACACTCTCATGAAATTCATTGACATTGATACATATATTGAAAAATGAGTTTTTATTAAAATGTGGAAGACTTTTAGAAGATGGGGTCATAATCTTATAAAACATAAGCAAATAAGTTACTCAATGGAGCTACATTCACTTATTTTATACATAGTTTTTTTTTTTTTTTTTTAATGAAGGTCATATTAAGGCAGAGAACACTTAAGAGCATCCCTCTGAAATTCCACTGCATTTAGAAGAACTTCTTCATATTGATACATGAAAACAGCTACTCAATGACTGAGAAGTCATATTTCATAAGTGGCTGTTGAAACCGTTTGTGAAATGTTAAACTGACAGATTATATAAGTCGTTTTGGTATAGATACTTTCCTCAGAGGAAAGCACCATTTTAGAGTTCATGAAAGGCACAGAAAATTATAAAAATACTTTTCTCATGGTCATAACCTCAGATATTTGCTGAACCCCAAAGTGATAAAGGGTGACAAAAGTTGTCCAGGAAGGCGTTATGGTGGAGAGATGTGGGTGGTCTCTGACCATTTTTATGAGCACAGACATACTCACAGAAGGCTCTGTAGTTGAAGGGTTTTCACTAAGTCGTCCTCCACCCTCACAAGAGGAAGATTTTCTCAACAGAAAGCGTGCCTTGCCCTGAGCCCAGGAAATCTCTACTCTGGAACTACAGAGCTAAGAGTAGCTTAAATAGCTAAGTAGGAATCTCTTTCTGTTGTTGAGGAAGAGTGATTTTCTGATTTTTCTGGCAGAAGGGCATATTTCTAAACTGACATAATTTTTCTTTAAAAAAAAAAAAAAAGGAACTGATCTAATTATCAGTTAAGTGAGCAAACAAACATGTCCTTGGTGGTTTTGTCTTAAATGTTACTAATAAATCTCTTATGTAATAGACTTTGGGGATAGAACAGGAAACACAGACCTGGACAAAATGTCTTCAGAGGGGCACTTGTAAATAACATTAGCATCAGAAGAAGGCCAAGTATGTGAAAATCAGTATTAGATTACAAGACAAGAGGCAACTATCTGTTATTTTATTTCAACACTATGTTAGGCATTTGTAACCTGATAAAGACAAGTTTTCCAATTTATTAACCCTGTAAAGTTTGTAATTAATTTTTAGTATCAGTAAAAGTATTCAATTTGATAATAATAGAAAAACACCTTTTATCAAAACAACAGACAAAGTGACAGCTTACTATTGATAGTTTTCAGAAATATCTCCCAGATCTTCATAATTCTTCTGTTTTTATATCTCTGTTTTTTATGGGGTTTTTTAGAAAAAGTGAGCCATATTTGATTTACAGTGCTGTGTTAATTTCTGCTTTACAGCAAAGTAGTTCAGTTGCACATACACATATGTTATTTTTTATATTACTTTCCATTATGGTTTATCACAGGAGACTGAATATAGTTCCCTGTGCTATACAGTGTGATCTTGTTATTTACCCATTCTATTTATATGAGATTGCTCCAGGTAACCCCAAATCTACACACTCTCACTCCTCCAATCCCCCAGCAACCACAAAGCTGTTTTCTATGTCTGTGAGTCTTTTTCTGCTTTGTAGATAAGTTTCATATTTTAGGTTCCACATATAAGTGATATTACATGTATTTATCTTTCTCTTTCTGATTTATTTATTATGATAATCACTAGTTGCATCTGTGTTGCTGCAGGTGGCATTATTTCATTCTTCCATTGTATGTATGTACCACATCTTCATCCATTCATTTGTTGATGGACATTAGATTGTTTCTCATGAGACTTTTTATTTCTATATTTATTTATGAACTTATTCTATTTCATTAAAATTTTAATCTATATTTTTGCATTGATAGTCACTATATTACATGATTATATATTTTTAGCTTGTTATATAGTCACATCTTAAAACACTTTCTGTATGGCTTAATTTTAATATGTTCTCTAGGCAAGAATACTGAAGTGCATTGCCATTTCCTTCTCCAGGGGAGCTTCCCAACCCAGGGATCGAACCCGGGTCTCCTGCATTGCAGGCAGACACTTAACCTCTGAGACACCAGGGAAGCCCCCATATTACATGATTATATATTTTTAGTTTGTTATATATTCACATCTTAAAATGCTTTCTGTATGGCTTAATTTTTATATGTCTATGTGTAATTTTCTTTGAATATCACTTTTGTGAATTCATTTAATTTTTAAGTGTATATATATAATATTTCCCAATATTTTGGAAATTTCCAGCCATAAATTATTCCTATAATTTCTGCCCCATTCTTTCTCTTTTACTGGGCTTAAAAGTACACACACAATAGAATTTAACATTGTACCATTGGTCCCAGAATATCTTGAAAAATAATTCTATTTCTCTGTTTTACAAGGGTTTCATACTTCAAATCTAATTTCAAAGTCATACCTCTTTCTTCTGTAATCTCAATCCAGTGATTAAGCTGAAGTGTGACTTTCTGCAGAAACATAATATTTTTCATTTCTAACATTTTCCCTTTAATACTATTTTCTCTGTCTTTTCTGAGAGTTCTTAACTTTTCATCTTCCTTTATCTCATATAGCACAGTTGTGTGACTGATTTAATATCTTTGTATGGTGGTGCTGTGTGTGTGTGTGTGTGCTCAGTCGTATCTGACTCTTTGTGGCCCCATGGACTGTAGCCTGCCAGGCTCCTCTGTCCATGGAATTTTCCAAGCAAGAATACTGGAGTGGGTTGCCATTCCTTCTGTAGGAGATCTTTATAACTTAGGGATTGAACCGGAGTTTCCTGTGTCTCCTTTATTGGCAGGCAGTCTTTACCACTGTGCCACCTAGGAAGCTCAACACCTTTGTATAATACTGCTAATTACTGAGTCATCTTGGCCTTGGCACCTACAGATTATCATTTCAGTTGATGATTATCTTCGGAGTGGATCACATTTTGCCTATTCTTTGTATGTGCAGTTATTTTGAATTGTCTCACACTTTGACTATTACATTGTTAAAACTCTGGATTATGTTATATTCACCTTGAAAATGTGAATAAATTTCTTTAAGCTGGCAGTCAGCTCTGTGAAACTCAAACTACAAGCTCAGTCTCATTTTTTTCAGTGCTGAATGAACTATCAGTTTAGTAATTTAAACCTTTGGTAAAACTATTTTTCTTTTTTTTTGGTGTTTGAATCATGGTTATCTGGTTCCAGGTTCATCCTGAAATGTGTGTATGCTTATATATGTTATTAAGGATATGCTCTTCTCTGACTCTTTGGTGAATTCCTGCATCTATCTCAGACCTGCCCAATACTTTCCCCTGTATACTGTTATTGTACAGAGTTTTCTATAAATGACAGTTCCAGTTGGTTGATGGATTATAGGTATCTTTTGTATTCTTGCTGGTTTTCTGTCTAGTATTTCTTTCTGCTACTAAGTGAAACTGAAAGTGAAAGTGAAGTTGCTCAGTCATGTCCAACTCTTTGCAACCCCATGGACTGTAGCCTACCAGGGTCCTCTGTCCATGGACTTTTCCAGGCAAGAATAGTGGAGTGGGTTGCCATTTCCTTCTCCAAGGGATCTTCCTGACCCAGGAATTGAATCCAGGTCCCCTGCATTGCAGGCAGATGTTTACCATCTGAGCCACCAGGATTATTTAAATTTTAAGCTATAACGGTAGATTTGTCTGTTTTCATTTCTCATGTCAATTTTTTCTACATGTATTTTGAAGTTTTGTTGTTAGGTACTCTATTATTAATAGTTTGCTAGAACTTCAGTAATAATCTAAATTATGGTGGAAAAGACAACAAAAATACATTGTCTAACAGTTCTGGATGCTAGAATTCCATAATAAGATGTTGGTAGTGTTCTTGCCTGGAGAATCCCAGGGATGGAGGAGCCTGGTGGGCTGCCGTCTATGGGGTCGCACAGAGTTGGACATGACTGAAGTGACTTAGTAGTAGTAGTAGAGGAAGCTGAGGAACAATCGCTTCCATGTCTCTTTCTGAGCTTCTGTTGCAGTCAGTATCCTTGGTGTTCCATCACTACAATTGAGATTTCTAGTTTCTGCCTGCATTATAACCTGGCCATCTTCTTCCTCTATGTCACATAATTTTCTCCTTATTTGTGTCCACTTGCATCTAAATTTATCCTTTTTATAAGAACAATTATGATATTGGGACAACTCAGTCACTCAGTCGTGTCTGACTCTTTGCAACCATGAACCGCAGCACACCAGGCCTCCCTATCCATAATCAATCCCCGGAGTCCACCCAGACCCATGTCCATTGAGTCGGTGATGCCATCCAACCACTCATCCTCTGTCATCCCCTTCTCCTCCTGCCCTCAATCTTTCCCAGCATCGGGGTCTTTTCAAATGAGTCAGCTCTTCACCTCAGGTGGCCAAAGTATTGGAGTTGCAGCTTCAACATCAGTACTTCCAATGAACACCCAGGACTGATCTCCTTTAGGATTGACTGGTTGGATCTCCTTGCAGTTCGTCTAGTCAAGGCTATGGTTTTTCCAGTAGTCATGTATGGATGTGAGTTGGACTATAAAGAAAGCTGAGTGCTGAAGAATTGATGCTTTTTAACTGTGGTGTTGGAGAAGACTCTTGAGAGTCCCATGGACTGCAGGGACATGGTCTAAAATTTCCAGAGCTATGTAATGCTCCAATTACATGTCTCCAGACTGGAAAGGTAGGTGGGTTGTGTATATAATCCTTTCCTATATTTGGAGTCTATTATCTATTTAATTATTTTAGTTATTTAACCAATTATTATTTATTGAATTTATTGTTATATGTATGATGCTCATTTTCTCGGGAATACCACCAGCTCATCTTAAATCCTGACAAGGGTTAGTCCTCTTTTTGACTCCCTAATGGGGCGTGTAAGCTCTGAGAGATTTACTATGGGAAATGGGCACATGGTGAGTAGAGACTATCTCCTTCTTCTGCAGGAAAACGAACATTTGAAAGCAATCAAAAAAAGCCTTCACATCACCAGTTAATTGGAATTGCTATAACAAATGATTGTGGGAGAGTTCCCTGTCAGTCCAGTGTTTAGGATTCGGTATCTTCACTGCCGTGGACCTGATTTGATCCCTAGGAACTGAGATCCCACAAGCTGCATGGCATGGTCAAATAAATAAATGTTTTTTAAAATGATGTTTTCTTTCAATTCCATTGATGACCTTGAGCAAGCATTGAAGACTGAAATCTTTTCAATAGATATTAGTTGGTGTTGGCTGAGGAACAATCCCAGAGCAGATATTGGTCAACATACAGAATTCAAGTCTTTAATCTTGTTTTTAAAAGTTTCTGGCAGGGATGTCGAGGAAGCATGAATAAAAACCATAAAAGGAAAGATTCAGTCTGCTGAACATAGGGATAAATCACTTAGCTCTCCTGTGTATTAACATATTGTGTTGCCATAATATACCAGGTATATGCTGAGCTGGCAGTCAGGCTACAACGTGATTTCATTTGGTACTTTCTCCACAAAATGTAAATGCCAACGAGAATCCCCTAAATTAGAATCAGAAATATGGCAAAACAGGAGTCAGGGTAGTTTTAATATTGAGTCCACATAAGAACCAATATGACTTGATCTAGATCTAAGGATCAGAGAAGGCAATGGCACCCCACTCCAGTACTCTTGCCTGGAAAATCCCATGGACAGAGGAGCCTGGTGGGCTGCAGTCCATGGGATCGCTAAGAGTTGGACATGACTGAGCAACTTCACTTTCACTTTTCACTTGCATGCATTGGAGAAGGAAATGGCAACCCACTCCACTATTCTTGCCTGGAGAATCCCAGGGACCAGGGAGCCTGGTGGGCTGCCATCTATGTGGTCGCACAGAGTCGGACATGACTGAAGTGACTTAGCAGCAAACACACATGTAGGCACCCACAAAGAGTCCAAATGAGATGGTGAAAATCTGAAATTCTTATACACTCTCCATAGGAATGTAATTGGTACATGCACTTTGTAAAATACACAGCAATTAAAATCTTAGGTATATTATCAACAGTAACATATGTAAACATAAAAAAAAAAAAACTGTATACAAGAGATTCTTATCAGTTATGGGAAACAGGAAGACCTGGTGACATGCCCTCATTGTAATGTGTTATATATCAAACTTTTAAAAAGTGAAACATTATCCTTTTTTAATTATTTTTTTCTCTTTATTTTCTTTTTTCTTTTTTTATTTTATTTTATTTTTTACTTTACAATATTGTATTATTTTTGCCATACATCAATATGCATCCACCATGGGTGTACAAGTGTTCCCCATCCTGAACTTTCCAGGAAAAAATCAAAGTGAATTCATCACCAAAAATCAAACCTAAAATAAAAAATGATAAAATGTTCTTTATAGCTAAGAAACATCATGAGGTATATTCTTGAAGATGCCATAAGTAACAAAAAATAGATATTAATATAAGGAGTGAATTGGGAGGTTGAATACACAGTGTCTGCAATAGTGAAAACAGCTTACAGGGTTTAAATATATAGAGATTTTAAGAACAACAAATATTTCTGAAAAATTAATATTTTCTGGCATAACTGTTAAAAAGATTGAGGGTTTTTAGCAAATTTCCTTTAGCTTGAATGAAGAATAAATAGAGTGGTACAATAAATTCCTTGGTTTATTATTACTTCAGAATCTTTAAAAGTAGGCAAGTTAGACTCATATTTTTTAAACTCTTGAAGGAATTCAATATAGAAGATTTTGCATCAGGCTTTCAGTTCAGTTTAGTTACTCAGTCCTGTCTGACTCTTTGTCACCCCATGGACTGCAGCACTCCAGGCCTCCCTGTCCATCACCTACTGCTGGAGTTTACACAGACTCATGTCCATTGAGTCAGTGATGCCATCCAACCATCTCATCCTCTAGCGTCCCCTTCTCCTGCCCTCAATCTTTCCCAGTATCAAGGTCCTTTTAAATGAGTCAGCTCTTTCCATCAGGTGGCCAAAGAATTGGAGTTTCAGCTTCAACATTAGTCTTTCCAATGAACACCCCGGTCTGATCTCCTTTAGGATGGATTGGTTGGATTTCCTTGCAGTCCAAGGAACTCTCAAGAGTCTTCTTCAACACCACAGTTCAAAAGCACCAGTTCTTTGGCACTCAGCTTTCTTTACAGTCCAACTCTCACATCCATACAAAACTACTGGAAAAACCATAGCCTTGCCTAGACTGACCTTTGTTGGCAAAGTAATGCCTCTGCTTTTTGATATGCTGTCTAGGTTGGTCATAATTTTCCTGCCAAGGAGTAAGCGTCTTTTAATTTCATGGCTGCAGTCTCCATCTGCAGTGATTTTGGAGCCCCAGAAAATAAAGTCAGCCACTGTTTCCACTGTTTCCGCATCTATTTGCCATGAAGTGTTGGGACCGGATGGCATGATATTGGTTTTCTGAATGTTGAGGTTTAGGTTTTGAAAAAAAAAAAATCCAAATTCTACACAAACATTAACTATCCTTTACTTGAAAATAAATTTTTGATGGGTTGTCCTCTACCTTGACTGTGATGATGGTTTAACTGATGTAGCATAAGTACAAACTCATCAAATTGCATATGTTAAGCATGTACATTTTTGTATATCAACCACATCTTCCAATAACTGATGCTGAAAAAATTATAAACTGGGGAGGAAGAATTTGTAATCATCTTTATACTTTTAATGCATTCAGGATTAGAGAAATTTGAACTTTCCTAGAAATGAAGATGGGAAAGAAGCTACCTGCAATGCAGCAGACCAGGATTCAATCCCTGGACCTGGAAGATCCCCTGGAAGAGGGCATGACAACCTATTCCAGTATTCTTGCCTGGATAGTCCTATGGGCAGAGGAGCCTGGTGGGCTACAGTCTATGGGGTTCAAGGACTCAGACATGACTGAGTGATTAACACTTTAGAGAAATTTATTTCACAAAATAGCACGTTAAGACTACAATCTAAGAACTCTGAACCTATATAGTGTAAGAACCTATACCCTGTGAGAGGTTTTAAACATCCAAATTAGACTTATCTTTAAGTTACGGTCTTTATTACTAGAGTATCCATACTGTCATTTGATCTTTGCTGTTGTTCAGTCATTCATGTCCAACTCTTTGCAACACCATGGACTGCAGCATGCCAGGCTTTCCTGTCATTCACTATTCCCCTGAGCTGGCTCAAACTCATGTCCATTATGTTGGTGATGCTGTCAAACCATCTCATCCTCTATTGTCCCCTTCTCCTCCTGCCTTCGATCTTGCCCATCATCAAGGTCATTTCCAATGAGTCAGCTCTTTGCATAAGGTGGCCAAAGTATTGGAACCTAAGCTTCAGTATCACTTCATCCATTGAATATTCAGGTTTGATTTCCTTCAGGATTGACTGGCTTGATCTCCTTGCAGTCCAAGGGACTCTTAAGAATCTTCTCTAGCACCACAGTTCAAAGGCATCAATTCTTTGGTGCTCAGACTTTTTTATTGTCCAGCTCTCACATCCGTACACGACTACTGGAAAAACAATAGCTTTGACTATACAGACCTTTGTCAGCATAGTAATGATCTTACTTGATCTTAGATGACTTGCATTAGATATCTAAACATGGTGTTGGAAAATATTAGCAAGTATTAATAAATTTTAAATTCCAGGTTTAGAGTAGCCTTGGTAATTTATTTAGTACCCTGATTTTGACTAAATTCTAAGATGTTTACCATAGTCCCAGAAAAATATTCATAAGAAGTGACAATGGGAAAATAAT
Source organism: Bos taurus (assembly GCF_002263795.3). NCBI lineage: Eukaryota > Metazoa > Chordata > Mammalia > Artiodactyla > Bovidae > Bos > Bos taurus. Next base: position 58,360,378 of record NC_037332.1, read on the forward strand.
GCTGGAAAGATAGAATTTGTTCTGTTTTAAGAACTCATTTTCTCACTTGAGAAATATGATGATAGGTGATGTTAACCAAAGGCTTAAGAGTAAGCGGATCTGATTAAGAGAAGATATTAAGATAGGAATGTGGTAAATATTAGGAAGAAATACATAGTCCCTACTCTTTATATTCTTTTCAAATGGGTGTTTATTCTATTTTGAAATAATTTTCCTAAAGTTACATATATGAGGTGTACAATTATTTAATAAACATATGCAAAGTATTTTCTTTTATTTAAATAGTAGGACGAGCAAGATGGTATGTCTGTTGTTCCAGAGGAGAAATCAAGGAATAAATATATGATCAAAAGACTACTGCTCAATGTTGGGAAAAATTACATAGGGCATGTTCAGTGCCTTGAAGAACATAACATAGAATGAAACATTACACTTTGCTCACATCCATTTGGCTACTATTTAATCTTAAAGTCACACTCATCTGTAAAAGAGGAGGTTGAAATACTATTGTTTAGTTTTGTGCCCATATGCTCAAGTCAAAATTCAGTTAGAAGAGGGGGATAAAATGTATTCATGGAAAAGTAGCCATATTTATATCAAGTTAAATAAATATTAGGTTGGTGCAAATGCAAAAAAAAAATAAAGAAAGAAACTGAATATACCTAATACATATTGGACTGGTTAACATTTATGGTATCATTAATTAATGTGCCACTTCACAGTGTCTGGAATATATAGTAAAGTCAAATACCTACAAAATTTACTGTATATTACATCATTTTTGGATGAACCTATTTACAATCAGATTGCAAAGACAGGCAATCACTGTAAGGCTTTATTTCTAAGATTTGGACATTTTTCTCAGTCTTTTAGTTCTGCCAACTCCTGACTTGCCTCCTACCTATTCTTGGCATGATGGGTGGATTCTGAACAAGGATATGATATATTAGATCCATCCTATTCCATTTCCTGTCATGTACTGTCTGTCTACAGACAGATGTCAGACTCTCTGAAGTCATTTAGCAAAAGGATCTATCCCAGGTGGTGGGGTAGATGTGGATTTCTAGCACTGCCTACCTAGAGATATAACTCAAGATTTTCTTACAGGATATTCAAAGCTATGTTTCCAATACCTCTATATAAAACTGGTATTTTCATCTCCATTTACTTACCTACATTCTAGTTGATTCAAGCAAAAAAATAAAGGTGGAATTCCTTCAGAACCCATAATCCCAACAGTGTGAAAGAGAGACCCAGAGACTTTTTTATTATCTAAGTGATATTACAAATTGGAAGCCAAATGTGAAAATACATATCAAAATTCTAAAATGTAAGTGTCTCAGAAATGTTTTGTGCCTCAGAAATTCCTTTTCTGATAAAATAAACTAAGGAAATAAAGCACATTTATACAAAATACATAATATGTACTTTTATAATAGCTAAATATGAGAAGCTTTATTAAATAATTATGTATTCATATGAGGTACAATACAGAAAAATTATAATAAAGTATATATTTTGCCATGTAAATATTTACAGTTTTTGTCTTAGAAAATGACTGTAAGTATACAACTTTCATATATATATATATATATATAATGTACTTGTGTAAATATTTTTCCATTGAAAACATAGACATAAAGCCACTTTGTTGCATTTTCTTAATACCTTGTTGTCTATGGGTTGAAGAGTATCCAGAAATATGTTTTCATCAGGACATTATTGTTTTACTCTTGGAATGTGTCTAATAAAATGGCAGCATCCTATTTTCTTCAAGGACCTGATTCCCACTGCTGTCTCTGTCAGGTATGTTGCCAAAATTCAGTGCACATTAAATTCATTATTCATGTTTGAGCTTAAGTCAGGAACGACTCTCTTATCCAAACAGCGGGCTCCTGCACATACTTAAGAGTCTGAGACAATAAAACATTCATTTTATTCACTGTGTAAAAATCTATCCTTGCTGAGAGACATCAGCAATTACCATTTTCAAAATCTTCTAAGAATCCACTTTTATTTCTCAGATATTTTAAATAAATGATTTTTTTACTTCAGCTTTAAGACATAAGACCTTTCTTCATAGGTCTAAATGGAATAGAACCTTAATGAGAGTCAGTTGGCAACTCAGAGAGCACTATCCACTGCAAAAACTGCCTGTGAATATGTATGTCCTCAAGAGAGGGGCCTTTGTGCATGTGTTTGAGACCGTTTATACTTTCAACTTCATCTTGGGAATGATTATGATCACACAGCTTATTAAACTCATGATTACCTTCCACTGGAGTAAGTTCTTTAGTAATTTCAGTTTCTTTCTTCATTCACCATTCTAGCTCCTTGGTGTCTGCAAACTATCAGACTTATCTATTTAAAACTCAGAGATGGCAATACATTAATTTGGATATATCTAAAAAGAAAATTAGTATTTCTAACAGATTTTAGCTTTAGAAAAATTAAATTCGAAACGATTGGACTCACTGGAAATATTTATTGCATACATCATTATAGATGGGTCAGTTATCTGTTCAGTCTTTTACTTCTCAGTAGCTACGTAGAACCAGACATATCATAGGTTCTCAATATGTTCTGAAAGAATTCATGGGTACTCACTAGAACAGTAGAAACAAAGAGAAGCAACCTTCCATATGATATCACTCTTATGAATCAATACAGATTTATACCAACAAGTAATTAAAATACACTTAAAGTGCCAAATTTCGAACAGTGTTGAAATCAGTGATCAACTTATAGTGAGCTAATAATAAGTGCAAAATATTTTTGGAAATATACTAAACATAAAATAAACGAACGAAAGCGGTTTACCAGAACACTCACTTAACATCTGGGATCACAGACGGAAAGAATTGGTGACTAGAAAGTGAGGAAAGTTTGGGGATCTGGAACTATGGCCTGAGTTAGGATGCTACAGTGAAACACTGAGAGTTTCAGAATTTTCTCACCTTAGTTAAGAGGGCCAATTCCTTTATGATACTATGCAATAGAGTACCTAATTACGAGCTAGTTATTTCTCCTTTTGATTCTAGATTACTGCCCCGGTTCTATCAGTTCAGTTCAGTCACTCAGTCATGTCCGACTCTTTTCGACCCCATGAATTGCATGCCACCAGGCCTCCCTGTCCATCACCAAATCCCGGAGTTCACTCAAACTCACGTCCATTGAGTCAGTGATGCCATCCAGACATCTCATCCTCTGTCGTCCCCTTCTCCTCCTGCCCCCAATCTCTCCCAGCATCAGAGTCTTTTGCAATGAGTAAACTCTTCTCATGAGGTGGCCAAAGTACTGGAGTTCCAGCTTTAGCATCATTCCTTCCAAAGAACACCCAGGACTGATCTCTTTTAAAATGGACTGGTTGGGTCTCCTTGCAGTCCAAGGGACTCTCAAGAGTCTTCTCCAACACCACAGTTCAAAAGCATCAATTCTCCCATGCTCAGCTTTCTTTACAGTCCACCTCTCACATCCATACATGACCACTGGAAAAACCATAGCCTTGACTAGACGGACCTTTGTTGGCAAAATAATGTCTCTGCTTTTGAAAACGCTATCTAGGTTGATCATAACTTTCCTTTCAAGGAGTAAGAGTCTTTTATTTCATGGCTGCAATCACTATCTGCAGTGATTTTGGAGCCCCCCAAAATAAAGTCTGACACTGCTTCCACTGTTTCCCCATCTATTTCCCATGAAGTGATGGGACCAGATACCATGATCTTAGTTTTCTGAATGTTGAGATTTAAACCAACTTTTTCACTCTCCTCTTTCACTTTCATCAACAGGCTCTTTAGCTCCTCTTCACTTTCTGCCATAAGGGTGGTGTCATCTGCATATCTGCAGTTATTGATATTTCTCCCAGCAATCTTGATTCCAGCTTGTGCTTCTTCCAGCCCAACGTTTCTCATGGTGTACTCTGCATATAAGTAAAATAAGCAGGGTGACAATATACAGCCTTGACGTACTCCTGTTCTTATTTGGAACAAGTTGGTTGTTCCATTTCCAGTTCTAAGTGTTGCTTCCTGACCTGCATATAGGTTTCTCAAGAGGCAGGTCAGGTGGTCCGTATCCCATCTCTTTCAGAATTTTCCACAGTTTATTGACATCCACACAGTCAAAGGCTTTGGCATAGTCAATAAAGCAGAAATACATGTTTTTCTGAAACTCTCTTGCTTTTTCCATGATCCAGCGGATGTTGGCAATTTCATCTCTGATTCCGCTGCCTTTTCTAAAACCAACTTGAACATCTGGAAGTTCACGGTTCACATATTGCTGAAGCCTGGCTTTGAGATTTTTGAACATTACTTTACTAGCGTGGGAGATGAATGCAATTGTGTGGTAGTTTGAGCATTCTTTAGCATTGCCTTTCTTTGGAATTGGAATGAAAACTGCCCTTTTCCAGTCCTGTGGCCACTGCTGAGTTTTCCAAATTTGCTGGCATATTGAGTGCAGCACTTTCACAGCATCATCTTTCAGGATTTGAAATAGCTCAACTGGAATTCCATCACCTCCACTAGCTTTGTTCATAGTTATGCTTTCTAAGGTCCACTTGACTTCACATTCCACAATGTCTGGCTCTAGGTGAGTGATCACACCATTGTGATTATCTGGGTCACGAAGAACTTTTTGTACAATTCTTCTGTGTACTCTTGCCACCTCTTCTCAATATCTTCTGCTTCTGTTAGGTCCATACCGTTTCTGTCTTTACCGAGCCCATCTTTGCATGAAATGTTCCCTTGGTATCTCTAATTTTCTTGAAGAGATCCCTAGTCTTTCCCATTCTGTTGTATTCCTCTATTTCTTTGCATTGATCGCTGAGGAAGGCTTTCTTATCTCTTCTTGCTATTCTTTGGAATTCTGCATTCAGATGTTTATATTTTTCCTTTTCTCATTTGCTTTCCCCTTCTCTTCTTATCACAGCTATTTATAAGACCTCCTTTTTTTTTTTTTTTTTTTCTTTGTGGAGTTTTGTCCTGTTCCTTCTTCTGAAATGCATTTCTTACTTTTCTCTCTCTTTATTTCTATGTATTTGGTATCAACAACCTCATATATGCAAATGCTGCTGCTGCTGCTGCTGTGAAGTCGCTTCAGTCATGTCCGACTCTGTGCGACCACATAGATCGCAGCCCACCAGGCTCCCTGGTCCCTGGGATTCTCCAGGCAAGAATAGTGAAGTGGGTTGCCATTTCCTTTTCCAATACATGAAAGTGAAAAGTGAAAGTGAAGTAGCTCAGTCATGTCCGACTCTTAGTGACCCCACGGACAGCAGCCCACAGGCTCCTCCATCCATGGGATTTTCCAGGCAAGAGTACTGGAGTGGGGTGCCATTGCCTTCTCTGTGTGTATTTGCAGTCATATGTTATTTTCATATACTTACTTCCCAAATATATATTTATTTGGCCAGACCATGCATGAGGCATGCAGGATCTTAGTTCCCTGACCAGGGATTGAACCCTGGGCCCTCAGCAATGAAATCACAGAGTCTTAACCACTGGATCACCAGGGAAGTCCCAAAATATTTATTTGTGTGAGGTACATGTTGAAGATATTTTGCTCATTTTCCTTGCTTTTCAAATCAATTTTATTTGGATATAAATTATATACAATGAAATGCATCCATTTTAACTGTAAAATTTGATAAATTTTGAAAAATATAGCCATCCAAGTAATTACCGCACCACAAGATATATAATGTCTCCCAAATCCCCAAAGCATTTCCTCATTTACTTCCAGACAGTATATAGCTCACTTTGACAGAATGTGGTCCACTGGAGAAGGGAATGGCAAACCACTTCAGTATTCTTGCCTTGAGAACCCCTTGAACAGTATGAAAAGGCAAAATGATAGGATACTAAAAGAGAAACTCCCAGGGTCAGTAGGTGCCCAATATGCTACTGGAGATCAGTGGAGAAATAACTCCAGAAAGAATGAAGGGATGGAGCCAAAGCAAAAACAATACCCAGCTGTGGATGTGACTGGTGATAGAAGCAAGGTCCGATGCTATAAAGAGCAATATTGCATAGGAACCTGGAATGTCAGGTCCATGAATCAAGGCAAATTGGAAGTGGTCAAACAAGAGATGGCAAGAGTGAATGTCGACATTCTAGGAATCAGCAAACTGAAATGGACTGGAATGTGTGAATTTAACTCAGATGACTATTGTATCTACTACTGCAGGCAGGAATCCCTCAGAAGAAATGGAGTGGCCATGATGGTCAACAAAAGAGTCCAAAATGCAGTACTTGGATGCAATCTCAAAAACGACAGAATGATCTCTCTTCGTTTCCAAGGCAAACCATTCAATATCACAGTAATCCAAGTCTATGCCCCAACCAGTAATGCTGAAGAAGCTGAAGTTGAACGGTTCTATGAAGACCTACAAGACCTTTTAGAACTAACACCCACAAAAAATGTCCTTTTCATTATAGGGGACTGGAATGCAAAAGTAGGAAGTCAAGAAACACCTGGAGTAACAGGCAAATTTGACGTTGGAATACGTAATGAAGAAAATGCACTGGTCATATCCAACACCCTCTCCCAACAACACAAGAGAAGACTCTATACATGGACATCACCAGATGGTCAACACCAAAATCAGATTGAGTATATTCTTTGCAGCCAAAGATGCAGAAGCTCTATACAGTCAGCAAAAACAAGACCAGGAGCTGACTATGGCTCAGACCATGAACACCTTATTACCAAATTCAGACTTAAATTGAAGAAAGTAGGGAAAACCACTAGACCATTCAGGTATGACCTAAATCAAATCCCTTATGATTATACAGTGGAAGTGAGAAATAGATTTAAGGGCCTAGATCTGATAGATAGAGTGCCTGATGAACTATGGAATGAGGTTCGTGACATTTTACAGGAGACAGGGATCAAGACCATCCCCATGGAAAAGAAATGCAAAAAAGCAAAATGGCTGTCTGGGAAAGCCTTACAAATAGTTGTGAAAAGAAGAGAAGCAAAAAGCAAAGGAGAAAAGGAAAGATATAAACATCTGAATGCAGAGTTCCAAAGAATAGCAAGAAGAGATAAGAAAGCCTTCTTCAGTTATCAGTGCAAAGAAATAGAGGAAAACAACAGAATGGGAAAGACTAGAGATCTCGTCAAGAAAATCAGAGATACCAAAGGAACATTTTATGCTCCTTTAATGAGCTCAATAAAGGACAGAAATGGTATGGACCTAACATAAGCAGAAGATATTAAGAAGAGGTGGCAAGAATACACAGAAGAACTGTACAAAAAGATGAGCTCAATAAAGGACAGAAATGGTATGAACCTAACATAAGCAGAAGATATTAAGAAGAGATGGCAAGAATACACAGAAGAACTGTACAAAAAGATCTTCACGACGCAGATAATCACGATGGTGTGATCACTGACCTAGAGCCAGACATCCTGGAATGTGAAGTCAAGAGGGCCTTAGAAAGCATAACTATGAACAAAGCTAGTGGAGGTGATGGAATTCCAGTTGAGCTATTTCAAATCCTGAAAGATGATGCTGTGAAAGTGCTGCACTCAATATGCCAGCAAATTTGGAAAACTCAGCAGTGGCCACAGGACTGGAAAAGGGCAGTTTTCATTCCAATCCCAAAGAGAGGCAATGCCAACGAATGCTCAAACTACCGCACAATTGCACTCATCTCACACGCTAGTAAAGTAATGCTCAAAATTCTCCAAGCCAGGCTTCAGCAATATGTGAACCGTGAACTTCCTGATGTTCAAGCTGGTTTTAGAAAAGGCAGAGGAACCAGAGATCAAATTGCCAACATCCACTGGATCCTGGAAAAAGGAAGAGAGTTCAAAAAAACATCTATTTCTGCTTTATTGACTATGCCAAAGCCTTTGACTGTGTGGATCACAATAAACTGTGGAAAATTCTGAAAGAGATGGAAATACCAGACCACCTGATCTACCTCTTGAGAAATTTGTATGCAGGTCAGGAAGCAACAGTTAGAACTGGACATGGAACAACAGACTGGTTCCAAATAGGAAAAGGTGTTTGTCAAGGCTGTATATTGTCACCCTGTTTATTTAACTTATATGCAGAGTACATCATGAGAAACGCTGGACTGGAAGAAGCACAAGCTGGAATCAAGATTGCTGGGAGAAATATCAATAACCTCAGATATGCAGATGACACCACCCTTATGGCAGAAAGTGAAGAGGAACTAAAGAGCCTCTTGATGAAAGTGAAAGAGGAGAGTGAAAAAGTTGGCTTAAAGCTCAACATTCAGAAAATGAAGATCATGGCATCCGGTCCCACCATTTAATGGGAAATAGATGGAGAAACAGTGGAAACAGTGTCAGACTTTATTTTTCTGGGCTTCTAAATCACTACAGATGATGACTTCAGCCATGAAATTAAAAGACGCTTACTCCTTGGAAGGAAAGTTATGACCAACCTAGATAACATATTCAAAAGTAGAGACATTACTTTGCCAACAAAGGTTCGTCTAGTCAAGGCTATGGTTTTTCCTGTGGTCATGTATGGATGTGAGAGTTGGACTGTGAAGAAGGCTGGGCGCCAAAGAATTGATGCTTTTGAATTGTGGTGTTGGAGAAGACTCTTGAGAGTCCCTTGGGTTGCAAGGAGATCGAACCAGTCCATTCTGAAGGAGATCAGCCTTGGGATTTCTTTGGAAGGAATGATGCTAAATCTGAAACTCCAGTACTTTGGCCACCTCATGTGAAGAGTTGACTCATTGGAAAAGACTCTGATGCTGGGAAGGATTGGGGGCAGGAGGAGAAAGGAACGGCAGAGGATGAGATGGCTGGATGGCATCACTGACTCAATGGACGTGAGTCTGAGTGAACTCTGGGAGTTGGTGATGGACAGGGAAGCCTGGCATGCTTTGATTCATGGGGTCTCAAAGAGTCAAACACGACCGAGTGGCTGATCTGATCTCATTTAATCATTGACCTGCTTTTTGTCACTGCAGGTTTGTTTTTCCCTTTCTAATGTGTTAAATTTAGGGAACACAGCATATACTGTTTTGTGTCTGATATCTTTCACTCAGCATAATGTTTTCAAAATTTTCTATATTATTTGTTTTAGCAGTTTATACCTTTGCACAGTTGAGTGGGGTTTTAATTGTATGAATAAACTAAAATATGTTTCTCTGTTTTTTTAAACAAGCATTTGACATATTTGCAATTTTGAGCGCTATGAGTCGAGTGGCTACCAAAAATCATGTATATCATTTTGGGGGATGTTGATTTCCATATTTCTTAGGTAAATAGGAGAGTACTAGCTGAGACATAGGGTAACTATGTTTAACTTTTTAAGAACCTCCCGAAATATTTTCCCAAGCAGTTGTATCATTTCACATATTCCCACCAGCACTGAATGATAGTTCCAGTTGCTCTCTGTCCTTGTGACTTACATTGTCAGCCTATATCCTAATTGTGGCCATTAGAGTGAATGTTTGACTCATTTCAATTTGAATATTCTAATGATAATGATTTTGAGCTTCTTTCCAAGTTCCTGCTGACTATTCATGTAGTTCCTATATGAAGCATCTGCTAAGTTTTCTTGTCATTTTAATCTGGTAATTAATCTTTTACCTGTTAATTATAATTTATCTGGTAATTATAGTGCTGGCTTAAACTCATTATTCAAAAAGCTAAGGGCATGGCATCCAGTCCCATCACTTCATGCAAATAGATGGGGGTATAATGGAAATGGTGACAGATTTATTTTCTTGGGCTCCAAAATAACTGTGGATGGTGATTGTAGCCATGAAATTAAAAGATGCTTGCTTCTTGGAAAAAAAAAAAAAAACTATGACAAATCTAGACAATGTGCTAAAAAACAGAGACATCACATTGCTGACAAATGTCTGGATAGTCAAAGCTATGGTTTTTCTAGTAGTTATGTGACATAAGAGTTGGATCATAAAGAAAGCTAAAGAACTGCGGTGCTGGAGGAGACTCTTGAGAGTCCCTTGGACTGCAAGGAGGAAATAAATCCTGAAAATTCATTGGAAGTACTGATGCTGAAGCTGAAGCTCCAACACTTTGGCCACCTGATGCAAAGAGTTGACTCATTTTAAAAGGCTCTGATGCTGGGAAGGATTGAAGGCAGGAGGAGAAGGGAGCTATGGAGGATGAGGTGGTTGGATGATACCATTGACTCAATAGACATGGGTTTGAGTCAACTCCAGGAGGTGGTGAGGCACAGGGAAGCCTACAGTCCATGGGTCACAGAGTTGGACACAACTGAGTGACTGAACAAAAAAGAACAATTATCATTGAGCTTTTATAGCAAATTATTAAGGATGTTTGCATGTGTAATTATAAGGAGTGTTGATCTACAATTTTATTCTTGTAATTTCTTGGCCTGGTATTTGTATCAAGTTTACATGGATTTCATAAAGCATCGAAAAGTGTTATTTTTTGTATGTTCTGTAACAATTTGCATAGAATGTGTTATTTATCTTTTTGATAGTATCCATATACATGATTTTGAGTCAACATGATTTTGGAGTTTTCTTTGTGAAAAGATTTTTAGATATTAATTTAATTTCTGAAATAGAAAGAAAGGTACTAAAAGAAAGATTCTTTATTTATTTTTGAGTTAGGCTTGTAATATTTATCTTTCAAGTAACTATTCTATTTCACTTAAGATGTTAACAATATTGGTTTAACATTGCCAATAATCATCTCTTATTAATATGTTGACATCTGGAAGCTCAACAGACTGACCATAGCTATACATATTGTGACGATGATTTTACCATGTATAAAAATATAGAGTCACTGTGCATTTGAAGGTAATAAATAGTGTATATCAACTACAATTCTAAACAAGGAAAGTCTTCTCTATGCCAATAATATAAAATATCTGGAAGTATAATTTAAAAGAAGTTAAAGGAATGACTTAATTATGGTAGGTCTGGTTAAAGAATTAAAAGTGATATATTTTGTTCTTCATAGAGCAATGTTCAATAATTAGTTCTTCAGTAAATGTATGGAAGGGAAAATTAATGATTAAATGGCTCTGAAGTCAACCTGATTGGTTTACAAGCTAAAAAATTATGGAGTTCTTTCTTAAATTTATGAAAATGAGATAGATGTGCATCTTTTGAGTTGGCTTATTGACAGGTACATTTTACTTTCTTAAGAGAAAAGCATTTTTTTTTTTTTTGAGTGAGTCATCAAAGGCTTGTTTAACTTGCTTATTCCTCAGAGTATATATAAAAGGATTCAACATTGGTGATATGGAAGAAATAAGCAGTAGTACACCTTTGTTAATGCTTACCTCTTCTTTTGCAGATGATTTGATATAGATGAAGATGCAACTGCCATAAGATATGGAAAGTACAATCATATGGGAAGAACATGTAGAAAAAGCTTTTTTTCTTTGTTGAAGAGAAGGGAATTTTAGAATTGTCCTTATGATGTAAATGTAGGAGAGAACTACACAAAGAAGAGTGATGATGAAGATCAGTACAGAACAGACTATAACTATCTGCTCAATTAACCATGTGTCTGAGCATGAGATCTTCAGGAGAGGTGATACATCACAGGCAAAATGGTCAATGATGTTTGAATCACAGAATTCCAGATGAAAATCTAAGCTGAATGGTGGGAGGATAGTCATAAGTGCTGCCATCCAGCAGCAGATGACCATTGTTTTGCACAGTTTGTTGCTCATGATCGTCATATAATGCAAGGGTTTGCAGATGGCCACGTAATGATCATATGACATGGGTGCCAAGAGAAAAAGTTCAGCTACCCCAGAGATCGGTTAAAAATAGTTGTATGAAACATGCCTTATAGGTAATCACTCTGTCCCCAGTTGATATATTGTAGAGGAATCTTGGAATATAGGTGGTTGTAAACAAGATTTCTAAGAAAGAGAAATTTTGGAGAAAAAAATACATGGGCATTTTAAGGTGGGGATCCACCAAAGTCAGGATAATGATGGTCAGATTTCCAGTTATACTCAAAGTGTAGGTGATAAATAGAAAAATAAAGAGCAAAATCTGCAACTGAGGATCGTCTGTCAGTCCCAGAAGGATGAATAGTGTTACTGTGGTGTGATTTCTCATTATTGACTCCTAGATTTTGCCAAACCTACCTGTAAATGTCAGAGAAATTTGTACTGCAGAATTCAGTGATGAAAATAGCCAACGATGAGAATTCTCTTGGTTATTTGACTCATCCAGGATCCATGGGCTTTACTTGTTGATCTAAGGAATACATTTCTTGTTTTACGTGAGCTGAGTTTCCCCATCTGTTTGTACCTAATGATGAAGTGAAACTTTTAAATATGTTTAAATTGCTGATTTACAGCCTAACGTTTCCTTTAGTAAACTCCTAAATTAATTTATAATTCATTAAGCATTTAACTTTTAGCCTGGGTGGCATATTAATTACATTAATTTTTCATTTTGTGTATTATAGCTATTTTTATATGGCCAAATGTTTTCTTTAACTCATAGGGTAAATTAAAAAAATATTAACTTCAATTTCATTCCTTTGCTTTATAATTTGGGAAATGTTAAAATCCTAAAATAAAATTTCGTGTGCTCACTCAGTTGTGTCTGACTCTTTGTGACTCTATGGACTGTAGCCCACCAGGCTTCTTTGTCCATGGAATTTTCCAGGCAACAAAACTGGAATGGATTTCCATTTCCTCCTCCAGGAGATATTCCCGGCCCAGGGACTGAACCTACATCTCTGTGTTTCCTGCATTGGCAGGCAGGTTCTTTAGCACTGTTCAACCTGGGATTTTTAACTTTTAATTTTCTCTAAAACACAATTTTTGCTTTCTAAAGATTGAGAATTCATTATAATGGCAAAACATGTCTTTATTCTAAAGCGTTTACATTTGTAATCTTAAGTTTCTAGTCTAAGCTTAACTACCTGTATCTTGGATCTTCTCATTGGATAACACTGTGTGGTACAGTCTGACTATTTTGTTGCACCCTTCATCACATTGTGAGGTAACGCTGAGTGCAATGAATGAACTGCTGAAGGACGTAAAAGGTGAACTTGATGCTTTCATTTAACACAGATTGAAGAACATTTATATATTCTATTATGGTCAAAAAATCAATACAAAAGTTGATGATTATCCTCAACATGAAACTCTCTTTCTTCCATTTTCATTTCTTTCAAATACACATTTTGCCTTCACTTTTATATGTTGCATTTATTTCTCAGACACTTACAGTCTGGATTTGAACCTCAGCAGCCATCATAAAGCACTCTATCATGTATCTCCCTAGGACTTACTTCAATCTAAGTCATATATCCATATAATTAAATATAATTACAATACTACATGTCTTAGGAAGCATCACTGTGAACAAAGCTAGTGGAGGTGATGGAATTCCAGTTGAACTATTTCAAATCCTGAAGGATAATACTGTTAAAGCACTGCACTCAATATGACTGCAAATTTGGAAAACTCAGCAGTGGCCACAGCACTTGAAAAGGTCAGTTTTCATTCCAATCCCAAAGAAAGGCAATGCCAAAGAATGCTCAAACTACTGCACAATTGCATTCATCTCACATGCTAGCAAAGTAATGCTACAAATTCTCCAAGCCAGGCTTCAACAATATGTGAACCATGAAATTCCAGATTTTCAAGCTGGATTAAGAAAAGGCAGAGGAACCAGATATCAAATTGCCAAAATCTGTTAGTTCATAAAAAAACAAAGAGAGCTCCAGAAAAATATCTGCTTTGGCTTTCTTGATTATGTCAAAGCCTTTGACTGTGTAGATCACAAGAAAATGTTGAAAATTCTTCAAGAGATAGGAATACCAGAATACCTTACCTGCCTCCTGAGAAATCTGTATGCAGGTCAAGAAGCAATAGTTAGAACCAGACATGGAATGACAGACTGGTTCCAAATTGGGAAGGAGTATGTCAAGGCTGTATATTGTCATCCTGCTTGTTTAAATTATATAAAGGGTACATCATGCAAAATGCCAGGCTGGATGAAGCACAAGAGGCAACCAAGATTGCTGGGAGAATTATCAATAACCTAGGATATGCTAATGACATCACACTTATGGCAGAAAGAGAAGAGGAACTAGAGAGTCTCTTGATGAAAATGAAACAAGACAGTGAAAAAGCTGGCTTAAAACTCAACATTCAAAAAACAAAGACCATGGCTTCTGGTCCCCTCACTCCATGGCAAATAGATGGAGAAACAATGGAAACAGTGACAGACTTAATTTTCTTGGGCTCCAAAGTTATTACAGATAGTGACTGAATACATGAAATTAAAAGACTCTTTCTCCTTGCAAGAAAAGTTATGACCAATCGAGAGAGCATATTAAAAAGCAGAGACATTACTTTGCAGACAAAGGTCCATATAGTCAAAGTTATGTTTTTTCTGGTATCATGTATGAATGTTAGAGTTGGACTGTGAAGAAAGCTGAACACCGAAGAATTAATGCTTTTGAACTGTGATGTTGAACACTCTTGAGAGTTCTTTGGACTGCAATTAGATCCAACTGGTCAATCTTAAAGGAAATCAGTCCTGAATATTCATTGGAAGGACTGATGCTGAAGCTGAAACTCCAATACTTTGGCCACCTGATACAAGGAACTGACTCATTGGAAAAGACCCTGATGCTGAAAAAGATTGAAGGCAGGAGGAAAAGGGGACCACAGAAGATGAAATGGTTGGATTCAGTTCAGTTGCTCAGTTGTGTCTGAGTCTTTGTGATACCATGCACTGCAGCATGCCAGGCCTCCCTGTCCATCACCAACTCCCAGAGTTTACTTAAACTCATGTTCACTGAGTTGTGATGCCATCCAACCATCTCATTCTCTGTGGTCCCCTTTTCCTCCTGCCTTCAATCTTTCCTAACATCAGGATCTTTTCAAATGAGTCAGTTCTTTGCATCAGGTGGCCAAAGTATTGGAGTTTCAGCTTCAACATCAGTCCTTCCAATGAACATTCAGGACTGATCTCGTTTTGGATGGACTGGTTGGAACTCCATGCAGTCCAAGGGACTCTCAAGAGTCTTCTCTAACACTACAATTCAAAAGCATCAATTCCTCACCATTCAGTTTTCCTTACAGGCCAACTCGCACATCCATACATGACTACTGGAAAAACCATAACCTTGACTAGATGGACCTTTGTTGGCAAAGTAATGTCTCTGCTCTTTAATATGCTGTCTAGGTTGGTCAAAACTTTTCTTCCAAGGAGTAAGTGTGCTGCAGTCCATGGGGTGACAAAGAGTTGGACACGACTGAATGACTGAACTAAACTGAATTGATACTACTATACACTTATCTTTCTTTCTATGCTCCATGCAATTGTCTATTACATATGTTATCTATATAAAATATCTTATGAAGTAGGAGATATATTAAGATATTAGTCACTCAGTTGTGTCCAACTGTTTGAAACCCCATGGAGTGTAACCCAGCAGGCACCTCTGTCCATGGGATTCTCAAAGCAAAAATGCTGGGGTAGGTTGCCATTTCCTTATCCAGGAGTATATTGTCTCCACTTTAAAAGTGGGAGAACTGAGGCACAGAGAGATAAAGTTTATTTTTAAGGTTTTCTGATATTAAGTAGCCACAAAGAGTGACTCCAGAGTCCTAGGCTTGAATCACTGCATTCTGATTATTGATGCACATTTACCTGAATATCTTGGTTTCATGAACAGTATTTGTATTGCTAATCTTTTAAAAAAGGTAGTGTTACTATAATATTTATTGTCAAACAAAGGAAACTTGAGAAGCAAAGAGGGACAGTTATAATAATTATGTTGCTACAACTGGTATAAATGGGATATTTAGAACAAAAACTAAATGTATGCCACTCAGTTTATATGCAACCACTCAGTTCATGTGTAATATCAGAACTGATGGAGATTACAAAGTGCAACTGGCTAATTTTCCATTTTATTCTTTTTTCCTGTTAGTATGTTGATATTTCCATGTTTGTTTAATATTTCTCTCCAGAAATACTAAGGCTGAAGACTAAGGACTGTATTATTCTGGGTTAAGATCAATCTATGTGAGAGTTCTTTTTCATATGTCCTCCATTTTATTGATAGATAATTATAGGTTTCTAACTTGCAAGTAATGTCTTTAGTGCTCCAAGTTTTCTTATTTTACTAAATGAAAGATGGATTTTCTGTGAGTAATGCACGTTCTTGTGTTTTTAGTATATTCCTTTCAAAAAGCCTTGAGACATGTACTACCAGAGCTTTTTTGATTCTTTTTTATATTTGATAATTTTCAAAACAGTTTGTCATTTTCCTAGCATCCCCCACAGAACCAAAGGAATTAAAAAAAAATAAGGTATAGTCAATATTTAGCTTTATATTAGTTTCAACTGTGAAACAGAGCAGGACCGTATGGTCCTTCACCCTCATGTCCTCAGCCTGCCTTTTGTCTGTGTAAAAACTTTAGCCAATGAATAAGTTTAATCAGAGAAGTGAGAAAATGAAGAAACAAAGGAAAAGTCAAAGGAGACCAAATAACAATAGTTCAGTCATTAAGCATTGTCAAGGACATTTAATTCCTTCTCTGGGGCTGTGGATAATATTCTGAGCCATGTCCCATGAGCTGTCTTACAAATACTGAATCCTCACCAAGTGAAGAAGTAACTACATGATGACGAGCCATGTAGCCATGACATAAGCCATTACATTCTAAGAATTAGCCTCAAGGACACTGAAACAAACCAACCTTGGAACTGAAGACTAGTTGTACTTAAAACAATCAAGACCAGATCAGATCAGATCAGATCAGTCACTCAGTCGTGTCCGACTCTTTGCGACCCCATGAATCACAGCATGCCAGGCCTCCCTTTCCCTCATCAACTCCCAGAGTTCACCCAGACTCACGTCCATTGAGTCAGTGATGCCATCCAGCCATCTCATCCTCTGTCGTCCCCTTCTCCTCCTGCCCCCAATCCCTCCCAACATCAGAGTCTTTTCCAATGAGTCAACTCTTCACATGAGGTGGCCAAAGTACTGGAGTTTCAGCTTTAGCATCATTCCTTCCAAAGAAATCCCAGGGCTGATCTCCTTCAGAATGGACTGGTTGGATCTCCTTGCAGTCCAAGGGACTCTCAAGAGTCTTCTCCAACACCACAGTTCAAAAGCATCAATTCTTCGGCACTCAGCCTTCTTCACAGTCCAACTCTCACATCCATACATGACCTCTGGAAAAACCATAGCCTTGACTAGACGAACCTTTGTTGGCAAAGTAATGTCTCTGCTTTTGAATATGCTATCTAGGTTGGTCGTAACTTTCCTTCCAAGGAGTAAGCGTCTTTTAATTTCATGGCTGCAGTCACCATCTGTAGTGATTTTGGAGCCCAGAAAAATAAAGTCTGACACTGTTTCCACTGTTTCCCCATCTATTTCCCATGAAGTGGTGGGACCGGATGCCATGATCTTCATTTTCTGAATGTTGAGCTTTAAGCCAACAGTCAAGATAATGCTGATCAAATCACCAGTGACCAATATCAATATGACTATCAGAGCTAACTGTGCTCTTTCTGCCAGTAGCCCCTCTTCCTCATGTATAAAAGCTCTAACTAGTTGATGGTCAGTGAGACAGACTCAGTCTTTGGACATGTATCATCATTTCCCCACCCTGTTCCTGGCATCCAAAATAAAACAAACTTTTCTTTCTACCAACATGGCCTATTTACTGACTTTTGAGTGGCAAGCAGGAAGACCCCATTTCAGTTAAAGGTGTACAGCATAACAACTTGGTGTTTGTATACATTGTAAAATAATCATCATAATGAGTCTAACCAACATTCACCACTTTACTTAGTTACCTAAAATACTTTCCTTGTGATGAGACCTTTTAATATCTACTGTCATAGTAAGTTTCAATATGTAATGCAGTAATTATCTTAGTCTCCCAGCTGTAAATTACATTTCAAGAACTTATTACTTTATAATTGAAGGTTGCATCTTTTGAGCCCCTTCATTCATTGTTCCCCTGCCCCCACCCGACCTCTGACAACCACCAGTCTGTCCTCTGTGTCTCTGAGCTTGGGGTTTTTTGGTGTGTTTTTGTTTCTGTTTTTGGATTCCATATGTATGTGACATCATGTAGTGTTTGTCTTCACTTAGTTTCCAATGCTTTGAGCCAGATCTTTCTCTTTGGTTTAAGCAGCTAAACCCTGTCTTCTGCTACTACAGGTGCACTGGCTGAGAGACTCCATCAAAGGGAGGGATATTAATTGAGGTTCAGGGTAGATAAAGTTGGATGAAAGGGTGATACTCTCTTGAACAGTTCATTGTCATCTGATGGTGACTGTAGCTCACACTCAGAGTCCCTGTCTTGTTTCCTTCTTTTCATGAATGCAGTTCACCACCCAGTAGTTCCCTTCATATCTGATTCAGATTTGCTTGGGTCTTGAAATGATCTTAGCTTTAGTAATCAATATATTGTTTTTCTCTGAGTCCAGCTGTTCATAGATAAATATTTAATAATGCTGACATATTCAAATTCACAAAATCCTGCTTTAAGTATTTAACTTTAACAAAACATTTTAATTTTGAAAAAGGTTAAAAAATGAATAAAATCTCTGCTATTGATGTGTGTATGTGTGTATGTGTTATTCCCCAACCAAATCTGCTAATGATTTTTAGGGGCCATCATTCTAGAAAAATGACTGTGGGATATTCCCATCAAATGCTAACATTAGTATTCACCTTATTGGTTGGTTATTTAAGTCTAACACAGGGAGGGGGAGAGATAAATTGGGAGATTGGGATTGATGTATACACAGTAGTGTATATAAAATAGACAACCATTCCCTGTGTTACTATATAACACAGGGAACTCTATTCAATATTCTGTAATGGCATATATGGGAAAAGAATCTAAGAAAAAAAAAAGCGGGGGATATATGTATGTGTATAACTGATTCAGGGCTTCCCAGACTGCTCAGTGATTAAGAATCTGTCTATTAATGTAGAAGACGCAGGAGACATGGATTTGATCCCTAGGTCAGGAAGATACCCTGCAGGAGGAAATGGCAACCCACTCCAGTATTCTTGCCTGAAAAACCCCATGTAGAGGAGCCTGGCAGGCTATAGTCCATGTGGTTTTGGAAGTGTTGGGCATGACTGAGCCACTGAACACAATGAGCACAGTAACTGATTCACTTTGCTGTACACTTGAAACTAACATGACAATGTAAATCTGTACTCCAGTAAAAATTTTAAATATCAATTAAAAATGTCTGACACTTTGCTTAAAGAGAGAAATCTATCATGACGTTCCCCATCCACCTCCCACCTTCTGCCAGAAAACATGCACACATAGTGTGTAAATGACTGAAGGAGCAAACATTTTCATACTTACCCTGTCACCATTAAGTTATTTCATGGCACCTGTTGACAGTTCATTTGAAGATACTCATAATGATACACATGCTGAACAGGAATATGCTAGAGGAGACATGTGAATTCTGTTTTCTCAGGGAATCTCATTCAGCTAGGAAATCCCTGAAAATGCCCAGAGTCCTTCTATATCATACAGAGCTCCCTCTGTGAGAGGCCCTGTGCCATTTTACACTGAGAATATATGTTCTTCTCTTACTAGCTCAAATAAAGGAATGTCTTTTCTAAAGGGTTAAAGGTATAAAATGGGAGAACAATTGATTAGGAGTAGTTGATATGATGAACTTGTTGGTTCATCAACCAATCAGGAAAACGTATTTGGCACCAAATGTTATGGCTATTTAATCATGTATCCCACCTATAATGAGTCAATAGAGTCAACAAACAAAAGTGTCTGTGGAGACCCATGATTAAAAGTCACTAAGGAATGTTAATATAAGTTTTGGCAATCA
Source organism: Bos taurus (assembly GCF_002263795.3). Lineage (NCBI taxonomy): Eukaryota > Metazoa > Chordata > Mammalia > Artiodactyla > Bovidae > Bos > Bos taurus. The sequence continues at coordinate 58,380,198 of NC_037332.1, forward strand.
ACTTTCCACAAGGTAGCAGTGGGAACAGTGTCTTTGAGGACAAGAAAATGCAACAATAGCATTAGACACACTGATGGTGCAGGATAATAAAAGTCAAATGATAAAATGTTTGATTTTCTTTTTCACAGTGTCTAAGGCAATTAAATAGGCATAACAAGCCTTTATCCACTTTCCTTAAACAACTCATGGTACTATAAAAATATGAACATAAAAAGGAAAAAAAATGACATAGTATTTACCAGCATAAAGTATGTTATAAAAGTAACATCAGAGATTTTTCCCCTCAACCAAAAGTACATAACTAAATCTGTAAGAACTTATAATCTACCATTTACATACAACCTATGGCAATTCTATTTAATTATAAACATATAATTTTTATATGTTTTTATATGAAAATTTTGTTTTAAGAAATGAAAGGCTACCTTTAGGCGAATCCAGGGCAAACTGCACTTGTGATGACTCAGCAAAATAGCACCTGAGAGACACTGTCAACTTCAGGGACAAAGTCTTACATTTATGGCACATGAAAGAGTTTAGCCAAATAATGGGCATTTCATATAGTTGGCCATACCTAGAGATCAGTAGGCATAGGGAGTATACACCTGTGAGCTGACTCTGAATTGTAGGTATACAATTTTGAGAGTTGTAACTAAATGTACTTTTTCAGGGAAGTTTGTAGGGAGATATATATGTAAGGCACAAGCTGGAATCAAGATTGACAGGAGAAATATCAATAACCTCAGATGTGCAGATGACTCCACCCTTATGGCAGAAAGTGAAGAAGAACTAAAGAGGCTCTTGATGAAGGTGAAAGTGGAGAGTGAAAAAAAAATTGGCTTAAAGCTCAACATTCAGAAAACTAAGATCATGGCATCCAGTCCCTTCACTTCATGGCAAATAGATGGGGAAACATTGGAAAAAGTGGCTGACTTTATTTTTTTGGCTCCAAAATCACTGCAGATGGTGATTGCAGCCATGAAATTAAAAGACGCTTACTCCTTGGAAGGAAAGTTATGACCAACCTAGATAGCATATTCAAAAGCAGAGACATTACTTTGCCAACAAAGGTCCTTCTAGTCAAGGCTATGGTTTTTCCAGAGGTCATGTATGGATGTGAGAGTTGGACTGTGAAGAAGGTTGAGCGCTGAAGAATTGATGCTTTTGAACTGTGGTGTTGGAGAAGACTCTTGAGAAACCCTTGGATTGCAAGGAGATTGAACCAATCCATTCTGAAGGAGATCAGCCCTGGGATTTCTTTGGAAGGAATGATGCTAAACTGAAATTCCAGTACTTCGGCCACCTCATGCGAAGAGTTGACTCATTGGAAAAGACTCTGAACTTGGGAGGGACTGGGGGCATGAGGAAAAGGCGACGACAGAGGATGAGATGGCTGGATGGCATCACCGCCTCGATGGACATGAGTTTGAGTGAACTTCAGAAGATGGTGATGGACAGGGAGGCCTGGCATGCTCTGATTCTTGGGGTTGCAAAGAGTTGGACATGACTGAGCGACTGTACTGAACTGAACTGAACTGATGCTGGGAAAGACTGAGAGCAGGAGGAGAAGGGGACACTAGAGGATGAGATGGTTGGATGGCATCACTGACTCAATGGACATGAGTTTGGGTAAACTCTGGGAGATGGTGATGGACAGGGAGGCCTGGTGTGCTGCGATTCATGGGGTCGCTAAGAGTCAGACATGACTGAGAAACTAAACTGAACACACACACACACACACACACACACATATATATGAAAGGAAAACACCTATCAATGTAATGATGAATGCACCTATCAGTGTGATGATGAATGTCACCACCCCACAGATTATAATCATCTGTTCTATGGACCATGTATCTGAGCTTGAGATATTTAGGAGGGGACCTGCATCACACCCAAAATGATGAATGGCACTGGAGTCACAGAATTTTACCTGGAGGCCCATACTACATGGTGTGATGACAGTCATCAACCCAGAGATCCAGCAGCAGAGCACAAAGATGATGCAGACTCCACTGTTCATGAAGGGGTTTACAGATTGCCACGTAGTGGTCATAGGACGTTACTGCCAGAAGAAAAATGTTGTGACTCCAAAGAGTCCAACAAAAAATATTTGACCAGCACAGGCATTAAGCCCATGATGGCTCAAATGATAAAGCATCTGCCTGCAATGTGAGAGACCCAGGTTCGATCCCTGGGTTGGGAAGATCCCTTGAAGAATAAAATGGCAACCCACTGCATTATTCTTGCCTGGAGAACTCCATGGACAGAGGAGCCTGGCAGGCTACAGTCCATGTAGTCTCAAAGATTTGGACACGACTGAGCAAATTTCACTTCACTTCTTCAGGTGTTACAAATAATGATATTGTCCCCACTTAATATGCTGTACAGGAATCTGGGAATACACACTGTTGAGAATGAGACTTCTAAGAAGGCAAAGTTTTTGAAGAAAAAAATACATAGGTGTTTTAAGATGAGAATCCATGAATGTGAGAATGATAATGGTCAGATTTCCAGTAACACTCATTATATACGTAAGAAATAAAAAGACAAAAATCAGAATTAGCAGCTGTGGGTCCTCTGTAAATCCCAACAAGATGAATGTTGTTATGACTGTGTGATTTCTCATTACCAGCTTTGATGTTTTATACGATCTACATGTAAAAAACTCAAAGAAAAGTTATCCAAACAGATGAAAAGAAATAATAAGCAAAAAAAAAAAAATCAGTGAAATGGAAAAGAGAAACAAGAGAGAAGATGAATATAATCAAAAGCTGATTCTTGGAGAGGATGTTTAATATTGATAAACTGTTATTGTGGCTGGTCTGGAAGAAAAAAGAAAAGGTGAAATTTATCAGCAATGTGAGGTATGACATCATTGCAGATTACACATATATTAAAACAGAAAAATATCATGTCTCTACAAAGTAGATTTGACAGCTTAAATTAATGAATCAATGCTATGAAAGATACAGTCTACCAAAGCTAACTCAAGATGAAATATCTAACCTATATATCTCTATCCCTAATATTAAACAGGTACACAAATCATCCAACAAAGAGCACTGCAGCCTCAGGTGGTTTAATTGTATGTTTCTATCAAACTCTGAAAAACAGGAAAAAGCCTGTATGATACAAATCCTTTCATACAGTTGTTGAGAGCAAAAATCATAGTATTATCTGATGTGATTGCCAATGTAAATAGTCAAGATATGTGATAACTCTCATGAGAATTAGAAGTGTAAAGGCAAAAAAGTTTTTTTTACATTCTACCCCCAGTGGTAAATATTGTTTCCAAGTCATTTGTGAAATGTTCACTGTGTAGATTATCATTCACAGACCATGCACAAACTTGTAAGAGTTGATACAGTAAAAAGCACATTGTATAAATTACATAAATTAAAATTGAACAGTAAAGTTATTCAATTGAATACAGGAAAGGAGAAACAAAAGAATGAACAGCAATGGGAACAAACAAATATCAAGTAACAAAGTGATACGCCAAAGTCCAAACATAAATGATGATGCACTGCCTATAAATGTTCAAAGCATACCACACTAATTAAAAGAGTTTATAAGAATGCATTAAAAAAATTGCCTACCTGGATGTTATATACAAGCACACTATTTGTATACAAGATTTACTTATATATTCGAGGTTGTGTTTATGTGTGTGTGTGTTTATGTATAATATAACATCTATTGTCCCAATCTTAACCAATTTATAAGATAGGCCTAGAGACTTCCTCATTCACCACAGGCCCAGAGACATCCATGATGACTTTCAAGTATTGAAATGAATTTCTCACATCCTGTGAACTATCCAAATTAAAAAAAACACACACACACACACGTTATATATATCTTACATATAAGTATATGTTTATATATAAATGTTTTTATGTATCCTTAGGAAATTTATAGGAACCATTTTAATTAGTTTTCCAAGTTTCAGAATAGAAAAATATTGATTTGAGAAATATACACATACTTACATTTTAGTCTTTTATTCAGGCTTCAGTTTTTGTTTTCTCCCCACGTAGTCTCACAATTAAACAAGAATTGTTAGTAGTGACATAGATAGAGTCTAGTGTTTCTTTCTCACTTGCACTCAAAGACAGCAATGGAAATACAAAAACAGGCAGTATCAATTTTTATATCCATATGTGTAGCATTTACTGTGAATGACAATATGAGTCTAAATTTATAAATGATCTATTTCCATATAATCTGAAGAGTTAGATAAAAGGAAAGACTAGTAAAAAGGCTAAAGAAAATCAGAAATTCTCTGATTGTTGAGAAGTTGATGTTTTGGTCCAACAATTTTTTAACAGAGAATGGTTCCCTGAAAAGTTTCACTAAAGATATGATGGAGGATGCTTTCTTTATGTGGTCAACCTGTAACAGGTAAGATAAATAAAGTTAGAAAAAAGTGTCCTTGGGAAAAAAATAAATAAAAAAGTGTCCTTGGTGACTATGCTTAAAAATCACTAATGAATGTAAAATATAATATAGAAAAGCAAAACAAAAGCTAACAAATACACTTACGAACTGGGACAGTCCTATGAGATGGGAGGTGCATTAAAAACACCAAGGTAAGGAAGTATCTTCATGGTACTAAATCTTTGCAAAATGATGATCTAGATCATACTTTTTCATGTTAATTCACATTCTTAATTGCTAATAATTATAGTTTTCAAATATTTATTGATAATTTATGCTTTGTTTATGAACAGGCTGTTATGGTCCTTTCACTGTTTTTGAATTAAAGTGATTCCTTATGTTTTTCTAGGATATTTGTATACATTCAAGGATATCAATCTTTGCAAGTCTTATGTTGTAAATCCTGTTTCACTATTTGTTATTTAACATTTAATACTATTGTGTTGGCTAAGAAGTTTTTTCAGTTTTTAAGCAAAAATAAAGGACACATTTTTTATTTTCACTAAGAACTTCACTGAACAACATATTCACTGTTTTGTTTCACTACTTCCACCATTTTTCAAGTAATTTCATAATTCTACCTTGCCAAAACTTTTGATACTTTTGAGCAAAGAGCTGTTCAAGGTGCCTTTTACAGTCTTCCAGGGAATTGGAATTTTTTTCCATTAAGAGGGTTGCATAAAGACTGAAATGAATTGAGATCTGAGGGTGCAATATCCAGGGAATATGTCAGATGAATAAGAACTTCCCAGCCATGCTGCAACAGTTTTTGCCTGGTATTCAAGGAAACATGTAGTCTTCCATTATCCTGATGGAATATTATGGGTTCTCTGTTTACTACTTCCAGATACTTTTCATCGAATGCTGCTTTTAGTTGATCTAACTGGGAGCAGAACTTGTTGGAATTAATAGTTTGGTTTTTCAAAAGAAGCTCATAATAGAAGGACTCCTTTCCAGTCTCACCATATACACAACATCAACTTCTTTGAAAACAGGCCTTTGATGTGGTTGGTGGTAGTTAATTTTGCTTGTCCTATGATCTGTTTCATTCCATATTATTGTACACTATTCACTTTTCATCATCTGCCACAATTTGTTTTAATTTTCATTATTTTTAAGTAGAGAATTACATGTGGAAATATGGTCAGAAGTTTTTTCTTGCTTAACTTATGCGCAACCCAAACATTAAAATGATTAACATAACCAATATGGACTTCCCTAGTGGCTCAAATGGTGAAGAATCCACCTATAGTGTGAGCAGGAGACCTGGGTTTGATCCCTGGGTTGGGAAGATCCCCAGGAGAAGGGAATGGCAACCCACTCCAGTATTCTTGCCTGGAGAATCCCCATGGACCTAGGAGCCTGGCAGGCTACTTTACCTGGGGTCACAAAAAGTCAGACATGACTGAGTGACTTTCACTTCATTTCAACATAACCAAGCTGTTGCAAATGATTTTCAGTGCTTGATTTGGATATTGTGAGTATGTCAGCTGTCTCCTGTTGGTGTAACATTCACTGCTCTCCATTATTGTATTTATTTGACTGCTGTCAACTTTACTGGTCTACTTGACTGTGGAATGTCATCCAGTGAGAAATCTCCAGCACAAAACTCTGCAAACCACTTTTGACACCTTCAGTCAGTCACAGCACCTTCTTCATACACTGCACAAACCTTTTTGTGTGTGTGCTTCAGTTGCATTTTTACCTTTCTTGATATAATAAAGCATAATATGCTGAAAATGGTTTTTTCTTCCATCTTCCGTATTAAAGTGCCTCACAAAAATTCATTATTTTGATGTTTTTTTTAATGAACATTGATATAATAGCTGTCACAACACAATCTAAAAAAAAAAATTGTTTTGAATGATGTTAAAGATAACTAAGCATTAGTAGAGTCAGCTCACAGAAAAAAAAAAAAAATTGAACGTTTTGGCCAAACCAGTACTTATGGTGCTGGTGGTACACTGAAAATTTAGTTGAATTGTAGTAAAATATGCTTCCTTTTGTTTTATTGTTTCTGAATCTTTTGCCATTATGGCTTTACTGATTCTGATGTCATATATTTGCTTACATTTTCTTCCTATTATTTTATTATTTATTTTCTTTACATTAACATCTGTATCCAACATGCAGAAGTCAACAAAATAAGGTGGTATCAAAAGAAAATATATATAAACAGGCCATAGTGAGGTAGGAGGGACAAACACTAGATGAACATGGTATCATGGAAAACAAATGTAAAGCGTTTCATGTTCCATGAGGTTTGGAAATGTTGATTTAAAAATTTTTTAATTCTTTATATGTGAAAAATTTGGTATTATAATTCTATAGAGTTTCCCCTCTTCATTATAAATTCATATACACATTACTAGCCATACCATTATGTATATTAGTAATGGTGTTACTATGAATTCTTAGGTGTTATGATTCTTTACTTCTAAGGTAATTATTTTTCGGCATTCACTGGTTTGCAAATTTGATCTTCAAGAAGTCTTCTGTGTCATCTTGGAATTTCCCACTCAGTGTTGGAGCATAGTAGTGTTGTCAATCTTTCAAAAGACAAAGCTAGGAAAAAAACATGTTAAGATTCATTAGTTTACACTACTGCTTCTAATTTTAATTCAGCATTACTGAATTATTTCCTCATCATATTTGATTCTCTTCCCACCCCTTATCCCTTCAGTGAAATTCCTAGTTCTCAACATTCGTATATTTACTAGTTTACCCAATGCTAAAATTCAGACAAGGTGAAATCAGAATTACTCAGTCAGTACTATCAGTGATAAAACACAAACTGTATGAATTTAAAGCTATGTTTGTAATCCTTTTACCCTTTAGACTGTGCCACAGAGGGTCCATGATCAGAGCATGATATTTTAAATCATCACACACTAAATTATTTTTATTTCTTTCTTTGTTTTTAACTCTTGTGGTTCTTTTATTCACAGCATAATATTGTTATTTCATTTGATTTTTTAATTCAATTTCAGTGTTATTTTTTTGGTAACATGATACTTTAAATTTTACATAAATTAATGATATGGTTGAAAAGTACAAGTTTTGTTTAAAAGGGAGCAACCATTTTCTTGACAAAATATTTGCATGTATGATGCCAACTGCAAACTGGCATTTGCAATTTACCTCTACAAGGATTAAATCATGAGCCACTACAACTGCTGACCTTCAACACCCCTGAAAGGACTTCAGGGTGGAGATCAGGAATGAGGCACTCTGTGCTCTGGGTGGGGAGGGGAACTAAACTAATAGAACAGGCCTTCAGATAGATATTTTCAAAAGATTTTATGAGCTCATTTTTTGTGTGTATGTGTCTCCTTGTGTCTGCTGCTGCTGCTGCTAAGTTGCTTCAGCCGTGTCCAACTCTGTGCGACCCCTTGGACTGCAGCCTACCAGGCTCCTCCATCCATGGGATTTTCCAGGCAATAGTACTTGAGTGGGTTGTCTAGACAGCACTAAAATCATTATTGATGGCATCTGTTCCTTGTGACTAGCAGCAAGCCTTGCTCAAAATGTGTACTTAACTGCAGGTATCACTCTTCACTAAAATCATATATAATGATGACCTTCATCCCTACCTCTCTGGAGCTGTTTTTCAGAGCTATCTGAAATACTGTTTCCAGAGCTATTGTCCTCATTCTGCCTCAAGTAAAACTTAATTCACAACACTCATGTGCTTTTTTTTTTCCGTTGACAGTGGTATGAAAATGTCAATCTTTTTATCATATATTTATTCACTCAAAAAAAGTTAAGCATTCAAATTCTGGGTATGGATTAAACCATTAGATTATTTATCTATCTACCTACCTACCTATCATCATCATCATCTAGCTGTAGTCTGCCTGTCAACTAACCACCCATTTACTTAATTTGAAGTATTGCATAATGGGTAACAAGCTACACTTTGGAATCATGAATCTGATTGTGATCATGTCTCCGTAGTTTTTAAACTTTGTCACGAGTGTGAATTAGTGAAATGACTTCCCTAAGTATTAGTTTTTACAAAAGCAAAGGTCATAAATATGTGTACTTTGTCTATTGATGACTAATTTAAATACTGTAAACACAAAAATTAGCAGTGATTCATGCATACTAAATTTTCAACAAAAGGTGGACATTATAATAATTAGTAATATTTCAAAAAGCTTGAATGTAAGTGCACACCCTCAAATCACCAAATAAAATATCCATTCTCAAATCATAGTAATAAACAGAAGTTCAGTTTTTTTAATATTGAATAGAGTTGTTTTTTTAAAAAAACAATAAGTATTTGTGGTAGGTAGCAACATGCTGATCTTCTAGTGACAATTCACATTTTGGAAAAAACAAAAACCTCAAGAGGATTTATCCTTGTATCTTGGCACGTCTGTTGGTTTGCAGAGTATACATGATTGTTTTGAAATGAGTATTTTTTTAATGTGATGAGTCTCATAATACTTCATATCAGCATGCTTGAATCAATAAGCTTATTTTTAATTAAATGATAAAGACAAGGGATAAATGGTGTTTGGTGTGGGTTTTTGAGTGTTGTTTCATCTTGTCTACTTTCCCTTAGAGACACAATCCCCTTAGGTTTCTTGTAAAGAAGCACTCACTCTTTAAATAATTTGAACCTGGCAGATATTTCCCAAGTACTAAACTAGCTAGTCATCTCAGCTGTGATAATCATTATGGATGTTGGTAAGGTGGGATTGGTTGAACAGATATAAATTTTATAGTAACAGAGAGAAGTTTACTAGAAATTTTATTATTCAAGACATACATTCAGTATCATGTGATAGTGAAGAAAGTTCCATTACTAATATAGTCACACTTTAATCTCTAATTGGAATTAACATGAGAGTTTATTTAATATTATTTTCCAATAAATATGTTTGACTCTATTATGGTTGATGTTTATTTATATAGTCTAGAGAAAAAAAAGATACCAACATATTCTACTAATGGCAGTAAGTAGTGTCTTACTTTTCTTTCAAATATTTAAGAATAATTATTGCTACCATGTAAATAACATATAAATAAATAACAGTGATTTAAAGCTGATATTAATTCTCTTTGAATAAAGCATTGATTATTTCTCATCTATTTATGAATCTCTAAATTCAAGAACATGAAGCTTGCAATATGTATTTGCACTTACATTTCCAGTACTTCATGGTTTACACCAGACACTGTGGGAATGTGAAGGGAATGATAATTATTCTACTGCTCTAGACAAAGAGAACCTTGGAAACTCTAGATGTCAATCAAACATTACGAGGCTGGGGGATGTTTTTCTTGGAGAGTTTATTTCACGTTTTAATACATTTTTGAAAAAACAGAAAAATTAACTCCCTGAGGAGTACTAATTCTGACCAACACTTTGATATATGACAATTTATCACTGATAATTATGGATTTTCAAATCTGCACTGGTTGCAGAACAAATATCTGCTGCTTGATTTTGAAATTACTCTGATACCAACAATTAACCTACAAGAAAGTTCAATATATTTTTCAGGAAAAAGAAATTAGGGAAAGAGCATGTTAACAAAATAAACAGGGCCAAATGAAGACCAGGTCAAGGAAGGAAGGTTGAGATTCATCTATGGTTCTCTAAGAGCTGCCTTTTCCATTAACAGCCTGGAGCTAATTCATTGGAGTATTAATCTAAGAGGAGAAGAATATGCTAATATACATGAAATGAAAAACAAAGATGTGCTAATGATTATTAATAAAATTATTTATCTAAATAATGTGGGGTTTGTGAATTCCTATGTGAAGTAACAGGCTAAATCATGTAGAAGGAAAAACATTATGTATTCAATAAGAAAAAGAAAAGTTTTAGAACAGGCAAAGATATTGATTGGCAAAATAATTGCTGAGAAGGAATGCAAAGTACATTATTTTATTTTAAAATGAAGAAAACATTGTATACTCTATGATGCAGTCTATTTTCCGTTTCTTTCAGTGCTTATATACTATGTTTATTTGGAAATAGTCTACCTATTTCACAAATGGTTGACAAACATTTCTTCAGAGTAAGAGGAAAATGAAGTGCATCATTGGGTATATTTTAGTTGAAAATATGCCTCTAAAATATATAACCAATTAGTACTCTGATTTCACTAAAATTCTTTTGCTTTTATAAAAAATTAGAGAATAAAAATACATTTTATTGAAAGATTTCCTTTTTATGAAAAACATATATGCACTCTAATTTAATATCTGATTAAAAGATAATTTAATGGCAAGTGATGTTAGACTCTGAATATGTGTAACTGGGTGGAGATTGTGATTGTCTTTTCTGTGTTTTCTCTTTTATTATTTGTTCTCTATTACATGTGGCAAAATGTTGAAGTTCTAAATGCATTGTTAATTTTTTGTAAATGTGATTATATCTGCTTTATATTCAATTTCAAGTTTTCCTAGATTCGACTTGTATTTATTTTGCTGGGGTACTACACACTTATATTCTCTTTTTCTCTTGTTGTCCTTTCTATGCCTTCATCAGTAGTTCCTAGAGAAGTTGCTTCTCTAGGTGACTAATTGGGCTTGAATCAAATGTCTCTTTAATATTAAATCTAAAGTTTCAGAATTTAACTGTAGGTTTTAATTCACTTCACTTGCATAATTTTATTTTGATAAAGTTAATTAAAATGAATGAATTAATTTTGAAATCTGAACCGAGGATTTATTTAATTATTTAACAATGGACAAATTGGAAGCAGTTGTAATTGACTGGGAGTTTGTAAATAAGGGTGAAAAATAACTATTATGGGTATTATAGGTCAATTTCCAAAACTGAGTTGACTTTGGTAATATTAGTATTTGCAGCACAGTTCTAGAGCATATCTTCAAACTCAGGCAAATGGGTATGTTTGTGCACATGTATCCTTTAATATATAATATCTTAAAGATAAAACTATTCCTGTAGTTTCTTATTTTTATACCTTTTTATTACAATAAATTGTTTGAAATTACAGAGGAGAAATGAGGAACCATACAAGGCACACAGAGTTTATCCTTCTGGGACTGACAGATGATTCTCAGTTACAGATCCTAATTTTTTTGTTTCTGCTTCTAAATTACACGTTGAGCATGATTGGAAACTTAACCATCATTGCCCTCACTCTGTTGGATTCCCATCTCAAGACCCCAATGTATTTCTTTCTCCATAATTTCTCTTTCCTGGAAATTTCATTCACAAGTGCTTGCATCCCCAGATTCCTAATCACCACTGTAAACAGAGAAAAGATGATTTCTCATATTGGTTGCATGTCTCAGTTATTTTTTTACATATTCTTGGGACTCACAGAATTTTTCCTTCTGGCGGCTATGTCCTAGGACCGTTACGTTGCCATTTGCAAGCCTTTGCGTTATACATCCATCATGAGCAGCACAATTTGTCATCATCTGGTACTCAGTTCTTGGGCAACTGGATTCTTGGTTATTTTCCCTCCACTAATTTTAGGTCTTCACCTGGATTTCTGTGATTCAAATGTCATTGATCATTTCATTTGTGATATTTCTCCTATCCTACAACTTTCTTGCTCAGACACACATTTACTAGAAATGATTGCATTTTTTTTAGCTGTGATAATCCTCGTGGTCACATTGCTATTGGTAATTCTTTCTCACTTTTATATCGTCAAGACAATTCTAAAATTTCCTTCAGCTCAACAAAAGAAAAAGCCTTTTCTACCTGCTCTTCTCACATGATTATTGTATCCATCACTTATGGTAGTTGCATATTCATCTACATAAAGCCCTCAGCAAATGAAAGGATCACTTTAAGCAAAGGAGTGGCTGTATTAAATACTTCAATTGCTCCTTTGTTGAACCCATTCATTTATACTCTGAGGAACCAGCAAGTTAAACAAGCCTTCAGAGATGTATTTAGAAAGATATTTTCTGCTTCAGACAAGTAATACTGTTTATTGAAATAATCAACATGAAAGCATAAAAGAAACATTGAACACAAGCTCTTTTGATGCTTCTAGTACAAGAATTGATCTCTAATATTTAATTTATTATATAACTTGTGCTTACTTGAGCTTAGAAACCCTTTCCATTCTATACATCTGAATTTAACTTTCTGTTCTTCAAAATGAAGTATTTCTGTGTTAGAAATATAAAATTGCAAAACTTATTTTCTCTAATAAAATGTTAGAATAAAATGAATAGAGGGATTTGGTTGTATTATGGAATATAAATTTTTGGAGTATTGTATTTCTTAAGTAATTTAAATGAATGTTCCATGATTCATTTAAAAGCCATAGTTTTAAAAATTCTTTAACTGAATTATTAAATATGCTTAAGAAGCTCCAGGAGACCTTATTCTTTAAAAGTGTATTGTAGAGTATTATTTTGTAAAGTGTTTTTTGAATCAATTTAAAAATTTTTGTCAGCTTAGTAAACAAGAATAATTTCCTATTAAATTGAAGCATGGTTAATTTATAATGTATTAGTTTCAGGTGAACAGCAAAATAATTAAGTTACATATGTTCTTTTTTTTTTCAGCCTCTTTTCCCTTGTAGGTTATATCCATCTCATTAGAACTGATTCAAATGAATTCCTTTTAATGGCTGAGTAATACTCCGTTGTGTATATGTACCACAGCTTTCTTATCCATTCATCTGCTGATGGACATCTAGGTTGCTTCCATGTCCTGGCTATTATAAACAGTGCTGCGATGAACACTGGGGTACACGTGTCTCTTTCAATTCTGGTTTCCTCAGTGTGTATCCCCAGCTGTGGGATTGCTGGATCATAAGGCAGTTCTATTTCCAGTTTTTTAAGGAATCTCCACACTGTTCTCCATAGTGGCTGTACTAGTTTGCATTCCCACCAACAGTGTAAGAGAGTTCCCTTTTCTCCACACCCTCTCCAGCATTTATTGCTTGTAGACTTTTGGATCACAGCCATTCTGACTTGGCGTGAAATGGTACCTCATAGTGGTTTTGATTTGCATTTCTCTGATAATGAGTGATGTTGAGCATCTTTTCATGTGTTTATTAGCCATCTGTATGTCTTCTTTGGAAAAATGTCTATTTAGTTCTTTGGCCCATTTTTTGATTGGGTCATGTATTTTTCTGAAGTTGAGCTGTAGGAGTTGCTTGTATATTTTTGAGATTAGTTTTTTGTCAGTTGCTTCATTTGCTATTATTTTCTCCCATCCTGAAGGCTGTCTTTTCACCTTGCTAATAGTTTCCTTTGTTGTGCAGAAGCTTTTAAGTTTAATTAGGTCCCATTTGTTTATTTTTGCTTTTATTTCCAATATTCTGGGAGGTGGGTCATAGAGGATCCTGCTGTGATGTATGTCGGAGAGTGTTTTGCCTATGGTCTCCTCTAGGAGTTTTATAGTTTCTGGTCTTACGTTTAGATCTTTAATCCATCTTGACTTTATTTTTGTGTATGGTGTTAGAAAGTGGTCTAGTTTCATTCTTTTACAAGTGGTTGACCAGTTTTCCCAGCACCACTTGTTAAAGAGATTGTCTTTAATCCATTGTATATTCTTGCCTCCTTTGTCAAAGATAAGGTGTCCGTAGGTGCCTGGATTTATCTCTGGGCTTTCTATTTTGTTCCACTGATCTATATTTCCGTCTTTGTGCCAGTACCGTACTGTCTTGATGACTGTGGCTTTGTAATAGAGCCTGAAGTCAGGTAGGTTGATTCCTCAAGTTCCATTCTTCTTTCTCAAGATAGCTTTGGCTACTCGAGGTTTTTTGTATTTCCATACAAATTGTGAAATTATTTGTTCTAGCTCTGTGAAGAATACCATTGGTAGCTTGATAGGGATTGCATTGAATCTATAAATTGCTTTGGGTAGTATACTCATTTTCACTATATTGATTCTTCCAATCCATGAACATGGTATATTTCTCCATCCATTAGTGTCCTCTTTGATTACTTTCACCAGTATTTTATAGTTTTCTAAAATTGGTCTTTAGTTTCTTTAGGTAGATATATTCCTAAGTATTTTACTCTTTCTGTTGCAATGGTGAATGGAATTGTTTCCTTAATTTCTCTTTCTGTTTTCTCATTACTAGTGTATAGGAATGCAAGGGATTTCTGTGTGTTGATTTTATATCCTGCAACTTTACTATAATCATTGACCAGTTCTAGTAATTTTCTGGTGGAGTCTTTAGGGTTTTCTATGTAGAGGATCATGTCATCTGCAAACAGTGAGAGTTTTACTTCTTCTTTTCCAATTTGGATTCCTTTTATTTCTTTTTCTGCTCTGATTGCTGTGGCTAAAACTTCCAAAACTATGTTGAATAGTAATGGTGAAAATGGGCACCCTTGTCCTGTTCTTGACTTCAGAGGAAATGCTTTCAATTTTTCACCATTGAGGATAATGTTTGCTGTGGGTTTGTCATATATAGCTTTTATTATGTCGAGGTATGTTCCTTCTATTCTTGCTTTCTGGAGAGTTTTTATCATAAATGGATGTTGAATTTTGTCAAAGGCTTTCTCTGCATCTATTGAGATAATCATATGGTTTTTATTTTTCAATTTGTTAATGTGGTGTATTACATTGATTGATTTGTGGATATTGAAGAATCCTTGCATCCCTGGGATAAAGCCCACTTGGTCATGGTGTATGATCTTTTTAATGTGTTGTTGGATTCTGATTGCTAAAATTTTGTTAAGGATTTTTGCATCTATGTTCATCAGTGATATTGGCCAGTAGTTTTGTTTTTTTGTGGCATCTTTGTCAGGTTTTGGTATTAGGGTGATGGTGGCCTCATAGAATGAGTTTGGAAGTTTCCCTTCCTCTGCAATTTTTTTGAAGAGTTTGAGTAGGATAGGTGTTAGCTCTTCTCTAAATTTTTGGTAGAATTCAGCTGTGAAGCCGTCTGGATCTCGGCTTTTGTTTGCTGGAAGATTTCTGATTACAGTTTCAATTTCCGTGCTTGTGATGGGTCTGTTAAGATTTTCTATTTCTTCCTGGTTCAGTTGTGGAAAGTTGTACTTTTCTAAGAATTTGTCCATTTCTTCCACGTTGTCCAGTTTATTGGCATATAATTGCTGATAGTAGTCTCTTATGATCCTTTGTATTTCTGTGTTGTCTGTTGTGATCTCTCCATTTTCATTTCTAATTTTATTGATTTGATTTTTCTCCCTTTGTTTCTTTAGGAGTCTGGCTATCCTTTCAAAGAACCAGCTTTTGGCTTTGTTTATTTTTGCTATGGTCTCTTTTGTTTCTTTTGCATTTATTTCTGCCCTAATTTTTAACATTTCTTTCCTTCTATTAACCCTGGGGTTCTTCATTTCTTCCTTTTCTACTTGCTTTAGGTGTAGAGTTAGGTTATTTATTTGACTTTTTTCTTGTTTCTTGAGGTATGCCTGTATTGCTATGAACTTTCCCCTTAGGACTGCTTTTACAGTGTCCCACAGGTTTTGGGTTGTTGTGTTTTCATTTTCATTCGTTTCTATGCAAATTTTGATTTCTTTTTTGTATTCTTCTATGATTTGTTGGTTATTCAGCAGCGTGTTGTTCAGCCTCCATATGTTGGAGTTTTTAATAGTTTTTCTCCTGTAATTGAGATCTAATCTTACTGCAGTGTGGTCAGAAAAGATGCTTGGAATGATTTCTATTTTTTTGAATTTACCAAGGCTAGATTTATGGCCCAGGATGTGATCTATCCTGGAGAAGGTTCCACATGGCAGATTTAAGCTGTGAATTCACTAAGGTGAGGGAGATGATTGTTAGATTGCCAGTTATACTCAACATATGTAACTTAAGCAGAAAGATAAATACTAGAACTTGGAATTGTGGGTCATTGGTCAATCCCATCAGGATAAATGCTGTTAGTCTTGTATGGTTTCTCATCACAGGCTCCTGATTTCAGCCTGTCTGTTTATAAAATTGAGATTAATATTGAAAAAATAGTATCAAAATCATGTTATCAGTGGGTATTAGCAAAACTACTTCTAGTAAAGTGGTTTGCAGAGATTTTCATCTTGAACTTAACAATGAATTGTGAACAGATATCTATCCTCACCTCTAACTGATATGTATTCCATGGTTGATTAAGGGAATGTTTTCTCAAAATTGCTTTTACTGTATGAGAGAGCTTATTTTTATAACTCTTTCCACATTCTCAAATTCTTTTTTTCAGTTTGTTTTACTTTGCAATACACTTGTTTAATTCTGTCTCAGCCATAGAAGCAGAAGAGACTGTTGATGTAGGTGATTTCACTGGTAGTCTGATAGCCCCTTTTTTCCAATTATTCTTCAATTCACTTTTAACTCACTATTTTGCTTCTTCTCACTCACCAAGATTTTCCTCTAAAATGTTAGAGCTCAAGACACAACTACCATGTATGTTAGTCTCTGTATTTTTTCACATGTGCTTGGGATACCAAGAAAGTTTGCTTTGGATGTTCAAAAATAATGTTACACTGAGATAACTTAGTTTTACCAGTGCATAAGCAGGCCAACACGATTTTCATATATTTATTTCATTACTTGTCTTAACTTCGTAAAAAGATCTTTTCAGAAAATATGAAATCATCTTAGCTCTCAGAGGCAAGCATCAGTCTATCATTCTGATAAGTTGAGGATAAGTGACCAAGATGAACACACTTCTGGTAATGATAGCTTCAGATAGTCATTTCACTCCCAAATGCCTCAAGGTGACAGTAGCTGAGCAGGAATGTGTCAAATTCCAAGGAGTAGAAATAGGTAGGTACGCTGCCAATCACTGTTTCTTTAGGAAACAACACTAACACATTCACAGGCAAAGATTCCCAAGTTTTCTATCTCTAAAACATTTTGATTTTTTTAATTAAAAAAATAATAATAAAAAAAATAAAACATTTTGAGATTTCCTCAAGATTTTGGTCCCACTGAAATCGAACAATGTTTACTTGTACTCTAAGTAAAAAGGCTGGCATGCACAAGATCTCACTCTGTTTTTTAGAGAGCTTGATGATATGATTCCTTTGAAATACTGTCATTTTTTTAATGTATCATAACTAAGTGAATAAACACTTAGGTCCTTGGTGACTGGTTCAAAAGTCATTAAGGAATTTAGCATGTAATTAACTTTGGGGGAAAGAAATACTCCTGAAGGAACAATGGGGACAGAGTTCTTAGAAACAGAAATAAACATGAACTTCATCATAGACTCTTTTAATTACAGGGAACGACTTTAATTTTAATTGTAAAAATAAATACAAAGAAAATACATGTATGATCATACATGGTAAACAGTTAGCTGTTGTTGACATCTGTATGTATACACATAGATATATTATTTTATTTTTTTTTTTTTTCTTTTTTTTTTTTTCCCTCTAATTTTATTTTATTTTTAAACTTTACATAATTGTATTAGTTTTGCCAAATATCAAAATGAATCCGCCACAGGTATACATGTGTTCCCCATCCCGAACCCTCCTCCCTCCTCCCTCCCCATACCATCCCTCTGGGCCGTCCCAGTGCACCAGCCCCAAGCATCCAGCATCATGCATCGAATCTGGACTGGCAACTCGTTTCCTACATGATATTTTACATGTTTCATTGCCATTCTCCCAAATCTTCCCACCCTCTCCCTCTCCCACAGAGTCCATAAGACTGTTCTATACATCAGTGTCTCTTTTGCTGTCTCGTAGATATATTATTTTTATACATTACTAGTCCATGGGGTCGCTGAGGGTCAGACACAACTGAGCAACTTCACTTTCACTTTTCACTTTAATGCATTGGAGAAGGAAATGGCAACCCACTCCAGTATTCTTGCCAGGAGAATCCCACGGATGGGGGAGCCTTGTGGGCTGCCGTCTATGGGGTCACACAGACATGACTGATGCGACTTAGCAGCAGCAGCAGCATGCAGATTTATTAAGAACATTTAAAGTAGGAAACGTTTGTAGAAGTGAATCATAAACTGTGACTTTTCAGACTTATAAACACCAGGAACTAAGTATCACTTCAATAATTTCTACCAGTTTCAGCAGAAAAATTCCTGGTGTATAGTATTCATTTTCTGAATACTTCATTAGTTTTTAAAACCATCTTTGGCTTTGAATATCTTATATTGGTAGTCCCCAATGTACATACTGATGGAAGTTTAAGTAGTTAATATTTCTTTTTGAAAATATATGCATTTAAAACTTGAATTTTCTTACAAATACGGCATTTTCATGTAGTTCAATACAGTTTCTATCCTCCCACCTTCTTTTCTCCTACTAATCCACAAGCTATGTGTAAGTGGTTACATAATTTCAAATGTTTCATGGCTTTCTAGTAATCTTTTATTGAAATGTTAATTTTTAGTTCAATTCCATTTTGGTTATATAATGTAATCTAAGTTACTTCAATATTTGGATATTTGTTGAGACAAAGCTCCAACAAATATTCTATGTTATGAGTGTTCTTTGTGAAATTAAAAAATATGTATATGATACAATTACTGATAGGGAGTTCTCTAAATGTCAATCATAATAGTAGGTTTCAGTGTTGTTCAAACTTCCTATATCTGCACTGAATTCAGTACAGGTGTCTGCTTCATCAGCTATAAATCTTTATAATTCTGGATCTTTCTATTTTTATCTTTTATTCTATCAATTTTAATTTCATGTATTTCAACATTAACTGCAAAAAAATAACTTATGTAATCTTATTGAGTTGAACATTGTATATCATGAAAAGTATCTCTTTATTGATTATAATATGTCTTTGAAGTCTACCTTATCTCATATTTATACACCTCAATCAGCTTTCTTTTGTTGGTATTTGCATGGGTAAATCTCTCTATCCATATTTTTCCTTCTATCTCTTCCTACAGATTGTCTCCGGTAAGTAGCATATGGTTGAGTCTTATCTTTCAATCCAGTCTCACAATCTTTGGATTTAGTTGGCATATATTTCTTTAATATTTTGAAAATCTTAAATTTTTGAAATCATTTTAGATATACAAGAAAAGTTACAAGAACATGTAACCTTCACTCAGGTTTCTTGATTTTTTAAACATGTTGAGCTCTCTCTCTCTTTTTCCTTCTCCTGTCTCAGAGCCCTTACTTTGTGACTGCAAATTTTCATGTTATAATGAACCCTGCAGATAGAGTTCATTAAACGTGTGTTTCGGAAATGAATATTTTAAAAAGCATCAGTAGGAAAAAAATCTGCCAATTTTGGTCCATATTTATTCTTGTTTTTCAGGGAGAATTTTTGCTGATCTTCTCACACAGCCATTCCGGAAGTTTCACCTTCTATGAAATTGGTGTTTAGTGACTAAGTCATGTCCAAATCTTTGAGACTCCATGGGCTGTAGCCTGCCAGCTTCCTCTGTCCATGGAATTTCCCAGGCAAGAATACTGGAGTGGGTTGCCATTCCCTTCTCCAGGGGATCTTCCTAACCCAGAGACTGAACTCATGTCTCCTGCATTGGCATGCAGATTCTTTACCACTGAGCCACCCGGCAAAACCTGATGAAATTACTGTAGCTTACATTAATCAGGTAGTGTATACTCCCCAAATATGTTAATCATGTTTAAAATTATTTTGATTTTACTGGGTCCTTGCAGTTTCTGTGTGAATTTTAATATCAATTCATCAATTTTGACAAAAATCCTGCTTGGAATTTGAATGAGGATGCTTTGAATCTATGGATTAAAAAAAAAAAAAAACAACACTCATAAACTATTTCAACCCAAGGAAGTGGTCTGCAGCTCCATTTCCTTAGGTTTGACTTATCTTAGTGATGTTTTGTATTTTCTGTGTAGATTTTGTTTTTGTTCAGTCACTAAGTTGTATCTGACTCTGCGAACCCATGAACTGCAGCACACCAGGTTTCCTTGTTCTTCACTATCTCTCTGAGTTTGCTCAAATTCATGTCCACTGAGTTGGTGGTGTTATCTAATCATGTCATTCTCTGACTCCCTCTTCTCCTTTTGACTTCACCCTTTCCCGGAATCAGGGTCTTTTCCAATGAATTAGCACTTTGCATCAGGTGGCTAAAGTATTGGAGCTCAGCTCCAGCATCAGTCCCTCCAATAAATATTCAGAATTGATTCCTTTAGGATTAACTGGTTTGATCTCCTTGCTGTCCAAGGGACTCTTCTCTAGCACCACAATTTGAAAGCATCAATTCTTTGGTGCTCCGCCTTCTTTATGATCCAACTCTCACATCCGTACATGACTACTGGAAAAACCATAGCTTTGACTCTATGGACCTTTGTCAGCAAAGTGATGTCATTGCTTAGATGCCTTTTGTTAAATTCATTCTAAAGGCATTTTAGGTTATTTTGAATTTTCAGAATTTTGTTTTCAGATTGTTTGTTGCTAGTATGTAGAAATACAGTTAAGTTTTGTGCACTGACATTTTATTCTGTGCCCTTGCTATGTTTTCTTAGTTTTTTTTTTTTTTTTTTTGGTATTCTTGTCTACATAAACAAGCATGTTATTTAATAATAGTTCCACTTATTAAAAAAATCTCCATGTGTTTAATTTTTATTTTTATGAAATTTTGCTATGGCTCTCTTTTTCTTATTCCTGATCTTAGGTAGAAAACATTGCCCTTTTTAATTTTTTTGCTATTAATTGTGATATTAGCTGTATGCTTTTCATTCTACGCTATTTTTTATTTAAATATTTGTACTGAAATATATACATATTAAAAGTTAACATATATTGCTTGAATTTCAAGATTGATTTTCACAAATTTACCAGGGATAAACAAGCAAAATAACCAGGATAAAGTCTAAAATATTTCTGACAGCCCAGGATTTTTGAAAATGTTACTCTATCTGTACTGCTTTGTCATACCTCATTTTACCATACTTGTATAGATTATTCCTTCACTCTTTATTCTCTCAAATATTTATATATTTGTTTATTCTTATACCAATGTCACATTATTGGCATGCCTTCATTAATCTTGATGATTTCTCAAATATTTTTCTATTTTACTAACTTCCACCTTGGTCTTTTCAGATAGCCTCCACTTGTTTGAGTTTACAGTGCTCTTCTTTTTAATGGGATTTTTATGTTTAATGTTTTATAGTTTTATTGAGGTACAGTTGATATGCCACACTGGATGGCAAGTTTATGACATTCAGCATAATAACTTACATACATTGTGAAATGATTACTACAAAAGTATAGTGAACATCCATCTCATATAGATACAAAACATGTTTTCTCCTTTTTGATGAAAACTCTTAGGATTACTCTCTTAACTTTCAAATATACCTTACAGCAGTGTTAGCATTATGTTCTTCATTTGCCTCTGCCCTCCCTCTTCTGGTAACCACAAATATGATCTCTTTCTCTATGAGGCTGGCTTCTTTGTTTTGTTTTTGTTTCTTAATTCCACAAAAAAAAAACGAGATTATACAGTATTTGTCTTTCTATTTCTGACTTATTTCACTTAACATAATACCCTCAAGGTCCAGTCATGCTGTCACAAGTGATATGATTTCCCACTGTTTATGGATGAATAACACTCCATTGTATAATGTACAATATTTACACATTCAAAGAGCTTATCTTTTCACATTTGTATTTTTATTGAACTAATATTAAGAAAATAAACTGCAACTTCATTTCTTTCACTTGCCAACAGATATTTAATCATCTATCATTCAAATGTAGGATTAAATGTATTTGAAAAAAAAAGTTTGTTTATACTCAAATATATGTATACATATATATGTATATATATTTACTGAAACTCATATTTCATGTGATTTTATGATCAATGTTTCATTTTTATTTTTTTGTCTTGTTCTACCCATTCTTCTTTCTGATTGCATCATTTAGTTTCTGCCTCAGATATCCTGTATTAAAATTTGTCTTGTTTCAATGTTCTACTTTGATTAATGGGTGTACACAAATAAAGTAATATTTAATTCTACAATACATAATCTATAATTACTTATAGACTGCTTATTCCAAAATACATAAATACATGTGTACATACTCATATTACAAATTTCCCATTGCTTATTGCTATGATTGTCTACTGATTTTTAAATATTTTCCATTTTTTCACCTAGAAACCAAATTCCCTCATTAATTGCACTATTTCCCTATTAGAGTTTCTTGCATTTTCTGAATATGTAAGGATTTCCTCAAGATTTTTTAAAAAATATCAAATTTCATCAATTTTAAGACATCACTTTAAGACATACAATTTTATTGTGTATTACTATTGAAAACAAAATGTTGCTGATTAAACGGTGATTGATATCATTCATTGTATGACATATAATACCTCCATTTCAGAAAAGCAAAATTTGAATAAGACTTTGATATCAATCAAATGCAATCATTTATTTATTCTCCCTCATATTTTTTCTAATTATTTTGTTTCCTTGTGTTATTGTTTGTCCCAGATCTCCCAATAACATATCGAGTATTTGTTTTTCACTCATTACATTCATTGGAGTGGGATTTAGCTATGCTGTTGGACTTTTCAAATAAGTGGTTTTTAATCTCTTTAGCTTACTTAACTGACTTCATTTTCTACCCATAGTAAGTTACATTTTCCATTTACTTTTGTAAAGTCTTCATTTTTTTCATTTTTTTCAGATGAGTACAAATTCCCCTCTTTGGGACTAGTTTGCTGCTGCTGCTGCTGCTGCTAAGTCGCTTCAGTCGTGTCTGACTCTGTGCGACCCCAGAGATGGCAGCCCACCAGGCTCCCCCTTCCCTGGAATTCTCCGGGCAAGAACACTGGAGTGGGTTGTCATTTCCTATTCCAATGCATGAAAGTGAAAAGTGAAAGTGAAGTCGCTCAGTCGTGTCCAACTCTTAGCGACCCCATGGACTGCAGCCTACCAGGCTCCTCCATCCATGGGATTTTCCAGGCAAGAGTACTGGAGTGGGGTGCCATTGCCTTCTCCATGGGACTAGTTTACATTTTTGTAAATAATGAATAATTTAAGTTAACAGAATTCCTATTGACCATAGCTTTTTCAGTGTTCCAAATTTGTGATGTTATATCTGTATTTCATTGCTTTCCTGATAGTAATTAGTTGATTTGGTGTAAAAGCTATAATTTCCAAGGAATTACATTTGTGTGGATTTTTCAACTTGTTGTATCTAATAATTTAGATTATTATGATAGAATCTGGAATATAAAAGCTTAATTGATGTTAGATGTTGGCACAGGTTCATATATACTGGGGAATGTTTTTCCCTTGACTCACAGCTGTGTAAGCTGCAGATAATACTTCTCAGGAAAAAATGTAATCTTTCCATGAAAATAAGTATGATTTACTAATTCAAACTTTCATTACATGTGCATCTATTTTGTCACAAGTGCTCTTACTGCAGTAATCCTGAGACTTCAGCCTTAAGTCTCTGTGATCTATAGTGCAACCTCTGCTCCCATATGCCTGCCTATATTCTCCTGATTATCCACATGTTTTTATAGATTATTGCTCTAACCAGTTAAATCATTATTTCTGATACATTCTATCG
The DNA here is from genome assembly GCF_002263795.3 of Bos taurus. Classification (NCBI taxonomy): domain Eukaryota; kingdom Metazoa; phylum Chordata; class Mammalia; order Artiodactyla; family Bovidae; genus Bos; species Bos taurus. The sequence goes on from NC_037332.1 coordinate 58,404,076, forward strand.
ACAACTTTTACCATAGTTTCAAAAGAATATTAAATTTTATCTAATATATATGTGTGTTCAGTGTAATAATATGTATTTTGCTAATAGTAAATTATAAGCTTCAAAAATGTCTCTTTCCTATCCTTTTGAGATGATATTTTAAAAATATTTTTTTCATACTTAGATGAGAGCAAGGCAATTCTTTTCATTGAGTCCTTAGGCTTTCTTAACTTGGTTGTTTCTGAAGGTATAAATAAATGAGTTCAACGTAGATGAAACAGAAAAAATGAGGAGTGAAACCACTTTTTTAATGTTCACTTCTTCCTTTGCTGTAGGATTCAGGTAGATGAAAATGCATGTGCCATAGGTGATGGTAACCACTCTCATGTGAGAAGAACAGGTCAAAAAGGGCTTTTCGTTTGCTGAGCAGAAAGGAATCTCAAAATTGTCTTGACTGTGCAAGCATATGACAGAACTACACAAATAAGAGTCATATTTAGGGTCAGCACAGCACAGATTATAACCATCTGTTCCATCAACCATGTGTCTGAGCATGAGATTTTCAATAAAGGAAATGCATCACAGTCAAAATGATCAATCTTGTTAGAGTCACAAAATTTTAGATTTAAACCAAGGCTAAGTGGTGGGATTAATACACACAAACCAGCCATCCAACAAAAGATGATGAGAATCCTGCAGACTCTGTTGCTCATGATGGTCACATAGTGCAAGCGTTTGCAGATGGGCACGCAATGGTCATAGGACATGGTGGCCAGCAGAAAAAATTCTGTTACTCCACAGAGGTCAGTAAAAGATACTTGAATGACACAAGCATTATAGGTAATGACCCTGTCACCTGTAGCTATGTTATACAGGTATCTGGGGATAGAAGAAAATGTGAAGGAGATCTCCAGGGAGACATTTTTTAAGAAAAAGTACATTGGTGTTTTCAGGTGGGAATCCACAAATGTGAGTGTGATTATGGTCAGGTTTATGGTTAAAATCAATGTGTTGGTGAGGAATCAAAAGATAAAAATTAGAACATGCAGCTCTGACTCATCTGTCAGTCCCAGCAGAATGAGTGTTTTTCTCTGTTTCTCATCACAGACATCTGACTTCTCTTCAATCTGTATGTGAAATTTAGAGAAATTTTCTTTTTGTTATATACTATTTTAACTGATTTAAATTTTTTATTTAATCTTTTATTTTATTATATATAATGTGTTATATTTGTTAATAATGTGTATGTGTGTGTATATATATATACATATATATATATACATATATATATACATATATATATACATATATATATATATACATATACATACATGCTGCTAATCGCCTCAGTCGTGTCTGACTCTGTGCGACCCCATAGACAGCAGCCCACCAGGCTCCCCGTCCCTCTGATTCTCCAGGCAAGAACACCGGAGTGGGTTGCCATTTCTTTCTCCAATGCATGAAAATGAAAAGTGAAAGTGAAGTCGCTCAGTAGTGTCTGACTCTTAGTGACCCCATGGACTGCAGCCCACCAAGCTTTTCCATCCATGGGATTTTCCAGGCAAGAGTACCGGAGTGGGGTGCCATTGCCTTCTCCTATATATATCTATATATCTATATATACACACACCAACATGTTTTATATTTATTTTGTGTTTAAGATTTTCCACTGTGACTAAGTAGATACTGAGAAGTTTTATGGGTTTCAGTGATATCTTTTGGCTTTCAAGATTTTTCCTTATCTAGAAATGAAATCAGAAAATTGCGTCCTTGAATTCATATCCTTTCTTGACACCTTGAATCTTTTTAAAACAGTGCTATGATAACTGGGGTTTACTTTATAGACTCTAGAGCAAAATTTAAGGTCTTTGCTCCAAAAGAAAATTTTGTGTGCTAGTTTCTTCTTAGGTTCAGTTCTGTTCACTTCAGTCGCTTGGTTGTGTCCGACTCTGCTAACCCATGGACCGCAGCACACCAGGCTTCCCTGTCCATCACCAACTCCTGGAGCTTGCTCAAACACACTTTTCAGGTTAAGTGTGCTTAATTATTACAAACAAACTAAGCCCTGCTGCTTGCCCACCATCTCCTGCTACATAGTCCACATTTTTTTTCCTGCATTACCTTTACTGAACATGTATGTAACCTCTACTGCTGATACATATGATAATCACCTTCCCTTCCCTTCTACATCTTCCAGTCAAACCTCCAAATATTTTCTTACTATCTCCATTATTGAAACAAAAATAAATAGGAGGGTTCAGGATGGGGAACACATGAGAAATAAAGGAATAAAAAAAAAAAAGAAATACAGATTTTAAAAGCTGTGGTAATATATACCTATTAAAATAAATATAAGTAACACACACACACACAAAATAAATTACAGTAAGAGCTGAGGAGCTCTCTCGACTGCTAGAGGAGATATATGTTAAATCAGCAGGACAGAGGAAATGCTATTACAGTCAGTGTCAAATGTCACTTTTCTTTTTAATTTGCAGAAAATACAACTAGGTGATACAAACAAATGGTCCTTGCTGATCTACAATCAAGAGTCATTACTTAATCTTCTGAGTAATGAAGTTTGGCAAAAAAACACATAACACTGTCTTTGGAGACAGGAGGATGTTACAGCAGCGTTTGACCCAAGTCAGCAGGAAAGCGGTATCATTTCACTTACATAAATCATTACAAAAATCTTGAAAAAATTAACTGTTTAATTATATGAATGAAATCCTTAATTATATGAATGTTTTATTTTTGGACAATTCCAATCAGATAAGAGAAAGGAAAAGTTTATAAAATTATACTAGTTTAATGTTTACATTATAGAACTTATACTTAGATATTTCTGTCTTGGCACAGACTACCTGTGAATACTTAAAAATTTGCCACAATATCTTGTAATTGGATGCAAAATATGTTTTTATAATTGAGCAACAATATGGGCTCCCCAGGTGGCTCAGTGGTAAAGACTCTGCCTGCAGTGCAGGAGATGCAGGAGACATGGATTTGATCCCTGGTTTAGGAAGATCCTCTGGAAAAAGTAATGGCAACCCACCACAGTATTCTTGCCTGGGAAACCCCATGGACAAAGAAGCCTGATGGGTTGCAGTCCATGGGGTCGCCAAGAGTCGAACTAGACTGAGCAACTGAGAATCACGCATGTATGCACAGCAATATGAATGGATTTAATGCCACTGAATTTTACACTTAAAAATGGTCAAAATGATAAATTTTGTTATGTGTATTTCATGAAAACAATAACACAATTTTATATATTTAAACATAACTTGTTTACCTCAGAGTATCAATTTTTTTTTTTTTTTTTTTTGCTTAGTAATGTCATCTCAATGGCAATTTTGGCCAGTTTTAAAACAATACCTGAACTAAGCGTAAAATTATTTTTATTGTCCAAAGGTGCTAATTATTCTATCAAAAGGATGCTCTTGCAAATGTATTTTAATGTGTGAGAATAATTTATAGAAGTGAAATTTCTCAATAAAAATATTTTGCTTTTAGAAAATTTATATAATATTATAGAAATCATGAGATCAGTTTATAGCAAATATTTGCCACTATAATTAGATTTGGTAAATTAATTTTTATACTGATTCATGTCTTATTCTTTTATAGTTATTATATATGTATTTCAAATTTTGAGTCTTTAAGTGTTGATATTAAGTTTTGCCTTATAGTTCATAGTTTTTTTTAATTTAAATTTATTTATTTTAATTGGAGGCTAATTACTTTACAATATTGTATTGGTTTTGCCATACATCAACATGAATCCCCCACGGGTGTACACATGTTCCCAGGCCTGAACCCCCGTCCCGCCTCCTTCCCCATACCATCCCTCTGGTATAGTTTTATACAGTCAAGGCTATCAAGTGTTTTTTGCTCTTTAACTTTTAACTACATTATTGAGATATAATTGACATACAATAAACTTCACTGTTTAAAGTGCACAATTTGATATCTGACATATGTGTACTCCCAAGATCAGCCCATCATGCTAATCCTTCATTTTCCAGTTTCCTTGTGCTCCTGTTTACTCTCTCTATCCTACCCATCCCTGTTGCTGCTCTCAAATATCTATGCATCTCTATCATTATAAAGTAAAAGTTTATAAAATTATATAAAAATCATAATCATAATCATTATAGATTAGTTTGCATTTTATAAAATATTGTATAAATGGAATCATATAGTACGTATTCATTCTTTCATTTCTCTAAAACATATTTTTTCACCTTTACTGAGGTACGAATGAAAATATACATGTATGTATAAGGTATAAAATCTGATAGTTTCTTATAAATATACATTGAGAAATAGCCACCACAATGAAGCTCATTAGCATTCATTACCTGAAACAGTTACTGCTGCTTTGTTTTGTCTTGTTTTCACGGATTATTTTCACACTTAAAATTTTAAATTATTTAGAATGCAACCCGTTTGTATGGATAAAAAATAAATTTTTCATTTGAGCTTTTCTTGTGACTGAAGCAATTATTATATAAACAATGATTTTCTTAATGAACTGAAAACATCCCACTTTTATTTAACAAGTAAAGTAAAACTTTATATAAAAACAAAGGATACTTTTTAGTGTATACTTTCATGCTCTCAAATGTTCTACTGAATGTTTTATCTTTTTTAATGCAAGTACCATATTAATTTGGCTTTACTGATCTATAATATGTTTGATACTATTTAAAGTAAGTTTCTATTCACTAATAATCATTTTTCATTTATGTGCTCCTCATTCATGAGATTTAACTGTTTCATACTGAGATAATTTGTGCAATTCAAAATTTTTAAAAAGTTGATTCCAACTAGAGTTGTGTTAAATTTGTCTATTGAGTGGGAAAATTAGTATTTTATTTTGTAACACATAGAATCCCTGATAGAATCTATTCTTTAGCAGTCAGACTGATTGCTTTGATGGAGGAGCTTATTGCCGCTATAAATGTTGTCGAAACTAACTTTTTGATTGCATTCATCCTTTCTTCATCCAAATAACTAAATGTTCTTACTATGTTTGTAAGTTTTCAATTAGATTTCATCAATTCTAATTAAATATATGTCTTTATTTTATGTACTTTAATGAAAAAGTAGTGAATAAAACATGTAAAATGTAAAAATGGAAATTACATTAAGGTATATTCACTTCTCAAACAGGTAAACACTTGAAAAAACATGGTTTTCATAATTTCTAACTACAGTAGTTTCATAACTTATATTCTAATAATTCCAACTATTTTATTACTTATCTTATGGCATTTTCAAGCTGGCAATGAAATTCTGATTATCAGGGATGAAGGTGAGCATCCCTCACTTGTTTCTTTATTCTCATTTGTTCTTGATTTTAATTAAGATGAGTGCACAGTAAAAGTATGTAACTTTTATTTCTTTAGAAATTATTTTATTTTGGTAGTTAATTATATTCTCATTTTACTTTAAGTGTAATAGGAGAGATTAATGGCACCCCAACTCCAGTACTCTTGCCTGGAAAATCTCATGGATGGAGGAGCCTGGTGGGCTGCAGTCCATGGGGTTGCTAAGAGTCGGACACGGCTGAGTGACTTCACTTTCACCTTTCACTTTCATGCATTGGAGAAGGAAATGGCAACCCACTCCAGCGTTCTTGGGTGGAGAATCCCAGGGAAGGGGGTGCCTGGTGCGCTACAGTCTACAGTGTCGCACGGAGTTGGACACAACTGAAGTGACTTAGCAGCAGCAGAAGCAGGAGAGATTATTGATTTGTATCCAGTGATCATTTGATCAGTTAATCAAAATCTAAATATAATGTTCTTTCTTTATTTTGTTGTTATAGCAAAATTGGTCTATATTTCATATATATGTGTGTATGTATTGATATATATTTCTATTTCTGTATACATATCTTTATATCTCTATTATCTGTTATCTATCTCTACTCTTGTATTATGGAAATACACCTTGATCATAGTATAATTTGGACTATTTTTTGGTTCTATCTGAAATAGCCTACCTATATTCATCAGTGAATTTTATAGCTTATAACTTCATAATCATATTTTGTCAAATATAAAGACATTTTCATAAAATTAAATATGGAGAGATATTGTTTGTATAATCGAAATCATAACAAGTTTATCTAGTGATTTATCATGGTTAGTTTTAAAGTAATCTGGTCCTTTTATCTCCTTAAACATGCATTTTATTTGCCTTCTTAAATGTTTTATGGAGACTGATAGATTGGTCTTCCACAACTTGAATTAATTTTTAAAATTCTGGCTTGCTAAAACTTTGTTCATTAGCACTATATCTTCACATATTTTTTTTTGTTGTGGTGTTGCTATAGTACATCTGTGAAGTTATTCTAATTTGCAATTAGAATAGCTAAGTATTCTAATCTAAATTTTATAATGAGCAGTAAAAAGTTATTTTTGTTTCATTTGTTTTTTTAATAATGAATAATTTATGTTTGAAGAATTATTTGATTTCTTCTTAGGGTAGCTCTTATATGATTTCTATGAATTCTTATGAAGTGTCTCTATCTCACTGCATACTTTGAATTCACTACTACATTTTTTATATATAGTATTAGTAGCTTTATACACATATATATATATATATATATAAAATTTGGGCTGTAAAGTCTTTCTCAGATAGAAAGAGAAACATAATAATGGTCTCCATGTTTTCATTTGTAGCTCATAACTCAAGAAGAGACAGAAAAATTTCTTAGAGAAAATTGCTGTCTTTTTACATGGGAGGCCAATGTTTTCCTCTTAAATCACAATTTTGAAGTCTTGACTTTATGCTGCTCTGTCACTGTTAAGTATTTTCACCATTTGGATTCTGACTCTTCAACTCCTGCCACCAAATGGGCTTTTAAACTCCAGCCTCTAATTCATAATCCAATAGCTTGTCCTTTCCATCGTTCATTTTTTCCTTTCCTGGGTCATAAATGGGGTTTTCCTTTCATGGGTCATAAATGGGATTATTTATCTTCCTTTGTGATTATTTTGTGCCTTTGATGCATTATAATTGTTCATATTTTAACCTTCTCTTTTACCAATATTAAAAAAAATTTTGAGAGATATTATTCAACACATTTTTGTTTTTACTGTGTTATCCTAGGACATTAGAAATGTTACAACTATCTTTCTCAGTGGTTCATTGTACTTTTACATCATGCCCTCATTCATTCTATTCAATATCTTATCACACAATTTCAGTTCTCACTGGAATTTTGGTAGAATTTTATCCATATTTGAGTACAGTAGTCAGTGGTACTGATTTAATAAATAAATCACTTTATTTATTGACTGCTCTTTTATTTTACTTCTTTAATAATGATGCAATTCATTTGATCAAGTCATTGAAGGATTTTTTCACTTGCTTATTTCTCAGTGCATAAATAAATGGATTTAACATAGGTGAAATGGAAGACATGAGTAGTGAAACCACTCTATTAATAGGCACTTCTTCCTTGGCTCTAGGATTCATATAGATGAAAATGCATGTGCCATATGTGGTGGAAACCACAATCATGTGAGAAGAACAGGTGGAAGAAGTCTTTCTTCTTTGCTGGGCTGAAGGGAATCCTAAAATTGTCTTCACAGTATAAGTATAGGATAAAACTACATATTTAAGAGTCAAAATGAGGGTCAGCACCGCACAGATTAAAACAATTTGTTCCATGAACCATGTGTCTAAACAGAATATCTACAGGAGGGGAGAAGGACTGCAGAGAAAATGATCAATGACATTGGAATCATGGAATTTCAGATTTAGCCCCAGACTAAGTGGGGAGGTTATGACCAACAGTCCAACCAACCAAGAGGAAAAAACAAGTCTCTGGCAGACTTTGCTGCTCATGATGGTCACTTAATGCAGGGGTTTGCAGATGGCCACATAGCAGTCATAAGACATGGTAGCCAGGAGAAAAAAAATCTATTATTGCAAAGAGGTCAGTAAAAACACTTGGCTGGCACAGGCATTGTAGATAATGACATTGTCACCAGTTGTGATGATATATAAATATCTGGGAATACAGGAAGTTGTTAATGAGATCTCTAGGAAGTAGAAATTTTGTTAAAAAAAATTTTGTGGGAATCCACAAAGATGAATGTGATGATGGTCAGATTCCCAGTGACACTCAGCATGTATGTGAGAGATAGAAAGATAAAAATCAGAACCTTCAGTGGAGGGTCATCTGTCAATCCCAGCAGAATAAAGGTTGCTATGGTAGTTTTTCATCATTGATGACTTTTTTTCTAAACAGTATTCACAGTTATTCAGAGATTATTGTGTAGAACATATTGTCTGTATAAATACTAATTTAATCAGCTCTATCTTCATTACAATTTCATCAGATCAGATCAGATCAGATCAGTCGCTCAGTTGTGTCCGACTCTTTGCGACCCCATGAATCGCAGCATGCCAGGCCTCCCTGTCCATCACCAACTCCCAGAGTTCACTCAGACTCACATCCATCGAGTTGGTGATGCCATCCAGCCATCTAATCCTCTGTTGTCCCCTTCTCCTCCTGCCCCCAGTCCCTCCCAGCATCAGAGTCTTTTCCAATGAGTCAACTCTTCGAATCAGGTGGCCAAAGTACTGGAGTTTCAGCTTTAGCATCATTCCTTCCAAAGAAATCCCAGGGCTGATCTCCTTCAGAATGGACTGGTTGGATCTCCTTGCAGTCAATTTCATATTATATTTTAAATCATAATATGCATATGATTGGCTTACCTGGTGTCTCAGTGGTAAAAATATCCACCTACCAATGCATGAGATACAAGAGACAGGGGTTTAATGCCTGAGTGGGGAAGATCCCCTATAGAAGGAAATGGCAGCACCCTCCAAGATTCTTGCCTGGGAAATCCCATGGACTGAGAAACCTGGTGGACTACAATCCATGGGATTACAAAAGAGTCGGATGGAACTTTGCTACTAAAAAACAATGACAATATGCATATGATTGAATACATTGCTAAAGTAGTGTAATTTCATGAGTAGGAAAATGTCATCTGACTCCCCTAAATTTTCCATATTCAGAGTTAAGTGAAAGAAACAACACATCATTAAAGTGTGCATTTGGTTAACAATTCCATTCTTGTCAAAATGCTAAAACATGAATGCTCAGTCTCTTCAGTTGTGTCCAACTCTTTGCGACCCTAGGGACTTTTGCCCACCAGACTTCTCTGCCCATGGGATTCTCCAGGCAAGAATACTAGAGTGGGTTGCTAGGCCCTCCTCCAGGGGATCTTCCTGACCCAGGGATCGAACTTGCCCCTCCTGAGTCTTCTGCATTGTAGGGGTATTCTTTACCCACTGAACCACCTGGGAAGCCCCAAAAATACTAGCACATGATTTGCAGTTTGGACTCCCTCTAGAGTCTTGACCAGAATGTGGAATCTCCGAGTTTTTTCGCTTTTTTTGTTCATTCTTCTTTCCTGCTGTGGATAAATGTGTTTTCTTCCATGAACAATAGTATCATTGTGCAAACTGTTGTGCAGCATACAGGATTTTAAACACAATTTTATTATATTTTTAAAAGAAGTGCTTTGATAAAGGAACTTTAAAATTACACATGTGATTTTTCTGTATTATCTGTTTGTTTTGATTGCTTGGACATACAATATACATTTTGGTTCATTTATCTTTCAATAAATATTCGAAAGGAGGGATTTCCAATGAGTGGTGTTACTGCAACTAATCTCTTAGAGTGATGAAGGAAAAAGTACACAGACACACCACACACACGTACATATATCTTCCAACTGGAGATTGATGGTATAGCTGATGCTCTTTCTGCATATATACTATATTTGGATTTTCATTTATATATCCACCTATTTCTATTAAGACATTTAATACATATATTTGAAGAATTTGTAAAATACAGAAATTATAGCTAATAGGTCTTAGGTTAATGCAAGCACATGAATTTCCTTTTTCTCTGAGAAAATTACAACTGAAATTAAACAAAGAGAAATATTACTAATGGTTCAAAACATCACACTTATTTTTATGTCAGTCAATCATAACTTCCTTAAGTTGATTAAAATAGTAATTCCTAAAGGCATTTAATTGAAAATGGAAAGTTTGATGAAGATTTTCATAGAAACTTCTGCTTTATTATTTCTCATTTTTAAATTCACTTATGCATTTGATGGTCCAAAATGTCTTGACAATAATTCTGTATGAAGCTTGAGAAGGACGTAGATTTTCCTGTTACTGGATGAAGTACTGTATAGGTGTGAGTTTTAACTGGTTGGTTGATGACCTTCTTGAGTTCCTTTATGTCCTTACTGATTTTCTACCTGCTGGATATGTTTCTTTCTGATAGATAGGTATTGATGTCTCCGACTGTTATAGTGCATTCATCTATCTTTTAGTCATTCTGTTAATTTATGCATGACATATTTTATCCGTTGTTAAGAATTAAGAATAGTCATTAGGAATTTTTAGGTCTTCTTGGAGAATTGCCCCTTTTCAAAGCTATTTTATGGAGACATTTTATTATATGAGAAAAGAAAGTATAACATTTAGATATGAGATACATTCCCAGTATTTCAGCAAACAAGAAGTAAAAAAGCCTATTCTTCAGAGGAATCCTGCCTTAGAAAATTCAAGAAATATTTTCCAAAATTTTTCAGGTTTAGATATTTTCATATAGAGAAAATGCAAAATATTCCATTACTTCTATCCTATCTCTCATACTTTTCTAGCAGTTTGGACATAGTCTTCCAAGTTTTCTGTCTCAATAGTGGTACAAATGTTGATAGCATATTTATAATCCTTGGAACATTTTCTTCTTGGCCCTTGTTGGCACATTTGAGTCATTAGAGTATTTCCCAAGAGCCTTGCCCATGTGGTGGATTAAACAACATGCGGCTCATGCAGGTTAAAATCCACATAAAAATCCTAACCAGAAAGGACCACAGTAACTCCATATCTTGATTCTCTTCACTATTTTTGCTCCCATGGCTACAATGGAAGATGTATTAAAAATACTATCTAGAGAAATAAGATAACTCCAATGTGTTGAGAAAGAACGACTCTTAGAAGTACTGGATTGCTTAACCTAAAACTGAAATGGTTGCCAGTAAATTTTTAATAATTGAAACCGGCTCATGTGATGCATTTGTATGACAAGAAGAAGTAAGTTTGCAATGTTAAAGGCATATAAAGCATTCTTTTGATTAGTGTTGATTCAGTCATTCTTGGCTTAACCTATCATCCAGTTGAGTAGAATATTTTGGGGTTGCATTTCTTTCAGTATATGTCCAGGATTATGAAAAGTGAACATGTTTACACTCCCTGTTTGTCCTACTAATTTAGTTCTTTATTAGTTTTCAGAAAACTACTTTCTGAATTTGGTCCCCCTAGTTGAATATAGATTTAATAAGTAGCACATGCTTCAGTTTCAGAAAAAAGAGCTTAGAGTTCCAATTTGTGCATTAACTAGTAGTATTATCTTCATTATGTTACTTAAAGTTTCATGCTCAGTTTCTTCAAAAGTAACATAAGAATCGCAATGAGTCAATGAGATATATGCATAAATCAGCATTGTCTCTCAAATGAGTTTCCTTGAAATGAATATTCTTGTTTCCAAGCGGGACCCTTTTCCTCAAATATGATAACTGATTTCACTTTTAGGAAATAATAAAGAGCAATATTTTCTATGTGGAGTACATGCTTTAAAAGCTTTGTATAGTTGAATTTTACTTATAACGTAAATTAGCCCTCACAATTATTCCCTGAAATATTATCCCCATCTTTCCAGTGGAGAAACAAAAAACAAAGCTAAAACTCAGAAAAAGCTGTATTTTTCATATATTTCTCTTGAAATGCAAACCTCAAATAATCTCACATGTTATATATTAAGTCCTGATGCCATATTATTATAAGTTCTTTTCTTTTTTGAGTTAAAATTATCTTCAAATATAGATACTAGTTAACAAACTGAGTCAATCAGGGAAGAATTAGAGCATCTCTATGAAAACCTATAGATTTTGAGAGTAATTTAGGTGATTACAGTTTTCCTTCATTGTTCCTATTCATGCTGGTTGGTGCTTTGATCTGATTGACTTGATCTGACTCCCTTTTTCCATTAAGAAAAAAGCAAGGACATTTTTTCCCTCCAAAGGACTCAGAGAAACAGAATTCTGAACTAACTGTAGTACTATTTGAAGGCAGTCTTAAAGCAATAATCTGAAAATAATCTAAATTAATTCTTCTTATGGGTTTTTGTTTTTACTGCAGTCAGGATGAAGTTCTTACATGATCTTAGATGTCAGCAAGCACAGTCAAGAGTGAAGTGGATCATTCCAGAAATAGTTCAGGTTGTTTTAAACTCAAAATTTACCCAAGATATCAAATTACCACCAATATTCTGTTCTCTTCTATGACAAAATAACCTAGCATATAAACATACCACAGAAAATGATCGTCAAGTAAGAGGGAAAGATAGAGAATTGGAACACTGTTTAGCAATGCTGAGGGTGAAAATTGCCTTGAGGATATATGTTTATAGAAGTTGATTTTCACATTCAGTGAGCTACAAGACTGATTTGACAATGAGATATTCATTTAAAAAAATGAATTTTTAAAATTCATTTAAAAAAAAAACAAAAGGATTGAAAGGAATATGAAGCTTGTTATCCTAAATTCCACAGGCCTAGGGGAAAAACTCTATTTACTGAGAGAACTCTTAGCTTCCTTTTAAAATGAAGGTATGTTATCATTACCGTTATATAGGAAGACAAAACTAATGGCATTTCCTTACTACTTCTTGGATTACTCCAAAGTACTAGCAAAATAGACCTTCTATTAAGGAATATTAATGTAGATAAAAGGAAAAATCTAAAAGTATAACATGCAGTAGAATGATAAACACACACACCCACACACACACACATTTAAAGTGACAGAGAGGGAGAGAGAAAAATAGCATCATTTACATAGGAAACATTTTGAACAAAAAAAATCTTTTCAGGAAGATGGGTTTTTTTATGCTTTATTTTAGATTTTTCACACAGTTTGGTCTTCTTAGCCCATGACACAGATCCAGTCTACTAAACATGTACTCTGCCTTCTCTGAACTCTGGACTCTCTACAGTGGCCTCAAACATTTCAGCACTAAAGACAGTTTACATTGGAGAAAATTATTCCATGGACTGAGGGCAAGGGTGTGGTTTCAGGATGATTCAAGTGCATTACATGTATTGTGTACTTCATCTCTTTTATTATCGCATCAACTCTACCTTGGATCATCAGACATTAGATCTCAGAGGTTGGAGATCACTGCTTTAATATCTGAGGAAGTCATGACGATGCATCCATTAGATGTGGCTTCAGATAAGGAGTAGGAGCTTGGGAGGTAAATGTGAGTCAGAGTGAAATCTTAGAAACTGTTTCCATTGTTGAAGATTTAAGTCCAATGACTTTCATTTGGGAGACAGATCCAGCTAAGTGATCTTTTTCCTGACATTTTTGAATTTTCTATATGTTAACTAGCAAATAACAATAAAAAACTAGGTGAAAGATTAAGAAATAATATACTTTACAATATTGTATTTGTTTTGCCTGTATTGTACAATATTTTAAAGTAAAAAAAAAAGATGGAAAAAATAATAAAATTACAAAAAAATAAATGAATATACAAAGGAAAGAGGGAAAATAAATAATAAAAAATGAAAAGAAAAAAAAAGAAATAATATAATTTTACCAGGTTTGAATAAAAGACAAGATTCTCAATGGGAAAGAAAACTTTTAGGGAAGGATTTTTAAAAAGTCAACAGGTAGCATTTCTTTTCTACTATTTCAAACACTTTGAAAAGCCTAGGTTAAAATTCCTGCTCTTCCCATTTAGGGGGTGTGATTTGGATAAAATTTTTAGAAGTATTTTTAGCATAGTTCCAATCAGTAAAATGGAGATTTTAAAAGAACCATTCTATGGAAAACACACACAGTGGCATATAGGAAGAAATTCTTTTAAAGGGAGTTCTCTATTTGCATTAAGTTGTTTCAAAGATCTCCCAAGTTAAATCAGTATGGCATAACACATTCAGAAATAAATTCCAGTGTAGTCCATGTATAATTCTCTTTTCTTTAAGTTCTTCGGTTTCGGTTTTCTCTTGAAAGTTACTCAGAAGAAGAAGAAAATGAAAAACTACACGGAAATAACAGATTTTATCCTCCTGGGATTGTCAGATGACCCACAACTTCAGGTTGTGATCTTTGTCTTTCTACTCATCACCTACATGCTCAGCATCACTGGGAACCTGACCATTATCATCCTGACGCTGCTGGATGTCCACCTCCAGATCCCCATGTATTTCTTCCTCAGAAGTTTCTCCATATTGGAAGTTTCATTCACAACTGTCACTATACCCAGGTTTCTGGCCACCATTATTACAGGAGATAAAACCATTTCTTATAATGACTGTATGGCTCAGTTATTTTTTTTCATTCTCTTGGGAGTCACTGAGTTTTATCTTCTGGCTGCCATGTCCTATGACCGCTACATTGCTATCTGCAAACTGCTGCATTACATGACCATCATGAATCATAGAGTGTGCACACTGCTTGTCTTGGCTTCTTGGCTGGCTTCATTCTTAATCACATTTCCATTACTCATGTTCTCCCTACAGCTTGATTATTGCAAGTCCAATGCTATCGACCATTACACCTGTGATTTTTCCCCCCTTTTACAACTTTCTTGTTCAGACACAAAATTCCTAGAGATAATGGTGTTTTCTTGTGCTGTGTTTACTCTGATGTTTACTTTGGCATTAATAATTCTGTCCTACACATATATCATCAGAACAATTTTGAGGATCCCTTCTACCACTCAGAGGACCAAGGCCTTTTCCACGTGTTCTTCCCACATGATTGTCATCTCCATCTCTTATGGCAGCTGCATTTTCATGTACATGAATCCATCAGCAAAGGACAGGGTCTCTTTGAGTAAGGGAGTAGCTGTGCTAAATACCTCAGTTGCCCCCATGCTAAACCCATTTATCTATACCTTGAGGAATCAGCAAGTCAAGCGAGCCTTCATAGACATGGCAAGGAAGAATGTACTTTTCTCAAGGAAATGAAAAAATAAAAGTCCTATTTCATAAATTGGAGGCATAATTAAATGCAATTAAATAAAACTCAGAACTTTTCAAAATCTATTAATTTTCACATTGTCTCCATAGAGCTATTTTTTCATTACTCATACTTTCATTGACAGCAATGTCACAAGCATATTGTATACATTTTTTTTCTATTCAAATTCCCATCCTTCTCTCATGCACTTCCCTTCCTTTGGGCTCAGCTTTTCATTCTGTACTTTCCAGTTGGTACTAGGGGTAAAGAATCCACCTGCTAATGCAGGATACACAAGAGACACAGGTTGAATCCCTGGGTGCATAAGATCCTCTACAGTAGGAAATGGCACACTCCAGTATTCTTGCCTGGAAAAGTCTATAAACAGGGGATCCTGGTGGGCTATGGTCCATGATGTCACAAAGATCTGGCATGACTGTGCAATTGCATGCATGTGTTCCACTCAGTAACTATGAAACTGTCATTTCCTTCTTTGAAACTTTTAAAATTCCATTTCTTCCACAATATTTCTTAGGAAATTAAATTCAGACAGAAAGAGGCAGAGCAAGAATATTCAAGAGAGACCTGTGTTTCATGATTTCATTCTTTCTAGAAATTCAGGAAATGATAAATCATGTTAAACACTATTTTTAATTTACTATATAAGACCATGAGCATAACATGACCATCTTATTAGAGTATTACACATATTATTCTCTCCATACTATGGCTTACTCAGTAATTACAGGAAAAATAGCACAACTAAAAAAGTAATGGAATTATAGTTTCTTGAGAAATCAAAAACTTTTCTCATTATGCAACTTAAAATCTCTCTGCCATATAATTTATCAATTTGAGAACAATTATAAATATATACTTACAAGAAAACTGTGAAATTGTCCCTCTGGGGGAACTGTTTAATTAACACATATAACAATGATTTATAGTAAAAGACTGAAGAATTAAATATTATTGGAAACCATATATGACTGCATTTGCAATAGTCAGTTGTATATTTAATGCTTGATGTCAAGCTGTTTTTGGTAAATAATCAATAGCTGACAGTTTTTACAACTTTCTCATATTAGTAGTTATTTTGAGTTAATATTGTACACACATAATGCATCCAATTACCTAATTAAATAGCAAACAATTAATAGGGATAAAATGCTAAATGGCAAACTTTTACTGTGTATGAATTTGAGATTTTCTTTTGTTAAAAATTTGTATTTTCACTCTGTTTTAAGCATTATAATGTAGCAATGTATTTAAAATGTATTGATTAGAAATTAAAAGATGATTATGCAAGATCTTGCAACTCTGGCACTAAAGTTGTTTTTTTTTTTTTTACTTTTCCATGAAGTCAAAATTTCAAATAATATTGAATTTTATGCAAACTCATCTTGCATTTTCTAATCATTTTTCTAGATAGTCTGTAATTGTAATTCATTGAGTTAAACTCTTCTTGATATGCATGTATTATACTCAGTTGAGAGACTTAGATCCATACTATGCTGAAAAACAAAGAAGACAACTTTAAAAAATACTGAAGTTTTCCAGTTTGGAGGGAGTCATGAAGTTACTATTTCCTACCTTTTTATTGAAACAATAATTTCTATAGTTAACTGGAAATATTTGAAAATACTGAGGTTTAGAATTGATTGATAATGTGGGTTTTGATACCTGAGTGAAATTCCAGATGTTCAAGCTGGTTTTAGAAAAGTCAGAGGAACCAGAGATCAAATTGCCAACATCCGCTGGATCATGGAAAAAGCAAGAGAGTTCTAAAAAAACATCTATTTCTGCTTTATTGACTATGCCAAAGCCTTTGACTGTGTGGATCACAATAAACTGTGGAATATTCTTAAAGAAATCAGAATACCAGACCACCTGATCAGCCTTTTGAGAAATCTATATGCAGGTCAGGAAGCAACAGTTAGAACTGGACATGGAAAAACAGACTGGTTCTAAATAGGAAAAGGAGTATGTCAAGGCTGTATATTGTCACCCTGCTTATTTAACTTCTATGCAGAGTACATCATGAGAAACGCTGGGCTGGAAGAAGCACAAGCTGGAATCAAGATTGCTGGGAGAAATATAAATAACCTCAGATATGCAGATGACACCATCCTTATGGCAGAAAGTGAAGAGGAACTAAAAAGCCTCTTGATGAAAGTGAAAGAGGAGAGTGAAAAAGTTGGCTTAGATCTCAGCATTCAGAAAACGAAGATCATGGCATCTGGTCCCATCACTTCATGGGAAATAGATGGGGAAACAGTGGAAACGGTGTCAGACTTTGTTTTTGGGGGCTCCAAAATCACTGCAGATGGTGACTGCAGCCATGAAATTAAAAGACGCTTAGTCCTTGGAAGAAAAGTTATGACCAACCTACATAGCATATTGAAAAGCAGAGACATTACTTTGCCAACAAAGTTCTGTCTAGTCAAGGCTATGGTTTTTCAGTGGTTATGTATGGATGTGAGAGTTGGACTGTGAAGAAGGCTGAGTGCCGAAGAATTGATGCTTTTGAGCTGCGGTGTTGGAGAAGACTCTTGAGAGTCCCTTGGACTGCAAGGAAATCCAACCAGTCCATTCTGAAGGAGATCAGCCCTGGGATTTCTTGGAAGGACTGATGCTAAAGCTGAAACTCCAGTACTTTGGCCACCCCGTGCAAAGTGTTGACTCATTGGAAAAGACTCTGATGCTGGGAGGAATTGGGGGCAGGAGGAGAAGGGGACGACAGAGGATGAGATGGCTGGATGGCATCACTGTTCGATGGATGGGAGTCTGAGTGAACTTCGGGGGTTGGTGATGGACAGGGAGGCCTGGCGTGCTGTGATTCATGGGGTCGCAAAGAGTCGGACATGACTGAGTGACTGAATTGAACTGACCGATATGCATATTAAAAGTTTACTTATCTTACCTGAATTTTGAGATTGATTTTCACAAGTTTACCAGGAATAAACAAACAAACAAAAAAAACAAAATAAAAATCTGAAATATTTCTTACAGCCCAGGATTTTTGAAAATGTTACTCTATCTGTACTGCTTTGTCATGCCTCATTTTACCATACTTGTATATATTATTCCTTCACTGTTTATTCTCTCTGCTGATGTATTTGTTTATTCTTATACCAATGCCACATTATTGGCATGCCTTCATTAATCTTGATGATTTCTCAAATATTTTTCTATTTTATTAATTTCCACCTTAGTTTTTTCAAATACCCTCCACTTGTTTGAGTTTACAGTGCTCTACTTTTAATGGGATTTTTATATTTAATGTTTTATAGTTTTATTGAGATACAGTTGATATGCCACACTGGATGGCAAGTTTATGACATTCAGTATAATGACTTACATACATTGCAAAATGATTACTACATAAGTATAGTGAACATCCATCTCATATAGATACAAAACATGTTTTTTCCTTTTTGATGAAAACTCTTAGGACTACTCT
The DNA here is from genome assembly GCF_002263795.3 of Bos taurus. Lineage (NCBI taxonomy): Eukaryota > Metazoa > Chordata > Mammalia > Artiodactyla > Bovidae > Bos > Bos taurus. The sequence continues at coordinate 58,422,614 of NC_037332.1, forward strand.
CTTAACAACTTTGAAATATACCTTACAGCAGTGTTAGCATCATGTTCTTCATTTGCCTCTGTCCTCCCTTTTCTGGTAACCACAAATATAATCTCTTTCTCTATGAGGTTGACTTCTGTGTTTTATTTTTGTTTCTTAATTCCACAAAAAAATGAGATTATACAGTATTTGTCTTTCTATTTCTGACTTATTTCACTTAACATAATACCCTCAAGGTCCAGTCATGCTGTTGCAAGTGATATGATTTCCCACTGTTTATGGATGAATAACATTCTATTGTATAATGTACAATATTTACACATTCAAAGAATTTATCTTTTCACATTTATATTTTTATTGAACTAATATTAACAAAATAAACTGCAACTTCATTTCTTTCACTTGGCAACAGATATTTAATGATCTATCATTCAATTGTAGAATAAAATGTATTTGAAAAAAAGTTTGTTTATACTCAAATATATGTATACATATATATGTATATATATTTACTGAAACTCATATTTCATGTGATTTTATGATCAATGTTTCATTTTTATTTTTTGTCTTGTTCTACCCATTCTTCTTTCTGATTGCATAGTTTAGTTTCTGCTTCAGATATCCTGTATTAAAATTTGTCTTGTTTCAATGTTCTACTTGCTTAATGGCTGTACACAAATAAAGTAATATGTGATTCTACAATACATAATATATAATTACTTAATGGTTGCTTATTCCAAAATACATAAATACACATGTACATGCTCATATTACAAATTTCCCATTGCTTATTGCTATGATTGTCTACTGATTTTTAAATAATTTCCATTTTTTCATCTAGACACCAAATTCCCTCATTAATTGCACTATTTCCCTGTTAGAGTTTCTTGAGTTTTCTGAATATGTAAGAATTTACTTGAGATTTTAAAAAAAATATCAAATTTCATCAATTTTAAGACATCACTTTAAGAATACAATTTTATTGTGTATTATTATTGAAAACAAAATGTTGCTGATTAAACTGAACCATGACTGATACAATTCTTTGTATGACATATAATACCTCCATTTCAGATAAGCAAAATTTGAATAAGACTTTGATATCAATCAAATGCAATCATTTATTTATTCTCCCTCATATTTTTCCTAATTATTTTGTTTTCTTATATTATTGTTTGTCCCAGATCTCCCAATAACATATCGAGTATTTGTTTGCACTCATTACGTTCATTGGAGTGGGATTTAGCTATGCTGTTGGACTTTTCAAAGAAGTGGTTTTTAATCTCTTTAGCTTACTTAACTCGCTTCATTCTCTACCCATAGTAAGTTACATTTTCCATTTACTTTTGTAAATTCTTCATTTTTTTTCATTTTATTCAGATGAGTACAAATTCCCCTCTTTGTGGCTAGTTTACATTTTTGTAAATAATGAATAATTTAAGTTAACAGAATTCCTATTGACCATAGCTTTTTCAGTGTTCCAAATTTGTGATGTTATATCTGTATTTCATTGCTTTCCTGATAGTAATTAGTTGATTTGGTGTAAAAGCTATGATTTCCAAGGAATTACGTTTGTGTGGATTTTTCAACTTGTAGCTAATCATTTAGATTATTATGATAGAATCTGGACTATAAAAGCTTAATTGGTGTCAGATGTTGGCATAGGTTCAAATATACTGGGGAATGTTTTTCCCTTGACTCACAGCTGTGTAAGCTGCAGATAATACTTCTCAGGAAAAAATGTAATCTTTCCATGAAAATAAGTATGATTTACTAATTTAAACTTTCATTAAATGTGCATCTATTGTGTCACAAGTGCTCTTACTGCAGTAATCCTGAGACTTCAGCCTTAAGTCTCTGTGATCTATAGTGCAACGTCTCCTCCCATATGCCTGCCTATATTCTCCTGATTATCCACATGTTTTTATAGATTATTGCTCTAACCAGTTAAATCATTATTTCTGATACATTCTATTGACAACTTTTACCATAGTTTCAAAAGAATATTAAATTTTATCTAATATATATGTGTGTTCAGTGTAATAATATGTATTTTGTTAATAGTAAACTATAAGCTTCTAAAAAGTCTCCTTCCTATCCTTTTGAGATGATATTTTAAAAATATTCTTTCATACTTAGATGAGAGCAAGGCAATTCTTTTCATTGAGTCCTTAAAGGCTTTCTTAACTTGGTTGTTTCTGAAGGTATAAAGAAATGAGTTCAACATAGATGAAACAGAAAAAATGAGGAGTGAAACCACTTTTTTAATGGTCACTTCTCCCTTTGCTGTAGGATTCAGGTAGATGAAAATGCATGTGCCATAGGTGATGGAAACCACTCTCATGTGAGAAGAACAGGTCAAAAAGGGCTTTTTCCTTTGCTGAGCAGAACGGAATCTCAAAATTGTCTTGATGATGCAGGCATATGACAGAACTACACAAATAAGAGTCATATTTAGGGTCAGCACAGCACAGATTATAACCATCTGTTCCTTCAACCATGTATCTGAGCATGAAATTTTCAATAAAGGAAATGCATCACAGCCAAAATGATCAATCTTGTTAGAGTCACAAAATTTTAGATTTAAACCAAGGCTAAGTGGTGGGATTAATACGCACAAACCAGCCATCCAACAAAAGATGACGAGAATCCTGCAGACTCTGTTGCTCATGATGGTCACAGAGTGCAAGCTTTTGCAGATGGCCACGTAACAGTCATAGGACATGGTGGCCAGCAGAAAAAATTCTGTTAATCCACAGAAGTCAGTAAAAGATACTTGAATGACAGAAGCATTATAGGCAATGACCCTGTCACCTGTAGCTATGCTATACAGGTATCTGGGGATACAAGAAGATGTGAAGGAGATCTCCAAGGACACATTTTTAAAGAAAAAGTACACTGGTGTTTTCAGGTGGGAATCCACAAATGTGAGTGTGATGATGGTCATGTTTCCAGTTAAACTCAGTGTGTAGGTAAGGAATAAAAGATAATTTGAACCTGCAGCTCTGGGTCATCTGTCAGTCCCAGCAGAATGAGAGTTGTTCTCTGTTTCTCATCACAGACTTCTGACTTCTCTCCAATCTGTATGTGATATTTAGAGAAATCTTTTTGTTATATACTATTTAACTGATTTATAATTTTTTATTTAATCTTTTATTTTATTATATACAATGTGTTCTATGTGTTAATAATGTCTGTGTAATGCTGAAGAAGCTGAAGTAGAATGGTTCTATGAAGACCTACAAGATCTTTTAGAACTAACACACAAAAAAGATGTCCTTACCATTATAGGGAACTGGAATGCAAAAGTAGGAAGTCAAGAAACACCTGGAGTAACAGGCAAATTTGGCCATAGAATACGGAATGAAGCAGGGCAAAGATGAATAGAGTTTTGCAGAGAAAATGCACTGGTCATAACAAACACCCTCTTCCAATAACACAAGAGAAGACTCTATACATGGACATCACCAGTAGGTCAACACCAAAATCAGATTGATTATATTCTTTGCAGCCAAAGATGAAGAAGCTCTATACAGTCAGCAAAAACAAGACCAGGAGCTGACTATGGCTCAGACCATGAACTCCTTATTTCCAAATTATTCAGACTTAAATTGAAGAAAGTAGGGAAAACCACTAGACCATTCAGGTATGATCTAAATCAAATCCCTTATGATTATACAGTGGAAGTGAGAAATAGATTTAAGGGCCTAGATCTGATAGAGAGAGTGCCTGATGAACTATAGAATGAGTTTCATGACATTGTACAGGAGACAGGGATCAAGACTATTCGCATAGAAAAGAAATGCAAAAAAACAAAATGGCTGCCTGGGGAGGCCTTACAAATAGCTGTGAAAAAAAGAGAAGCAAACAGCAAAGGAGAAAAGGAAAGATATAAACATCTGAATGCAGAGTTCCAAAGAATAGCAAGAAGAGATAAGAAAGCCTTCTTCAGCGATCAATGCAAAGAAATAGAGGAAAACAACAGAATGGGAAAGACTAGGGATCTCTTCAAGAAAATCACAGATACCAAAGGAACATTTCATGCAAAGATGAGCTCAATAAAGGACAGAAATGGTATGGACCTAACAGAAGCAGAAGATATTAAGAAGAGATGGCAAGAATACACAGAAGAACTGTACAAAAAAGATCTTCACAACCCAGATAATCACAATGGTGTATTCCAGACATCCTGGAATGTGAAGTCAAGTGGGCCTTAGAAAGCATCATGACGAACAAAGCTAGTGGAGGTGATGGCATTCCAGTTGAGCTATTCCAAATCCTGAAAGATGATGCTGTGAAAGTGCTGCACTCAACATGCCAGCACATTTAGAAAACTCAGCAGTGGCCACAGGACAGGAAAAGGTCAGTTTTCATTCCAATCCCAAAGAAAGGCAATGCCAAAGAATGCTCAAACTACCACACAATTGCACTCATCTCACACGCTAGTAAAGTAATGCTCAAAATTCTCCAAGATAGGCTTCAGCAATATGTGAACCGTGAACTTCCTGATGTTCAAGCTGATTTTAGAAAAGGCAGAAGAACCAGAGATCAAATTGCCAACATCCACTGGATCATTGAAAAAGCAAGAGAGTTCCAGAAAAACATCTATTTCTGCTTTATTGACTATGCCAAAGCCTTTGACTATGTGGATCACAATAAACTGTAGAAAATTCTGAAAGAGATGGGAATACCAGACCACCTGATCTGCCTCTTGAGAAACGTATATGCAGGTCAGGAAGCACCAGTTGGAACTGGACATGGAACAACAGACTGGTTCCAAATAGGAAAAGGAGTAAATCAAGGCTGTATGTTGTCACCCTGTTTATTTAACTTATATGCAGTGTACATCATGAGAAATGCTGGGCTGGGAGAAACACAAGTTGGAATCAAGATTGCCTGGAGAAACATCAGTAACCTCAGATATGCAGATGACACCACCCTTATGGCAGAAAGTGAAGAGGAACTAAAAAACCTCTTGATGAAAGCGAAAGTGGAGAGTGAAAAAGTTGGCTTAAAGCTCAACATTCAGAAAACGAAAATCATGGCATCCGGTTCCACCACTTTATAGGAAATAGATGGGGAAACAGTGGAAACAGTGTCAGACTGTATTTTTCTGGGCCCCAAAATTACTACAGATATTGACTGCAGCCATGAAATTAAAAGATGCTTACTCTTAAGAAGGGAAGTTATGACCAACCTAGATAGCATATTGAAAAGCAGAGACATTACTTTGCTAACAAAGGGTCGTCTAGTCAAGGCTATGGTTTTTCCTGTGGTCATGTATGGATGTGAGAGTTGGACTCTGAAGAAAGCTGAATGCTGAAGAATTGATGCTTTTGAACTGTGGTGTTGGAGAAGACTCTTGAGAGTCCCTTGGACTGCAAGGAGATCCAACCAGTCCATTCTGAAGGAGATCAGCCCTGAGATTTCTTTGGAAGGAATGATGCTAAATCTGAAACTCCAGTACTTTGGCCACCTCATGCGAAGAGTTGACTCATTGGAAAAGACTCATGCTGGGAGGGATTGGGGGCAGGAGGAGAAGGGGACGACAGAGGATGAGATGGCTGGATGGCATCACTGACTCGATGGACGTGAGTCTGAGTGAATTCCGGGAGTTGGTGATGGACAGGGAGGCCTGGCGTGCTGCGATTCATGGGGTTGCAAAGAGTCGGACACAACTGAGCGACTTATCTGATCTGATCTGATCTGATGTATATATATATATATATATGTATATACACCAACATGTTTTATGTCTATCTTTTTTTTTATGGTTCTCTCTGTTTATTTATTTTTTTAATTTTATTTTACTTTTAAACTTTACATAATTGTATTAGTTTTGCCAAATATCAAAATGAATCTGCCACAGGTATACATGTGTTCCCCATCCTGAACCCTCCTCCCTCCTCCCTCCCCATACCATCCCTCTGGGTCGTCCCGGTGCACTAGCCCCAAGCATCCAGTATCGTGCATCGAACCTGGACTGGCATGTCATTTCATACATGATATTTTACATGTTTCAATGCCATTCTCCCAAATATTCCCACCCTCTTCTTCTCCCACAGAGTGCATAAGACTGTTCTATACATCAGTGTCTCTTTTGCTGTCTCATACACAGGGTTATTGTTACCATCTTTCTAAATTCCATATATATGTGTTAGTATACTGTATTGGTGTTTTTCCTTCTGGCTTACTTCACTCTGTATAATAGGCTCCAGTTTCATCCACCTCATTAGAACTGATTCAAATGTATTCTTTTTAATGGCTGAGTAATAGTCCATTGTATATATGTACCATAGCTTTCTTATCCATTCATCTGCTGATGGACATCTAGGTTGCTCTCGTGTCCTGGCTATTATAAACAGTGCTGCGATGAACATTAGGGTACACGTGTCCCTTTCCCTTCTGGTTTCCTCAGTGTGTATGCCCAGCAGTGGGATTGCTGGATCATAAGGCAGTTCTATTTACAGTTTTTTAAGGAATCTCCACACTGTTCTCCATAGTGGCTGTACTAGTTTGCATTGCCACCAACAGTGTAAGAGGGTTCCCTTTTCTCCACACCCTCTCCAGCATTTATTATTTGTAGACTTTTGGATTGCAGCCATTCTGACTGGTGTGAAATGGTACCTCATAGTGGTTTGGATTTGCATTTCTCTGATAATGAGTGATGTTGAGCATCTTTTCATGTGTTTGTTAGCCATCTGTATGTCTTCTTTGGAGAAATACTTAGGAATATATCTACCTAAAGAAACTAAAGACCTATATATAGAAAACTATAAAACACTGGTGAAAGAAATCAAAGAGGACACTAATAGATGGAGAAATATACCATGTTCATGGATTGGAAGAATCAATATAGTGAAAATGAGTATACTACCCAAAGCAATTTATAGATTCAATGCAATCCCTATCAAGCTACCAACAGTATTCTTCACAGAGCTAGAACAAATAATTTCACAATTTGTATGGAAATACAAAAAACCTCGAATAGCCAAAGCGATCTTGAGAAAGAAGAATGGAACTGGAGGAATCAACCTACTTGACTTCAGGCTCTACTACAAAGCCACAGTTATCAAGACAGTATGGTACTGGCACAAAGACAGAAATATAGATCAATGGAACAAAATAGAAAGCCCAGAGATAAATCCACACACATATGTCTATCTTGTATTTAAGATTTTCCACTGTAACTAAGTAGATGCTGAGAAGTTTTATGGGTTGCAATGATATGTTTTGGCTTGAATTCATATCTTTTCTTGACACCTTGAATCTTTTTAAACCAGTGCTATGATAACTGGGGTTTACTTTATAGACTCTAGAGCAAAATGTAAGGTCTTTGCTCCAAAAGAAAATTTTGTGTGCTAGTTTCTTCTTAAGTTTAGTTCTGTTCACTTCAGTTGCTTGGTCGTGTCTGACTCTTTGCTAACCCATGGACTGCAGCACGCCAGGCTTCCCTGTCTATCACCAACTCCTGGAGCTTGCTCAAACTCATTTTTTAGGTTAAGTGTGCTTAATTATTACAAACAAACTAAGCCCTGCTGCTTTCCCACCATCTCCTGCTACATAGTCCACATTTTTGTTCCTGCATTACCTTTACTGAATATGTATGTAACCTCTACTGCTGATACATATGATAATCACCTTCCCTTCCCTTCTACATCTTCCAGTAAAACCTCCAAATATTTTCTTACTATCTCCATTATTGAAACAAAAATAAATGACAGTGAGAGCTGAGGAACTCTCCCCTCTGCTAGAGGGGATATATGTTAAATCAACAGGACAGAGAGAAATGCTATTACAGTCAATGTCAAATGTCACTTTTCTTTTTAATTTGCAGAAAATACAACTAAGTGATACAAACAAATGGTCCTTGCTGATCTACAATCAAGAGTCATTACTTAATCTTCTGAGTAATGAAGTTTGGCAAAAAAAACACATAACACTGTGTCTTTGGAGACAGGAGGATGTTACAGCAGCGTTTGACCCAGGTCAGCAGGAAAGCGGTATCATTTCACTTACATAAATCATTACAAAAATCTTGAAAAAATTAACTGTTTAATTATATGAATGAAATCTGTAATTATATGAATGTTTTATTTTTGGACAATTCCAATCAGATAAGAGAAAGGAAAAGTTTATAAAATTATACTAGTTTAATGTTTACATTATAGAACTTATACTTAGATATTTCTGTCTTGGCACAGACTACCTGTGAATACTTAAAAATTTGCCACCATATCTTGTAATTGGATGCAAAATATTTTTTTATGATTGTACAACAATATGGGCTCCCCAGGTGGCTCAGTGGTAAAGACTCTGCCTGCAGTGCAGGAGATGCAGGAGACATGGATTTGATCCCTGGTTTAGGAAGATCCTCTGGAGAAAGTAATGGCAACCCACCACAGTATTCTTGCCTGGGAAACCCCATGGACAAAGAAGCCTGATGGGTTGCAGTCCATGGGGTCGCCAAGAGTCGAACTAGACTGAGCAACTGAGAATCATGCATGTATGCACAGCAATATGAATGGATTTAATGCCACTGAATTTTACACTTAAAAATGGTCAATGTGATAAATTTTGTTATGTGTATTTCATGAAAACAATAACACACTTTTATATATTTAAACATAACTTGTTTACCTCAGAGTATCAATTTTTTTTTTTTTTTGCTTAGTAATGTCACCTCAATGGCAATTTTGGCCAGTTTTAAAACAATACCTGAACTAAGTGTAAAATTATTTTTATTGTCCAAAGCTGCTAATTATTCTATCAAAAGGATGCTCATACAAATGTATTTTAATGTGTGAGAATAATTTATAGAAGTGAAATTTCTCAATAAAAATATTTTGCTTTTAGAAAATTTATATAATATTATAGAAATCATGAGATCAGTTTATAGCAAATATTTGCCACTATAATTAGATTTGGTAAATTAATTTTTATATTGATTCATGTCTTGTTCTTTTATAGTTATTATATATGTATTTCAAGATTTTGAGTCTTTAAGTGTTGATATTGAGTTTTGCCTTATAGTTCATAGGTTTTTTTTTAATTTAAATTTATTTATTTTAACTGGAGGCTAGTTACTTTACAATATTGTATTGGTTTTGCCATACATCAACATGAATCCACCACGGGTGTACACATGTTCCCAGTCCTGAACCCCCCTCCCGCCTCCCTCCCCATACCATCCCTCTGGTATAGTTTTATACAGTCAAGACTATCAAGTGTTTTTTGCTCTTTAATTTTTAACTACATTATTGAGATATAATTGACATACAATAAACTTCACTATTTAAAGTGTACAATTTGATATTCTGACATATGTGTACTCCCAAGTATCAGCCCATCATGCTAATCCTTCATTTTCCAGTTTCCATGTGCTCCTGTTTACTCTCTCTATCCCACTCATCCCTGCTGCTGCTCTCAAATACCTATCCGTCTCTATAATTATAGTTTAGTTTGCATTTTCTAAACTATTATATAAATGGAATCATATAGTCTTATTCATTTTTTTATTTCTCTAAAAAATATTTTTTTCACCTTTACTGAGGTACGAATGAGAATATACATGTATGTGTAAGGTATAAAATCTGATAGTTTCTTATAAATATACATTGAGAAATAACCACCACAATGAAGCTCATTAGCATTCATTACCTGAAACAGTTACTGCTGCTTTGTTTTGTCTTGTTTTCATGGCTTATTTTCACACTTAAAATTTTAAATCATTTAGAATGCAACCCGTTTGTGTGAATAAAAAATAAATTTTTCATTTGAGCTTTTCTTGTGACTGAAGCAATTATTATATAAACAATGATTTTCTTAACGAACTGAAAATATCCCACTTTTATTTAACAAGTAAAGTAAAACTTTATATAAAAATAAACGCTATTTTTTAGTGTATACTTTCATGCTCTCAAAGGTTCTACTGAATGCTTTATCTTTTTTAATGCAAGTACATATTAATTTGGTTTTACTGATCTATAATATGTTTGATACTATTTAAAGTAAGTTTCTATTCACTAATAATCATTTTTCATTTATGTGCTCCACATTCATGAGATTTAACTGTTTCATACTGAGATAATTTGTGCAATTCAAAATTTTTAAAAAGTTGATTCCAACTGGAGTTGTGTTAAATTTGTCTATTGAGTGGGAAAATTAGTATTTTATTTTGTAACACATTGAATCCCTGATAGAATCTATTCTTTAGCAGTCAGATTGATTGCTTTGATGGAGGAGCTTATTGCCGCTATAAATGTTGTCAAAACTAACTTTTTGATTGCATTCATCCTTTCTTCATCCAAATAACTAAATGTTCTTATTTGTAAGTTTTCTATTAGATTTCATCAATTCTAATTAAATATGTCATTATTTTATGTGCTTTAATGAAAAAGTAATGAATAAAACATGTAAAATATTAAAATGGCAATTACGGTAAGGTCCATTCACTTCTCAAACAGGTAAACACTTGAAAAAACATGGTTTTCATAATTTCTAACTACAGTAGTTTCATAACTTATATTCTAATAATTCCAACTATTATACTATTTATCTTATGGCATTTTCAAGCTGGCAATGAAACTCTGATTATCAGGGATGAAGGTGAGCATCCCTCACTTGTTTCTTTTTTCTCATTTGTTCTTGATTTTAATTAAGATGAGTACACAGCACAGTAAAAGTATGTAACTTTTATTTCTTTAGAAATTATTTTATTTTGGTAGTTTATTATATTCTCATTTTACTTTAAGTGTATTAGGAGAGATTAGTGATTTATATCCAGTGATCATTTGATCAATTAATCAAAACCTAAATATAATGTTATTTCTTTATTTTGTTGTTATAGCAAAATTGGTCTATATTTAATATATATGTGTGTATGTATTGATATATATTCCTATTTCTGTATACATTTCTTTATATCTCTATTATCTATCTCTACTCTTGTATTATGGAAATACACCTTGATCATAGCATAATTTGGACTATTTTTTGGTGCTATTTGAAATAGCCTACCTATATTCATCAGTGAATTTTATAGCTTATCTTATAACTTCATAATCATATTTTTGTCAAATATTAAGACATTTTAATAAAATTCAATATGGAGAGATATTGTTTGTATAATTGCAATCATAACAAGTTTATCTAGTGATTTACTGTGGTTTTAAAGTAATCTGATCCTTTTATCTCTTTAAACATGCATTTTATTTGCCTTCTTAAATGTTTTATGGAGACTGATAGATTGGTCTTCCACACCTTGAATTAATTTTTAAAATTCTGGCTTGCTAAAACTTTGTTCATTAACACTATATCTTCACGTATTTTTTTTTGTTGTGGTGTTGCTATAGGACATCTGTGAAGTTATTCTAATTTGCAATTAGAATAGCTAAGTATTCTAATCTAAATTTTATCATGAGCAGTAAAATGTTATTTTTGTTCCATTTGTTTTTTTAATAATGAATAATTTATGTTTGAAGAATTATTTGATTTCTTCTGAGGGTAGCTTTTATATGATTTCTATGAATTCTTATGAAGTGTCTCTATCTCACTGCATGCATTGAATTCACTACTGCATTTTTTATATATAGTATTAGTAGCTATATATATATATATATATATATATATATATATATAAAATTTGGGCTGTAAAGTCTTTCTCAGATAGAAAGAGAAACATAATAATGGTCTCCATGTCTTCATTTGTAGCTCATAACTCAAGAAGAGACAGAAAAATTTCTTAGAGAAAATTGCTGTCTTTTTACGTGGGAAGCCAATGTTTTCCTCTTAAATCACAATTTTGAAGTCTTGACTTTATGCTGCTCTGTCACTGTAAGTATTTTCACCATTTGGATTCTGACTCTTCAACTCCTGCCACCAAATGGGCTTTTAAACTCCAGCCTCTAATTCATAATCCAATAGCTTGTCCTTTCCATTCTTCATTTTTTCCTTTCCTGGGTCATAAATGGGATTTTCCTTTCCTGGGTCATAAATGGGATTATTTATCTTCCTTTGTGATTATTTTGTGCCTTTGATGCATTATAATTGTTCACATTTAACTTTCTCTTTTACCAATATTAAAAAAAGTATTTGAGAGATTTTATCCAACACATTTTTGTTTTTAATGTGTTTTCCTAGAACATTAGAAATGTTACAACTATCTTTCTCAGTGGTTCATTGTACTTTTACATCATGCCCTCATTCATTCTATTCAATATCTTATCACACAATTTCAATTCTCACTGGAATTTTTGTAGAATTTTATCCATATTTGAGTACAGCAATCAGTGGTATTATGCTACCAGTTTTATGGAATATTCATGAATTGTTTTTATTATACCATAAAACTTAATTATATGGGATTATATTACCTGGGCCTCCCAGGTAGCACTAGTGGTAAAGAACCAGCCTGGCAATGCAGGAGACAAAAGAGACGCAGGTTTGATTCCTGGGTCAGAAGATTCCATGGAGAAGAAAATGGCAACCCCCTCCAGTATTCTTGCCCGGAGAATCCCATGGACAGAGGAGCCTAGTGGGTGAGAGTCCACAGGGTAGCAAATAGTTGGCTACAACTGAAGAAACTTAACACAACAACATATTTATCTACAGATAAACTGATGAGAAATATATTTTCATTTTCTTTACCAAGACAAATTGTCATGAAGTTGAGAAAAAATAAAGCAAATAATTAACTTGATTAAGGTGTAATATAAGTAAATCTAAGAGAAACAGAGAAATGAAACTGAAATATAGATTATTAAAAGGTAAAGAAAATTATAAGCTTCAATAGAAAGGTTTGGTAGCCACTCATATTCTATGTTAACTTTATTTAATGACTGCTATTTTATTTTACGTCTTTAATAATGGTGCAATTCATTTGATCAAGTCATTGAAGGATTTTTTCACTTGCTTATTTCTCAGTGCATAAATAAATGGATTTAACATAGGTGAAATGGAAGACATGAGTAGTGAAATCACTCTATTAATAGGCACTTCTTCCTTGGCTCTAGGATTCATATAGATAAAAATGCATGTGCCATATATGGTGGAAACCACAATCATGTGAGAAGAACAGGTGGAAGAAGTCTTTTTTCTTTGTTGGGCTGAAGGGAATCCTAAAATTGTATTCACAATTTAAGTATAGGATAAAACTACATATTTAAGAGTCAAATGAGGGTCAGCACCGCACAGATTAAAACACTTTGTTCCATGAACCATGTGTCTGAACAGGATAACTACAGGAGGGGAGAGACATTGCAGAGAAAATTATCAATGCCATTGGAGTCACAGAATTTCAGATTTAGCCCCAGACTAAGTGGGGATATTATGACCAATAGTCCAGCCAATCAAGAGCAAAAAAACAAGTCTCTGGCAGATTTTGCTGCTCATAATGGTCACATAATGCAGAGGTTTGCAGATCGCCACATAGCAGTCATAAGACATGGTAGCCAGGAGAAAAAAATCTGTTATTGCAAAGAGGTCAGTAAAAAACACTTGGCTGGCACAGGTAAGAATCCACAAAGATGAATGTGATGATGGTCAGATTCCCAGTGACACCCAGCATGTATGTGAGAGATAGAAAGATAAAAATCAAAACCTTCAGCACAGGGTCATCTGTCAACCCCAGCAGAATAAAGGTTGCTATGGTAGTTTTTCATCACCGATGACTTTTTTCCAAACAGTATTCACAGTTATTCAGAGATTATTATGTAGAACATATTGCCTGTATAAATACTAATTTAATCAGCTCTATCTTCATTACATTTTCATCTTATATTTTAAATCATAATATGCATATGATTGGCTTACCTGGTGGCTCAGTGATAAAAATATCCACCTGCTAATGCACGAGATGCAAGAGACAGGGGTTTAATGCCTGAGTGGGGAAGATCCCCTATAGAAGGAAATGGCAGCACCCTTCAAGATTCTTGCCTGGGAAATCCCACGAACTGAAGAACCTGGTGGGCTACAATCCACGGGGTTGCAAAAGAGTTGGGCAGAACTTTGCTACTAAAAAACAGTAACAATAGGCATATGATTGAATACATTGCTAAAATAGTGTAATTTCATGAGTAGGAAAATGTCATTTGACTCCCCTAAATCTTCCATATTCAGAGTTAAGTGAAAGAAAAAACACATCATCAAAGTGTGCATTTGCTTAACAATTCCATTCTTGTCAAAATGCTAAAACGTGAACGCTCAGTCTCTTCAGTTGTTTCCAACTCTTTGCGACCCTATGGACTGTTGCCCACCAGACTTCTCTGCCCAGGATGGTATGGGGAGGGAGGAGGGAGGAGGGTTCAGGATGGGGAACACATGTATACCTGTGGCGGACTCATTTTGATGTTTTGCAAAACTAATACAATTATGTAAAGTTTAAAAATAAAATAAAATTAAAAAAAAAAAAAAGAATACTAGAGTGGGTTGCCAGGCTCTCCTCCAGGGGATCTTCCTTACCCAGGGATCGAACTTGCCCTTCCTGAGTCTTCTGCATTGTAGGGGTATTCTTTACCCACTGAACCACCTGGGAAGCCCCCAAAATACTAACACATGATTTGCAATTTGGACTCCCTCTAGAGTCTTGACCAGAATGTGGAATCTCTGAGTTTTCTCTCTCTCTTTTTTTTTTTTTTTGTTCATTTGTTTTTCCTGTTGTGGATAAGTGTGTTTTCTCCCATGAACAATAGTATCATTGTACAAACTGCTGTGTAACATACAGGATTTTAAACACAATTTTATTATATTTTTAAAAGAAGTGCTTTGATAAAGGAACTTTAAAATTATACGTGGTTTTCCTGTATTATCTGTTTGTTTTGATTGCTTGGGCATATTTAAATCCGCTTCACTTCTGATTGCATACCTCTCCCTTTTTTCTCCACAATTGCTATAATTTTATATAGCACTTTTCAGTTAATAAACACATGTTTCTACTTCTACTAATGGATTTTTTCTGACTTAATATATTGGCTTGAACACCAAGCATATCTACATCTGTATTGAACCTACAACCAAACCATTCATGTCAATTTCAGTGTGACTAAATCACAGGTCATGATCATCCACATGGTTTGTCACTTTCATCACCCTTCCTGTGTACTCACAGATTCCATTTATTAACCACCCAATCTGTGCATGGTATTATTGTACGTGCTTATATACTCTGTCCTATATTCAGCAACTTAACTGAGTAGATCTAATAATTGATTTTCAGTTGAAGTAAAATTTCCTCTGAAAAGTTTTGTGCAATTGTACTAGATGCCTTATCCTACATACCTACTTCTGTGTTCCCACAAACAGCAAAACTTGCCACTATGTTAGTACTTAGCTAGAGAATATGTTTGCTGAGATCATAACTTCCTCACCCTTATAGCAACAACAACTAATGTAGTCTTACATGTATTGTCAATGCCTAAGACTATTTTCTTAATAAATTTATGTGTCTATATTTAACAAGCACAACAACAAAACAACAAAAGTGTTTCTTCATATTTGGGCTAAAATTCTGATACTCAGTATTTTTATTCAATTTTTTGTATAACAGTTGATAGCTAGACATTTTCTGGTTATTTTGCTTTTCCTTTTTAAAGAAGAGCTATTTAAAAAAAATAATTTAGATGTAGTGTGATATTTGCAACTGTGGGAAAAGCTATAGGGTCATTTTCCTATAACTCTGGTTTTTCAAATAAGTAATTGTATTTTCATTGATTCTGTGTTTCTATGCTCAGTTATCTAGAAATGCAATGTTGATTCCAGAAATCAAGGGTTTTATTGATGCTGAGTTTATACTAAAAGCTACTGCATCGTTATTTTTTCAGGCATCCCTATTTAATTACTGAAGTGGGGTAATTGATCATTTTCAATATAGAAGAAGTGTCTCAAAGATTGTAATACTACATCAATGAGTGAAAAAATTTCCCTTTGAAATCATAGTTTATGTGTCTTTGAAGAGTTTCTCTTCATTGTTTTTAAATTGCATTTTATTCATACTGAGGTAGGAGAAGAGCTGTATCTGATGGTTTGACCAATTAATAACATTAAATCCATGTGTTGGCAGCCACCAGTATGGGGATGAAGTGCTGACCTAGGCTTATAGTTTTGAAAACTAGGACCCTCCCATAGAATTTGGGTTGTATACAATATATGTATTAGATTTAATTCAGAAGTAGTAGGGAATGATTATTGCCATCTATCTACTTCTTGTAATTTTTTTTTTAATCTCTCAAACTGCATATGTATCACTATGTAACCTTATTCAATGTATTATGGACATTACTCAATGTTCAAAAACTATATTTTTTTGAAATAGTCTTATAAGACATACCTCATAGACTTAGAGAATAAATTTACCATCCCAGATGGAAATGATGGCAGGGGGAGGGAATGACTGGGATTTTAGGGTTGACATATACACACTGATTATTTAAAATGGATAATCAAGAAAGGCCGACTGTAAAAAAATAAAAATAAAAAAAGATAATTCCATAAGCTAATTGACACTGACATACAACAAACATTTTGGTTCATTTATCTTTCAATAAATATTCAAAAGGAGGGATTTCCAGTGAGTGATGTTACTGCAACTAATCTCTTAGAGTGATGAAGGAAGTACACAGACACACCACACCCACGTACATATATTTTCCAACTTGAGATTGATGGTATAGCTGATGCTATTTCTGCATATATACTACATTTGGATTTTCATTTATATATCCACCTATTTCTATTAAGTTATTTAATACATATTTTTGAAGACTTTGTAAAATACAGAAATTATATCTCATAGATCTTAGGTTAATGCAAGCACATGAATTTCCTTTTTGTCTGAGAAAATTACAGCTGAAATTAAACAAACAGAAATATTACTAATGGTGCAAAACATCACACTTACTTTTGTGTCAGTCAATCATAACTTCCTTAAGTTGATTAAAATTCCTAAAGGCATTTAATTGAAAATGGAAAGTTCGATGAAGATTTTCATAGAAACTTCTGCTTGGCTCATGCATTGTTTATCACTCTCACAGGGTGTTTGAACATATAGAAAGCTCTCTGAAATTGCTGTCTCTAAAAATTGGTTTGACTTTCCCAGGAAAAGCCTAAGAAATTGTTTTGTATATAGATTAACTTTTAAAAGGTGGGGAAAAAATGATCCTAATGGCAGTGAAATGCCTTAGACTCCCTCCTCTTTTGCAAGAGCTGGTATTTCAGAATCTTTGAACAGAGGCAAAGGTTTGAATATCAGCTTTGCCTTTTTTTTCTTCTTTTTAAATTTGTTCTCCTTGCAAATAAATGCCTTTAAAAAAGGTCCTTGATGACTTGTGCTGAAAAGTCACTAATGAATCTTTGGAGTAATTCTATTTGGCAAAAGCAAAATACAAAAAAGTGTTTTGGCTCTAGTGTCCTTGGAGAAAAGAGGATGACAAGTATCAGGTTATTCTGTTCATTTTCTTATTTCTCTTAAGAGCTTTATCAAAGGAAAATCATAATACAATAAACTGCACATTTTTAAAGTTTTTACATATGTACACTCCAGTGAAAACATTTACATAATAAAAAAAGTGAACATGTCCATCATCCTTAAGTGTTGATGGATTTTTATTATCTCCTGTGCCCTAGTCTTTCTGTACCTCCCTATTCCTCAGGCAACCATTGATAAATTGTCACTATGGACTAGTTTGTTTCCTTTAGCAGCTTAAGTAAATATAGTAATGCAATATTGTAATTTATATTTCATTTAAAATTACATTTATTTTACAATTATCAATAAATTACATTTACATAGCAATTTACATTTCGATAGACACTGTGAGAGTAGTCATTTCCCAATGGTTGTAATAAGAAAGAGGTAAAACCAATACAATATTGTAAAGTTAAAAAAAAATAAAAAATATTAAAAAAAAAGAAAGAGGATAAAAACTGTTTTCAACATCCCCAGTATCTCAATGTCGCTTAATTTTGTATTAGACTATGAATGAGTTTAAGCAAATTTCCATATATTTATTTTTTATTTTTTTCATTATTATGATTTTTTTTTTACTTTACTATTTGCCTCTAAATTTGATTTACCCATAGGCAATTATGTATTCCTATTCTTTATTTAATTACTTATACTTTCTGTTTGTATATGTAAGAGCTCTCTTATAATTTAGATATTAATCTAGCATATGCTTTTTTTTAAACTTAGTTTATGGTATAATTTTACTTATAAAATATTTTATTTTTACTTAAAATATATTTATGGCTACTGTTCTTTATTGCCATATTCTTTTCTAAAAGTATTGCATTAATAATTGTGATCAACTGCAAGGAGATCCAACCAGTCCATTCTGAAGGAGATCAGCCCTGGGATTTCTTTGGAGGCAATGATGCTGAAGCTGAAACTCCAGTACTTTGGCCACCTCACGCGAAGAGTTGACTCATTGGAGAAGACTCTGAGGCTGGGAGGGATTGGGGGCAGGAGGAGAAGGGGACGACAGAGGATGAGATGGCTGGATGGCATCACTGACTCGAGGGACGTGAGTCTGAGTGAACTCCGGGAGTTGGTGATGGACAGGGAGGCCTGGCGTGCTGCGATTCATGGGGTCGCAAAGAGTCAGACACGACTGAGCGGCTGAACTGAACTGAACTGATGAATACATAGTTTCATTTCAACATTGACAGTTACTGTAATAAAAAGCTATAATTTTGCTGTTGCAGTAGATATAAAAAGCTATTTTAAAACTTTTTCTCTTGCAGTTCCTTGATTACTCTGAAAGATAAACAATTTTTTCTATGTATTTGTTTGCTGTATTACCTCTAGGTTAGAAAAGCGATTTTTTTTATCCCCAATTTGATTGAGATAAATTGACGTAGTCCATTGTGTATTATAATGTTTTAAGTTCAGTATTTTCAAAAGTATGACATCTCTTTCCTTTATTTTAATGTTCTTTTTTTTCTTTTTTCATTGTGATGTCTTAACCACAGCATTAAATGTTTTTTTTTTTATGAGAAATTAATATGCACACTGAACATGTGTGTATAATCATTCATCAATCAACCTACCAATCTACTAACAGATCAATAAGTAATATCTAAGTCATTGAATCCATTGTTTATGTTGTGAAAAATAGGTCTAACATATTTACTTGCAGAAGAATAAGTTTTAGTCACAACATTCATTCATTAATTCTTTTCATACTGAACGCAAATTCCATTTTTGTAATTGAATACATTAGTTTATTTACACAAAACATTTCTATATTTTTGTTCTATGCATTAATTATTTCTAGGCCCATACACATTTTAAATTTATTTCAATGGCTCTTACTTATACATTCGTGGGAAGTTTGTGAATTTTAGTCTTCCAGGTGCATCTACAAATAATTTTGTGTGATGAATAGCATAATTGTTGGAATTTTAATGATAATTATATTAAATTTTATATGTTAGTTTTAGGTGAATTATTACACTTTTGGTGTGTTGCTTTGTAGCCAAGAATAACATAACTTTAAAAATTATGTGTTTCCATGATTGTATATCTTTAAATTGATTGTGTCTCTTTCCTCATTTAGAAAACTGCTTTATTCCTTAATGGCATCCTTTCTTTATTGTTTAGATTGAAATTGGTTTCTTATTATGCTTTTTAAATATTTATTCTTATACAAAATATACCACTGATTTTTTAAAAAAATATCCTTACCCATCTTAAATTCTTGTCTAAATCCTATCATTTCTCTATAAGTTTCTTGAATTCATACCTCTTTCAATAACTTTAGTGGAAGAGTGTGTACTTCTTTTTTAATTTTTTTTTTAAATTGGAGAATAGTTGCTTTGCAATGTTGTGTTAGTTTCTGCTGAAGAACAATATGAATCAGCTATAAACATACATATATCCCCTCCCACTTGAGCCTCCCTCCCATACCGCATTCCCACTCGTCCAGGTCATCACAAAGCAGATTTGAGCACCCTGTGCTGCACAACAGTTTCCCACTAGCTATCTATTTTATCTAGCTAATATTTTACATCTGGTAGTGTATTTGTCAGTGCTACTCTCTCAATTCATCCTATCCTCTCTTTCCCTCATTGTGTCCACAAGTCCATTATCTATGTCTTGAGTTACAAATATGTTCATCAGTACCATTTTTCTAGATTTCATATATATGTGTAATATATGATATTTTTTCTTTTACTATGTACCTCTTTATATGAACTTAAAACAACATTAATTCACAGACATGGTTTATTTTACTGCTATACAGAAAAAAATGCTGCCTATTAAATATATTATGATGTAAATGATTAGCTATCATACATTATAAAATTTTATATTCAGGTTAATGATGCATAAAATATGCATATTTAAATTGTTAAAAGCTATATTTTATATCTTCTGCATAGCATTTATAACAAATTCTACTTATAGTTCGTCTATTTTCTTATGATGTTTCAAGACCATAAAACAATGTTGAATAACAAGGATGAAATTATTGTTGTCATCTCTTGTGTTGTTGGAAGAGAGTGTTTGTTATGACTGGGCTTCTTTCCCACTTTGGCTCAGCCTCTTCATTCTTTCTGTAGTCATTTCTCTGCTCTTCCCCAGTAGTATATTGGACACCTACCTACCTGGGGGGTTCAACTTTCAGTGTTATATCTTTTTGCCTTTTCATACTGTTCATGAGATTCTCAAGGTAAGAATACTGAAGTGGTTTGCCATTCCCGTCTCCAGTGGACCACATTTTGCCAGGCCCTAACTATCAGGGACATGACCTTCAGCCGCTCAGTGTAGCCAGATGACATGCCGGGTGCCCTGGCTGTCCCACTGCCGGTCCTCATTGTGTGATGAAATTTGGTCCTTGATTTATATTCATAGTCTGAAAGAAAAAAAAGAAAGTCACACAGTTGTGTCTGACACTTTGCGATCCCATGGAATGTAAACTCTCCCGCTCCTCTATCCATGGAATTCTCCAGGCAAGAGTACTGGAGTGAGTTGCCAATTCCTTTTCCAGGGGATCTTCCCAACGCAGGGATTGAACCTGGGTCTCCTGCGTTGCAGGCAGTTTCTTTAACAACTGAGCCACTAGGGAAGCCCAAGTCTATTCATAGTCTATCAGCAATTTATTCTTTAAAACAAATTTTATTTTTTATAAATAGTTTTATTAATTATTTTACCATGTTCTCATTTAATTGTGAATTTTTAATTATTAAATTTTATGAAAGATTTTCACCATCTATCTACTCTTCTGATGTGTATCATTAAAAATTGATATGATAAAGTATGTGGATAGATTTTACTGAGGCATAGCTTTTTTTTTTAGATTAAACTCTAGTTGGTCTTCTTCTTTTTTCTTTTAATATGTTCCTAACATGTATTTACAGATATTTATAGAGAAATCTTTATTTATACACTTAAATGAAGTTATAATTTTTTATGGATTGGAATGGATTCATTTAGGCTGAAATTATTTAGAACATTTATTAAGTTAGTGAGAATTTTTTTAAAATTATTCTCTTTCCACTTTACAGTCTGAAATTTTCACTTATCCAATAAATTATATGGGTTTTGCTGTATTTAAATACATAATTCCTTTTTTCATATTTTACCAAGAAGTTTTTATCTTTCAGTTTTTCTGTAAAATTTATTGTAAAATTGAATGAAGTATGTGTTTATATATATTTGAATCTCCTGTGTATTGATATTTATATCTTATTTCTAATTCTTAACCTCAAATATATTAATTTCTTTTTTCTCTGTATTTAGGTATGTAAGATTATTTTTCCTTAAGTTTTACAGAGAATCAGTCTCTGAATTATTTTACCTTAAATTTAACACTTAATTGCTTTTGCTTTTTATCTTAATCTTTCATTGTTCACTCCACTTTGTTTCATTGTGTAGTTTTTCTAATTGCTTAAAATGAGTATGCCACTTTATTTTTAATCTACTTTGAAAAATGTTATTATCAAAGATTAGTAAGTACATAAATTACTGTCAAGTACAAATTTATACATACAAATGTCTTAGACATACAAACTTTATAACTGTGTGCTTTCTATAGATATTTCCCATGTTATTGCTTGCTGTGTTCGGTCGCTCAGTTCTAGCTGACTCTTTGCCATCCCATAGATGAGCCCACCAGGTTCCTCTGTCCGTGGAACTTCCAGGCAAAAAATACTTGAGCTGGTTGCCATTTCCTACTCCAGGGGATCTTCCCGACCCAGAGACCTAAACCACACGTCCTGGGTCTCCTTCAGTGGCAGGCATATTCTTTACCACTGAGCCATCTGGGAATCCCTATTGTTGGCTAGGTATGCTCTAACTTGTCTCAAATTTTTAATTTTATTGAAGTTGGGTACTTAAGTTTAAACTGTTTATTTTAAATATTTACATTTAAAATTTTATGTCTGATTTATAGACTTTAAAATGCCACTTCAGTGCTTTACAATCAAGGTTCAAATTTTCAATACACTAGAGAATCTGTTTCTCTTCTTCTTTTTTTTTTTAAACTGATCTGAATTTGTGGATTTGTGGTTGGGTAGACTAAAGCGACTTAGCAGCAGCAGCAGCAGATTGATTTATAATTCTGCATTCCATTGACTGTATATCAGTTTGGTAATCTTAGTTTCATGTTATTGCATCATTTCTAAATGTTTTGACCATGCAACTATTGAGATCTTATATTCCATCTCTGAGTTGTATTTAAATTTATTTTGTTTGGATACATTTTGAAGTGTCTTTATTCACACTGACAAAAATCCATAGAGTCAAAGCTATGGTTTTTTCCAGTAGTCATGTACAGATGTGAGAGTTGGACCATAAAGGAGACTGAGCACCACAGAATTGATGCTTTCAGACTGTGGTGCTAGAAGACTCTTGAGAGTCCTTTGCACAGCAAGGAGAGCAAGCCAGTCAATCCTAAAGGAAATCAACCCTGAATATTCATTGGAAGGGCTGATGCTGATGCTGAAACTCCAATACTTTGGCTATCTGTTGCAAAGACCTGACTCTCTGCAAAAGACCCTAATGATGGGAAAGACCGAGGGCTGGAGGAGAAGAGGGTGACAAAGGATGACATGGTTGGATGGCATCACTGACTCAATGGACAGGAGTTTGAGCAAACTCTGGGAGATAGTGAAATACAGGGAAGCCTAGCATGATGCAGTCCACTGGGTCACCAAGAGTTGGACATGACTCAGCAACTGAACAACTGAAACTTTTGCTTTTAATTACTGAATTAGACATCACTCACAACTTTTAACCCAAATATTGTTATAAACATATCCATATGGATGGAATTATTAAACAAATTTGAAACAGAGAAATCAAATTGAAATAGTACCCAATCAGTAAAGTTAAAGAAGTTGCAAAATGTTAAAAAACAAACAAAAAACTTGAAATGAGATTATTGTTGTTCAGTTGCTAAGCCATGTCTGACTCTTTGCAACCCTATAGACTGCAGCAATCCAGGCTATCCTGTCCTTCACGAACTCCTGGAGCTTTCTCAAAGTCATGTCCATCGAGTCAGTGATATCATACATCCATCTCATCCTCTGTCATCCCTTTTTCTCTTGCCCTCAATCTTTCCCAGCAGCAGGGTTTTTTCCAATGAATCAGATTTTTGCATCAGCTGGCTAAAGTATTGGAGCTTTGGCATCAGCATCAGTCCTTCCAACAAATATTAAGGGTTGATTTCCTTTAGGATTGACTGGTGTGACCTCCTTGGTGTCCAAGGTACTCTCAAGAGTCTTCTCTAGCACCACAATTCGAAAGCATCAATTCTTTGGACCCTTGGTCCAATTCTTGGACCCTTCTTCAGGGTCCAAGTCTCATATCCACATGACTACCAGAAAAAACTGTAGGTATTACTATATGAACCTTTGTCAGCAAAGTGATGTCTCTATTTTTTTTAATACACTATGTCTGTCATAGCTTTTCTTCAAAGGAGGAAGTGTATTTTCATTTCATTGCTGCAGTTACTGTCTTCAGTGATTTGGGAGCCCAGGAAAATAAAATTCACTGTCACTATTTCTACTTTTTCACTATCTATTTGCCATAATGTGATGGAACTGGATGCCTTTAAGTTTTAAGCCATCTTTTTCACTCTCCTCTCATCAAAGTTCTTTAGTTCCTCTTTGCTTTCTGTCATTAGACTGGTATCATTTGCATATTGGTAGTTGTTTATATTTCTCCTGGCAATCTTAATTCCAGCTTGTGATTCGTCCAGGCCAGCATTACACATATTGTGTTCTGTATAAAAGTTAAATAAGCAGGGTGATAATATATAGCTTGGACATACTCCTTTCCCAGTTTTGAATCAGTCTGTTGTATGTCTGGTTCTAACTGTTACTTCTTGATGTGCATACAGGTTTCTCAGGAGGTAGGTAAGCTTGTCTGGTATTCCTATCTCTTTCAGAATTTTCCAGTTTGTAGTGATCCACAGAGTCAAAGTCTTTAGTGTAGTCAGTGAAGCAGAAGTAGATGCTTTTCTGGAATTCCTTGCTTTTTCTATGATCTAATGGACTTTGGCAGTTTGATCTCTGGTTCCTCGCCTTTTCTAAATCCAGATTGTACATCTGCAGGTTCTCAGTTCACAAACTGCTGAAACCTAGCTTGAAGGATTTTGAGCATTACCTAGCTAGCCTGTGAAATGAGTGTGACTGTATGGTAGTTTGAACATTCTTTGATATTGCCTTTCTTTGGGATTGGAATGAAAGCTGACCTTTTCCAGTCCTGTGGTCACTGCTGAGTTTTCCAAATTTACTGGTATATTGAATGCAGCACTTTAACACCCTCATCTTTTAGGATTTTAATAAGCTCGGCTGAAATTCCATCAACTCCACTAGCTTTATTTGTAGTAACGTTTCCTAAGGAACACTTGACTTCACAGTCCAGGATGTTTGGCTCTAGGTGAGTGACCACACCATCGTGATTATCTGAGTCATTAAGGCCTTTTCTTCTCATAAATCCACAGAGTTCTTCTGTGGATTTTTGCCACTCCTTAATCTTTTACACTTTTGTTAGGTCCTTACCATTTCTGTCCTTTATTGTGCTCAACTTTTCATGAAATATGCCCTTGACATCTCCAATTTTCTTGAAGAAATCTCTAGAGTTTCCCATTCTGTTGTTTTCCTCTACTTCTTTGCCTTTTTCAATTAAGGGGGCTCTCTTATCTCTCCTCCCTCTTCTCTGGAACGTTGCATTCAGTTGGGTATATTTTTCCATTTCTCCTTTGCCTTTCACTTCTCTTCTTTTCTCACCTATTTGTAATACCTCTTCAGACAACCACTTTGCCATTTTGCATTTCTTTTCCTTGGAATAGTTTTGATCACCACCTCCTGTACAATGTTATGAACCTCTATCCGTAGTTCTTCAAGCATTTTGTGTACCAGATCTAATCCCCTGAATCTATTCATCACCTCCACTGTACAGTCATAAGGGATTTGATTTACGTCAAACTTGAATGATCTAGTGGTTTCCCCTATTTTCTTCAATGTAAGCCTGTATTTTGCAATAAGGAGCTGATGATCTGAGCCGTAGTCAGATCCATGTCTGTTTTTCTGACTGTATAGAGCTTTTCAATCTTCAGTTGCAAAGAATATAATCAATCTGATTTAAGTTTTGATGATTTTGTGACATCCATGTGTAGAATCATCTCTTGTGTTGTTGGAAGAGGGTGTGTGCTAACCAATGTGTTCTCTCTATGAAACTCTGTTAGCCTTTGTCATAGGAAATTTTGTCCTCCAAGGCAGGTATCTCTTGACTTTGTACTTTTGCATTCTAATCCCCTATGATGAAAAAGACATGTTTTTGTTGTTGTTGTTGTTAGTTCTAGAAGATCTTGTAGGTCTTCATAAAATCAGTCAACTTAGCTTCTTAAGCATTGGTGGTTGGGGCATAGACTTGGATTAAGGGAAGGCTTGATTATGATTAAAATGTTACTAGTAAAGTTGAGAAAATATTTATTCTTTCATTATGACCAGTCAACTACTTTTTTTTCTTACTTCTTTAAAAAGAATTCAATCTTTTTGATGAATTTCTGCAAAGCTTCCTTTACTTGCTTATTTCTTAGAGTATAAATAAATGGGTTCAACATTGGTGAAATAGAAGAAATGAGAAGAGAGACTCCTTTATTAAGAGCCATGTCTTTCTTGGCTGAAGGTTTGATATAGATGAAGATGCAGCTGCCATAACTGATGGAAACTACAACTATGTGGGAAGAACAGGTTGAAAAGGCTTTTTTCCTTTGCTGAGAAGAAGATAATCTTAGAATTGTCATGATGATATACATGTAGGACAGAATAACACACACGAGGGTCATGATGAAAGTCAAGACAGCACACACTAGAATAATTCTCTCTATGAACCATGTGTCTGAGCATGATATCTTTAGAAGGGGAGCGGCATCACAGAAAAAATGATCAATGACATTAGAGTCACAGAATTCCAGATTGAGGCCCAGGCTAAGTGGCGGAATGATGATTAACAAACCAGCCATCCAGCAGCTGATAATAAGCCTGTGGCAGACTCTGTTATTCATGATGGTTACATAATGCAGGGGTTTGCAGATAGCCACATAGCGGTCAAAGGACATAGTGGCCAGAAGAAAAAATTCCGTTATCCCAAAAAGGTAAGTAAAAAATACTTGAATAGCGCAAGCAGTGTAGGTAATGGCCTTGTTACCAGTTGATATATTGTACAGAAATCTGGGAATACAGGCAGTTGTGAATGAGATTTCCAAGAAAGAGAAATTTTGGAGAAACAAGTACATGGCTGTCCTGAGATGGCCATCTGTGAGGGTGAGGAAGATAATGGTCAGGTTCCCAGCTACACTCAACATGTAGGTGAAAAAAAGAAAGATGAAAGCTAGAACTTTCATTCGTGGGTCATCAGTCAGTCCCAGCAGGATGAATGTTGTTACTGTGTGGTTTCTCATCAAGGATTTCTGCTTTTGCCCAGTCGTCTGGAAAAATTCAGAGACACTTGAAAAGAGTGTAATGAAGCCAAAATGAGTGCTCAATACTGGCTATAGATGACAGGCAAACTGACTTGACTGTCTTGAAATGAATATCTTGTCTATGAGTAGTATTTTATTTTATATATGTTAATAGCTATTGTATTTTCATTCTTGCCTCATCTTTCAATCAGATAATTTTATCTTTGTTCCTAATATTTTTGGCTTAGTCTGTCTATCCATAAGTTATGAAAGCTAGTGGTAAAATACTTTGTAATACTAGGACTTTTTTTCTAAGGTTATTCTTTAACTTTTACTAATTAATTATAAAAATACCAACTTCAATTGTTTTCAGGGTTCATTCATGCCTCCAGGGCTTGGGATTTCCCTTTGTCAATCAACAATTAAGAAATTTCCCCTGCAGAATGGAATTATTTTATGTGATTTAACTTTTTTTCCTGTCTTAGAGCAAACATTTTAAATGTGCTCTTAAAAAATAGAGTAAATATACTCCTTTCTAATGATGCAAGGAGTAAGGCTCAACTCTTTGCCCAGATTTATAGTGTTTCCAACTAAACTCCAGGGTTTACAGCTACTATCATACACAAGGAAATAGTTTTGGTTTATTCTTTGCTCGAAGGCTGAAAGCTTTTCCAAGTGAGGGGCTACCCAGGTACAACCATGGCAGATAAATTTGAGATGCTGTGAACAGTTTGACAGCTTAACTACCTTCCCTTCTCCTAGCTGTGAGCACTTAAGACATAACTGTGATACTGAACTCAGCCTTTCACATTCCAGTCAGTTTATCAGTGTTCTAAAAAATAAAATTGTGTCTTTTTCGATCATTAATACAGTTCATTACATGAAACTCAGTTTTTCCTAGATGTTATAAATCAGAGTTTGAGAAAGTAATTGACCTAGGATGTAACTGATTAATTTCTCATTTTTTAAAACATTCTAATAAATCAGTATTTTTAAAGAAAGAGAGGGATGTCAAAATAGATGATAAATTATCAGACTGTATGACCTTTTTATGGGAGAGATGATCTTATTTGTATGTGTTAATGTGTATATATTTTTGTTTATGTTGTGATCAAGGATAAGGTAGGTGCTTATTGTCTTGATATAGCTCAAATTGTACTTTACAATTAATGCTTAAAAATAATTTGTCCTTAATTTAACTTTGGAAGGATAATAAATTTTAAAACTGACATACAATAAATAATTTTTGTTTCATTAAGAAATATCAAAATATACACTAAGAGTTCTGACTTGATAAACACAAATATAATGTATTTCTTACATAGTAATCTATGACCATTTCTTACTAAGAATACTGAAAATAAAAACTTTATCATACTTACTTTTTGCTAGTCAGTCATAACTTCAGGTGATTGTTTAGCAACATTGGTACTTAAGGCTAAAATTAATTTGTGCCTTTCTGTTCTCTCTTGCTCATAACTTCACTCTATATGCTGTTTGGTATTGCATAAGTCTTTCTATTATTCATCACCAAAAATTAAAACAATTTCCTCACAAATCACTCTGGCTATTATAATCCTAGGAGATAATTTCTTTTTCTGCCTGTACCTGAAATAAAAAGCAGTTCCAAGAGTTAAAAATTACTAAGAATTTTCTTAGCCTTTGGAGATATTTATATTCTGACTTCTCAGGGCAAAGAGAGTTTTGCACATTAACAAAGTTGGCATTTGCTTTATTTAGCATATTTATAACATAATGAATAAACAAAAGGGTCCTTAGAGGCCCAGATTCAATAAAATCACTATAGACTCTTTAGTGTCATAATGTTGGCAAAAAGCCTACAACATGCAGCTGTCAGGAGTAGTATCCTCAGAGGAGAGAAGATGAAACAGTTTAGAGATTGGTGCACAGGGAACAAAAATGAGATGATGCACTGCTCTAAATATTTTATGTTTATATTTATATTATCTAAATCATTTTGAAAATCAAAGAGCCCTGCTTTTCTCTTGTGTTTATTTATTTCATAAATAAATATTTCAGAAATTAACCCATAAAATGTATATCATATCCTAATAGATGGTGACTGCAGCCATGAAATTAAAAGATGCTTACTCCTTGGAAGGAAAGTTATGACCAACCTAAACAGCATATTAAAAAGGAGAGACATTACTTTGCCAACAAAGGTCCATCTCATCAAGGCTATGGTTTTTCCAGTAGTCATGTATGGATGTGAGACTTGGACTGTAAAGAAAGCTGAGTGCTGAAGAATCGATGCTTTTGAACTGTGGCATTGGAGGAGACTCTTTAGAGTCCCTTAGACTACAAGGAGACCCAACCAGTCCATTTTAAAAGAGATCAGTCCTGGGTGTTCTTTGGAAGGGATGATGCTAAATCTGGAACTCCAGTACTTTGGCCACCTCATGAGAAGAGTTTACTCATTGGAAAAGACTCTGATGCTGGGAGGGATTGGGGGCAGGAGGAGAAGGGGACAACAGAGGATGAGATGGCTGGATGGTATCATCGACTCAATGGACATGATTTTGGGTAAACTCCGGGAGTTGGTGATTGACAGGGAGGCCTGCCATGCTGTGGTCCATGGGGTTGCAAAGAGTTCTGTACATCAGTGTCTCTTTTGCTGTCTTGTATACAGGGTTATTGTTACCATCTTTCTAAATTCCATATATATATGTATTAGTATACTGTATTGATGTTTTTCTTTCTGGCTTACTTCACTCTGTACAATAGGCTCCAGTTTCATCCACCTCATTAGAACTGATTCATATGTCATTTATTTTTCATCCATTCCAAGGAGTAAAGAATTTTCAATTGAAAATTAACTTGTCTGTTATATGAATTGTTTCACTTTTTTTTTTTTGGTTAGAAACTTTTATTTTTTATTATTTTTTAAATTTTAATTGTAGGCTAATTACTTTACAATATCGTATTGGTTTACAATCTACCCCACAAGAAACCTACAGATGTGTTCTCCAAAGTTCTGGTGAAGCAATGTGTGTCATTTCTATGAAGACAGTAAGAAACATCAGCATCACACTATGATAGATAGATAATAAATTACTTATGATTAATAGTCATCTCTATAGAACAGGGGCACGAATCTAGAATCAAACGGAGAAATAACTAGCTCATAATTAGGTACCCTGTTGGATAGTGTGACAAAGGAATTGGCCCTCTGAACTAAGCTGAGAAAATTCTGAAGCTCTCAGTGTTTCACTGTGGCATCCTCACTCAGACCATAGTTCCAGATCCCCAAACTGTCCTCCCTTCCTAGTCACTGATTCTTACCTTCTGTGATCCCAGATGTTAAGTGAATGTTCTGGTAAACCACTTTTGTTCAGGTGTATTTTCTGTTTGGTATATTTCAAAAATATTTGTATTTATCATTAGCTCACTATAAGTTGATCACTGATGGCAATATTTTTGGAAATTTGGCACTCTAAGTGTATTATAGGTACATGTTGGTATAAATCTGTATTGATTCATAAGAGTGATATCATAAGAAGGTCACTTTTCTTTGTTTCTACTGTTCTAGTGAGTACCCATGAATTCTTTCAAAACATATTGAGAACCTATGATATGTCTGGTTCTACTGTAGCTACTGAGAAGCAAAAGAGTGAGCAGATAACTGACCCATCTATAATGATATATGCAATGAATATTTCCAATGAGTGAAATCCTTTCAAATTTAAAGCTAAAATCTGTATGCAGGTCAGGAAGCAACGATTAGAACTGGACATGGAACAACAGACTGGTTCCAAATAGGAAAAGTTGTACGTCAAGGCTGTATATTGTCACCCTGCTTATTTAACTTCTATGTAGAGTACATCATGAGAAATGCTGGGCTGGAAGAAGCACAAGCTGGAATCAAGGTTGCCAGGAGAAATATCAATAATGTCAGATATGCAGATGACACCACCCTTATGGCAGAAAGTGAAAAGGAACTAAAAAGCCTCTTGATGAAGGTGAAAGAGGAGAGTGAAAAAGTTGGTTGAAAACTCAACATTCAGAAAATGAATATCATGGCATCCGGTCCCACCACTTCATGGGAAATAGATGGGGAAACAGTGGAAACAGTGTCAGACTTTAATTATTTGGGCTCCAAAATCACTGCAGATGGTGACTGCAGCCATGAAATTACTTTTAATTTCTTTCTAAAAGCAATTACTTTTAATTGCTTACTCCTTGGAAGAAAAGTTATGACCAACCTAGATAGCATATTGTAAAGCAGAGACAATACTTTGCCAACAAAGGTCCATCTAGTCAAGACTATGGTTTTTCCTGTGGTCATGTATGTATGTGAGTGTTGGACTGTGAAGAAGGCTGAGGGCTGAAGAATTGATGCTTTTGAACTGTGGTGTTGGAGAAGACTCTTGAGAGTCCCTTGGACTGCAAGGAGATCCAACCAGTCCATTCTGAAGGAGATCAGCCCTGGGATTTCTTTGGAAGGAATGATGCTACAGCTGAAACTCCAGTACTTTGGCCACCTCATGCGAAGAGTTGACTCATTGGAGAAGACTCTGATGCTGGGAGGGATTGGGGGTAGGAGGAGAAGGGGACGACAGAGGATGAGATGGCTGGATGGCATCACTGACTCGATGGACGTGAATCTGAGTGAACTCCGGGAGTTGGTGATGGACAGGGAGGCCTGGTGTGCTGCGATTCATGGGGTCGCAAAGAGTCGGCCATGACTGAGCGACTGTACTGAACTGAACTGAACTGAAAGTGAAAATCTGTTAGAAATACTGTTTTTTTTTTTTTTTTTTAGATATATCCAGATTAATGTATTGCCATCTCTGAGTTTTAAATGGATAAGTCTGATAGTTTGCAGACACCAAGGGACTAGAATGGTGAATGAAGAAAAAAACTTAAATTACCAAAGAACTTACTCCAATGGAAGGTAATCATGACTTTAATTAGCTGTGTAATCATAATCATCTCCAAGATGAAATTGAAAGTATAAATGGTCTCAAACACATGCACAAATGCCCCTCTCTTGAGGACATACATATTCACAGGCAGTTTTTGAAGTGGATAGTGCTCTCTGAGTTGCCAACTGACTCTCATTAAGGTTCTATTCCATTTAGACCTTCGAATAAAAGTCTTGTGTCTTAAAGTTGAAGTAACAAAATCATTTATTTAAAATACGTGAGAAATATAACTTTATTCATAGAAGATTTTGAAAATGGTAATTGCTGATGTCTCTCAGCAAGGATAGATTTTTACACAGTGAATAAAATGAATTTTTTATTGTCTCAGACTCTGATGTATGTTCAGGAACCCGCTGTTTGGATAAATAGAGAGTCATTCCTGACTTAAACTGAAACATGACTAATGAATCTAATGTGCACTGAATTTTGGCGAAATACCTGACAGAGGCAGCAGTGGGAATCAGGTCCTTGGAGAAAATAGGATGCTGCCATTTTATTAGACACATTCCAAGAGTAAAATAATAATGTCCTGATGTAAACGTATTTCTGGATACTCTTCAACCCATAGACAACAAAGTATTAAGAAAACACAACAAAGTGGCTTTATGTCTATGTTTTCAATGGAAAAATATTTACACAAGTACATTATATATATATATATGAAAGTTGTATACTTATGGTCAATTTCTAAGCCAAAAACTGTAAATATTTACATGCAAAATATATTTTTTTATTATAATTTTTCTGTATTGTACCTCTTATGGATAAATAGTTATTTAATAAAGCTTCTCATATTTAGCTATTATAAAAGTACATATTATGTTCTATATAAATGTCTTTTATTTCCTTAGTTTATTTTATCAGAAAAGGAATTTCTGAGGCAAAGGCCTTACATTTTAGAATTTTGAAGTGTATTGTCATATTTGGCTTCCAATTTGTAATATTACTTACATAATACAAAAGTGTCTGGGTCTGTCTTTCACATTGTTGGGATTATGGGTTCTGAAGGAATTCCATCCTTATTTTTTTGCTTGAGTTCTGAATCAACTAGAATGAAGGTAAGTAAATGGAGATGAAAATACCAGTTTTATATAGAGGTATTGAAAACTTAGCTTTGAATATCCCGTAAAAAAATCTTGAGTTATATCTCTAGGTAGGCAGTGCTAGAAATCCACATCTGCCCCACCACCTGGGATAGATCCTTTTGCTAAATGACTTCAAAGAGTATGAAATCTGTCTGTAGACAGTACATGACAGGAAATGGAATAGGATGGATCTAATACAGCATATCCTTGTTCAAAATCCACCCATTATGCCAATAGGTAGGAGGCAAGTCAGGGGTTGGCAGAACTAAAAGACTGAGAAAAATGTCCAAATCTTAGAAATAAAGAATGAAAGTGATTGCCTGTCTTTGCAATCTGATTGTAAATAGGTTCATCCAAAAATTATTTAATATACAGTAAAATATGTAGATATTTGACTGTACTATATATTCCAGACTCTGTGAAGTGGCAAATTAACTAATGATACCCTAAAGGTTACAATTTTATCATATGATGTTAACCAGTCCAATATATATTAGGTATTTTCAGTTTCTAATATATATTGAGCAGTAGTCTTTTGATTATATATTTATTCCTTGATTTCTCCTCTGGAACAGCAGACTTACCATCTTACTTGTCCTACTATTTAAAATAGAAGAAAATATTTTGCATGTGTTTATTAAATAATTGTATGCCTCATATTTTTTTAATTCTAGGAAAATTATTTCATAATAGAATAAACATTCATTTGGAAAAAATATAATGAGTAGGGACTATGTATTTCTTCCTAATATTTGCCACATTCCTATCCTAGTATCTTCTCTTAATCAGATCCACTTACTCTTAAGCCTTTGGTTAACAACACCTATCATTATATCCCTCAAGTGAGAAAATCAGTTCTTTTTAAAATAGAACAAATTCTATCTTTCCAGTTTTATATTTTCCCATTGTCAGTTCTTTTGAATATTTTTCTGGGCTTATGGTAAACATCTTAGAATTTAGTCAAAATCAGGTTACTAAATAAATTACCAAGGTTACTCTAAACCTGTAGTTAAAACTTTATTAGTACTTCCTAATATTTTCCAATACCATGTTTAGATATGTTATCTAATGCAAGTCATCTAAGATCAAGTAAGATCATTACTTTGCCGACAAAGGTCTGTATAGTCAAAGCTATTGTTTTTCCAGTAGTTGTGTATGGATGTGAGAACTGGACAATAAAAAAGGCTGAGTGCCAAAGAATGGATGCCTTTGAACTGTGGTGCTAGAGAAAACTCTGAAGAGTCCCTTGGACTGCAAGATCAAGCCAGTCAATCCTGCTGCTGCTGCTGCTAAGTCGCTTCAGTCGTGTCTGACTCTGTGCGACCCCATAGACGGCAGCCCACCAGGCTCCCCTGTCCCTGGGATTCTCCAGGCAAGAACACTGGAGTGCGTTGCCATTTCCTTCTCCAATGCAGGAAAGTGAAAAATCAAAGTGAAGTCGCTCAGTCGTGTCCGACTCTTAGCAACCCCATGCACTGCAGCCTACCAGGCTCCTCCATCCATAGGATTTTCCAGGCAAGAGTACTGGAGTGGGGTGCCATTGCCTTCTCCGCCAGTCAATCCTAAAGGAAATCAAACCTGAATATTTATTGGAAGAAGTGATACTGAAGCTTAGGTTCCAGTACTTTGGCCACCTGATGCAAAGAGCTGATTCATTGGAAATGACCTTGATGATGGGAAAGATTGAAGGTAGGAGGAGAAGGGGACAACAGAGTATGAGATGGTTCAACAGCGTCACCAACACAATGGACATGAGTTTGAGCAAACTCCGAGAAATAGTGAAGGACAGGAAAGCCTGACATGCTGCAGTCCATGGTGTTGCAAACAGTTGGACATGACTGACTGACTGACTGAACAACAGCAAAGATCAAATGATGGTATAGATACACTAGTAATAAAAGACCATAACTTAAAGATAAGTCAAATTTCGATGTTTAAAAACTCTAACAGGGTATAGGTTCTTACACTGTATAGGTACAGAGTTCTTAGATTGTAGTCCTAACATGCTATTTTGTGAAACAAACTTCTCTAGTGTTAAAGTGTTAGTTACTAAGTCATGTATGAGTCTTTGAACCCCATTGACTGTAGCCCACCAGGCTCCTCTGCCCATAGGACTCTCCAGGCAAGAATACCGGATGGGTTGCCATGCCCTCTTCCAGGGGATCTTCTAGGTCCAGGGATTGAATCCTGGTCTGCTGCATTGCAGGCAAATTGTTTTCCATCTGCATTTCTAGGGAAGTTCTAATTTCTCTAATCCTAAATGTGTTAAAAGTATAAAGATGATTACAAATTCTTCCTCCCCAGTTTATAATTTTGTCAGCATCTCTTATTGGAAGATGTGGTTGATATACAATAATGTACGTGTTTAATGTATACAATTTGATGAGTTTGTACTTATGCTGCATCAGTGAAACCATCACCACAGTCAAGGTAGAGGACAATCCATCAGAACTTTATTTTCAAGTAAGGATAGTTAATGTTTGTGTAGAATTTGGATTTTTTTCCCCAAAATCTAAAGCTTAACATTCAAAAAACTAAGATCATGCCATCCGGTCCAAACATTTCATGGCAAATAAATGGGAAAACAGTGGAAACAGTGGCTGAATTTATTTTGGGGGGGCTCCAAAATCACTGCAGATGGAGACTGCAGCCATGAAATTAAAAGATTCTCACTCCTTGGAAGGAATGTTATGACCAACCTAGACAGCATATTGAAAAGCAGAGACATTACTTTGCTAACAAAGGTCCGTCTACTCAAGGCTATGGTTTCTCCAGTAGTCATATATCGATGTGAGAATTGGACTATAAAGAAAGCTGAGTGCCTAAGAATTGATGCTTTTGAACTGTGGTGTTGGAGAAGACTCTTGAGAGTCCCTTGGACTGCAAGGAGGTCCAACCAGTCCTTCCTAAAGGAGATCAGTTCTGGGTGTTCATTGGAAGGACTGATGTTGAAACTGAAACTTCAATACTTTGGCCACCTGATGCAAAGAGCTGACTTATTTGAAAAGATCCTGATGCTGGGAAAGATTGAGGGCAGGAGGAGAAGGGTATGATAGAGGATAAAATGGTTGGATGGCGTCACCAACTCAATGGGCATGATGAGTTTGGGTAAACTCCAGGAGTTGGTAATGGATAGGGAGCCCTGGCGTGCTGCAGTCCATGGGGTTGCAAAGAGTCGGACATGACTGAGTGACTGAACTGAACTGAAAACCTGATGCAGTATCCTCTATATTGGATTCCTTCAGAATTTTAAAAATACGAGTCTAACTTGCCTACTTTTAAAGATTCTGAAGTAATAATAAAGCAGGGAATTTTATTTATTTATTTATCTATTTATTCTTCATTCTAAGCTAAAACAAATTTACTAAAAACCCTCAATCTTTTTAACAGTTATGCCAGAAAATGTTAATTTTCAGAAATATTTGTTTTTCTAAAAAAAATTCTCTATATATTTAAATCCTGTAAGCTGTTTTCACTGTTTCAGACACTGCATATTCAACCTTCTAATTCCCTCCTTATATTAATATATATTCTTTGTTACTTAAGGCATCTTCAAGAATATGCCTCATTATGTTTCTTAGCTATAAAGAACATTTTATTATTTTTTATTTTAGGTTTGATATACTGGTGATAAATTCACTTTGATTTTTTTCTGGAAAATTCTGTTTTACTTTTTAAAAGTTTGGTATATAACACATTACAATGAGGGCACATCACCAGGTCTTCCTGTTTCCCATAGCACTGATAAGAGTCTCTTGTATACAGTTTTTTTTTTTTAATGTATAAATATGTTATTTGTGATAATATACCTAAGATTTTAATTGCTGATGATGCAGTGTATTTTACAAAGTGCATGTACCAATTACATTCCTGTGGAGAGTGTATAAGAATTCCAGTTTTTCACCATCTCATTTGGACTCTTTGTGGGTACCTACATGTGTGTTTGTAGTCATGTTATTTTCATATACTTACTTCCCAAATATATATTTATTTGGCCAGACCATGCATGAGGCATGCAGGATCTTAGTTCCCGGACTAGGGATTGAACCCTGGGCCCTCAGCAATGAAATCACAGAGTCTTAATCACTTGACCACCAGGGAAGTCCCAAAATATCTATTTATGTGAGGTACATGTTTTAGATATTTTGCTCATTTTCTTTGCTTTTCAAATCAGTTTTATTTAGATATAAATTATATACAATGAAATGCATCCATTTTAACTGTAAATTTTGAGAAATTTTGAAAAATATAGCCATCCAAGTAATTACCACACCACAAGATATATAATATCTCCCAAATCCCCAAAGCATTCCCTCATCAGTATATAGCTCACTTTGATCTCATTTAATAACTGACCTGCTTTTTGCCCCTACTGGTTTGTTTTTCCCTTTCTGGAGTGTTAAATTTAGGAAACACAGCATGTACTGTTTTGTGTCTGATAACTTTCACTCAGCATAATCTTTCTGAAATTTTCTATCTTATTTGTCTTAGCAGTTTATACCTTTGCACAGTTGAGTGTTTTTTTTTGGTTTTTTTTTACTATTTTTATTTATTTATTTTTTGTTTTTTTTTTAATATAAATTTATTTATTTTAATTGAAGGCTAATTACTTTACAATACTGTACTGGTTTTGCCATACATCAACATGAATCCACCACGAGTGTGCACACATTCCCCATCCTGAACCCCCCTTTTTTAATTGTATGAATAAACTAAAATATGTTTCTGTGTTTATTTTTAAACAAGTATTTGACATATTTGCAACTCTGAGCTTTATGAGTTAAATGGCTACAAAAAATCATGTATATCATTTTGGGGGATGTCAATTGCCATTTTTCTTAGGTAAATAGGAGAGTAATAGCTGAGACATACGGTGACTATGTTTAACTTTTTAAGAACTTGCCAGAATGTTTTCCCAAGCAGTTGTTTCACTTCACATATGCCCACCAGCACTGAATGATAGTTCCAGTTGCTCTCTGTGCTTGTGACTTACATTGTCAGTGTATATTGTGACAATTGTGGCCATTAGAGTGAATATTTGATTCATTTCAATTTGAATATTCTAATGATAATGATTTTGAGCTTCTTTCCAAGTTCCTATTGACTATTCTTATATGCCAAAGAATGCTCAAACTACCGCACAATTGCACTCATCTTACACGCGAGTAAAGTAATGCTCAAAATTCTCCAAGATAGGCTTCAGCAATATGTGCACCGTGAACTTCCTGATGTTCAAGCTGGTTTTAGAAAAGGCAGAGGAACAAGAGATCAAATTGACAACATCCGCTGGATCATTGAAAAAGCAAGAGAGTTCCAGAAAAACATCTATTTCTGCTTTATTGACTATGCCAAAGCCTTTGACTGTGTGGATCACAATAAACTATGGAAAATTCTGAAAGAGATGGGAACACCAGACCACCTGATCTGCCTCTTGAGAAATTTGTATGCAGGTCAGGAAGCAACAGTTAGAACTGGACATGGAACAACAGACTGGTTCCAAATAGGAAAAGGAGTACGTCAAGGCTCTATATTGTCACCCTGTTTATTTAACTTATATGCAGAGTACATCATGAGAAATGCTGGACTGGAAGAAACACAGCTGGAATCAAGATTGCCGGGAGAAATCTCAATAACCTCAGATATGCAGATGACACCACCCTTATGGCAGAAAGTGAAGAGGAACTAAAAAGCCTCTTGATGAAAGTGAAAGTGGAGCGTGAAAAACTTGGCTTAAAGCTCCACATTCAGAAAACGAAGATCATGGCATCTGGTCCCATCACTTCATGGGAAATAGATGGGGAAACAGTGGAAACAGTGTCAGACTTTATTTTTCTGGGCTCCAAAATCACTGTAGATGGTGACTGCAGCCATGAAATTAAAAGACGCCTACTCCTTGGAAGGAAAGTTATGACCAACCTAGATAGCATGTTGAAAAGCAGAGACATTACTTTGCCAACAAAGGTTCGTCTAGTCAAGGCTATGGTTTTTCCTGTGGTCATGTATGGATGTGAGAGTTGGACTGTGAAGAAGGCTGAGCGCCAAAGAATGGATGCTTTTGAACTGTGATGTTGGAGAAGACTCTTGAGAGTCCCTTGGACTGCAAGGAGATCCAACCAGTCCATTCTGAAGGAGATCAGCCCTGGGATTTCTTTGGAAGGAATGATGCTAAAGCTGAAACTCCAGTACTTTGGCCACCTCATGTGAAGAGTTGACTCACTGGAAGACTCTGATGCTGGGAGGAATTGGGGGCAGGAGGAGAAGGGGACGACAGAGGATGAGATGGCTGGATGGCATCACTGACTCTATGGATGTGAGTCTTAGTGAACTCTGGGAGTTGGTGATGGACAGGGAGGCCCGGCATGCTGCGATTCATGGGGTTGCAAAGAGTTGGACACGACCGAGCAACTGATCTGATCTGATCCGATTGACTATTCATGTGATTCCTTTATGAAGTGTCTACTAAGTTTTTTTGTCATTTTTATTTGGTAATTATCATTTACCTGGTAATTATAATTTATCTGGTAACTATAGTGCTGGCTTAAACTCACCATTCAAAAAACTAAGAGCATGGCATCTGGTCCCATCACTTCGTGCATATAGATGGGGAAACAGTGGAAACGGTGACAGATTCATTTTCTTGGGCTCCAAAATCACTGTGCCATGAAATTAAAATCTATAGCCATGAAATGCAAAGATGCTTGCTCTTGGAAGAAAAGGTATGACAAATCTAGACAGTGTGCTAAAAAGCAGAGACATCACTTTGTCAACAAATATCTGGATAGTCAAAGCTGTGGTTTTTCTAGTAGTTATGTGACATGAGAGTTGCATCATAAAGAAAGTTGAAGAATTGATGCTCTTGAACTGTGGTTCTAGAGGAGACTCTTGAGAGTCCCTTGGACTGCATGGAAGTCAAACCAGTCAGTCCTAAAGGAAATAAACCCTGAGAATTCACTGGAAGTATTGATGCTGAAGCTGAAGCTCCAACACTTTGACCACCTGATGCAAAGAGTTGACTCATTTGAAAAGGCCCTGATGCTGGGAAGGATTGAAGGCAGGAAGAGAAGGGGGCTATGGAGGATGAGGTGGTTGAATGGCATCAATGACTCAATGGACAAGGGTTTGAGTCAACTCCAGGAGATGGTGAAGGACAGGGAAGCCTAGCATGGTACAGTCCGTGGGGTCACAGAGCTGGACACAACTGAGTGACTGAACAAAAACAACAACAATTATCACTGAGGTTTGATAACAAATTGTTAAAGATATTTGCATGTGTCATCATAAGGAGTGTTGATCTACAATTTTATTCTTGTAATTTCTTGGCCTGGTATTTGTATCAAGTTTATATGGATGTCATAAAGATTGAAAGGTGTTATCTTTTGTGTGTTCTGTAACAATTTGCATAGAATGTGTTATTTGTCTTTTGATAGTATTCATCTACATGATTTTGAGTCAACATGATTTTGGAGTTTTCTTTGTGAAAAGATTTCTAAATATTAATTTAATTTCTGAAACAGAAAGAAAGGTAATAAAAGAAAGATTCTCTATTTATTTTTGAGTTAGGTTTGTAATATTTATCTTTCAAGTAACTTTTATATTTCATCTAAGATGTTAAAAATATTGGTTTAACATTGCCAATAATCATCTCTTATTGATATGTTAATATGTGGAAGCTCAACAGACTGACAATAACTAGACATATTGTGGTGATGATTTTATCATGTATAAAAATATGGAGTCACTGTGCATTTGAAGGAAATAAATAGAGTATATCAATTATAATTCTAAAACAGGAAAGACTTCTCTATGCCAATAATATAAAATACCTGGGAATATGATTTTAAAGAAGCAAAAGGAATGACTTAAACATGGTAGGTCGGTTAAAGAATTAAAAGTGATATATTTTGTTCTTCATAGAGCAGTGTTCAATAATTAGTTATTCAGTATGTGAATGGAAGGGAAAATTAATGATTAAGTGGCTCTGAAGTCAACCTGATTGGTCTACAAGCTAAAAAAAATATGAAGTTCTATCTTAAATTTGTGAAAATGAGATAGATATGCACTTTTTGAGCTGGCCTATTGACAGATACTTTTTACTATCTTAAGAGAAATGCAATTTTTTTGAGTGAGCCATCAAAGGCTTGTTTAACTTGCTTATTCCTCAGAGTATATATAAAAGGATTCAACATTGGTGATATGGAAGAAATAAGCAGTGATACACCTTTGTTAATATTTACCTCTTCTTTTGCAGATGGTTTGATATAGATGAAGATGCAACTGCCATAAGAGATGGAAAGTACAATCATGTGGGAAGAACATGTAGAAAAAGCTTTTTTTCTTTGTTGAAGAGAAGGGAATTTTAGAATTGTCCTTATGATGTAAATGTAGGAGAGAACTACACAAAGAAGAGTGATGATGAGGATGAGTACGGAACAGGCTATAACCATCTGCTCAATTAACCATGTGTCTGAGCATGAGATCTTCAGGAGAGGTGACACATCACAGGCAAAATGGTCAATGATGTTTGAATCACAGAATTCCAGATGAAAATCTAAGCTGAGTGGTGGGAGGATAGTCATAAGTGCCGCCATCCAGCAGCAGATGACCATTGTTTTGCACAGTTTGTTGCTCATGATTGTCATATAATGCAAGGGTTTGCAGATGGCCACGTAACGATCATATGACATGGTCGCCAAGAGAAAAAATTCAGTTACCCCAAAGAGATCGGTTAAAAATAGTTGTATGAAACATGCCTTATAGGTAATCACTCTATCCCCAGTTGATAGATTGTAGAGGAATCTTGGAATACAGGTGGTTGTAAACAAGATTTCTAAGAAAGAGAAATTTTGGAGAAAAAAATACATGGGTGTTTTAAGGTGGGGATCCATCAGGGTTAGGGTAATGATGGTCAGATTTCCAGTTATACTCAAAATGTAGGTGATAAATAGAAAAATAAAGAGTAAAATCTGCAACTGAGGATCATCTGTCAGTCCCAGAAGGATGAATAATGTCACTGTGGTGTGATTTCTCATTATTGACTCCTGGATTTTGCCAAACCTACCTGTAAATGTCAGAGAGATTTGAACTGCAGAATTCAATGATGAAAACAACCAATGATGAGAACTCTCTTGCTTATTTGACTCATCCAACATCCATGGGCTTTACTTGTTGATCTAAGGAATACATTTCTTGTTTTACGTGAGCTGAATTTCCCCATCTACTTGTACCTAATGATCAAATGAAGCTTTTAAATATGTTTTAATTGCTGACTTACAGCCTAACTTTTCTTTTAGTAAACTCCCAAATTAATTTATAATTAATTAAGCATTTAACTTTTAGCCTGGGTGGTATATTAATTACATTAATTTTTCATTTTGTATATTATAGATATTTTTATATGGTGAAATGTTTCCTTTAACTCATGAGATAAATTAAAAAAATATTAACTTCAATTTCATTCCTTTGCTTTATAATTTGGGAAATGTTAAAATCCTAAAATAAAATTTTGTGTGCTCACTTAGTCGTGTCTGATTCTTTGTGACCCTATGGACTGTAGCCCACCAGGATTCTCTGTCCATGGAATTTTCCAGGCAAGAATACTGGAATGCCTTTTCATTTCCTCCTCAAGGAGATATTCCTGGCCCAGGGATTGAACCTCCATCTCTGTGTCTCCTGCCTTGGCAGGCAGGTTCTTTACCACTGTGCCACCTGGGATTTTAAACTTTCAGTTTTATCTAAAACATAAATTTTGCTTTCTAAAGATTGAGAATTCATTATAACGGCAAAACATATCTTTATTCTAAAGCATTTGCATTTGTAATCTTAAGTTTAAAGTGTAAGATAAACTACCTGTATCTTGAATCTTCTCATTGGATAACACTGTGTAGTACAATCTGCCTATTTTGTTACACGGTTCATCACATTGTGAGGTAATGCTGAGTGCAATGAATGAACTGCTGAAGGATGTAAAAGGTGTACTTTGATGCTTTCATTTAACACTCAGATTGAAGCACATTTACATGCTCTATTATGGTTAAAAAGTCAATACAAAAGTTGATGAATATCCTCACCAAGAAACTCTCTTTACTCCATTTTCATTTCTTTCAAGTCCACATTTTTGCCTTTACTTTTTCATGTTGCATTTTTTCTCAGACATTTACTGTCTAGATTTGAACCTCAATAGACATTATAAAGCACTCCATCATGTATCTTCCTGGGACTTACTTCAATCTAAGTCATATATTCATATAATTAAATATAATCATAATACTACATGCCTTATGAAGCATCACTATGAACAAAGCTAATGGAGGTGATGGAATTCCAGTTGAGCTATTTCAAATCCTAAATGATGATGCTGTTAAAGCACTGCACTCAATATGACAGCAAATTTGGGAATCTGATCAGTGGCCACAGCACTGGAAAAAGTTCAGTTTTCATTCCAATCCCAAAGAAAAGCAATGTCAAAGAATGCTTAAACTACTGCACAATTGCTCTCATCTCACATGCTAACAAAGTAAAGCTCCAAATTTTCCAAGCCAGGCTTCAGCAGTACGTGAACCATGAGATTCCAGATGTTCAAGCTGTATTTAGAAAAGGCAGAGGAACCAGATATCAAATTGCCAACATCCGTTAGGTCATATAAAAAGCAAGAGAGTTCCAGAAAAAAACATCTATTTCTGCTTTATTGATTATGCCAAAGCCTTTGACTGTTTAGATCATGACAAACTGGAGAAAATTCTTCAAGAGATGGGAATACTAGACTACCTTACCTGCCTCCTGAGAAGTCTGTATGCAGGTCAGGAAGCAACAGTTAGAACCAGACATGGAATGACAGACTGGTTCCATATTGGGAAAGAGTGTGTCAAGGCTGTATATTGTTGCACTGCTTATTTAACTTATATGCAGTGTACATCATGCGAAATGCCAGGCTGGATGAAGCACAAGCCACAAACAAGATTGCCAGAGAAGTATCAATAACCTTAGATATGCAGATGACATCACATTTATGGCAGAAAGAGAAGAGGAACTAGAGAGCCTCTTGATGAAAGTGAAAGAGGAGAGTGATAAGGCTGGCTTAAACCTCAACATTCAAAAGACAAAGATCATGGTTTCTGGTCCCCTCATTCCATGGCAAATAGATGGAGAAACAATGGAAACAGTGATAGACTTTATTTTCTTGGGCTTCAAAATTAATGCAGACGGTGACCGCAGTCATGAAATTAAAAGACACTTGCTCCTTGTAAGAAAGTTTTTGACCAATCTAGACAGCATATTAAAAATCAGAGACATTACATTGCCGACAAAGGTCCATATAATCAAATTTAAGGTTTTTCCAGTATTATGTATGAATGTGAGTGTTGGACCAAAAAGAAAGCTGAGTGCCAAAGAACTGATGCTTTTGAACTGTGGTGTTGGAGAAGACTCTTGAGAGTTCCTTGGACTGCAAGGAGATCCAACCGGTTAATCCTAAAGGAAATCAGTCCTGAATATTTATTGGAAGGACTGATGCTGAAGCTGAAACTCCAATACTTTGGCCACCTGATACAAAGAACTGACTCACTGGAAATGATCCTGTTGCTAGAATAGATTGAAGGCAGAAGGA
This sequence comes from Bos taurus, assembly GCF_002263795.3. Taxonomy (NCBI): domain Eukaryota; kingdom Metazoa; phylum Chordata; class Mammalia; order Artiodactyla; family Bovidae; genus Bos; species Bos taurus. The sequence goes on from NC_037332.1 coordinate 58,467,135, forward strand.
GAAGGGGACCCCAGAGGATGAAATGGTTGGATGTTATCACCATCTTGATGGACATGAGTTTGAGTAAGGTCCAGGAGTTGGTAATGGACACTGTTGCCTGGCGTGGAGAAGTCCAGTTCTGTTTAGTTGCTCAGTCATGTCTGACTCTTTGCGACCCCATGGACTGCAACACACCAGGTTTCCCTGTCCGTCACCAATTCCTGGAATTTACTCAAACTCATGTTCATTGAGTCGTGATGCCATCCAACCATCTCATCCTCTGTTGTTCCCTTCTCCTCCTGCCTTCAATCTTTCCTAGCATCAGGGTGCTTTTACAATGAGTCAGTTCTTTGCATCAGGTAGCCAAAGATTGGAGTTTCAGCTTCAACATCAGTCCTTCCAATGAATATTCAGGATTGATTTCCTTTAGGATAGACTGGTTGGATCTCCATGCAGTCCAAGGGACTCTCAAGTGTCTTCTCCAACACCACAGTTTAAAAGCATTAATCTATGGCACTCAGCTTTCTTTACAGGCCAACTCTCACATCCATACATGACTACTGGAAAATCCATAACCTTGACTAGATGGATATTTGTTGGCAAATAATGGCTCTGATTTTTAATATGCTGCCTAGCTTGGTCACAACTTTTCTTCCAAGGAGTAAGTGTGCGGCAGTCCAAGGGGTCATAAAAAGTTGGACATGACTGAGCAACTGAATTGAACTGAATTGATAATACTATATACTTATGTTTCTTTCTATGCTCCATGCAATTGTCTATTACATATGTTAGCTATATAATAGTTAGAACATCTTATGTGGTAGGAGATATATTAAGGTGTTAGTCATTCAGTCATGTCCGACTGTTTGAAACCCCATCGACTGTAACCCACCAGGCACCACTGTCCATGGGATTCTCCAAGCAAGAATACTGGAATGGGTTGCCATTTCCTTATCCATGGGTATATTAGCTCCACGTTAAAAGTGGGAGAACTGAGACAGAGAGAGATAAAGTTTATTTTCAAGATTTTCTAATATTAAGTAGCCACACAGAGCAACTCCAGAGTCCCAGGCTTGAATCATTGCATTCTGATTATTGATGCACGTTTACCTGAATATCTTTTCATGAACAGTACTTGTATTGCTATTTTTAAAAAAAAGATAGTGTTACTATAATATTTATTGTCAAACAAAGGTAACTTGAGAAAAAAAGAGGGGCGGTTATAATAACTGTGCTGCTACAACTGGTATAAATGGGCTATTTAGAACAAAAACTAAATGTATGCCACTCAGTTTATATGCAACCAGTGAGTTCATCTATAATATCAGAACTGATGGATATTACAAAGTTCAACTGGCTAATTTTCCATTTTATTCTTTTTCCTGTTAGTATGTTGATACTTCCATGTTTGCTCAATATTTGTCTCCAGAAATACTAAGGCTGAAGACTAAGGATTGTATTATTCTGGGTTAAGATCAATCTAGGTGAGAGTTATTTTTCATATGTCTTCCATTTGATAGATTATATAAGTTTCTAAGGACAGAAATGGTATGGACCTAACAGAAGCAGAAGATATTAAGAAGAGATGGCAAGAAGACACAAAAGAACTATACAAAAAAGACCTTCACAACCCAGATAATCATGATGGTGTGATCACTGACCTAGAGCCAGACATCCTGGAATGTGAAGTCAAGTGGGCCTTAGAAAGCATCACTACGAACAAAGCTAGTGGAGGTGATAGAATTCCAGTGAAGCTATTTCAAATCCTGAAAGATGATGCTGTGAAAGTGCTGCACTCAATATGCCAGCAAATTTGGAAAACTCAGCAGTGGCCAAGGGACAGGAAAAGGTCAGTTTTCATTCCAATCCCAAAGAAAGGCAATGCCAAAGAATACTCAAACTACCACACAAGTGCACTCACTCACACGCTAGTAAAGTAATGTTCAAAATTCTCCAAGCCAGGCTTCAGCAGTATGTGAACCATGAACTTCCAGATATTCAAGCTGGTTTTAGAAAAGGCAGAGGAACTAGAGATCAAATTGCCAACATCCGTGGGATCATGGAAAAAGCAAGACAGTTCCAGAAAAAAACATCTATTTCTGCTTTATTGACCATGCCAAAGCCTTTGATTGTGTGGATCACAATAAACTGTGGAAAATTCTGAAAGAGATGGGAATACCAGACCACCTGACCTGCCTCTTGAGAAACCTATATGCAGGTCAGGAAGCAACAGTTAGAACTTGACATGGAACAACAGACTGGTTCCAAATAGGAAAAGTTGTACGTCAAGGCTGTATATTATCACCTGCTTATTTAACTTATATGCAGAGTACATCGTGAGAAACGCTGGGCTGAAGGAAGCACAAGCAGGAATCAAGATTGCCGGGAGAAATATCAGTAACCTCAGATATGCACATGACACCACCCTTATGGCAGAAAGTGAAGAGGAAGCAAAAAGCCTCTTGATGAAAGTGAAAAAGGAGAGTGAAAAAGTTGGCTTAAAGCTCAACATTCAGAAAAGGAAGATCATGGCATCTGGTCCCATCACTTCATGGCAAATAGATGGGGAAACAGTGCCAGACTTTATTTTATTGGGCTCCAAAGCCGCTAAAGATGGTGATTTTCACCATGAAATTAAAAGATGCTTACTCCTTGGAAGGAAAGTTATGACCAACCTAGATAGCATATTCAAAAGCAGAGACATTACTTTGCCAACAAAGGTCCTTCTAGTCAAGGTTATGGTTTTTCCAGTAGTCATGTATGGACCTGAAAGTTGGACTGTGAAGAAAGCTGAGGGCCGAAGAATTGATGCTTTTGAACTGTGGTGTTGAAGACTCTTGAGAGTCCCTTGGACTGCAAGGAGATCCAACGAGTCCATGCTAAAGGAGATCAGTCCTGGATATTCATGGGAAGGACTGATGCTAAAGCTGAAACTCCAATACTTTGGCCACCTGATGAGAAGAGTTGGCTGATTGGAAAAGTCCCTGATGCTGGGCGGGATTGGGGGCAGAAGGAGAAGGGGACGACAGAGGATGAGATGGCTGGATGGCATCATCATCGACCCGATGGACATGAGTTTGAGTGAACTCCGGGAGTTGGTGATGGACAGAGAGGCCTGGCGTGCTGTGATTCATGAGGTCGCAAAGAGTCAGACACGATGGATCGACTGAACTGAACTGAACTGAACTTGCAAGTAATGTCTTTAGTGCTCCAAGTTTTCTTATTTTACTGAATGCAAGATGTATCTTCTGTGAGTAATGCACTTTCTTGTGTTTTTAGAATATTCCTTTCAAAAAGCCTTGAGACATGTACTACCAGAGCATTTTCGATTCTTTTTGTTTTATATGATAATTTTCAAAACAGTTTGTTGTTTCCCTAGAATCCCCTACAGAACCAAAGAAATAATATATATATATATATATATATATATATATATATATATATATATATATATAGTCAATATTTATCTTTATATTAGTTTCAACTGTGAAACAGAGCAGGACTGTATGGTCCTTCACCCTCATGTCCTCGACCTGCTTTTTGTCTGTGGAAAAACATTAGCCAGTGAATAAGTTTAATCAGAGAAGTGAGAAAATGAAGAAACAAAGGAAAACAGGTAAAGGAGACCAAATAATAATAGTTCAGTCATTAAGCATTGTGAAGGGCATTTAGTTCCTTCTCTGGGGCTGCGGATAATATTCTGAGCCACGTCCCATGAGCTGTCTTACAAATACTGAATCCCCACCAGGTGGAGAAGTAACTATATCATGACCAGCCATGTAGCCATGACATAAGCCACTACATTCTAAGAATTAGCCTCAAGGAAATGGAAACAAAGCAACCTTGGGATTGAAGACTAGTTTTACTTAAAACAGGATAATCTTGATCAAATCACCGGTGACCAATATCAATATGACTATTAGAGCTGACTGCTGTTTCTGCCAGTAGCCCCTCTCCCTCAATGTATAAAAGCTCTAAATAGTTGATGGTCAGTGAGAGGGACTCAGTCTTTGGACAGGCATCATCATTCCCCCACCCTGTTACTGGCATCCAAAATAAAACAAACTTTTCTTTCTACCAACATGGCCTATTTAATGTCTTTTGAGTGGCAAGCAGGAAGACCCCATTTCAGTTACAGATGTACAGTAAAACAATTCATTGTTTGTATATATTGTAAAATAATCATCACAAGTCTAACCAACATTCACCACTTTACTTAGTTACCTAAAATACTTTCCTTGTGATGAGACCTTTTAATATCTACTGTCTTAGTAAGTTTCAAATATGTAATGCAATATAATTATCTATATTCTCCCAGCTATAAATTATATTTCCACAACTTATTACTTTATAATTGAAAGTTGTATCTTTTGAGCCCCTTCATTCATTGTTCCCCTGCCCCCACCCTACCTCTGACAACCACCAATCTGTCCTCTATATCTCTGAGCTTGGGGGTTTTTGGTGTGTTTTTGTTTCTGTTTTTTAGATTCCACATGTATGTGACATCATGTAGTGTTTGTCTTAACTTAGTTTCCAATGTTTTGAGCCGGATCTTTCTCCTTAGTTTAAGCAGCTAAACCCTGTCTTCTGCTACTATAGGTGCAGTGGCTGACAGACCTCATCAAAGGGAGGGATATTAATTGAGGCCAAGGGTAGATAAAGTTGGATGAAAGGCTGATACCCTCTTGAACAGTTTATTGTCATTTGATGGTGCCTGTAGCTCACACTGAGAGTCCCTGTCTTGTTTCCTTCTTTTCATGAATGGAGTTCACTATTCAATAGTTCCCTTCATATCTGATTCAGATATGCTTGGGTCTTGAAATGATCTTATCTTTAGTTTTTCTCTGAGCCCAGCTGTTCATAGAAAAATATTTAATACTGCTGACATATTCAAATTGAAAAATCCTGATTTAAGAATTTAACAAAACAAAAAATTAACTTTTAATTAAATTTTTTAAAACAAAAATTTTAATTTTGAAAAAGGTTAAAAAAATGAATAAAATCTCTGCTATTGATATGTGTGTGTGTGTGTGTGTGTTATTCCCAAACCAAATCTGCTAATGATTTCTAGGGGCCATCATTCTAGAAAGATGACTGTCAGATATTTCCATCAAATACTAACATTAATATTCACCTTATTGGTTGGTTATTTAAGTCTCACACAGGGAGGGTGAGAGATAATTGGGAGATTGGGATTGACATATACACAGTAGTGTATATAAAATAAATAACCAATAAGGACTTACTATATAGCACAGGGAACTCTATTCAAAACTCTGTAATGGCATATATGGGAAAGGAATCTAAAAAAAAATGAGGATATATGTATGTGTATAACTGATTCAGGGCTTTCCCAGACTGCTCAGTGATTAAGAATCTGTCTATCAATGTAGGAGACAGAGGAGACATGGATTTGATCCCTAGGTCAGGAAGATCCCCTGCAGGAGGAAATGACAACCCATACCAGTATTCTTGCCTGAAAAACCCCATGTAGAGGAGCCTGGCAGGCTATAGTCCATGGGGTTTCATAAGTGTTGGGCATGACTGAGCCACTGAACACAATGGGCACAGTAACTCATTCACTTTGCTGTACACTCGAAACTAACATGACAATGTAAATTTATACTCCAGTAAAATTTTTAAATATCAACTAAAAATGTCTGACACTTTGCTTAAAGAGAGAAATCTATCATGACATTCCCCATCCACCTCCCACCTTCTGCCAGAAAATATGCATGCATAGTGTGTAAATAACTGAAGGAGCAAACATTTTCATACTTACCCTGTCACCATGAAGTTATTTCATGGCACCTGTTGACAGTTTATTTGAAGATACTCATAATGATACACATGCTGAAAAGGAATATGCTAGAGGAGACATGTGAGTTCTGTTTTCTCAGGGAATCGCATTCAGCTAGGAAATCCCTGAAAATGCCCAGAGCCCTCCTATATCATACAGAGCTCCCTCTGTGAGAGGCCCTGTGCCATTTTACACTGAGAATATATGTTCTTCTCTTGCTAGCTCAAATAAGGAATGTCTTGTCTAAAGGGCTAAAGGTAAAACATTGGAGAAAAATTGATTAGGAGTACTTGATATGATGAACTTTTTGGTCAGGAAAATATATTTGGCACCAAATGTTATGGCTAATTAATTCATGTATCCCACCTATAATGAGTCAATAACAAAAGAGTCCATGGAGACCCACGTTTAAAAGTCATTAAGGAATGGTATAAATATAAGTTTTGGGCAATCAACTTTCCACAAGGTAGCAGTGGGAACACTGTCTTTGAGGACAAAAAAATGCAACAATAGCATTAGACACACTGTGATGGTGCAGGATAATAAATGTCAAATGATAAAATATTTGATTTTTTTTCACAGTCTCTAAGGCAATTAAATAGGCATAACAAGCCTTTATCCACTTTCTTTAAACAACTCATGGATACTATAAAAATATGAACATAAAAAGGAAAAAAATGACATAGTAATTACCAGTATAAATTATGTTATAAAAGTAGCGTCAGAGATTTTTCCCCTCGACCAAAAGTACATAACTAAATCTGTAAACACTTGTAATCTACCATTTACATACAACCTGTGGCAATTCTATTTAATTATAAACATATAATTTTTATATGTTTTTATATGAAAATTTTGTTTTCAAAAATGAAAGGCTACCTTTAGGCGAATCCAAGGCAAACTGCACTTGTGATGACTCAGCAAAATAGCACCTGAGAGACACTGTTAACTTCAGGGATAAAGTCTTAAATTTGTGGCACATAAAAGAGTTTAACCAAATGATGGGCATTTCATACAGTTGGCCAAACCTAGAAATCAGTAGGCATAGGGAGTATACTCCTGTGAGCTGACTCTGAATTATAGGTATACAATTTTGAGAGTTGTAACTAAATGTACATTTTCAGGGGAGTTTGTAGGGAGATACATGCAAGGCACAAGCTGGAATGAAGATTGCCAGGAGAAATATCAATAACCTCAGATATGCAGATGACACCACCCTTATGGCAGAAAGTGAAGAAGAACTAAAGAGCTTCTTGATGAAAGTGAAAGAGGAGAGTGAAAAAGTTGGCTTAAAGCTCAACATTCAGAAAACTAAGGTCATGGGATCCAGTCCCTTCACTTCATGGCAAATAGATGGGGAAACTGGAAACAGTGGCTGACTTTATTTTTCTGGGCTCCAAAATCACTGCAGATGGTGATTGCAGCCATGAAATTAAAAGACTCTTACTCCTTGGAAAGTTATGACCAACCTAGACAGCATATGAAAAAGCAGAGACATTACTTTGTCAACAAAGGTCCATCTAGTCAAGGCTATGGTTTTTCCAGTAGTCATGTATGGATGTGAAAGTTGGACTGTAAAGAAAGCTGAGCACCAAGGAATTGGTGCTCTTGAACTTTGATGTTGGAGAAGACTCTTGAGAGTCCCTTGGACTGCAAGGAGGTCTAACCAGTCCATCCTAAAGGAGATCAGTCCTGAGTGTTCATTAAAAGGACTGATAATGAAGCTGAAACTCTAATACTTTGGCCACCTGATGCGAAGAGCTGACTCATTTGAAAAGACCCTGATGCTGGAAAAGATTGAGGGCAAGAGGAGAAGGGGACAACACAGGATAAGATGGTAGGATGATATCACCGACTCAATGCACATGAGTTTGGATAAACTCTGGGAGTTGGTGATGGACAGGGAGGCCTGCAGTGCTGCGGTTCATGGGGTTGCAAAGAGTCAGGCATGCCTGAGAAACTGAACTGAACTGAATATATATATATATATATATATATATATATATATATATATATATATGAAAGAAGAACACCTATCAATGTAATGATGAACGCACCTATCAGTGTGATGATGAATGTCACCACCCCACAGATTATAATGATCTATTCTATGTGCCATGTATCTGAGCTTGAGATCTTTAGGAGGGGACCTGCATCACACCCAAAATGATGAATGGCATTGGAGTCACAGAATTCTATCCAGAGGCCCATATGAGTGGTGTGATGACAATCATCAACCCAGAGATCCAGCAGCAGAGCACAAAGATGATGCAGACTCTACTGTTCACGAAGGGGTTTACAGATGGTCACATAGGGGTCATAGGACATGACTGCCAGAAGAAAAAATGCTGTGACTCCAAAGAGTTCAACAAAAAATATTTGACCAGCACAGTAATTAAGCCCCTGATGGTTCAGATGATAAAGCAACTACCTGCAATGCAAGAGACCTAGGTTCGATCCCTGGATTGGGAAGATCCCCCGGAGAAGGGAATGGCAACCCACTCCGGTATTCTTGCCTGGAGAACTCCATGGACAGAGGATCCTGGTGGGCTACAGTACTTGGAGTCTCAAAGAGTTGGACACGACTGAGCAAATGTCACTTCACTTCTTCAGGTGTTATAAGTAATGGTATTGTTCCCACTTATTATGCTGTACAGGAATCTCGGAATACACACCATTGTGAATGAGACTTCTAAGAAGGCAAAGTTTTTAAAGAAAAAATACATAGGTGTTTTAAGATGATAATCCATGAATGTAAGAATGATAATGGTCAGATTTCCAGTAACACTCATCACATACGTAAGAAATAAAAAGACAAAAATCAGAACTAACTGCTGTGGGTCTTCTGTAAATCCCAAGATGAATGTTGTTATGACTGTGATTTCTCATTACCAGCTTTGATGTTTTAGATGATCTACATGTAAAAAAAGTCAAAGAAAAGTTATCCAAACAGATGAAAAGAAATAATAAGCAAAAGAAAAAAAAAAACAATGAAATGGAAAAGAGAGACAAGAAAGAAGATGAATATAATCAAAAGCTGATTCTTGGAGAGGATGTCTAATATTGATAAACTGTTATTGTGGCTGGTCTGGAAAAAAAGAGAAATCATTGCAAATTATGCAGATATAAAAACAGAAAAATATCATGTCTCTACAAAGTAGATTTGACAACTTAAATGAATGAATCAATGCTATGAAAGATACAGTCTACCAAAGCTAGTTCAAGATGAAATATTTAACCTATATATCCCTATCTCTAACATTAAACAGGTACATAAATCATCCAACAAAGAGAACTGTAGCCTCAGATGGTTTAATTGTATGTTTCTATCAAACACTGAAAAACAGGAAAAATCATGTATGATACAAATCCTTTCATACAGTTTTTGAGAGCAAAAATCATAGTATTATCTGATGTGATTGTCAATGTAAGTAGTCAAGATATAAATGGTAACTGTCATGAGAAGCAGAAGTGTAAAGGCAAAGAAGTTTTTTTTTTTTACATTCTACCCCCAGTGGTAAATATTGTTTCCAAGTCATTTGTGAAATGTTCACTGCGTAGATTATCATTCACAGACCATGCACAAACTTGTAAGAGGTGATACAGTAAAAAGCACATTGTATAAATTACATAAATTAAGACTGAACAGTAAAATTATTCAATTGAATGCAAGAAAGGAGAAACAAAAAAATGAACAGCAATGGGAACAAACAAATATCAAGTAAAAAAATGATAGGCCAAAGTCCAAACATAAATGATGATACACTGCCTATAAATGTTCAAAGCATACCATACTAATTAAAAGAGATTATAACAATGCATTTTTTAAAAAATTGCCTACCTGGATGTTATATACAAGCACACCACTTGTATATAAGATGTACTTATATATTTGAGGTTGTGTTTGTGTGTGTGTGTGTTTACATATAATATAGCATCTATTGTCCCCATCTTAACCAATTTATAACATAGGACTAGAGATTTCATTCGCCATAGGCCCAAAGACATCCATGATGACATTCAAGAAATGAATTTCTCACATCCTGTGAACTATCCAAATTAAAAAAAAAGCACACACACACTATATATATATATATATATATATATATATATTACATATATGTTTATGTATAATGTTTGTATGTATCTTTAGGAAATTGATAGGAACTATTTTAATTAGTTTTCCAAGTTTCAGAATAGAAAAATATTGATTTGAGAAATATACACATACTTATATTTTAGTCTGTCATTCAGGCTTCAATTTTTGTTTTCTCCCCACATAGTCTCACAATTAAGCAAGAATTGTTAGTAGTGACATAGATATAGTCTAGTGATTCTTTCTCACTTGCACTCAAAGACAGCAATGGAAATGCATAAATAGGCAGTATAAATTTTTATATTCAAATGTTTAGCATTTACTGTGAATGACAATATGAGTCTAAATTTAAAAATGAAGTATTTCTATATAATCTGAAGAGTTAGATAAAAGGAAAGACTAGTAAAAAGGCAAAAGAAAATCAGAAATTCTCTGATTCTTGAGTAGTTGATGTTGTGGTCCAACAATTTTTTAACAGAGAGTGGTTCCCTGAAAAGTATCACTAAAGATATGATTGAGGATGCTTTCTTTATGTGGTCAACCTGTAACAGGTAAGATAAACTAAGTTAGAAAAGTGTGCTTGGTGACCATGCTTAAAAATCACTAATGAATGTAAAATATGATAATATAGAAAAGCAAAAGCAAAGCTAACAAGTACACCCAGGAACTGGGATAGTCCTATGAGACTGGAGGGGCATTAACAACACCAAGGTAAGGAGGTATCTTCATGGTACTACATCTTTGCAAAATGATGACCCAGATCATACTTTTTCATGTTAATTCACATTTTTAATTGCTAATAATCATAGTTTTCAAATATTTATTGATAATTTATGCTTTGTTTATTAACAGGCTGTTATGGTCCCTTCACTGTTTTTGAATTAAAGTGACTCCTTATGCTTTTCTGGGCACACAAGTGTGGCAGCATGGCAAATAGATGGGGAAACAGTGACTGACTTTATTTTTCTGGGCTCCAAAATCACTGCAGATGGTGATTGAAGCCAGGAAATTAAAAGACACTTACTCCTTGGAAGGAAAGTTATGACTAACCTAGACAACATATTAAAAAGCAGAGACATTATTTGTCAACAAAAGTCCATCTAGTTAAGGCTATGGTTTTTCCAGTGGTCATGTATGGATGTGAGAGGTGGACTATAAAGAAAGCTGAGTGCCGAAGAAGTGATGCTTTTGAACTGTGGTGTTGGAGAAGACTCTTGAGAGTCCCTTGGACTGCAAGGAGATCCAACCAGTCCATTCTAAAGGAGATCAGTCCTGGGTGTTCATTGGGAGGACTGATATTGAAGCTGAAACTCCAATACTTTGGCCACTTGATGTGAAGAACTGACTCATTTGAAAAGACCCTGATGCTGGGAAAGATTGAGGACAGGAGAAGGGAACAATGGAGGATGAGATGGTTGGATGGCATCACCGACTCGATGGACATGGGTTTTGGTGGACTCCGGGAGTTTGTGATGGACAGGGAGGCCTTGTGTGCCACGGTTCATGGGGTCACAAAGAGTCGGACAGAACTGAGCAACTGAACTGAACTGACTTATGCTCTTCTAAGATATTTGTATACATTCAAGGCTATCAATCTTTGAAAGTCTAATGCTGTAAATCCTATTTCACTCTTTGTTATTTAACATTTAATACTATTGTGTTGGCCAAGAAGTTTTTTTTAGTTTTTAAGCAAAAATAAAGGACACATTTTCCATTTTCACTAAGGACTTTCTTGAACAACATATTCACTGTTTTGTTTCACTACTTCCCACCATTTTTCAAGTAACTTCATAATTCTATCTTGCCAAAACTTTTGATACTTTTGAGCAAAGAGCTGTTCAAGGTGCCTTTTACAGTCTTCCAGGGAATTGGAATTTTTTCCATTAAAAGGGTTGCATAAAGACTGAAATAATTTGAGATCTGAAGGTGCAATATCCACGGACTATGTCAGATGAATCAGAACTTCCCAGCCATGTTATAACAGTTTTTGCCTGGTATTCAAGGAAACATATAGTCTTCCTTTATCCTGATGGAATATTATGGGTTTTCTGTTCACTAACTCCAGATGCTTTTCATTGAGTGCTTCTTTTAGATGGTCGAATTGGGAGCAGTACTTATTGGAATTAATAGTTTGGTTTTTCAGAAGGAGCTCATAATAGAAGGACTCCCTTCCAATCTCACCATATACACATCACCTTCTTTGAAATGGGTCTTTGCTGTGGTTGGTGGTAGTTCATTTTGCTTGTCCCATGATCTGTTTCATTCCACATTATTGTACAGTATCCACTGTACTGTGGATACTGTACAATATCCACTGTATGATTCCAGTGTACAATATCCACAATTGTGGCAAATTTGCCACAATTTGTTTTAATCTTCATTATTTTTAATTAGAGAATTGCATATGGAAATATAGTCAAGAAGTTTTTTCTCGCTTAAATTATGTGCAACTCAAACATTAAAATGATTAACATAACCAATATGGACTTCCCTAGTGCTCAGATTGGAGAAGGCAATGGCACCCCACTCCAGTACTCTTGCCTGGAAAATCCCATGGATAGAGGAGCCTGGTAGGTTGCAGTCCATGGGGTTGCTAAGAGTCAGACACGACTGAGCAACTTCACTTTGACTTTTCACTTTCATGCATTGGAGAAGGAAATGGCAACCCACTCCAGTATTCTTGCCTAGAGAATCCCAGGGATTGGGGAGCCTGGTGGGCTGCCGTCTATAGGGTCGCACAGAGTCGGACATGACTGAAGCGACTTAGCAGCAGCAGCAGCAGAGCTCAGATGGTAAAGAATCCACTTACACTGCGGGAGACCTGAGTTTGATCCCTGGGTTCTGAAGATCCCCTGGAGAAGGGAATGGCAACCCACTCCAGTATTCTTGCCTGGAGAATCCCCATGGACTGAGGAGCCTGGCAGGCTATAGTACCGGGGGTCACAAAAAGTCAGACATGACTGAGTGACTTTCACTTCACTTCAACATAACCAAGCTGTTGAAAATTATTTTCAGTGCTTGATTTGGATATTTTGAGTATGTCGGCTGTCTCCTGTTGGTGTAACATTCATTGCTCTCCATTATTGTCTTTATTTGACTGCTGTCAACTTCACTAGTCTATTTGACTGTGGAATGTCATCCAGTGAGAAATCTCCAGCACAAAACTCTGAAAACCACTTTTGACACCTTCAGTGAGTCACAGCACCTTCTTCATAGTCTGCACAAATCTTTTTGTGTGTGTGCTTCAGTTGCATTTTTATCTTTCTTGATATAATAAAGCATAATATGCTGAAAATGTTTTTTCTTCAATCATCAGTATTAAAATACCTCACAAAAATTCACCAATTTTGATGTTTTTTTAAAAATGCATATTGATATAATAGCTGTCACATTACAATCTAATTGTTTTGAATGATGCTAAAGATAACTAAGCATTAGTAGAGTCAGCTCACAGAAAAAAAAAAAAAAAAACAACAATTGAATGTTTTGGCCAAACCAGTACTTACGGTGCTGGTGGTATCCTGAAAATTTGGTTGAATTGTAGTAAAATATGCTTCCTTTTGTTTTATTGTTTCTGAATCTTTTGTCATTATGGTTTACTGTTTCTGATGTTGTCATATATTTGCTTACATTTTCTTCCTATTATTTTATTATTTATTTTCTTTACATTAACATCAGCATCCAACATGCAGAAGTCAATAAAATAAGGCAGTATCAAAAGAAAATATATAGAAAAAGTCCATTGTGAGGTAGGAGAGACAAACCCTAGGTGAGCATGGTATCATGGAAAACAAATGTAAAGGGTTTCATGAGCCATGAGGTTTGGAAATGTTGATTTTTAAATTTTTTCATTCTTTATATGTGAATAATTTGGCATTATAATTCCCCTATAGAGTTTCCCTTCTTCATTATAAATTCACATACACATTACTATCCATAAACATTACACATACACATTACTATCCATGTATATTAGTACTGGTGTCACTATAAATTATTTTCTTAGCTGTTATGACTCTTTGTTTCTAAGGTGATTTTTTTCCAGCATTCACTATTTTTCGAATTTGATCTTCAATAAGTCTTCTATGTCATCATGGAATTTCCCACTTAGTATTGGAGCATAGTAGTGTTGTCAATCTTTCAAAAGACAAAGCTAAGAAAAAAAACATGTTAAGAAATCATTAGTTTACACTGTTGCTTTTTAATTTTAATTTTAATTCAGCACCACTGAACTATTTTCTCATCGTATTTGATTCTCCCCTCCTCCTCCTTTTATCCCTTCAGTCAAATTCCTAGTTCTCAACACCAGTATATTTAGTAGTTTACCCAATGCTAAAATTCAGACAAGGTGAAATCAGAATTAGTCAGTACTATCAATGATAAAATACAAAATGTATGAAGTTAAAGCTATGTTTGTAATCCTTTTACCCTTTAGACTGCCCCACAGTGGGTCCATGATCAGAGCATGATATTTTAAAAAGTCGCATACTAAATTATTTTTTTTTCTTTCTTTGCTTTCAACTCCTATGGTTCTTTTTTTTAAATTTTATTTTATTTTTAAACTTTACAATATTGTATTAGTTTTGCCAAATATCGAAATGAATCTGCCACAGGTATACCTGTGTTCCCCATCCTGAACCCTCCTCCCTCCTCCCTCCCCATACCCTCCCTCTGGGTCCTCCCAGTTTTATTCACAGCATAATACTGTTATTTCATTTGATTTTTATTCAATTTCAGTGTTTTTTTTTCTTGCAATATGATACTTTAAACTTTACATAAAATAATGATATGGTTGAAAAATCCCAGTTTTGATTAAAAGGAAAAAAAACGTTTTCCTGACAAAATATTTGCATGTATGATGACAACGACAAACTGGCATTTGCAATTTACCTCTACAAGGATTAAATCATGAGCCACTGCAGCTGCTGACCTTCAACACCCCTGAAAGGACTTCAGGGTGGAGATCAGGATTGAGGCACCCTGAGCTCTGGAAAAAAACCGATAGAACAGGCCTTCAGATAAATATTTTCAAAAGATTTTATGAGCCCATCTTTTTGCATCTCCTTGTATCTAGACAGCACTAAAATCATTATTGGTGACATCTGTTCCTTGGGACTAGCAGCAAGCCTTGCCCAAAATGTGTGCTTGACTGCAGGTATCACTCTTCACTAAAATCATGTATAATGATGACCTTCATCCCTACCTCTCTGGAGCTGTTTCTCAGAGCTATCTGAAATACTGTCTCCAGAGCTATTGTCCTCATTTTGCCTCAAGTAAAACTTAATTCAGAACTCTCATGTGCATTTTTTTTTCCGTTGACAGTGATATGAAAATGCCACTCTTTTTATCATATATTTATTCACTCAAAAGTTAAGCATTCAAATTCTGGGTCTGATTTAAGCCATTAGATTGTTTATCTATCTACCTACCTATCTATCAATCATAATATCTAGCTATAGTCTGCCTGTCAACTAACCACTCATTTACTTAATTGG
The DNA here is from genome assembly GCF_002263795.3 of Bos taurus. Taxonomy (NCBI): domain Eukaryota; kingdom Metazoa; phylum Chordata; class Mammalia; order Artiodactyla; family Bovidae; genus Bos; species Bos taurus. The sequence continues at coordinate 58,482,505 of NC_037332.1, forward strand.
AAGTATTGCATAATGGGTAACAAGCTACACTTTGGAATCATGAATCTGATTGCAATCATGACTCCATGGTTTTTTTTGTTTGTTTGTTTGTTTTATTTCTACTACATTTCTTTTTATTTTATTATTATTATTATTTTTTTTACTTTACAATATTGTATTGGTTGTGCCATACATCAACATGCATCCGCCACGGGTGTACACGTGTTCCAAATCCTGAACCTCCCTCCCACCTCCCTCCCCATACCACCCCTCTGGGTCATCCCAGTGCACCAGCCCCAAGCTTCCTGTATCCTGCATAGGGTTTTAAACTTTGTCATGAGTGTAAATTAGTGAAATGATTTCCCTAAGTATTAGTTTTTACAAAAGCAAAGGTCGTAAATATGTGTACTTTGCTTGCGGCTGCTAAGTCACTTCAGTCGTGTCCAGCTCTGTGCGACACCATAGTTGGCAGCCCACCAGGCTCCCCCATCCCTGGGATTCTCCAGGCAAGAACACTGGAGTGGGTTGCCATTTCCTTCTCTTCAATGCATGAAAGTGAAAGTGAAGTCGCTTAGTCATATCTGACTCTTAGCGACCCCATGGACTGCAGCCTACCAGGCTCCTCCATCGCCTATTGATGACTAATTTAAATAATATAAATGTAGCAATTAGCAGTGTTTCATGCATACTAAATTTTAAACCAAATGTGGACATTATAATAATTAGTAATATTTCAAAAAGCTTGAATTTAGGTGCACATCCTTAAATCACCAAATAAAATATCCATTCTCAAATCATAGTAATATACAGAAGTTCTAATTTTTTAATATTGAATAGAGTTTTTTTTTTTTTAGAAAACAGTAATAGTATTTGTGGTAGGTAGCAACATGCTGATCTAGTGATAATTCACATATTGGAAAAAACATAACCTCAAGAGGATTTATCCTGGTATCTTGGTAACTGCTGGTTTACAGGGTATACATGATTGTGTAAAGTTAAAAAATAAAAATAAATAAATAAAAAATGAAATGAGTATTTTTAAATGTGATGAGTCTCTCAATACTTCATATCAGCATGCTTGAAGCAATAAGCTTATTTTTAATTAAATGATAAAAACAAGGGATAAATGGTGTTTTGTGTGGCTTTTTCAGTGTTATTTCATCTTTTCTACTTCCCATAGAGACACTATCCCCTGAGGTTTCTTGTAAAGAAGCACTCACTCCATTTAAATAATTTGAACCTGGCAGATATTTCTCAAGTATCAAACTAGCTAGTCACCTCAGCTGTGGTAATTATTATGGATGTTGGTACAGTGGGATTGGTTGAACAGATATAAATTTTCTAGTAACAGAGAGAAGTTTACTAGAAATCTTTATTATTCAAGACATATATTCAGTTTCATGTGATAGTAAAGAAAATTCCATTACTAATATAGTCACACTTTACTCTCTGATTGGAATTAATATGAGAGTTTATTTAATATTATTTTCCAATAAATATGTTTGACTATATTATGGTTGATGTTTATTTACATAGTCTAGAGAAAAAAAAAGATACCAACATATTTTACTAATGGTGGTAAGTAGTGTCTTACTTTTCTCTTAAATATTTAAGAATAATTATTGCTACCCTGTAAATAACATACAAATAAATAACAGTGATTTAAAGGTGATATTAATTCTCTTTGAATAAAGCACTGATTATTTCTCATCTATTTATGAATTTGTAAATGCAAGAACATGAAGCTTGAGATATGTATTTGCACTTACATTTCCAGTACTTCATGGATTACACCAGACACTGTGCTGTGTGGGAATGTGAAGGGAATGATGATTATTGTACTGCTCTAGACAAAGAGAACCTTGGCAACTCCAGATGTCAATCAAACATTACAAGGTTGGGGAATCTTTTTCTTGGAGAATTTATATCACATGTTTTAATACATTTTTGAAAAAACAGAAAAGTTAACTCCCTGAGGAGTACTAATTCTGACTCATTATACATGAAATGAAAAACAAAGATTTGCTTTAAATAATAAGTAAAATTATATATCTAATTAATGTGGAGTTTGTGAATTCCTATGTGAAGTAACAGGCTAAATCATGTAGAAGGAAAAGTATTATATATTCAATAAGAAAAGAAAAGCTTCAGAACAGGCAAAAATATTGATTGGCATAATAATTGCTGAGAAGGAAGGTAATTTACATTATTTTATTTTTATTTTATTTTATTTTATTTTTAAACTTTACATAATTGTATTAGTTTTGCCAAATATCAAAATGAATCCACCACAGGTATACATGTGTTCCCCATCCTGAACCCTCCTCCCTCCTCCCTCCCCATACCATCCCTCTGGGTCGTCCCAGTGCACTAGCCCCAAGCATCCAGTATTGTGCATCGAACCCGGACTGGCAACTCGTTTCATACATCATATTATTTTAAAATGAAGAAAACATTGTATACTCTACGATGTAGTCTGTTTTCCTTTTTTTCAGTGCTTATATTCTAAGTTTATTTGGAAATAGTCTACCTATTTCACAAATGGTTGACAAACATTTCTTCAGAGTAAGAGGAAAATGAACTTCATCATTGGGTATATTTTAGTTGAAAACATGGCTCTAAAATATATAACCAATTAGTACTCTGACTTCACCAAAATTCTTTTGCTTTTATAAAAAACTAGAGAATAAAAATATGTTTTATTGAAAGATTTCCACTGTAATTTAGTATCTGATTAAAAGATAATTTAATGACAAGTGATGTTAGACTCTGAATATGTGTAACTGGATGGAGATTGTGATGATCTTTTCTGTATTTTCTCTTTTATTATTTGGTCTCCATTACATGTGGCAAAATGTTGAAGTTCTCAATGCATTGTTAATTTTTTGTAAATGTGATTATATCTGCTTTATATTCATTTTCAGGTTTTCCTAGATTCAACTTTTATTTATTTTGCTGGAGTACTACAAATTATGTTCTCTTTTTCTCTTGTTGTCCTTTCTATGCCTTCATCAGTAGTTTCTAGAGAAGTTACTTCTCTAGGTGACTAACTGGGCTTGAATCAAATGTCCCTTTAATATGAAATCTGAAGTATCAGAATTTAACTGTAGGTTTTAATTCACTTCACTGGTATAATTTTATTTTGATGAAGTTAATTAAAAATTAATGAATTATTTTGAAATCTGAACCAAGGATTTATTTAATTTATTTAACAATGGACAAATTGGAAGCAGTTGTAATTGACTGGAAGTTTGTAAATAAGCCTGAAAAAAATCAACTCTTATGGATTTTATAGGTTAATTTTCAAAACTGAGTTGACTCCGGTAATAATAGTATTTGTAGCACAGTTCTAGAGCATATCTTCAAACTCAGGCAATTGGGTATGTGCCTATGTATACTTTAATATATCAAATCTTAAAGATAAATCTATTCCTGTAGTTTCTTACTTTTATACCTTTTTATTACAAGACATTGTTTGAAATCACAGAGGAGACATGAAGAATCATACAAGGCACACAGAGTTTGTCCTTCTGGGACTGACAGATGATTCTCAGTTACAGATCCTAATTTTTTTTGTTTCTGCTTCTAAATTACACATTGAGCATGATCGGAAACTTAACCATCATTGCCCTCACTCTGTTGGAGTCCCATCTCAAGACCCCAATGTATTTCTTCCTCCATAATTTCTCTTTCCTGGAAATGTCATTCACAAGTGCTTGCATCCCCAGATTCCTAATCACCACTGTAAACAGAGAAAAGACTATTTCTTATATTGGTTGCCTGTCTCAGTTATTTTTTTACATATTCTTGGGACTTACAGAATTTTTCCTTCTGCCGGTTATGTCCTATGACTGCTATGTTGCCATTTGCAAGCCTTTGCGTTATACATCCATCATGAGCAGCACAATTTGTCATCAGCTGGTACTCAGTTCTTGGGCATCTGGCTTCCTGGTCATTTTCCCTCCACTGATTTTGGGTCTTTACCTGGATTTCTGTGATTCAAATGTTATTGATCATTTCATTTGTGATATTTCTCCTATTCTACAACTTTCTTGCTCAGACACATATTTACTAGAAATTATTGCATTTTTATTAGCTGCGATAATCCTCGTGGTCACACTGTTATTGATAATTCTTTCTTACTCTTACATCATCAAGACAATTCTAAAATTCCCTTCAGCTCAACAAAAGAAAAAAAGCCTTTTCTACCTGCTCTTCTCACATGATTGTTGTATCCATCACTTATGGTAGTTTTATATTTATCTACATAAAGCCCTCAGCAAATGAAAGGATCACTTTAAGCAAAGGAGTGGCTGTATTAAATATTTCAATTGCTCCTTTGTTGAACCCATTCATTTATACTTAGAGGAACCAGCAAGTTCAACAAACCTTCAGAGATGTATTTAGAAAGATATTTTCTGCTTCAGACAAGTAATACTGTTTATTGAAATAATCAACATGAAAGCATAAAAGAAACATTGAACAAAAACTCTTTTGATGTTTCTAGTACAAGAATTGACTCTAATATTTAATTTATTATATAACTTGTGCTTACTTGAGCTTAGAAACCCTTTCCATTCTATACATCTGAATTTAACTTTCTGTTCTTCAAAATGAAGTATTTCTGTGTTAGAAATACAAAATTGCAAAATTTATTTTCTCTAATAGAATGTAGAATAAAATGAATGGAGGGATTTGGTTGTATTATGGAATATAAATTTTTGGAGTATTTTATTTCCTAAGTAATTTAAATGAATGTTCCATGATTCATTTAAAAGCCATAATTTTAAAAATTCTTAAACTGAATTATTAAATATGCTTAAGATTCTCCAAGAGAACTTATTCTTTAAAAGTGTAATGTAGAGTCTTATTTTGTAAGGTGTTTTTTGAATCAACTTTAAAATTTTTGTCAGCTTAGTCAGATCAGATCAGTCGCTCAGTCATGTCCGACTTTTTGCGACCCCATGAATCGCAGCACGCCAGGCCTCCCTGTCGATCACCAACACCCGGGGTTCACCCAGACTTACATCCATCGAGTCAGTGATGACATCCAGCCATCTCATCCTCTGCCGTCCCTTTCTCCTCCTGCCCCCAATCCCTCCAAGCATCAGAGTCTTTTCCAATGAGTCAATTCTTTGCACGAGGTGGCCAAAGTACTGGAGTTTCAGCTTTAGCATCATTCCTTTCAAAGAAATCCCAGGGCTGATCTCCTTCAGAATGGACTGGTTGGATCTCCTTGCAGTCCAAGGGACTCTCAAGAGTCTTCTCCAACACCACTGTTCAAAAGCATCCATTCTTCGGCACTCAGCCTTCTTCACAGTCCAACTCTCACATCCATACATGACCACAGGAAAAACCATAGCCTTGACTAGATGGACCTTTGTTTGCAAAGTATGAATATGCTTTTGAATATGCTATCTAGGTTGGTCATAACTTTCCTTTCAAAGAGTAAGCGTCTTTTAACTTCATGGCTGCAGTCACCATCTGCAGTGATTTTGGAGCCCAGAAAAATAAAGTCTGACACTGTTTCCACTGTTTCCCCATCTATTTCCCACGAAGTATGGGACTGGATGCCATTATCTTCGTTTTCTGAATGTTGAGCTTTAAGCCAAATTTTTCACTCTCCTCTTTCACTTTCATCAAGAGGCTTTTTAGTTCCTCTTCACTTTCTGCCATAAGGATGGTGTCATCTACATATCTGAGGTTATTGATATTTCTCCAGGCAATCTTGATTCCAGCTTGTGTTTCTTCCAGTCCAGCGTTTCTCATGATGTACTCTGCATATAAGTTAAATAAACAGGGTGACAATATACAGCCTTGACGAACTCCTTTTCCTATTCGGAACCAGTCTGTTGTTCCATGTCGAGTTCTAACTGTTGCTTCCTGACCTGCATACAAGTTTCTCAAGAGGCAGGTCAGGTGGTCTGGTATTCTCATCTCTTTCAGAATTTTCCACAGTTTATTGTGATCCACACAGTCAAAGGCTTTGGCATAGTCAATAAAGCAGAAATAGATGTTTTTCTGGAACTCTCTTGCTTTTTCTATGATCCAGCAGATGTTGGCAATTTGATCTCTGGTTCCTCTGCCTTTTCTAAAACCAGTTTGAACGTCAGGAAGTTCACGGTTCACATATTGCTGAAGCCTGGCTTGGAGAATTTGGAGCATTACTTTACTAGCATGTGAGATGAGTGCAATTGTGCTGTAGTTTGAGCATTCTTTGGCATTGCCTTTCTTTGGGATTGGAATGAAAACTGACCTTTTCCAGTCCTGTGGCCACTGCTGAGTTTTCCAAATGTGCTGGCATATTGAGTGCAGCACTTTCACAGCATCATCTTTCAGGATTTGGAATAGCTCAACTGGAGTTCCATCACTTCCACTAGCTTTGTTCATAGTGATGCTTTCTAAGGCCCACTTGACTTCATATTCCAGAATGTCTGGCTCTAGGTCAGTGATCACACCATCGTGATTATCTGGGTCGTGAAGATCTTTTTTGTACAGTTCTTCTGTGTATTCTTGCCATCTCTTCTTAATATCTTCTGCTTCTGTTAGGTCCATACCATTTCTGTCCTTTATCGAGCTCATCTTTGCATGAAATGTTCCTTTGATATCTCTGATTTCCTTGAAGAGATCCCTAGTCTTTCCCATTCTGTTGTTTTCCTGTATTTCTTTGCATTGATCGCTGAAGAAGGCTTTCTTATCTCTTCTTGCTATTCTTTGGAACTCTGCATTCAGATGTTTATATCTTTCCTTTTATCCTTTGCTTAGTAAACATGTATAATTTCCTATTTTTAAATTGAAGCATGGTTGATTTATAATGTTGTATTAGTTTCAGGTGTACAGCAAAATAATTAAGTTATATATGTTCTTTTTTTCAGCCTCTTTTCCTTGTAGGTTATTACAAAGTATTGCACACAGTTTCCTGGGCTGTACAGTAGGTCCTTGTTGGTTATATATTTTTTATTATGGTAGTGTGCATATGTTATCACAAACTCCTAATTTACCCCTCCTTTGCTCTTTGGTTAATATAAGTTTGTTTTTTGTGTCTGTGAGTTTATTTCTGTTTTGTAAGTAGGTTAATTTATATGTGGCAGATTCATGTTAATGTATGGCAAAACCAATACAATATTGTAAAGTAATTAACCTCCAATTAAAATAAATTTACATTAAAAAAATAAAAAGCAGAGACATTTCTTTGCCAACAACAACAGCAAAAAAATCCACATATAAGCAATTGTGTGTCATGACTGCTTGCTCAGTTGTGTCCGACTCTTTGTGCCTCTGTGGACTGTACCCACCAGGCTCCTCTGTGCACCTGATTTTCAAGTAAGAATACTGCAGTGGGCTGCCATTTCCTACTCTAGGGCATCTTCTGAACTGGGAAACCAAACTTGCATCGCCTCTGTCTCCTGCATTGCAGGTGGATTTTTACCACTTGAGCCATGTCATATGATACTTGTTGTTCTCTGTCTGGCTTACTTCACTCATTGTGATAATCCCTAGGTCTATCCATGCTGCTGCAAATGGCATTATTTCATTCTTTTTTAATGGTTGAATAATATTTCATTGTGTGTATATGCACCATGCTTTTTTTTATCCAGTCATTTGCTGATGAGCGTTTAGTTTGCTTCCATGTAAGGGCTGTTGTAAATAGTGTTGAAATGAATTTTGGGGTACATGTGTCTTTTCAAATTTTAGTTTACTCTGGGCGTGTCCCCAGAAGTAGGATTGCTGATTCATACATTAGTTTTATTTTTAGTTTTTTTTAGAAACCTCCATACTGTTTTTCAGTGACTGCATCAACTTACATTCCCATCAACAATATAGGAGTGTTCTCTTCTCTCGACACCCTCTCTAGCATTTATTGTTTGTAGAGTTTTTGATGATGGCCATTCTGACTAGTATGAGGTGGTACTTTATTGTAGTTTTTATTTGCATTTCTCTAGTAATCAGCGATTTTCAACATTTTTCATGTGCCTTTTAGCCACCTGTGTGTCTTCTTTGGAATAATGTCTATTTAGATCTTCTGCCCATTTTTTTTTTTTTGATTGGGTTGTTTGTTTCTTAGATATTGAGCTATGTGAGCTATTTATATATTTTTAGAAATTAATCCCTTTTTGGTCACATCATTTGCAAATATTTTCCCCCATTCTATTGATTTTCTTTTCCTTGTGTTTATTGTTTCCTTTGCTATGCAAATCTTCTAAATTTATCTGGGTCCCATTTGTTTATTTCTGTTTTAATTTCCATTATCATTACCATGTCCATTCCATTACCATTTAATTTCCATTCCCATCAAGTGGGCCTACTGCCTAGGTCACCAGGGCTGATCTGGTGTCTGTGCCTGCAGGTGTATGCCTGGAGCCTGGGTCTACTGAGGCAGGTCTGACATCTGAATCTGTTATGGCAATCCTGGTACAAAGGTGCCCAAGGATGATCTGGTGCAGGATGGGGCAAGAGCCTGAATCTGCAAGAGGTGATGGGATGCTGTGTTGAGCCTGGTGCCTGGGGATGGACCTGCTCTGGAGCCTGTGGGGACCAGCCTGGTGTTGGGGTCCACTAGGATGCTCTGGCACCTGTGTCTCTGGAAGTATGCCTGGTCTTAGACTGTGGTATTGGTTTTAGAGCCTGTGTACATGGAGGTGGACTTTCAGCCTAAGTCTGTGGGGGACATTCCTGGAGAATGGGAACACAAGGTCAAGTCTGGATCTTGGATCCACATGGGCTGGTGGTGTTGGAGCAGGCACTGCCCTAGAGCTTTGGGCCATGGGCCCAGCCTGGCATAGGAGGTAGCTGGGTGACCCTAATGCTGGGGTCCACAGTGAGGTCAGTTTCTCAGTGCTATCTGTAATGCTGTCTCCCAGGCTACAGCCCTCATTATACCCCAAATGAAACATAACCCACAACTCTCACGTGTGTGTTATTTTTTTGATCGACAATACTCTTCAATAAGTGGTACTGGACTTCAGCATCAATCTCATCCATGAACTCTACCAGATGGTGAGTCCAGGATCTCTGGGAGGACTGAGTGGTCACGGGCTTTCCATCTCAAAGCCAATCTGTAAAGCTTGGAAGTGGTGCTCACTTCTTCAAATGTACAGACATCAACAAAGGCCACAGACATTACAAACAATTAGGGAAACATAACACCAGAAAAAAAAAAAAAAAACAGTGCTAGTAAGCAATCCTAACCAAATGGACCTTCTCTGTATTAAGCTTTTTTAGCCTTCTTCCTTTCAAACTACAATGCTGCCACCATTTCACTTCTTTCACCTCCATTTTAAAAGGATGCTACTTTTCAAGACAATAAAATCTCAGTAGCTCAAATATTAATTGCTTATTATCATTGTTTTGATGGGTTATCTGATGGCTCCGCAGTAAAGAATATGCCTGCAATTTAGGAGACACAGGTTTGATCCCTGGTTGGGGAAAATCTCCTGGAGGAAGAAATGGCAACCTACTCTTTTATTCTTGTCTGGAGAATCCCATGGACAGAGAAGCTTGGCGGTCTACAGTCCATGGGGTTGCAAAGAGTTAGACATGACTGAGCACACACTGCCCATATGACACTTAAAATTCCACATATAAAGAAAAAGAGCAACTTTTGTCTCTGACTCCTATACTTTCTGAATTTTAGATATTGATGTCCTGAACTTGTTCTTGTTTTAACATATAGCTTTTATAGTGAAAGTGAAAGAAAGTAAAGTCACTCAGTCGTGTCCAACTATTTGTGACCCCACAGACTGTAGCCTACCAGGCTCCATCCGTCCATGGGATTTTCCAGGCAATAGTACTGGAGTGGGTTGCCACCTACTCCAGAGGATCTTCCCAATCCAGGGATCGAAGCCAGGTCTACACGCATTATAGGCAGATGCTTTACCGTCTGAGCCACCAGGAAAGCCTAATCTAAATTAAGTAATTAAAATTATTTGTCTCTTTTGGAATTATATATAATATCATAATTATATTCATCATTTATTGACTTATTAGCCACACATTTCTAAGTGTCACATAATTACTCAGGTTTCAATTATGACTACTTTAGTGTCTCTTGTGCAGATTTGTTTATTCCAATATTTCTTACAGTGACTTTAGTACATAAGAGCTCTCTGTTGTATGTATCATGAGGTCATGTTAATGGTTTATGTTTCAAAGTTGCAGGGAGGTGATAACTCCATTTTTATCTCATGTTCCTTCTTATCAAAACATAAATTCCAAATATGCTGCAATAGGACAGATCATGCTATGTAAAGTCTATTATATAAATTCTGAAATGTTTAGACAACAATATTTTTCTTTGATATCAATAAAGAAATTTAACAGAGATAATTAGGCATATTGATAACTTCAGTTCAGTTCATGTCAGTCGCTCAGTCGTGTCCGACTCTTTGCAACCCCATGAACCACAGCATCCCAGGCCTCCCTGTTCATTACCAACTCCCCAGAGTTTACCCAAACTCATGTCCATTGAGTCGGTGATGCCATCTAATGATCTCATCCTTTGTCATCCCCTTCTCCTTCTGCCTTCAATCTTTCCCAACATCAGGGTCTTTTCAAATGAGTCAACTCTTCACATCAGGTGGCCAAAGTATTGGCGTTTCAGCTTCAACATCAGTCCTTCCAATGAACACCCAGGACTAATTTCCTTTAGGATGGACTGGTTGAATCTCCCTGCAGTCCAAGGGACTCTCAAGAGTCTTCTCCAACACCACAGTTAAAAAGCATCAATTCTGCCCTCAGCTTGCTTTGTAGTCCAACTCTCACAACCATACATAACTTAAGAGTGTATTATTGCAGGTAAAGATCTCTCCTACTAGCTGGTGTGTATACTTTCAATTACAGTGTCTTTCAATTACTTTCATTTAGTTTTCAATTACAATGTCTTTTGCCAACCCTGCCCCACCAAAACCACATTGCTTCTTGATAGGTTATGTACTGCAGCAGATTAAACATGACTTGAAATTAAAATCCAGACTCCACTCTTTGCTACTCGTAATATATTGGTTAATTTACTCAGTCTTCTTCCGTCTACATTTTAGTATAACTGAAATATTTATGGGATTGGTAAAGGCAGAATTATGCCAATAGAAATAATTTAAAAGAATATTGGCAATTTCAAAGCCCACTTTACATTTAAAAATAAATAGTTTCTGAGGTTTTCATTTAATATCAGGCACAATTTCTCAAATTTTTAGAACAGTTTTTTTTTGTTTGTTTGTTTCTTAGCCAGTAGAAGTAATTGTTCACATTCAATGAAAATAATGAAAAAGTGAATGTATTATCAAGAAAGGTTTTCTTTCTTTCTTCATTCCTTCCTTCTTTCCTTTTTCTTTTTAATTGACAAGCCCACCTGTTACTTGCTTTAAATTCTAAGTTATCAAATTTAGCAATATTATCTTCAATTGTCCCTTGATCATAATTCTAATATTTACTTGCTTTTATAACTTTCTATTTCTGTTGTTTAGGATATCTCTGATATCTTTTAAAATCATTCTGTTGCCCTTGTATTAATGTGTAGTTGTATTATGAGCATTTAACATTTTATATTCTAAATCATTCATACATCTAATTTTGTAACTCATAATAAGTGATGTCATGTTTAAATTTATTTTAAATTAGATGCATCCCTTTTAAGTGAATAGAAACTATATAACTAATGCCTCTTATTAGTGATTGTGAAAATGCTTCCATTTTTTAGAATTCAGATCATTCTGAAACTCCCATTGATATAGTTATTTCCTGTTTGCTGTTTCATTATTTTAATTAGCCTGGAATACCTGTTTGGACAAATTTATTTTTAATACATGTTTATTATTGTTGACTTATTTTATTTGATTATTAGTATTTTAAGGTACTATTGGTAAAATTAGTGTTATTACATAATGTATCTTCTGTATAATTTATGTACATTAAATATTATTACTCACCTAATTCTCTTAGATCATTGAAGAAAAGACTAGGTCAGAACTGGAGACAAGTTTAATTACTTGGAAGTATATTTTATAGTTTCACAATAAAAGAAAACATATATGAGTTTGGTTTGAGAGAAGTTTGATTACAGTGAGATTAGGAAGCAGTATTAAATGACTTTGAGAAGGATAAAATGATGAAATTATAGATACAAAGCAATGAAATAATTAGAAGGAGAAGTCGCTGAGTCCTGTCCAACTCTTATCGACCCCATAGACGGCAGCACACCAGGCTCTTCCGTCCCTGGGATTCACAAGGCAAGAACACTGGAGTGGGTTGCCATTTCCTTCTCCAATGCAGGAAAGTGAAAAGCGAAAGTGAAGTCGATTAGAAGCTGTAGTTAAATATTTAGAAGAGTTTCATTCTACTCTGATGAAAACTTGGATTCTTTTGAGAGGAATGCAATCCTTTTTATGGAGTTATTGAAAGCTGCTTCACTTGCTTACTCCTCAGGGTGTAAATGAAGGGGTTCAACAAAGGGGCCACAGCAGTGGTGGACACTGAGACACCTCTATTTATGGCCACCTCTTCCTTTGCCAAGGGTTTGACATAGATGAAGATACAGCTTCCATAGGTGATGGAAACTACAATCATGGGGGATGAGCAGGTAGAAAGGCCTTTTTCCTTTGTTGGACCATGGGAAACCTCAGAATTGTCCTAATGATGTATGTGTAGGACAGAAATACACACACTAGGGTGATAATGAGGGCAAATACAGCCACAAGGATAACTATTTGTTCTATTACCTATGATCTGAGCACAAGATCTTTAGGAGGGGACCAGCATCACAACTAAAATGATCAATGACATTGGAAATACAGGATTCCAGCTGGAGCTTAAGGAGTAGGATGATGATTATCAAACCCGAAACCCAACAGCTGAGGACTAAGAAGGTGCAGACTCTCTTGTTCACGATGGTCGTGCAATGCGGGGATTTACAGATGGCACATAGTGGTTGTAGTACATGGCTGCCAGCAGAAAAAATTCTGTTGCTCCAAACAGAATAACAAAAAAAATTTGACCTGCGCAAGCATTATAGGTGATGGTATTGTCCCCAGTTGATATACTGTACAGAAACCGAGGAATACAGACAGTGGTCAATGAGACTTCCAAGAAGGAAACATTTCTGAGGAAGAAGTACATAGGAGTTTTAAGATGGGAGTCTACCAGTGTGAGGGTGATGATCGTCAAGTTCCCTGTTACACTCAACAGGTAAGTGAGAAATAGATGAAAAGCAGAATTTGCAGTTGTGGGTCATATGTCTGTCCCAGAAGGATGAAAGTTGTTATTGCTGTGTGGTTTTTCATCACTGAGTTTTGAAATCTATCCAATTGACAAAAGAAAATCAAAGAGATTTTATAAGGAGGTTCATAAATGAATTCTTTACCAAAACACTGCAGTTACAGCCAAACAAACCAGTCTACATTTACTTATCCCTTCTCGTCAGTCTACATTTATTTATCCCTTCACATTGGTCTACATTTAGTTAGCCCTTCACATTATAATCAATATCATCACTGTTCTGACAGTCTTTCTGAATTTACAAGCGTGAGAGAGGATTATTCCTTTAGGATTTATTTTATTATCAAACCAACTCTTTCTAAGATCATTGTTGGCCCCTCAAAATTTACAAATGTTTGTTAATTCATGACATGGACTAAATTTACAAAAAAGTAGTGAAAAAAGATAATACTACTTCATTATCTACTACTAAAGATAATACTACTTTTTTTTTATCCAAGACAAACTTTGGATATGGGATATATCCAGATGATGAAGATGAATTATCTTCAACTGTTACTTTATAAGGGTTCTTTAAAGGGTAAGATGTATCTCTCCTGGAAAACAAAAAAGAATGATAACAAAACACAAGCCTGGGTCCTGACACTTTCCGCTGTCCATTTATTCTTTTCTACTTGTTTTCCTATTCTTAATTCATAGTTGGTTTCAAGCACTACTATTTTATCTATTGGAGAAGGAAATGGCAACCCACTCTAGCATTCTTGCCTGGAGAATCCCATGGACAGAGGAGCCTGGTGGGCTACTGTCCTTGGGGTTGCAAAAAGTCGGAGATGACTGAGCACTCATTTTACCTATAGTGTGAAGTAAGATTGTGCTATTAGCAAAAGAAATATGCTCATGTGCATTCATGTTATTTTTCGGGTAATTGACTGTGGTTCCTAAAGCTTTGAAGTGACAACTTTTTTAATATCATCAAAATTATTCTTCTATGCTGCACCTGTTTTCATTATGGTTTCAATGCCTTTGAAAAGATATTAGTGTCTTATCTTATCTCATCCCTGCTCAGTTTATCCTTTAAGCTTCTTCAACCTGACTTTCAATTCCATTGACCCCCTGATCTTCTAACACTTATAAAACTTTTATTACGTTTGAAATCAATGGCACGTTTTTGTAGCTATTTTACCTGGAGTCAATATGTTCTTGGGACGACCCAGAGGGATGGTATGGGGAGGGAGGAGGGAGGAGGGTTCAGGATGGGGAACACATGTATACCTGTGGCGGATTCATTTTGATATTTGGCAAAACTAATACAATTATGTAAAGTTTAAAAATAAAATAAAATTAGGAAAAATAAATAAATAAATAAATTTAATTTTAGTCATTTTTCACATCTAAGAGTACTAACCAGTATATGATCATAGCAAGAAACTGGGGACCCAATTAGTCATTTTTCAAAGGGATCCCACACCATAATTCTCATTTTTCTAATTTTGAATCTCTTTTTTTTTTAGTGTCTTACACAGTCTTTTCATTCTCTACTCATCTATGAAATATCGCTGTTTCCTAGTATTCGATCTTGAGAGCTCTTCCTTTTTGTTTTCTGTTTGGTATTCTTCTTTCTGCATATTCTCCAAGCACATTTCAGTTAGTAGAATTGATCTGTCTTTTATTTGGTGGGTTACAAAGGTCAGGAGTTTTCCAAATAAAAATCATTATTAAGTTCATATCACCAGTTAGATGTTTCACAGAAACCTCATAGACTATGAGGATGAAAGGCTTTCCCCTCTGGATCCAGAGGGACAGGGTCAGTGGCCTACTGGCAGGGATGTTGCAAGACATCACTATGCTGACAAAGGTCTGGATGGTCAAAGCTATGGTTTTTCCAGTAGTCATGTATGGATATGAGAGTTGGACCATAAAGAAGGCTGAGAGCCGAAGAATTGATGCTTTTGAACTGTGATGTTGGAGAAGACTCTTGAGAGTTCCTTGGACAGCAAGGAAGTCAAACTAGTCAATCCTAAAATAAATCAACACTGAATATTCATTGGGTGCTGAAGCTGAAGCTCCAATACTTTGGCCATCTAATGCAAAGAACTGACTCATTGGAAAAGACCTTGATGCTGGGAAGAATTGAAGGCAGGAGGAGAAGAGGGTGACAGAGGACAAGATTGTTGGAGGGCATCACCAACTCAATGGATGTGAGCTTGAGCAAACTCTGGGAGATAGTGAAGGACAGGAAAGCCTGGTGTGCTGTAGTTCATGGGGTCACAAAGAGGCGACTTGGTAACTGAACAGTAACAATTTGGTAAGTGGGTTATGTTTCCAAAATTGGACATGACTTAGTGACTGAACAACAACAATGCCTTCTGCATATACAAAGATGCACTAGTATCCATATATATTTTTGCATTTATGACACACACAACTTTTTTGTAAATGCCTTATTTCTAGGGTACATGGCTCCTCTGTGAATTTTTAATTTTTTGATTGTAGCAAATCTCCCAAAGTGTTCCCACTATATTTATTGAAAAAAATATGCCTATAATTGTCCCACACAGTTCAAAGTTTTGTTGTTCAAGAATCAACTAAACAACATTAGCAGTATATTAGCACTGGATTGGTTTCTTTTGCACTGATTCTCGATTAGAGGCCAAATATAGAATGGCCTTTCTATTACCCCTAGGTGGTGGGAGTACGGTTGAGTTTTTTAAATATAGTAGAAATCTCAAGAGTTTGGAATCAGACACACTCAAAAAAGAACTCTGACTTATACAGAGATCCATAATAACATTCAATAAATTATAAATGTCATAGTTATTATTAAGCTGTTATTCATACTGCAAAATAGTTTTCTGCTCAATTTCCACAGCTACTGATCTCATTATCTTATGAACCGACTGTGACTAAATCACAGCTACACAGTTAATATTTCTTCTCTTATTAGAGAAGCAATATTATTTGGAACGAAGAACAGGATGTTAATTCTGATTGTTTACAGTTCAGTTCAGTCATTCAGTCATGTCGCACTCTTTGTGACCCCATGGACTGCAGCATTCCAGGCTTCCCTGTCCATCACCAACTCCCAGAGCTTGCTCAAACTCATGTCCATTGAGTCAGTGATGCCATCCAACCATCTCATCTTCTGTCATTCCCTTCTCCTCCTGCCTTCAATCTTCCCCATAATCAGGGACTTTTCCAATGAGTCAGTCCTTTGCACCAGGTAGCCAAAGTATTGGTGTTTCAGCTTCAGCATGTCCTTCCAAAGAATATTCAGGACAGATTTCTTTGAGGATTGACTGGTTTGATCTCCTTGCAGTCCAAGGGACTCTCAAGAATCTTCTCCAACACCACAGTTCAAAAGCATAATTCTTTGCTGTTCAGCTTTCTTTATAGCTTAACTCTCACATCCATACATGACTACTGGAAGAACCATGGCTTTAACTATCGGGACCTTTGGCAGCAAGGTAATGTCTCTGCTTTTTAATATACTTTCTAGGTTGGTCATAACTTTTCTTCAAAGGAGTAAGCATTTTTTTTTCTTTTTTAAATTTCATGGCTGCAGTCACCATCTGCATTGATTTTGCAGCCCCCCTAAATAAAGTATCTCACTGTTTCCATTGTTTCCCTATCTGTTGCCATAAAGTGATGGAACCAGATGCCATGATCTTTGTTTTTAGAATGTTGAGTTTTAAGCCAGCTTTTTCACTGACTGTCTTAATGGCAAAATTTACCTACTTATTTGACCTGTAGTTTGCTTTTTAATTTTTCCTGTTTTCTAAGTGATCCTTTATTCCAACTTTAAATTTAACCAGCTTTTGTTCTATTTTTCTTCTTCAGAAACACAATATCACTTTTAGTCATGTTTTCCATCTTCATATTTTATTAAATAAGTATGAATATATCTTCTCATTTTTCAGAAGATGAGAGTCTTGTCATTCTCCTAATTTATACTAGTCTTATCCTTTCAGAAACCTTCCCACAAATGCAAGGGCAAAGGTGATGTTTGTCTTAATGGCCTTTGTCCTCCCAGCTCACCTCCTGAGAGCCCTACCTCTCTCTGCCTGACTTCTCGTGGTTTACTGGGCTGTGCATTGATGGTATTGTAAAGTAAGCCCTGACTGTTGACTTTTCTTTTCATAACGCAAGTGCCTGATTTATGCTTTGACAGTCAGGGCATCTATTTCAAAGAAGGCTTCAATAAACACATTGCCAGCCACCAGGCTAGGTAAAAATCCAGGCTAACATGACCCTCCACCCCTCCTGTCAGGCTCTTTTGTTTTAGAGAGCTTGAAAGTGAAGTGAAAGTGTTAGTCACTCAATCTTGTGCAACTCTTTGTGACCCCATGGACTGTACCCTACCAGACTTCTCTGTCCATAGGATCCTCCATAAAAGAATACTGGAGTGGGTAGCCATTCCCTTCTCCAGGACATCTTCCCCTCCCAGGGATTGAACCTGGGTCTCCTAGGTTGCAGGCAGATTCTTTACTGTCTGAATAACTGATCATTTGGTTCTCTTGTTTTTTCTCTTCTCAGGCTTTAAAATTCCTCGCTTGTGTCTTAAGTTCACCATTAAAGAGCGAGCCCTTGAGACTCTAGTCCTGACCTTGGACCACGATAGAAGAAGAATACCTAGTATCCTCTAACCCTTTTCCATTTCTCTTCCCATAACCTCAGTGCATGGCAGCAAGTGTGTCGTATGCTTTCTAGGATCTGTAAGAAATATATATTTTTTAAGTTTTCTGATGGTTATGGCTAAAGGGAGTCTTGTAATCATAAGAGCCACAGGTCCAGTCTTATCCATAGGCTGAGACCTGTGCAAACCACGCCTGTACTCCTACACTCTGAAATTCTCCTGAACTTACTCTTCTTATATAATGAAGCAACACCAAACTTTTCTGTCACCCTGCCTTCCATTAAAGCACATCCATTTACTTCTATGTCAGGAGTTGCTTCCACCTGGTTATTGGGAAATCTGAGGCAGCCTATTTTAAATGGAAATATTCCATCCAGTGTCTACTACCTGTCAAGCACAGAGCTAGGTTCTGTATTATAAAACTCATTGAACTTATACTAGAATTCTCACTGTAGCTATTTATTAATGTGCTATCCTCTTCTTCCATTGGAGAAGGCAATAGCAACCCACTTCAGTACTCTTGCCTGGAAAGTCCCATGGACAGAGGAGCCTGCTGGGCTGCCGTCTATGGGGTCGCGCAGAGTTGGACACGACTGAAGTGACTTAGCAGCTTCATCCATAAAAAATTTGCATTTAACTACATTATTTAACATATGTTACTCTGAATAGGATTCATCAGGAGGTTCACAGTATAGATTCCTCTTCTCAGAGAGACCTAAATGTTTTAACCAGGTAGTGGGGTGGAGAGGTTAGGTGCCCATGAAAGAATAAAAATAAGACTATTTTGGTATGATGATCAAGGGTTTTATATGCATATTAATGCTTGAGATATACCCAGACAATTAAGGAAGTCTGTTGCCTTACTTGGACATCGTCACTTACATCTATCTACACTTGCCTTCCAATCAGGCTGCCCGGATATCACATGCAATCACATATATATATATATGTATATACATATATATATATGTATATATATATACATTATAATTTCAGATACACATGAAAGAGGACAAGGTAGCTTCTTCCCCTGTATTATAAGTTTTATTTTGTTGATATCTGTGACAATTATGTATATTCTTCAGCAAGAAGAAAAAATTCTATTTCTGTTCAGGGAACAATAACTGGTATTAATTATTTACAGTGACAGTTAGGAAAATATGTCCCATCTGAAAACAGTCTCTGGGTTCCTGCTGTTTCTCCATAATTGAATTAAATAGTATCTCCCTGGAGACATCAATTGGTTATATCTACAATTGTTCACTCCATTAGTTTTAAAATATTTCCTGCAAATCACATGAACCTCTGCATCTGAAAAGACTAAGTCCTCTCTTCCTTTGGACATGTGCCTTATAAAATCCCTTGAGGTACATATGGCAAAGCCAATCTTGCTTTAAATGAATCATCACAGGAAAATGGACATTTATGCAAAGAAACTAATGAAAAACTCTAAAAAGTAAAAAGTGCAGATCTGGCACAACTAAGATGAAGACACTAACAAAGCTAATGGCCAACATCATTTAGTGACACCCTAGCTCTTAAATTCTCAAGATTTTTCAATACATCAATAAGTAATGAAAACTGTTTCCTTTGGTGACCCTTCTGCCCTCCAAAGGAGTGGTCTCTTTGTGAGCCTCTCATACCAATCAATAGCTTATACAAGGAGAGTAAAAGAATGTTCTTTGGACTCTGTGGGAGAGGGAAGGGGGGGGGGATGATTTTGGAGAATGGCATTAAAACATGTATAATATCATATAAGAAACAAATCGCCAGTCCAGGTTCGATGCAGGATACAGGAAGCTTGGGGCTGGTGCACTGGGATGACCCAGAGGGATGGTATGGGGAGGGAGGTGGGAGGGGGGTTCAGGATGGGGAACATGTGTACACCTGTGGCGGATGCATGTTGATGTATGGCAAAACCAATACAATATTGTAAAGTAAAAAAAAAAAATGTTATTTGTTTTCAAACTCTGTGAGGTTTTTCCTATCTCTTCAATCCTTTTTTGCTATGTAATTCCTATTTTGCCTCTGTTAAGTAAGATCAATTTATTCACAGTTTCTCTTTTAAGCAAATAAAACAGCATACTACTAATCCATGATGCCTTATTCTTTGACTTGTCCTTGATTGTGGTTTCACTAAGAATTAATTTTCTCTTAACTACTTCAAGACAGCAAAAAGGCCATAATAAGTAGAATAAGCTGTGAAGTACTAAAATCTGTTATCCTTGCTGTGGTCTTTTTTTCATACTTCTCCTTCTGAATATACACCATGCCAAAATTGTTAGTGAAATACTCTCCTCAACCTTGCTTTATCCTCTGCAGTGCCTCATAAACAGCAAAAAGTGTATCTCTTTGCTGAGTCATCAAATTACTATCTGTTGAATAAGTTAGATATAAAGGGCTTCCCAGGTGGCTCCAGTGGTAAAGAACCTGCCTGCCAGTTCAGGAGACATAAGAAATTAGGGTTCAGTCCCTAGGTCGTAAAGATCCCCTGTAGAAGGGCATGGCAACCCACTCCAGTATTCTTGCCTGGAGAATCTCCAAGAACAGAGGAGCCTGGCAGACTACAGTCCATAGGGTCGCCTAGAGTCTGACACAACTGAAGTGAGACTTAGCATGCAGAAAATACATGCTGAAGAAAAATTAAAATATTTCTGGTTAAATTTTTCATTATAAAATACAATCTAGAATTTAGATTTATAATTTATTTATTTATTTTTTGAAAGCAAAGTTTACTTTATTTCAGATGCTGGTAAGTGGGAGGGAGGTGGTGGACATCTATCTCAAGTCCAACTCCCCACAGCAAGCAGAGCATGAGAAAATGTTGATATTTTAAGCATTAAATATTCTTTCGGGCTATAAATCCCAGGGATTTGAAAGGTGTATTTCTGTGTATTCTTGAATTAAACTGCATGGTTGCCAACTTCTCAGTGTAAAAATATAGCCCTGGTTATGACCTGAATTTTACAAAGGACTATTGGATAATTCATACTATGTCTGCTGCAAGTTTCCATATTACAAACTGAAATAAGTTTAAGCACATCATACAAGAAAATAACAACACATATTTCTTACTCTTATCTCTCAAAAGAGAAAGTAGTTCTCCTAGCTTCCTTATGGTCCTTATTCATTTGACAGTTTTTCCTGGCTTCCGCTGGCAGCTCCTTACTGTGTTTGCCTGTGTGTGATAAGGGAGATGCCCCTCGGCACTGGTCTCACAGGATCTTCACCGTACATTTTCTCTGGTCATCTTTGGAGGGTCTTCAATACTGCATCTTCCATTTTCATATCAGATAGAGACTTTCATTAGAGACTCTCATATTTTAAACCTTGGAAACACTTTCCTTTGGACTTTGTCATGAGGCAAGGAGGACCAGAAGTAAGGAAGGAGAACAAAAGGAATTCCTTTGGGATTTGGAAGAACTCTGACAGTTCTAAGCAGGGAGTTGGCTTTCCTACTCCAACATTAAGGATATCCACAGTCTTCTGTTCAATCTTCTGGAGGTGCTTTGGGATCATCTGAATGAATAAAGTAAAAAATCCTCAGTAACGTAGGTTCTGACATCACTAACGAACCTTTTGCTTAATGAACTTTGGCAAAGCAAGAAAAACAGGCGACAGCAGGGACGCTGTTTTTCGAGAGGGTAGATGGAAAAACAGCATCATACAGAGGGCAGGTTCCCATTTTACTAATAGAAAAGCAAACAGACAAACAGATTTAATCCCCTACTACATTTCCTAAAAATATGAGGTTTTAATAATTAATCTGTTTTGCTTTCATTTTGGATTTTCAATAACATCTTATGAAATTTTTGATCAATCTAATGTAATCTAGTTTTATTTATTATTAGGATTTATGTTATTGAAGACTATATTATAGGATTTGGCTATTATCATGTCAAGAACTATTCAAATTTTTGGTCTAGGCCATAGAAGAGGTTAAAGAAAAACAGTGCATTTGATTAAAATTTATAAAAGTTACGATTTTATATGTAGAACTTAATGTGAGCATGAATCATATTGAGAAAGTACTATTATGTAACTACACACGGATTTAGTCCTAGATATTTTATTATTCTATTTTTATCCCCTTTACTATTCTTTTTTTTTTTGCTAATGTATATATGTGATATATCTAACCAGTATTTTTGCAATTAGTAAAGACCATAATCTTAATAAATATATCTTATAACAAGTTATATTTTTGCTCTAAGATTCTTCAAAAACATGTAACCACATTAGGAATAAATTATAGTTTCTTTATAAAGGTTTGCCAATGGAATTTACCTTACCATAGAGTTATATTATTGTACAGCTTTAAAGAGAAACTTTTATTTTTTATGAAATCTATCATGCGTGAAAAACAGTGTACAGTCATAGAGGTATCCACACTACAGGTTAAGAAACAGAACATCCCCTGTACCTTAGAAACCTCCTGTTTGTCCTCTGTAATCACATCCTTCTCAACTGCTGACTGATGAAGTAATGGACCACTTAGTTACTGTTTGCACTCTTCTTCAACCTGCTCTGTACTGGAGGAGGCTGACCCATGAGGACTAGGCACAAGCTCCTTTTTCCAGTGGACTTGACTTTGTTTAACCATTGAGATCCCCTTGTAATATCATTGTCAAGTCTTATATCAAGATTATACTGCTTTCATTTTTTGAAATTTGTACATACTCTTAGTTATGCCTGGAGAGCTCTGCGTAGAAGTGGTATTATTTTTTTTTTGTATGCATTTGCTAAATACTTTGTAGAAACCACTAGATTCTGGATTTTTTAATGAGTTGTAATAACTATACAAGTATTCAAATTTTATATTTTTCTGTACCAGTTATAATATATTTTATAGAACAACACTATTTACAGACTTATTGGAAAAATTATAATTATCCTACTTTCATGTCTATATTTATGTGCAGTGATGTGCTATTTCTCAATACAATGCTTGGATTTCTCTTTTTTTTTAAATCACTCAAAAAAGATTTAATTATCCCAATAGTCCACTTATTTTCTTTTGCCTTGCTGTCCTTCATTTTATGCTTATTCTCTATTTTCTTTTTCTATAATTTCTGCTTTATTCTTTACTACTTTTTTCTTTGAAGTTTAGTTAAGTTTAATGTCTTGTTTATCTCCTTTGCATTAATGCTTATATAATTGGTTTCAAGATTGTATTAATTTTTTTTCTAATGGGATTTGGACTCCAAATATGCTGCTAGTCATCACTTTTTCTGTATCTTACAAATTTGATACTTCATAACTTTATATGATAGAGGAGTCTGGCAGGCTACAGACCATGGGGTTAGTAAAAAGTTGGACAGCAATCACTTCCTTTGCCTCTAGTTCTTCCATTGTTTGTTATTGTTTAGTCACTAAGTCATGTCCAACTCTTTTTGACTCCATGGACTATAGCCTGTCAGGCTCCTCTCTCCATAGGATTTCCCAGGCAAGAATATTGGAGTAGGGCTCCATTTCCTTCTCCAGGGGATTGTCCAGACCCAGGGATCAAACGTATGTCTCTTGAGTCTCCTGTATTGGCAGGTGGATTCTTTACCACTGAGCCACCTGGAAAGCCCATGGGATGTGCATAGTTTGCTAATGCTGGCAGTTTCAGACATGCATGTGGAAAGGATGGTTTGTAAGAGCAATCTCCATATCTGATTTCATCACTAGGATAATTATCTCAGGTAATTTTCATAGCAAAGATGGTGCTTTTCCTGTTTTCATATTTCTCTAGTTAACATTGTTTGACACATAAAATTTGATATTTGCTTATATATCAGATATTACTATATTCCATAAATTTTTTCCAAGTTCTTTTAAAGAAAAAATTAAGGCAATGGATATATATATTTACATAAATAAATAAAAACATATACAAGTAAATATATATACAATGTAAGTACATGTGTATGTTGTTGTTTAGTTGTTAAGTCATATTTAACTTTTTGTGACTCCATGAACACACCATGAAGCACACCAGGCTTCCCTGTCCTGTGCTGTCTCATCGAGTTTACTCAAACTCATGTCACTGAGACAGAGATGCCATTCAAGCATCTCATCCTCTGTTGCCCCCTTTGCCTCCTGCCCTCAATTCTTCCCGGCATCAGGGTCTTTTCCAAAGTGTTGACTCTTTGCATCAGGAGGATAAATTATTCGAGCTTCAGCTTTAGCACCAGTCTTTCCAATGAATATTCAGGGTTGATTTCCTTTAAGATTAACTGGTTTAATCTCCTTGCTTTCCAAAGGACTCTCAAGAGTCTTCTCCAGCACCACAGATCAAAAGCACATATTCTTTGGTACTCAGCCTTCATTATGGTCCAGCTCTCACATCCAAATATGACTTCTGGAAAAATCATAGTTTTGACTGTACAGACCTTTGTTGGCAAACTGATATCTCTACTTTTTAATACACTGTCTAGGTTTGTCATAGCTTTCCTTCCAAGGAGTAAGCATCTTTTCATTTTATGGCCTCAGTCATCATCCACATTGTGTAGGTACATCATTTTATACATTTATATGACTTAATACACTTAAATGATCCTTTTATACATTTATAGCTAAAAATACTAATGCCATATGCTGTTTGAATAAATTAGGTTGTGATAAATATCATCACAATGAATATTATTGGAAGTACCTACATTAATAGAAGACTAGCTTCAGCCATTTCCTTATGTTATATCATAGGGAAATGCTATGGATCATTCCATAATGATTTTGTGCTTATATACATATCTGGAGAATTGTATTTTAAGAATATTGGATCCAAGACACCATAAACAATTATATTTCTAAGACTCAATAAAAGAAGACAGAAGAGATAAAACAATTATTTATCATTTCTCTGGTAAAAGTTGCTGTGTGTTTGTTATAAATTTTCATGAAATCAATGTTTTGGAGGACAGTATCTTTCTCACAATATCCTTAAATGCTTGTTTCACCTGCTGGTTCCATAAGGTATAAATAAATGGATTCAGCATAGGAGCCAAGGAGGCATCAAGTACAGCAGCCCCCTTTGTCAAAGTAATCATTTCTTTTGCTGAGGTTTTCACATACATGAAGATGCAGCTTCCATAGAGATTGAGACAACAATCATATGTGAGAAGCAGGTTGAAAAAGCCTTTTTCATTTGTTGAGCAGAGGAGATTCTCAGAATTGATCTGAGGATATAGAAGTAGGAGAGGATTACCAGAATCAAGATGGACATGAGCATCGGCACAGCTAAAACAAAACTCAAGAGTTCTAGTGTGCTGGTGTCTGTGCAGGAGATTTGCAGCAAAGGAGCAGAATCACAGGTGAAGTGGTCAATGATATTGGAGTCACAGAAATCCAGCTGCAGCCCCAAGATCAGTGGAGGAAAGATCACCAAGAATCCAGCCAGCCAAGAGCCGCCTACAAGCTGGTAGCAGATATGTTAATCATGATGGTCATATAATGCAGAGGTTTGCAGATAGCCATGTAACGATCATAGGACATAGATGCCAGGAGAAAAAACTGTTGAACTGAATAGAATCAAGAAAAATAGCTGAGCTACACAAGTGTTATAGGATATAGAATCGTCTCCAGTTAGAATGCTCATCAAAAATCTAGGGATACAGACAGAAGTAAATGAGATTTCTAAGAAGGAGAAATTCTTGAGGAAAAAATACATGGGAGTCTTCAGATGAGAATCCAGCAGTAAAAGAATGATGATAGTCAGATTTCCACTAACACTCAGCACATATGTGAGAAATGAAAGAAGAAAATCACAGCTTGTATTTTTATATTATCAGTCAGACCCAGTAGGATTAAATCTGTCACTGATGATCTGTTTCTCATTTCTGGCTATTGATTTTTGGCAAATCTTGTGGCATAATCAAGACAGACAACAATAAATGGGTTAGACAAGAATAAATATTAACTTCCAGTTTTTAAAGTAATAATTGTATCTTCACCAAAAGTATGTACATTCTTCATTTCTTCCAGTTTCATTATTCATCTTAGATTTGTGTCTTTTGTTTAATATCAGTCTTATTACTCTGCATAATGTCCTTTGATTTCTTGCCACATGTTTCACTCTGCTTTCACTTACTATAATTGCTACTTGGGAAATCTAGTCATTGAACATGAGCTCTTCTCATGCTTCACTGTTGAGCTAACATGGAGAGAACATTACTCTTTTGCTATTTAAGCTTTTTAGGATTAAAAGTACTAACTGATGATGGAAATAATTGGTCAACCCAAATCTAATTAATATAGGTCAGTGACATTCTGAATGTTCTCTGAGAAAATAGCCAATCATACACTTACTTGTTCATATATTTCCCATTTCTTCTAAAATTTAGAGTATAAGTCATTCTAATGTATTCAGAACATTTATGTATATTAAAATGATTTATATAAATAACAAAATATTCTGTAACCAAATACTTATATCATTTTCACATATATTAATGAGGCCTCTGAACCCCTAAATTTCTTTTTGCATTACTTAACATGAAAATTTAAGTTCATGTTTTTACTTGTTGGTTCCAGGCATGTGTATGTTAAGCAACTTCAGTCATGTCTGACTCTTCACAACCCTATGGACTGTAGGCCACCTGGCTCCTATATCCATGGGATTATCCAAATAAAAATACTGGAGTGAGTTGACATGCTCTCCTCCAGTGGATCTTCACAACCCAGGGATCAAACTCATGTCTCCTGTGACTCCTGCATTGCAGGTGGATTCTTTACTGCTAAGCCACTGGGGAAGCTCTCATGGTTTCATAATGCCTAATAATTCCTTTTGAAAATCTACCAAATAATGGTATCAAGCAACATGTTCACAAAGTATGCTAATGATCTCTAAGAATGATTCACAAGTGAATTTACATGAGAAATGCACAAATACTTTACAGGTATCTAAACATATTGTGGATACCAATACCAAGAGTGTCCACATGTCCTTCTAAAGTATAAGTGTAATTTAAGGAAAGCGACATATGCTGCACATATTTCTACTAATTGCCATTGAAAGTGCTAAAATCCAGAAACCATCATTTAAACTTCTCAAATATTTAGATAGTTGATTTTAACTTTAATATTAATATGCATATATATTTATATGTATTCTTATGTATTCATATATATGAGAGATACAGGCATCAGAGAATCAATGCTATATACAATATAAAAGCTGAAAACATATGAAAATAAATTGTGAATACTTACATAAAATTGATCATAAATCACCATTTAAAGTTCTCAACTATTTAGATTATCAATATAGCTATTATATTAATATGTATGTATACTTATGTGTATACATATATATTCATGTATATGAGAGACAGGCAGCAGAGAATCAATGTTATATAAGATATAAAAGCTCAAAAAATGGGCCAAAGAACTAAATAGACATTTCTCCAAAGAAGACATACAGATGGCCAACAAACACATGAAAAGATGCTCAACATCACTCATTATCAGAGAAATGCAAATCCAAACCACTATGAGGTACCATCTCACACCAGTCAGAATGGCTGCGATCCAAAAGTCTACCAGCAATAAATGCTGGAGAGGGTGTGGAGAAAAGGGAACCCTCTTACACTGTTGGTGGGAATGCAAACTAGTACAGCCACTATGGAGAACAGTGTGGAGATTCCTTGAAAAACTGGAAATAGAACTGCGTTATGATCCAGCAATCCCACTCCTGGGCATACACACTGAGGAAACCAGAATTGAAAGAGACACGTGTACCCCAATGTTCATCACAGCACTGTTTATAATAGCCAGGACATGGAAGCAACCTAGATGTCCATTAGCAGAGGAATGGATAAGAAAGCGGTGGTACATATACACAATGGAGTATTACTCAGCCATTGAAAAGAATACATTTGAATCAGTTCTAATGAGGTGGATGAAACTGGAGCCTATTATACAGAGTGAAGTAAGCCAGAAAGAAAAACACCAATACAGTATACTAACGCATATATACAGAATTTAGAAAGATGGTAACAATAACCCTGTATACGAGACAGCAAAAGAGACACTGATGTATAGAACAGTCTTTTGGACTTGGTGGGAGAGGGAGAGGATGGGATGATTTGGGAGAATGGCATTGAAATATGTATAATATCATATATGAAACGAGTCACCAGTCCAGGTTCGATGCACGATACTGGATGCTTGGGGCTGGTGCACTGGGACAACCCAGATGGATGGTATGGGGAGGGAGGAGGGAGGAGGGTTCAGGATGGGGAACACATATATACCTGTGGCAGATTCATTTCGATATATGGAAAAGCCAATACAATATTGTAAATTTAAAAAATAAAATAAAATTAAAAAAAAAGCTGAGCATCTTATGAAAATAAGTTGAGAATACTTATTGTCAAATGCTTAATGGTTAGAGTTAGATATTTAATGTGATATATTTGATTCTCTTAAATCAGAAGTGATCAATCATAGATATATTTTCTTCCCTCCAACAGAGCTATAAATCCCTCATAAATATATTTTTATCCCATCTCCAAAAACCTAATGAGATATTTTCCACATATCTTTTCCCAACATTGTCCAAAAACCTGGAATCTTGAAATATTTCACCTGTCATATTGACATAAACCTCTAGATGAAAGAAATTTGCTGCTATTAATGCTGCAAATTTGAGAATATTTCTTTAATAGGCTTCTCTGCTATTTTGAGGTAAGTGGGCATATCCATTTATTTTTCTTTGAAATGGAGTCAACTTACCACCTTTAATGTGCTTTGCTACATATAACTTCATAAATATTCCTTGAGATAAATTTTTAATGACTTTTGGGATAAACAGTAATGGGGCACTAGTGAATAACATACAAGATCTGCTTTGGTAATCATGTTTTAATTGGTTGATAATGGGACCTATGGCGCAGGGGAAGTTTGAGGAAATCATGCAGCTGGATGTTAGCCAATATTTGAGGAGAACTGAGGCTAAGCAAACCAACATGCTCTGATTTTTATTTTCATATGATCTAAGCATGATTCTTAAATGGTGTGCAGAAATCTGTTTAATGTGAAAAAAAATATGGCACAGAACGACTAAAGAAAAACACCAAGTTCCATGGGCTGTGAAATGTTGTTAAAATTATGAGGACTTTTTGAGATAGAGCATTTTAGCAAATATTTCTTTAGATTGAATTTGCCTTTCAATACTTGAGCAAAGTCACTAAAATTAGAAGCACATCAGATTTCATTTTTACATTTACTTATTCCTTCCGACTTCTGAGTATGAAATCCAAGACACATTTATATAAAGAACACGATACTGGATGCTTGGGGCTGGTGCACTGGGACGACACAGAGGGATGGTATGGGGAGGGAGAAGGAAGCAGGGTTCAGGATGGGAAACACATGTATACCTGTGGTAGATTCATTTTGATATATGGCAAAACCAATACAATATTGTAAAGTTAAAAAATAAAATAAAATTAAAACAAAACAAAACAAAAGAATATATATGTAATATATATCAAAACTATTCTTCATGGGGTCACAAAGAGTTGGACAGCATTGAGTGACTAAGCACACACACACACATAGCTATTCTTTCCAGGTGAGCACATTAAGTGGAGTTTATCCCACTGTGACCAAATTCAGTGTTAGAAATATGCATTAGTATAATATCTTCTTAATGAACATATATAATTAAAATCTATTCAATAACATTTTTTACAATAAATAATAACATTTTAGTACTAGAAGTCTAATCAATAAAAGTTATTAAAATACATCACAACCACAATGTCAAATATAACATGAATAAAAACATCACGTGTATCTTTCCACTTCAAAGAACTTGTTTTGCCTTCATGTGATCTTACTTTTAAGAAAATCTACTTGAAGTGTATATTTATTTTGAAATATTTACCTTCACTGGTAAGTGCTCTTAACAAATTATAATACACATTGTTGATACATCTTTTTTTCTTTTTGAATATTTAATGATTTTTTAAATTTTATTTAATTTAACTTTACAATATTGTATTGGTTTTGCCATATATCAAAATGAATCTGCCACAGGTATACATGATACATCTTTAAACACATTCTAATTTTTGAAATTTGCCCTTGGCACTTAGTAATATTAGTTCCCCTGTCACAAAGTAATATTTAAGCATTCAAAGTGAGCATATGCATTTATTTCAGTTACATAGTTGAATACCATTTTGATATTCAGTTGCTGAGTTTTGTGTTGGTCTCTGTGACCCCAGGGACTGCAGCAAGCCAGGTTTCTCTGTCCTTCACCATCTGGAGCTTGCTCTGACTCCATAATCAATCAAATTATTACTTTGGGATATTATGAATGATCAAAAATTTCTAAAATAAATCATATATTAGAATAAGTGACACACATTTTTATATAATTGTTCTATTTCATTTTGAATGTAGATTCTACAAATGAAATTACTTTTCCTCCTTAAAATTTTCATACACATTCCCATACAACTGTTTGTGTTTATCTCATATGTTTATAAGAATGGCTATTTTACCATAAGCTCAGTGCTACAGGATAGTTTAAACTCATATCAATGTTGTCAAGAAAAAAAAAAATGTCTGGGTGTTTGTTTCTGAATAGATATTCTATTTTGGTAATATATTATTGATTTCATAATTTTAATTAAGGTTGTTTACCCTTCAGTGTGATGCTTACCCAAGCCATGTCTTCATGATGAAATTTAAATATGAGATACAAGGCCCCATGTACTTGGTAGAAGTGGCTTATTCATACTGATAGAGCTCATTATTGTAAAATAGAATTTTACGGTAATATGAAAATCTGAAAAAATGGTAAAAAGAGGTATACATAAAAAGAGAAATATCACAAACATTTAGTTCTAAGGGGTAAACTGAGAAATAAAGCACTAAATAAGGGAAGAGAAAAGAAATAAATGTAGTTCTTCAATAAAAATCAAGACATTGAGAAGTTAGATACATTTGTGCCCATCACTGATTAGTCAGAGCTGGTTTTAAGGGATGGGCAGCCTGATCATATACCTGCTTGTCTGGTTAAAAGCAAACCATAGCAGCAAAAAAAGAAAAAAGCAATGATACTCATTTTCTGTACCAATCTGTTTTCGAAAGTACTCAGTTTCATTAGTATATGCTTGCTAAGAATGTGTCTACCTCTACATGAAAATTTCATCACTGAAAACTTTTTTTAAAACATTAATTTATTTTTATTTAATTTTGACTGTGCTGGGTCTTTGTTGTTGAGCATGGGCTTTTCTCTAGTTGGGGCAAATGGGGAATACTCTTCGTTGCAGTGTCCCAGCTTCTTACTGCAGTGTTTTCTTTTGTTGCAGAGCATGGGCCTTCGGCGTGCGAGTTTCAGTAGTTACTGCCCCTGGGCTTGGTAGTTGTGGCACAGGGACTTAGTGGCTCCAGGGCAAGTGGGATCTTCCTGAACCCGGGATCAAACCTGTGTCCTCTGCATTGACAGGTGGATTTTTAAACAATGGAACACCAGGGAAGTCCCTGAAACCTTTTTAAAGGCGATTTATTCACACTGGGTTTTACTACATGATCTTTTTGACTCTGATTGGTAAGATTGCAAGCCTGATGAAACATGACACTTGGACAAGGCAAAGGGCCAATTCTTTGCTTTCATAAATCTATCTGGTCTATGTTATCCTTTTAAGCATATCTGTAGGTGGCTATTACCTTAGGAAGTGCTTCTATCTCTGGAGGTAGACATGTTTTCCATACAACCAAACTGGCAAAATGAAGTTGGCTGAAATAAAATCGAGTAGTTACTCCAAAACTACTTCCTTCTCATTGTCAAGCAGGATTTTCTGCCATCTCCACCTACATCTCAGTTGACAATGTGACTCAGACTATGTGACTGAAATTAATCACTATAACAATAATAATAATAAATGTTAACATTATTGCACCATTACTCAATTACTAGCAGTTTTAGATGCTTAAACTATATGTAACATAACAAATCTAGGATTAAACAGAATTATTGACTTTCCTTTGCATGTGAAAATTTTGCAACCAAGAGAAACTCAAGCTACAAATGGCAAAACTAGAGGCAAATGTAGACAACTTAATTCTAGCATATATATATTTAAGCAGCATCCTATGGCTATGAAACATAGTTCATGGTCAGGGATCAAAGAGATGATTCTTTAATCAACATTTACTCAGAGGGGTATCAATAAGCTTCTTCCAACTGATACTTTTATTGAACTGAGTGGCAGGGAGTCTTGCTTTTTATCATAAACTGAAAAGGATGAACTGAAGTCTACAAGGAACTGTACTATCTATTATGTGATGAAGAACAATTTATTCTGGAAGAATGAAACAGAATTAAACCAAATGAAGATAGATTAAAATCTTTAACAGAGAAAAGGGGAAGCATTTGAGAGAAAATATGAGCAATAAATAGTTATGGGATAAGCGAATCTATCTTTCCAGTTCCTGAGTTAAGCAGAATTTTCTGGGATCCTACAAATCTTCCTGAGTTTTTTGTTCTATATCTTATTTCCCCCTTAACTTGATTTTACTTTTAATGTTTATTTGGCAAGCAATATAATCCCACATAATATATTGGTCAAATCTTATCAAAGTTTATTAAAGATACCAAT
Source organism: Bos taurus (assembly GCF_002263795.3). Taxonomy (NCBI): domain Eukaryota; kingdom Metazoa; phylum Chordata; class Mammalia; order Artiodactyla; family Bovidae; genus Bos; species Bos taurus. The sequence goes on from NC_037332.1 coordinate 58,514,926, forward strand.
AGAGAAAAAATACTAATAGTATTTGTATGTATGAAGTAAGATTCTCATAATGGAAAATAAAATATTTTCAAGCCAAATACTGCCATCTCTGTATATAACTACCTTCTAAAAATCTATTTATATGGTATTGCAATTTCTTTAAATATTAGCTCTATAAAAGTTCTGTATTCAAGAAATGTTTATTAAATAAATAGTTTCTGCATTATTTTTCTTATCTAAATTATCATACAGTGAATTGCTAAAACAGACATAAATGTAGAAAAGTATTTTTCCATTACTAATCTGTTGTTCTGATGACAAATACATAGAATATTTAAACATTTTTATGTAGAATGTAAGTAAACTGTAAGTTAAATTTCATGCTCAAAATATTATTTTTCAACAATGCCTAACTCCTATATTACTTAGTTATTTCTACACCTTTATGACTGAGTTTCCTCTATTTCACTTGATAAAAACCATTAAAAGTATAGTATGCATAAATATATATATATATATACATATATATAGACATATATATGATTGTATACTCATATAGCACATATATACATATTTGCATGCTTCTAGAGACATGAGTATGTACTTTTGGATTTAGACATATATAAATTAATAGTAATTTTATTCTACTCAAGTATTTTAGGTGGTGTTTAATGTCGTGCATATTATTTGAAATTAATAAATGGAGCTTCCCATGTAGCACTAGTGATAAAAAGCTTGCCTGCCAATGCAGGAGTTTTAAGAGACGTGGGTTCGAACCCTGGGTCAGGAAGATCCCCTGGAGGAGGGCATGACAACCCCCTCCAGTATTCTTTCTGGAGAATCACATGGACAGAGAAGCCTGGTGGGCTACAGTTTGCTGGGATGCAAAGAGTCAGATGTGAGTGAAGCAGCTTTGCACTCACACACATGTTAATATGTGAAGGGCTTTTAGTTCTAAATTTAAGTTTATAATACGAAATCACATAAGAACACTCCTAAATGATACTGTGCTAAAGTTCATACAAGGAAGATTTACAATAAGAATATTAAATTCAAAATAGCCTAAACAATGCTGTTTCTGTAAAGAAATAGAATAAGGTAGAATATATTTTAGAAAAGATATTATTCATTGGTTCTCTAGTTAAAATTGTATTTGTTTTAGTTAAAATTTAAGTCAGGTCAATGTTTTGAGAACATCTTTCTCACAACATCCTTAACCGCTTGTTTTACCTGCTGGTTCCGTAAGGTATAAATAAACGGATTGAGCATAGGAGCCACAGAGGTATTGAGCATAGCTACTCCCTTTGTCAAAGCAACCCCTTCCTTTGCTGAGGTTTTCACATACATGAAGATGCAACTTCCATAAGAGATTGAGACAACAATCATATGGGAGGAGCAGGTTGAAAAGGCCTTTTTTCTTTGTTGGGCACAAGGGATTCTCAGAATTGTTCTGAGGATGTAGGAGTAGGAGAGGATTACTAACATCAAGGTGGACATGAGCGTCAGCAGAGCTAAAACAAAGCTCATGAGTTCTAGTGTGCTGGTGTCTGTGCAGGAGATTTGCAGTAAAGGAGCAGAATCACAGGTGAAGTGGTCAATGATATTGGAGTCACAGAAATCCAGCTGCAGCCCTATGGTCAGTGGAGGAAAGATCACCAAGAATCCAGCCAGCCAAGAGCCGCCTACAAGCTGGTAGCAGATCTTGTTACTCATGATGGTTGTATAATGCAGAGGTTTGCAGATAGCCACGTAACGATCATAGGACATAGATGCCAGGAGAAAAAACTCTGTTGAACCAAGAAGGATAAAGAAAAAGAGCTGAGCTGCACAAGCATTATAGGAAATAGATTTGTCTCCAGTTAGAATGCTTATCAAAAATCTAGGATTACAGACAGAAGTAAATAAGATTTCTAAGAAGGAGAAATTCCTGAGGAAAAAATACATGGGCGTCTTCAGATGGGAAGCCAGCAGTGTAAGAATGATGATAGTCAGATTTCCACTAACACTCAGCACATATGTGAGAAATAAAAAGAAAAAAATAGCAGCTTGCATTTTGGGATCATCAGTCAGACCTAGAAGGATGAACTCTGTCACTGATGTTCTGTTTCTCATTTCTGGTGGCTGATTGTTGACAAATCTTACTGGCAGATACAAAACAGTAATAAATTGATTAGATAAGCATAAATGTCTGCACCCGTTTTTCAAGTAATAATTTTATTTTCACAAAAAGTTTCTGGACTTTTATACATATATTTTCCTTCCCAATTTTATTATACATCTTAGGAGTGTTTCTTTTGCTTAATATTAGTCTCATCTGTAGGACGTAATGTCCTCTGATCCTTACTGCATGTCTATTGTGTCTTCATTTATTACTCTTGTTACCTGGAAAATCTGGTGATTAAACATGAACTCTTCTCATGCTTCATTGTTAAGCTAAAATACAGAGGAAATTATGTTCTCAAGTTGTCTTTTCCAGGCATTAAAATTCTGACTGATAATGGAAACCAGTGATCTGCCTAAACTTAATATTTCATAGGGAAAATTCTAAACGTTCTTTTGGAGAAGTAGTGAGTACTACCTCTGTTAATTTATTTATTGCCCTTTTTAAAAAATACAGAGACCAAGTCATTGTAATGTATTCTAGACTTTTATTTATATTGAACTATGGTTTGTATAATATTATCCATATTTTAAAACCCAGAAGTCCATTCAATTTCCAGAATTTAGAATCCCTTAACCCTTACCTTTATTCTTGATTTCTTAAAAATATAACTTTTCATGATATGCAATTAATGTACTGATTTTAATAGATTGTTTAAAAACTTCTAATAAAATAAGTTCTACAGATTGACTTAATAGCTTAAACAATATATTTATAACTGTGTTAATGAAGATCAGAAATACTCATAAAATTAAAATATGAAATATGCAAACACTTTATATATGTAAATGACATATAGCTCTCTAAATGAGAGCTATCTTGGACATCCAGGCCAAGAATATGTATCAAGTTTTTGTAAAGTGTGATTATACCAAAATTAAGGAAAATGTGGTGTGTTCTACACATTTTTGTTAATTGATAGAAATCACCATTTGAAATATCTTTACATTTCAGTTTATTGGTTTAACTATTGAATATATATGTAAGATAATGTACTGTAATAATATTATATACACTGTATGTAATTATATGTATCAGAGAAGAAGAAAATCACAACACAGGGTCATAATCAATGCTTTGTAGTAAATAGAAGCATCAGATTAAAATAAACAGAATACTTACATATGATCAAAAGACTGATGATTTGTGTGACACATTGAATACAAACTAATGTGCTCAATTAAGATAAATCAAAAGAAAAGTAGTAGTCTAATGCTTCATGGAGAAATGACTATTCTCCCTGTCTTTCCATAAATCTCTCTATTCTTCCATAAAACCCTTCATGTTTCAGGAGCTAAATAGCTAATGGAACAGTTATCTCATATTTTCCTTCACCGTTTGTCCCAAATATGGAATCCTGAACATATCCTACCAGCTATCTTAGCAGCAATATTTTCATGTGAAAGCTAAAAAGGAAAAACATTTGAAAAATCTTTTGTAATAAGCTCTTCTGATAATTCACAGAAGGCCATTTCCATTTATTTTTCTTAGGAAAAAAGTAAACCTAGAAAATTTAAAGTGTTTTGTTACAGAACTATATATTTTTTTGGCTTCAGAAATATTCTTTGAGATAAATCCTTAATGACTTCTGGGAAAATAATAATAGGGCACTGATGAATCATGCACAAGATTAGCTTTGGTGAGTATATTTAATTGATATTATGGGACCTGTGTCCCAGGAGAAGGTTGAGAAAATTATCCAGCAGGGTGATGGTCAAGTATTTGGTGAGGTGGGAAGTGTAGTGAAAATAAACCAACATTTCCTGATCATATTTTTATGATGGCTATATCCTTCACACTGTATGGTATATGTTTAAAATATGAAAGCAAAACAGACAGAAGACTATTAATGAAGAAAGACATGATCTCATCGTGTATAAAATAACTTTAAAATTATTAAATCTTTTGAGTTGCATCATTTCAGCTATATTTCCTTAAGAAGTACTTCTACTTTCATGAATTGAGCTAAATAACTAGTATACACCAAAATTAGAAACAACCGAAATTTCACCTTTATGTTTCTGTATTATTTCCAATGTATTGGCATAGAATCCAAGATACACTTTAATGTGTACCAAAACTGCTCTTACTAATGAGCAAATGAGGCACAGTTCATTACACAGTGAGTAAATACAAGGCAGAAAAAGATAACTTCTTCAAAATAGCATCTTGTTGTTGAATATATCATATAAATGAAAACTAAGATACTTAAATTACTTTTGTGTACCCAATAATGATACTTCAAAGCAGAGGCTTAACTAATAGTTGATTTATTAGATATTTTATCACCACTGTAAGTATAAATATAATTATAAAAACACAAAATGATATTTTTCCATTTTAAAGAATTTGTCTTCATGTGATATATACATTACTTCAAGCACTTGATAATTAATAGGAAATCTTCATTTTAGCCAATAGTTAATCATTGGCTTTGGGCTTCCCTGGTGGCTCAGGGTAAAGACTATTCCTGCCAATGTAGGAAGCATGGGTTCAGTCCCTGGGTTAGCTTCGAACCCTGAGTCAGGTTTTCCACATTTGATTTTTTTTTTTAATTTCAATTTTTAATTAAACTTCACATTTAATTTCAATATTTCCATTCCTTCTAATTAAATGGTGTGAGATACCTACAGTGATTGAAAACGGTAAAGGTGTGTGATTTATCTTTGAATTTCCTTAATTTGTATACCAATAATTGTGTTCTCTGATCCTTATACATGTATGTTAAATAGGTGTGTAAGCATCTTGCACTGATTTTCAGTAATTTCATGGACTAAGCTTTTTATGATTACCTACTTCTGACTATTTAATGTTAAAACTTTTCTGATGTTATGATATGGAAAAACAAAGGTCACTGCATGTGATGTAAAAGCAGTTATCCCTAATATTTAGCAATAATGATTTCATTAATAATTAATATTTAATAATTAGTCATAATTTCTGTTGACATCACTCACTGAAAGAAATCACCCACCAAACAGCTGCAGTCTCTCACAACTCCAGTTTATTGCCTAACAAGAAGAGTATAACTTGGAAAAATATAGATAAATAGTTCTGATGAAGCAGAGCTGCAAGAAAGTGATATGGACAACTTAATCTATTTTCACAGTAGAGGATAATTTTTAAAAAATATTTTTAACAAAACTTATTTATATTTATTTAACTTATTTATTTTTAATTTTTATTTTATATTGGAATATAATTGATTAACACTGTTCTGTTAGTTTCAGGTGTACATTACAGTGAATCAATTATACATATACATGAATCTATTCTTTTTCAAAATTATTTTCCTATTTAGGTTACTACAGAATAGTGAGCAGAGTTCACTGTGGTACACAGTAGGTCTTTGGTGGTTATCTCCTTTAAATATAGCAGTGTGTACATGTCCATCCCAAACACTCTGCAATCCGTTTTTTTCCCTTTACAGATTTGAATAGCTGACTCAATAGAAAAGGAAATAAAAGTAGGGAGGAGACAGAGTCCTTTGGTATAAATAATCGTAAAGCATGGTTTTCTAAGCCTTGAATTTAGGTTCCATTCATTAACTGTGGGTTATTGTGAATTTTATTTTGAATCATTTATTCCTCATGTAGGACTTGAATAGCTATCTAGAGCTTTCTAATTGTCTTTTGAAATTAAAGACCAATATTAAAATCACATTTCAGACTCTTCCTATGTTTGCCAACTGTGGAATACATGATACATAGAGCTGGGAACATTATAGGGGGAAAAAAGTAACAAATACAGAGAAATACTTTTGGAAGTAGAAAAGTGAAATATAAAAGGAGCTATAAAATAACTGTGAAATCTTTGTCCACCCTATTTAATTTGAATTGTGTCCTCCTTTCCTTACAGTATATCAATTTTGTTCATATTATTTTCACTTACTACAATACAAAATAATTTAAATTTCAATTATGTTGACTGTTTGAAGTCTGTTCCTGCACTAGAAATAAACTCTGCAATATCAAGAGGTTTTGTGTGCTTTGTTCCCTTCTGTATATCAACCATCTGAAACAGTGGTTTGTGTTTATGTGTTGTTTATTTGTGGTTTCAGTTACAGATTTCATAATGATTAACCCACTCCAGTGTTCTTGCCTGGAGAATCCCAGGGACAGCAGAGCCTGGTGGGCTGCTGTCCATGGGGTCACACAGAGTCGGACACGACTGAAGCAACTTAGCAGCAGCAGTGCTTGATTGATAATAACATTTTTTTTTGTTGTTGAAGACAAGTCCTTCAGGACTTGTTTTAGCTACTGGTTTCTTAAGGTGTATGTAAAGGGATTCAGCATGGGAGCAACAGAGGTATTAAGTACTGCTGCTGCTGCTGCTACTGCTAAGTCACTTCAATCGTGTCCGACTCTGTGTGATCCCATAGATGGCAGCCCACCAGGCTTCCCCGTCCCTGGGATTCTCCAGGTAAGAACACTGGAGTGGGTTGCCATTTCCTTCTCCAATGCATGAAAGTGAAAAGTGAAAGTGAAATCGCTCAGTCCTGTCCGACCCTCAGCGACCTCATGGATTGCAGCCCACCAGGCTCCTCCATCCATGGGATTCTCCAGGCAGGAGTATTGGAGTGGGGTGCCATTGCCTTCTCTGATGAAAATACAATTCCTGTGAGAAACAGAAACCACAATCATATGAGCAAGTAGAGAAGGCCTTTTTCCTTTGCTGGGCAGAAGGTATCTTCAGAATTGTTTTAAGGATGTGTAAAAGAGAATCACCAAGGCTAAAGTTACCATGAGTGTGAATGCTGCTAAGAAAAATGCCATAAGTTCTAGAAACTCTGTGTCTGTGCAAGCAATCAGTAGCATAGGAGAAGAGTCACAAGTGAAGTGATCAATGATGTTGGAATCACAGAAATCCAGCTGGAAGCCCATAATCAGGGTCGGGTAGAGGAGGGAAGATACTTAAGAAACCAGCCAGCCAGGAGCTGATTACAAGCTGATTACAAGCTAGTTGCAGACTCTGTTACTCATGATGGTTGTGTAATGTATAGGTTTGCTGATAGCCACATAACAATCATAGGACATCACCTCCAGAAGGAAAAACTCTGGAGGCCAGAATTGAAAAACAAACAAACAAACAAACAAAAAACAACACTTGTGTCATGCAAGCATTATAGGAAATGATTGTGTCTCCTGTAGCAGGGCTGCTCAGAAACCTAGGAATACAGACTGTGGTGAATGAAATTTCTAAGAAAGAGAAATTCCTAAGGAAGAAATACACAGGTGTCTTCAAACAGACACTGAATAGTTTTAACATGATGATGTTCATGTTTCCATTACACTCAGTAAGTAGGTGAACAACATAAAGAAGAATATTACAACTTGTACCTCTGAGCCATCTTTAAGTCCCAGAAAAATGAATTCTCTGATTAATGCTTTATTTGGCATGACTAAACTCTGAATCCTGCAGGTCTGTAGGTAAAAAAAGAGAGGATATCAACTCCTTATATGATTTCAAATACATTTATAGTGCTTTTATCTTGTACAAAGAACAATAAAACACACATTATTAGGAAGTGACAAAACTTTATCCATCAGAATAAAGCAAAAGCACTCAATATGTCAGCAAATTTGGAAAACTCAGCAGTGGCCACAGGACTGGAAAAGGTCAGTTTTTATTCCAATCCCAAAAAAAGGAAATGCCAAAGAATGCTCAAACTACCACACAATTGCACTCATCTCATACACTAGTAAAGTAATGCTCAAAATTCTCCAAGACAGGCTTCAACAATATGTGAACCGTGAACTTACAGATGTTCAAGCTGGTTTTAGAAAAGGCAGAGGAACCAGAGATCAAATTACCAGCATCCACTGGATCATGGAAAAAGCAAGAGAGTTCCAGAAAAACATCTATTTCTGCTTTATTGACTATGTCAAAGCCTTTGATTGTGTGGATCACAATAAACTGTGGAAAATTCTGAAAGAGATGGGAATACCAGACCACCTGACCAGCCTCTTGAGAAACCTATATGCAGGTCAGGAAGCAACAGTTAGAACTGGACATGGAACAACAGACTGGTTCCAAATAGGAAAAGGAGTACGTCAAGGCTGTATATTGTCACCCTGCTTATTTAACTTATATGCAGAGTACATCATGAGAAAGGCTGGACTGGATGAAACACAAGCTGGAATCAAGATTGCTGGGAGAAATATCAATAGCCTCAGATGCGCAGATAAACACCACCCTTATGGCAGAAAGTGAAGATGAACTGAAAAGCCTTTTGATGAAAGTGAAAGTGGAGAGTGAAAAAGTTGGCTTAAAGCTCAACATTCAGTAAATGAAGATCACGGCATCTGGTCCCATCACTGCATGGCAAATAGATGGGGAAACAGTGGAAACAATGGCTGACTTTATTTTTTTGGGCTCCAAAATAACTGGAGATGGTGATTGCAGCCATGAAATTAAAAGATTGGAGCCTATATACAAAGTGAAGTAAGCCAGAAAGTAAAACACCAATACAGTATACTAACGCATGTATATGGAATTTAGAAAGGTGGTAACAATAACCCTGTATACAAGACAGCAAAAGAGACACTGATGTATAGAACAGTCTTTTGGACTCTGTGGGAGGGGGAGAGGGTGGGATGATTTGGAAGAATGGCATTGCAATATGTATAATATCATATATGAAACGAGTCGCCAGTCCAGGTTTGATGCACGATACTGAAAGCTTGGGGCTGGTGAACTGGGATGACCCAAAGGAATGGTATGGGGAGGGATGAGGGAGGAGGGTTCAGGATGGGGAACACAAGTATACCTGTGGCAGATTCATTTTGATATATGGCAAAACCAATACAATATTGTAAAGTTAAATAAAATAAAATTAAAAAAAGAAAAAAAAGAAGATTAAAAAAATAAATAAATAAATAAAAGATGCTTACTCCATAGAAGGAAAGTTATGACCAACCTAGATAGCATATTCAAAAGCAGAGACATTACTTTGCCAACGAAGGTCCATCTAATCAAGGCTATAGTTTTTCCAGTAGTCATGTATGGATGTGAGAGTTGAACTGTGAAGAAAGTTGAGCACCGAAGAATTGATGCTTTTGAACTGTGGTGTTGAAGACTCTTGAGAGTCCCTTGGACTGCAAGGAGATCCAACCAGTCCATTCTAAAGGAGATCATTGCTGGGTGTTCTTTGGAAGGAATGACGCTAAAGCTGAAACTCCAGTACTTTGGCCACCTCATTCGAAGAGTTGACTCCATGGAAAAGACTCTGATGCTAGGAGGGATTGGGGGCAGAAGGAGAAGGGGACAACAGAGCAAGAGATGGCTGGATGGCATCACCGACTTGATGGACGTGAGTTTGAGTGAACTCCGTGAGTTGGTGATGGACAGGGAGGCTTGGCATGCTGCAATTCATTGGGTCACAATGAGTCAGACACGACTGAGCGACTGAACTGAACTGAATGCAAATTCATATTATGAAACATGTATAATATTATGTATGAGACAAGTCGCCAGTCCAGATATTGGATGCTTGGGGCTGGTGCACTGGGACAACCCAGAGGGAGGGTATCGGGAGGGAGGAGGGAGGAGGGTTCAGGATGGGGAACACAGATATACCTGTGATGGATTCATTTCGATATTTGGCAAAACTAATACAATATTGTAAAGTTTAAAAATAAAATTAAAAAAATGCATATTAGAATTTTTCTAGTGGGGAAAAAAATTAATCTGTGTTGAAAAACCTTAAATTTTTATCTCAGCTTTTGATAATTCCCTGCTGTATAGTTTTGATTACTTATTAACATACAGAAAGTCATTTTTCACAGTCATAAAAACAAGTCATAATGATAAATACTTAGCGTACTTCACTAGGAAGTAGGTCATTGGGAAGATTACACAAGTTACTGAGTATATAGTATTTCTGAAAACATAATGTGCATAAAATTCTACATGCTAATTTTTCTATTCAAAAATTTATTTTTGTTTTGGAATGCATTCTTTTTCTAAATAAGTTGTGGTCTAGTCATAGTAAAAAGTTAAAGAGAAAATATTATTTATGAGCAATTCATTGAAATCAATTCTATTCTGCCTTTATGCAAACTTAATTCTATTCACTCCTTTTTAACTAAAGGTAATGCAAGCACAATCTTAGCTTCTTGTTAGCCCAATGTTAGCCCATAAACAAAGTTACAGGGTAAAATTTCCTGTTGGACTCCTTAAATAAAGTCAATCACTAAACAATGAAAGAGATCATATTGTTTCCTATAAGATTATATACTTATTTCAGAAAGTTATTGCATGACAACCTTTATCAAGTTCTGCTTTCAAAAATAGTAATTTGATAGCTGTATTGTTTATTAAACTAGTTATGAAGGATGCAATAGGGAAAGAAACTATATTAAAAGGAAGATAGTAACATCAATGATAACAGTAATTAATCATATAACAAAATATAATGAATTTTACTATTAGTGTTATTATCAATATTATTCATATTATAACAAAGATATAAACAGCCTTTTACTCTGTGCCCAAAATGCTTTTGCTTGGTCCTTTTAAGGGACTCATTATGCAGATGAGGGAATTGACTGAAAAAATACTACCTGACTCCCTCCTCAGGCAAGTGTGATACATTTATGAGTTCAGCTCTGACAAGTTTACAAAGTTATAGGCAGAGAAAATAATGCAAGAATTGACAGAATGCCTTCATGCTGCATTTTAAAGAGAGTAATTTTTAGAGATATATGATTTCAAAAAGATAATTAATGATGTAGATAAAGAAAAAACGCACTCACCTTTATGATAGTCAATGGAACCGAGTCATGGTTTAAACCTGAATATTTTTCTGATTATCTACAATAAGAGAAACATGATGTTTTAGGTAGAAAAGATTTCCTTCACTTTGACATATTTTATAAAATGAATTCACATTTGTGCACTCAAGATTAAAAATTTAAATCTTTGGTTTGGATTTTCCTAGTCATAAACCAACCATTTCTCAAATGCCCAATCTGTGAGGATGAAAAAATCCAGTCCGCAAACGTCCAAATTTTTTTTTTTTTGTAATTTAAGTGTCATGGGTTTTATGACTTTTCTGATATTGCTCAGTGATATAGGTTTTCCAAAATGCTTTTCTCCAAAATAAACTGACCCATTTAATATATTTTGAGTGTACTGTTACAGATGAGGTTTTTTTTTTTTTTTTTTTTTTGAGGGAAATATAAAGAAAACTTCTCTGAGGAAGAAAAACCAGTGCATCTACAGTGCAGTTTATTTTAGCTACAATTTTTAATAAGATTCCTTCAGGAGCCATTAGGTATTGAATGACTATAGAATTCTATCTGTAATACTGGAGTTTGCATGGAAAAAAAGGAAAGACTGATGAAAAAATTATTTCTTGGTTATTTTTCAAATATTTTTTCTGACCATTGTTTTAAAAGAAGAGAGACTCTCATTGACTCTCTTGCAAATTTTTGTGAGGAAAATGAATATAGGGTAAAAATTTATTTGGAGCCTAAAAGAAATACCTTACCTATGTGGTTATATAGTACAAACGATGGTGAAAAGTGTTTTTTGTTTTTGTTTGTCCTTTCTTTTTTAAATACAGCTGATGTTCTCTTTGGAAAAGGTCATACATTTTTAATGAGAGATTTAATAAAGTATTACAGATTTCTTCAAGTAAATATTTTGTATACTTGGATTTAGAAAGGAACAGATAAAATGTGTCACCAAAGATTGGGTGTTTTAAACTTTAATTTTAGTTAAAATTAATTAACATAATGGTTTCTAGACTTCAATTAATGATGTCATAGGGATGGCAGTCCACATGGTCCATGCTCTACCAAGCTAAAATAATAGCTGTTTACTTGATTATGGTAAATAGGGCTCTATTATCAGGCAGAGGCAAAGAAAGATAACACCTAATAGCATGATTTGATCTGGAGGAGTTCAGTTCAGTTCAGTCACTCAGTCCTGTCCAACTCTGCGACCCCATGGACTGCAGCACGCCAGGCTTCCCTGTACATCACCAACTCTTGAGTTTATTCAAACTCATGTCCATTGAGCCGGGGATGCCATCCAATAATTTCATCCTCTGTCACCCCTTCTTCTCCCGCCTTCAGTCTTCCCCAGGATCAGGGTCTTTTCAAATGAGTCAGCTCTTCACATCAGGTGGCCAAAGTATTGGAGTTTCAGCTTCAGTTCAGTTCAGTTCAGTCGCTCAGTTGTGTCCGACTCTTTGTGACTACATGAATCGCAGCATGCCAGGCCTCCCTGTCCATCACCAACTCCGGGAGTTCACTCAGACTCATGTCCATTGAGTCAGTGAAGCCATCCAGCCATCTCATCCTCTGTCGTCCCCTTCTCCTCCTGACCCCAACCCCTCCCAGCATCGGTCTTTTCCAATGAGTCAACTCTTCACATGAGGTGGCCAAAGTACTGGAGTTTCAGCTTCAACATCAGTCATTCCAATGAACACTCAGGACTGATCTCCTTTGGGATGGACTGGTTGGATCTCCTTGCAGTCTAAAGGACTCTTTCTTCCAAGGAACAAGTGTCTTAATTTCATGGATGCAGTCACCATCTGCAGTGATTTCGGAGCCCAAAAGATAAAGTCTGCCACAGTTTCCAGTGTTTCCCCATCTATTTCCCATGAAGTGATGGGACCAGATGCCATGATCTTAGTTTTCTGAATGTTGAGCTTTAAGCCAACTTTTTCACTCTTCACTTTCACTTTCATCAAGAGGCTTTTGAGTTCCTCTTCACTTTCTGCCATAAGGGTGATGTCATCTGCCTACCTGAGGTTATTGATATTTCTCCCAGCAATCTTGATTCCAGCTTGTGCTTCATCCAGCCCAGCATTTCTCTTGATGTACTCTGCATATAAGATAAATAATCACGATGACAATATACAGCTTTGACGTACTCCTTTTCCTACTTGGAACCAGTCTGTTGTTACATGTACAGTTCCAGCTGTTGCTTCCTGACCTGCATATAGATTTCTCAAGAGGCAGGTCAGGTGGTCTGGTATTCCCATCTATTGAAGAACTTTCCACAGTTTATTGTGATCCACACAGTCAAAGGCTTTGACATAGTCAATAAAGCAGAAATAGATGTTTTTCTGGAACTCTTTTGCTTTTTTGAAGATCCAGCAGATGTTGGCAATTTGATCTCTGGTTCCTCTGCCTTCTCTAAATCCACCTTTAACATCTGGAAGTTCACAGTTCACATATTCCTGAAGCTTGGCTTGTAGAATTTTGAGCAATACTTTACTAGCATGTGAGATGAGTGCAACTGTGTGGTAGTTTGAGCATTCTTTGCATTGCCTTTCTTAGGGATTGGAATGAAAACTGACCTTTTCCAGTCCTGTGGCCACTGCTGAGTTTTCCAAATGTACTGGCATATTGAGTGCAGCACTTTCACAGAATTATCTTTTAGGATTTTAAATAGCTCAACTGGAGTTCCATCACCTCCACTAGCTTTGTTCATGGTGATGCTTCCTAAGGCCCACTTGACTTCACATTCCAGGATTTCTGGCTCTAGATAACACCATCGTGATTATTCAAGTAGTGAAAATCTTTTTTGTACAGTTCTTCTGTGTATTCTTGCCACCTCTTCATAATATCTTCTGATTCTGTTAGCAAGGAGAGATAAGAAAGCCTGCTATTCATTATTGTTGTGTAATGCAATGGCTTATAGATAGCCACATAATGATCATAGGGCATGACGGTCAAAATAAAAAATTCTGTTGAACCAAGGAATATGAGAAAATGCCCTGGTCCATGCAAGAATTATACGAAATGGTCATATCCGCTGTTACAATGCTGACCATAAATCTAGGAATACAAACTGTAGTGAATGAGATTTCTAAGAAAGTGAAATTCCTAAGGAATAAATACATGGGTGTTTTGGGGTGTGAGTTTAGCAGAGTTAAGTGTGATAACTGTCATGTTTTCAGTCGCTCTCAGTATATATGTGCAAAATAGAAACAGAAAAATGAAAACATTTAGCTCTGGATCATCTGTTAATCCCAGAAGTATGAACTCTTTGGCAGAGGTGGGATTTCTCATTTCTTATTGCTTACTTCTTCCTGGTCTGTAAATACAAACAAGAAACATGATTTAGTGAGTACAGGGTTTCTTTTTTCTAACCTTTGCTTGTTTAAGAAATGTATGATATAATGGATCATTAGTGTTACCACCACTTTTGAAACCAAGTTTAAGCCAGGACAAGAAAACTTTTTTATTTTGATCATTCTCCTTTTAATATTGAGTGAGTCCCTTGATCTCTTCAAGAAAATTAGAGATACCAAGGGAACATTTCATGCAAAGATGGGCTCTATAAAGGGCAGAAATGGTATGGACCTGACAGAAGCAGAAAGTATTAACAAGAGATGGCAAGAATACACAGAAGCACTGTACAAAAAGATCTTCACGACCCAGTTAATCACGATGGTGTGATCACTCATCTAGAGTCAGTCATCCTGGAATTTGAAGTCAAGTGGGCCTTAGGAGGCATCACTACAAACTAAGCTAGTGGAGGTTATGGAATTCCAGTCCATCCTAAAGGAGATCAGACCTGGGTGTTCATTGGAGGGTCTGATGTTGAAGCTGAAAGTCCAATACTTTAGCCACCTGATGCGAAGAGCTGAGTCATTTGCAAAGACCCTGATGCTGGGAAAGATTGAGGGCAGGAAGAGAAGGGGATGACAGAGGATGAGATGGTTGGATGGCATCACCAACTCAATGGACATGAGTTTGGGTGGGCTCCGGGAGTTGCTGTTAGACAGGGAGGCCTGGCGTGATGCAGTCCATGGGGTCACAAAGAGTTGGACATGACTGAGCGACTAAACTGAACTGAGTCCCTTGAAAAGAGTAATAATCATGTTTGTATAAGAAAAATATGTTTATCACATATAGTTATATATCTTTTCAGAGTTTGATCATATGGGTAAAAAAGTTCAGTAAAATACTATAAAATGTTTTAATATTTGTTCAATCACCACATGTATAATTTGAAATTTGTCTTTAAGAGTTATTTTCCATATTTTTAAATCTTAATATCATTCTGGCTATGTAATTAATATATTACCAAAAGATCAGAGCCATCAAAATTAATATGTATATACTCCTAAATAAACAAACTCAGAACTTGAGGATTTTCTTTTCTGAGTTAAACAATAATCTATTACTTTTAAGAATAGATTCTTCCAAGCAAAGTTAATTAATCTAAATATAAATTTATTAGAAAATGGGAAAAATAAATGAGGTGAGAAAAGAAAAATATACTTATAATTATATAAGCCCATGTGGTAGCAATTTGACTCTTCAAACCCAAGTAATCTGTTGCTTTGAGTGTCGGTGTGGAATGTTTACTTATGGAATATTTCATAGACTTCCCAACTTGTTTGTTTCTGCTTCTGATTTTTCTATGCAATAACATACTTACATAGTGCGTTGGTGGAATTTGGCAGTATTATCCTGGCTGTGTAGAGTGAGATGAACATATTGAAGGATAAATCCAGCAGAAAATTTATTTCTGAAGTTGATGAGGCCCTAAAAGATAAGTGACATAGTCCCGGGTACTGATAGAAGGTGTTACATCCAGAAGACAAGCAAAGAGTTCAAAAGGTCCCTCAGGAAAGGGTTGCTGACATGGTGGCAGAGGCTCTGTGGCAGCCCCACGGGGTCAATTCATGTGAGTCTGAAAGGATGAGACTCGGGTAATATTACAAGACTTTTTATTGAGTAACAGTGTCTCTGATACTAGCTTGTTTAGGAGGAAAGCTAGAAGTGCTGGAAATGGGAGAGGGTAATAGCGAAACGAACCTTTGTCCTAAGTGTTTAACTGGTTGCACAGCTGAACTAGAGATCAAGCTTTCCTAAAATGTGGGTCAGACTCTCCAAAAACTAAATGGATACTAGAAAAAGGGAATGGAAAAGAAGTGGGATCAGAGCAGTACTTAATTTGGTGAAGCAGGCAAATAAAGGGGATAAAGTTATGTGTTTTACTGGTTAATAAAGTGAAGCTGCTAGTTCCTAAGGAGAAAGCTCAAACTAATCTAGTAATATAATATCTTACTTGGCTCTCAGTAACCTTTGTGAAAGAAAGATAGTTTACATTTTTGTTTTACTTTGCTTACCTTCCAGGGCAAAGACTATATTGACTAAATAGTGCCTCCAAAACAAACAGATTGCTTTTTTTTTCCCTCAAAATAGTCACAGGGGATTGTTGCAGTGAAATAGAATTCAAATGTCTCTGGAGAGTGATGGTGTCATTAATTCACCTTAAATTTAGCTGAATAATATAAATTAGGTGTTCACGGGGAATAATTTTTTTTAATTTTTTTTTCTTTTAAATTTTATTTTATTTTTAAACTTTACATAATTGTATTAGTTTTGCCAAATATCAAAATGAATCCGCCACAGGCATACATGTGTTCCCCATCCTGAACCCTCCTCCCTCCTCCCTCCCCACACTATCCCTCTGGGTCGTCCCAGTGCACCAGCCCCAAGCATCCAGTATCGTGCATCGAACCTGGACTGGCAACTCGTTTCTTACATGATATTCTACATATTTCAATGTCACTCTCCCAAATCTTCCCACCCTCTCCCTCTCCCACAGAGTCCATAAGACTGTTCTATACATCAGTGTCTCTTTTGCTGTCTTGTACACCAGGTTATTGTTACCATCTTTCTAAATTCCATATATATGCGTTAGTATACTGTATTTATGTTTTTCCTTCTGGCTTACTTCACTCTGTATAATAGGCTCCAGTTTCATCCACCTCATTAGAACTGCTTCAAATGTATTCTTTTTAATGGCTGAGTAATACTCCATTGTATATATGTACCACAGCTTTCTTATCCATTCATCTGCTGATGGACATCTAGGTTGCTTCCATGTCCTGGCTATTATAAACAGTGCTGCGATGAACATTGGGGTACACGTGTCTCTTTCCCTTCTGGTTTCCTCAGTGTGTATGCCCAGCAATGGGATTGCTGGATCATAAGGCAGTTCTATTTCCAGTTTTTTAAGGAATCTCCACACTGTTCTCCATAGTGGCTGTACTAGTTTGCATTCCCACCAATAGTGTAAGAGGGTTCCCTTTTCTCCACACCCTCTCCAGCATTTATTATTTGTAGACTTTTGGATCGCAGCCATTCTGACTGGTGTGAAATGGTACCTCATAGTGGTTTTGATTTGCATTTCTCTGATAATGAGTGATGTTGAGCATCTTTTCATGTGTTTGTTAGCCATCTGTATGTCTTCTTTGGAGAAATGTCTATTTAGTTCTTTGGCCCATTTTTTGATTGGGTCATTTATTTTTCTGGAGTTGAGCTGTAGGAGTTGCTTGTATATTTTTGAGATTAGTTGTTAGGCTCTACCGCAAAGCCACAGTTATCAAGACAGTATGGTACTGGCACAAAGACAGAAATATAGATCAATGGAACAAAATAGAAAGCCCAGAGATAAATCCACGCACATATGGACACCTTATCTTTGACAAAGGAGGCAAGAATATACAATGGATTAAAGACAATCTCTTTAACAAGTGGTGCTGGGAAATCTGGTCAACCACTTGTAAAAGAATGAAACTAGACCACTTTCTAACACCATACACAAAAATAAACTCAAAATGGATTAAAGATCTAAACGTAAGACTAGAAACTATAAAACTCCTAGAGGAGAACATAGGCAAAACACTCTCTGACATACATCACAGCAGGATCCTCTATGACCCACCTCCCAGAATATTGGAAATAAAAGCAAAAATAAACAAATGGGACCTAATTAACTTTAAAAGCTTCTGAACATCAAAGGAAACTATTAGCAAGGTGAAAAGGCAGCCTTCAGAATGGGAGAAAATAATTGCAAATGAAGCAACGGACAAACAACTAATCTCAAAAATAATTTTTTTTAAAAAAGAAAAGATGTCAGGGAACAACTGCAAAGAACAACAGCAAGGAATTAGCAATCTTTGAAATTTTGGATTTCATATTGTCCATGTTATTTTATTTTTCCTGAAATAAATGTTAGGTGAAGTGATATATTTCAATGAATGTAAACTTGTGCAGAAGCAGAAAATAGCAAGAGGAAAGTGCTACCAGTAGATTCTATGTGCTATTCAAATGTTTTACTTTTTATAGAATTATTCAGACTCCTTTCCCATGGGTAATTTGTGTATTCCTTCTCACATATTAATGTGTTCAATTATTTATTTAGATCAGTATGGATTTGTGAATATTTATTTAATAGTTTGAATTATATCCAATGCTAGTTTATTTTGTTGCTAGATTTTTTCCAGCTTCAGCCACTGGGAGCCCTCTCAATTGGCTACTGTCCTTTGACCTACTGCTATCATAGTGCTTTAAAAGGTCACTTCTTTATTTTCTGGCATTATACAATGCTTCAGGATCATCTTGTATATTCCTTACCATAGCCCTTTAGTCAGATATTTCTTCAATGATGCATGAATACTTTTATTGGAGAATGGTATTAGAAAGTGTTAGTCACTCAGTTGTGTTCAACTCTCTGCGACCGCATGACTGTAGCCCACCAGGCTCCTCTGTCCATGGAATTCTCTAGGCAAGAATACTGGAGTGATTTGCCATAGAAATCAGGATCTCAAATATGGGTGTGTTCATTGCTGTCACAGTGCCATTGATTCTAGGTCCCCTGTAACTCAAATGATAAAGAATCTGCCTGAGAGGCAGGAGCCCAGGGTTCTATCCCTGGGTTGGGAAGTTCCTCTGGAGAAGGAAACGGCAATCCACTCCAATATTTTTGCCTGGAGAATTCCATGGACAGAGAAGCCTGGTGGGCTACAGTCTGTAGGGTCGCAGAGTCAGACACAACTGAGCAACTAACACAGTCACACACAAGAGGACAGAACCAGGGAAAATGTATGAGCCTATGAACCTGTGTATAAATATGTATGCATACTATTACTCTATCTTACCTTCTGGATTTATATTAAGCTAAAAATAAATCTATACTGTATCTTTGTTACCAGGTACATTATAATAACTTATTCCTCTAGCTCCTCTATAAGCTCCCACTGCAAAAGTAAGATTCCTGGCACCCACCATCTATTTCCTTAATCCTTCAGTTCCTATATACTTATATAACATATCAAAATTATTTACCTATATAATGATAGGAAAATACTTTCTAAGCTAGAGTGCAGAACGTATGTGCCTTTTCTTTGTTTTTAGTCCTACAAATTTCAATCATTTTTGAAGTTACTTAAGTCAGCAACTTTGAACCCTATTCCCTTCAGTGAGATTATTACAGATATTTAAAATACAGTTATTTTGGGAGTCATATTCTGCATTCCATTCTGTGATCCCCTAACCTCTTAAATGATTTTTTTTAAACATTTGTGTAAATTAAGGTTTACCTCCTCTTTTTAAAAAACAATTTTTGGCTGTGCTATGTCTTCATTTCTGCAGGAGGGCTTTCTCTAGTTGTGATGAGTGAGAACTACTCTCTTACTTGTGGTGCACAGATGTCTAATTGCAGTGGCTTCTTCTGTGAAGCACAGGCTCTAGGGCATGGGCTCAGTAGTTGTGATGCATGGGCTTAGTTGCTTCATGGCATGTGAGGTGTTTTTTTACCAGGGATCAAATAGGTGTTCTCTACATTGGCAGTTGGATTGTTAACCACTGGGCCACCAAGGAAGCCCAAAGTTTACTCTTTGGAATGTAATTTTCTATGAATTTTGACAAATGCATAGGACCATGAATTCATCATTGCAATATTATAAAAAATAATTTCTTTGCCTTAAAGTCCCCGTTCATGTCACCTATGTAATCTCTTTTTCTCAATGATCTCTGGCGGACATTAATCTTTTTACATTATGTATTGTTTTCCTTTTACTAGGATATGATATAATTGAGATCATATAGTATGCTGCCTTTTCAAACAGGTTTCATTAAATTAAAAATATTGATTTTTAGATTATCCATGTCTTCACAATTTGATAGCTCATTTCTTTCTGTCACTGTATGCATTCATTTACCTTTTTAGGAGCATCTTGAATACTTCTAGTGTTTTGTAATTATAAATAAAATTTCTAGCAAACATTTGCATGCAGTTTTTGTGTGGACATGAGTTTTCAAATCAACAGGGTAAGTATCTGCAAGGGAAATTGCTGGATCATGTGGAAATTTATATTCAGAATTTTTTTTTTTTTCTTTTTCCACTTGGCTTGTGGGATCTTAGTTCCCCACCAGGGACTGAATGCGGGCCATGGTAGTGAAGCCTAGAATCTTAATCACTGGGTCACCAGAGAACTCAGGAAATCCCTATAGGATTTTAAAATTTATTTAATTTTAATTGGAAGATAATTGCTTTACAATATTGTGTCGGTTACTGCCTACATGAATAAGCCATAAGCATAGTTTTTTAAGAAACTGAGAAATTTCTTCCAAAGTGACTGCATCATTTTGCATTACCATTAGCAATGAATGAGACTATCAGACTTCCTGTTACTCTGCATTATCTTTAGCAATCAGTGTTGTTAATGTTTTATAGTTTAGTCATAATATGTGCATAGTGGTAACTCATTGTTGATATAATTTGCAGTTGTCTAAGGACAGTGATCTCTAACATCTTTTCATTCTAATCCCTCTGATTCAAGGAATTAGATCTGGTAGACACAGTGCCTGAAGAATTATGGACAGAAGTTCCTAACATTGAATAGAAGGTGGTGACCAAAACCATCTCAGAGAAAAAGAAGTGCAAGAAAGAGAAGCAGTTGTCTGAGGAGGTTTTACAAACTGCTGAGAAAAGAAAAGAAATGAAAATCATGGGAAAAACGGAAAGATATACCCAACTGAATGCAGTGTTGCAGAGAATAGCAGAGAGAGAGAGAGAGAGAGAGAGAGAGAGAGAGAGAGAGAGAGAGAGAGAGAAAAGGCCTTTTTAAATGAACAATACAGAAAGGTAGAGAAAAACAAAAGAATGGGAAAGACTAGAGGTCTCTTCAAGAAAATTGAAGAGGTCAAGGAAATATTTCATGCAAGGATAGACACGATAAAGGACAGAAATAGCATGGCCTAAGAAAAGCAGAAGAAATTAAGAAGAGGTGGCAAGAATACATATTAAAAATACACAAAAAAATGTTTTAATGACTGGGATAACCGTGATGATGTAGTCACTCACCTACAGCCAGACATCCTGGAGTGTGAAGTCAAGTGAGTCTTTGGAAGTATTACTATGAACAAAACTAATGGAGGTAATGGAATTCCAGTTGAGCTATTACAAATCCTAAAACATGATGTTGTTAATGAGCTGAACTCAATATGGCAGGAAATTGGAAAACTCAGCAGTGACCACAGGACTGGAAAAGATCATTTTTCATTCCAGTCCCAAAGAAGATCGATGCCAAAGATGTTAAAGCTGCCATACTATTTCAATCATTTCACATGCTAGCAAAGTTATGCTCAAAATCCTTCAAGCTAGCCTTCAGCAGTACGTGAGCTGAGAACTTTCACACATGTAAGCTGAGTTTAGAAAAGGCAGAGGAACAAGTAATTAAATTGCCAACATTCGTTGGATCATTGGAAAAGTAAGAGAATGCCAGAAATTCATGTACTACTGCTTCATTGACTATAATAAAACCTTTGAATGTATGGATTACAACAAACTGTGGAAAATTCTTAAAGAGATGGGAATAACAGACTATCTTACTTGTCTCCTGAGAAACCTGTGTGCAGGTCAAGAAGCAACAGTTAGAATCAGATCTGGAACAAGTGACTGGTTCATAATTGAGAAAAGAGTACAACATAGTTGTATATTGTCACTGTGTTTTTTTAACCTCTATGCAGAGAACATCATGGGAAATGTTGGACTGAATGAATCACAACCTGGAATCAAGATTGCTGACAGAAATACTAACAACCTCAGATATGCAGATGATACCACTATAATGGCAGGAAGTGAACTAAAACGCCTCTTGTTGAGACTGAAAGAGGAGAGTGAAAAAGCTAGCTTAAAACTCAACATTTAAGAAACTAAGATCATGGCATCTTGTCCCATTGCTATTGCTAAGTCACTTCAGTTGTGTCCGACTCTGTGTGACCCCATAGACGGCAGCCCACCAGGATTCCCAGTCCCTGGGATTCTCCAGGCAAGAACACTGGAGTGGGTTGCCATTTCCTTCTCCATAAGTTCATGGCAAATATAGAAGAGGAAAAGTGGAAGTACCATCAGATTTTATTATCTTGGGCTCAAAAATCACTGCAAACAGTAACTGCTGCCATGAAATTAATAGATGCTACTCCTTGGAAGAAAAGTCATGACAAAACCTAGACGGCATACTAAAAAGTAAAGAGATAACTTTGTCGATAAAGGTCTGTATTGTCAAAGCTATGGTATCTCCAGTAGTCATATATGGATGTGAGAGTTGGACTGTGAAGAAAGCTGAGCGCTGAAGAATGATGCTTTTGAACTGTGGTGTTGGAGAAGACTCTTGAGAGTCCCTTGGACTGCAAGGAGATCCATCCAGTCCATTCTAAAGGAGATTGGTCCTGGGTGTTCTTTGGAAGGAATGATGCTGAAGCTGAAACTCCAATACTTTGGCCACCTGATGTGAAGAGCTGACTCATTAGAAAAGACTCTGATGCTGGGAGGGATTGGGGGCAAGAGGAGAAGGGGACGACAGAGGATGAGATGGCTGGATGGCATCACCAACTCGATGGACATGAGTTTGAGTGATCTCCGGGTGTTGGTGGTGGACAGGGAGGCCTGGTGTGCTGTGATTCATGGGGTTGCAAAGAGTCGGACACGACTGAGCAACTGAACTGAACTGAACTTGCAAGTAATGTCTTTAGTGCTCCAAGTTTTCTTATTTTTTTGAATCCTCAATCACCACATAGTCTAATGCTCTTTCTGAAAATAAAACATTTTGAAATTTATCTTTTTAGAGAGTTATTTTCCATATGTTTAAATTTGTAATGTCATTCCTGCCTGCATAAATAATAACTTACCAAAAGAATCAGAGCCATAAAGATTAATATGCATATATTCCTAGATAAACTTAGAAGTTAAAGTTTTTCTTTTATGAGTTAAATACTAATCTGTTACTTTTTAGAAGAGATTCTTATAAGCAAAGTTAATTGATCTAAGTATAAATTTATTAGAAAATGAGAAAACTAAATGAGGTGAGATAAGAAAAATACACTTACAATTATATAATCCCATGTGGTAACAATTTGACTGTTCAAACCCAAGTAATCTGTTGCTTTCATTTAAGTGTTGGTGCGGAATCTTTATTTTTGGAGTGTTCCATAGATTTCAAAGCTTGTTTCTAACTTTTCTGATTTTCCTATGCAATAACATACTTACATAGTGTGTAGGTGGAATTTGGCAGTATGCTCCTGGCTGCGTAGAGTGAGATAAACATATTGAAGGATAAATCCAGTACAGAGTTTATTCCTGAAATTGACAAGACCCTAACAGAAAAGTGACATAGTCCCAGGTGCTAATAGAAGGTGTTACATCCAGAAGACAAGCAAAGAGTTCAAGAGGTCCCTCAGGAAAGGGTTGGTGACATGGTAGCAGAGGCTCCATGGCAGTCCCACATCATCAGTTAATGTTGCTGTGAGAGGCTGAGCCTCCAGTAGTATTGCGAGATTTTAATTGAGTAACAGTGTCTCTGATACTAGCTTGTTGTTTAAGAGGAAAGCTAGAAGTGCTGGAAATGAGAGAGAGTAGCAGCTAAATGAAACTTTGTCCTAAGTGCTTAAATAGTTGCACAGTAGAACCAACCAGAGACCAAGCTTTCCTGAAATGTGGGTCAGACTTGAAGAACTGAAGAGATAACAGAAAAAGGGAAAGGAAACGAAGAAAGTGTGATTAGAACAGTACTTACTCTCATGAAACAGGCAAATAAAGGTGATAAAGTTATTTACTTTGCTGGTTAATAAAGTGAAGCTCCTATTTCCTAAGGAGAGAGCTCAAATTTCTGAGTGAGAATCAAGAAATAGAAGTTCTGGAAAAGAAATGCAATGCATGGCATATCAGTAGAAACTTGTGAGAAAAATGCACTTGGAACTATTCCACATTTCCCCATCCAAGGCCAGGCATTTAGTACCTCATTTCCCCAATTTTCATAAAACTAGCAGTAGCCTAACCTTAGATGCAAGGAAAATCTAGCAATATAATATCTTACTTGGCTCTCAGTAACCTTTGTGAAAGAAGGATGGTTTATAATTTTTGTTTCCACTTGTTTACCTTCCAGGGGCTAAGACTAGATTGTCTAACTACTGTTTCCAAAACAAACAGACTGGTTTTTACGTGCTATTTTTTTCCCCTCAAAATAGCCACAGGGAATTGCTGCAGTGAAACAGAATTCAAATGCCTCTGGAGAGAGATGGTGCGTACTGCTGCTGCTGCTGCTGCTAAGTCGCTTCAGTCGTGTCCAACTCTGTGCGACCCCATAGTCGGCAGCCCACCAGGCTCCCCCATCCCTGGGATTCTCGAGGCAAGAACAGTGGAGTGGGTTGCCATTTCCTTCTTCAATGCATGAAAGTGAAAAGTGAAAGTGAAGTCGCTCAGTCGTGTCTGACTCTTAGCAACCCCATGGACTGCAGCCTACCAGGCTCCTCTGTCCATGGGATTTTCCAGGCAACAGTACTGGAGTGGGTTGCCACTGCCTTCTCCAATGATGCTTATTAGTTCAACCTAAATTTAGTTGAATATTTTTAATTAGGTGTCCTTGGGAAATAATTATTAAAAAACATTAAATATCAGAGGACCCCTGTAAAAGAAACAGCTAGGAATTAGAAATCTTCGAACTTTTGGACTTTGTATTGTCAGTATTATTTTTGCTTGATATAAATGTCTGTTGAGGTAGTATATTTCAATTAATATAAACGTGAATAAGTAGAAAATAGCAAGAGGAAAGGGCTACCAGGAGAATCAATGTGCTATTCAAATGTTTTGTTATAAAGTTATTCAACATTCCTTTACATAGGTAATTAATGCATTGGTCTCATGTATTAATTTTTTCAATTATTTTTTTAGATCAGTGTGAGTTCATGGATATTTATTTTATACTTTGAATTATAACCATTGCTAATTTATCTTGTTGCTAGATTTTCCCCCAGCTTCATCCACTGGGAGCCCTTTTAATGGGTTGCTGCTTCTTTTGACCAACTGCTAACATAGTGCTTTAAAAAAAAACCACAAAAGGCCCTTTATTTTTTGGAATTATAAGATGCTTCAGAATCATCTTGTATATTCCTTGCCACAGACCTCAGTTATTTCTTCAATGATGCCTGGATTCTTTAGGATTAAAGTTTTAGTCCCTCAGTCCTGTCTGACTCTCTGTTACCCCCTGAATGTAGCCCACCAGGTTCCTCTGTCCATGGAATTTTCCAGGGAAGAATACTGGAGTGAGTTGCCATAGAAACCAGGATCTCAGCCCTGGGTGTGTTCACTGCTGTCATGTGCCATTGATTCCAGGTCCTCTAACAGGATAGAACCAGGAAAAACGTATGAGACTGCATACCTGCGTATCAATATGTATGTATAATCTTTATGCTACCTTCTGGATTTATACTAAACTAAAAACGAATCTATACTGTTATCTTCATTATCAGATACATTATAACTTCAGGTCTTCTTCTCTGTAAGCTCCCACTGCAAAAGTAAGATTCCTGGCACCCACTATCCATTTACTTAAATCTTCAATACCTGTCTACTTATATAACATTATCAAAATTATTGACCTATACAATGACGGTCAAAGGGAAACCCTTTATTAGCTAGATTGTAGAACTTATGTACCTTTTCTTTGTTTTTAGTCTTACAAATTTGAATCATTTTAAAGCTACTTAGGTCAGCAATTTTCAACCCTACTCCCTTCAGTGCGATTATTGCAGACATATAAGATACAGTTGTTTTGGGAGACATATTCTGCATTCCAGTCTGTGATCCCCCAACCTCTTAAGTGATTTTTTAAAAACATTTGTGTAAATTAAGGTTTACCACCCTCCCCACTCCCTTTCTAAAAACAACCTTTTGTTTACACTGAGTCTTCATTTCTGCAGGAGGGCTTTCTCTAGTTGTGATGAGAGAGAATTACTCTCTTAGTTGTGTGCACAGGCTCCTCATGGCAGTGGCCTCTTTTGTGAAGGACAGGCTCTAGGATGTGGGCTCAGTAGTTGTGATGCATGGGCTTAGTTGCTTCATGGCATGTGGATCCTTTTAGACCAGCATCAAATAGGTGTTCTCTACATTGTCACTTGGATTGTTAAACACCAGACCACCAGGGAAGCCCAAGGTTTACTCTTTGGAATGTAATTTTCTATGGATTTTGAAGAATGCATAGGACCATGAATTCATCATTACACATTAAGCAAAATAGTTTCTTTGCCTTAAAGCCCCCATTCATGTCACCTATGTAATCCTCTCTGTTTCTCAACAATCCCTGACAGCCATTGACCTTTTTACATCATATATTGTTTTGTTTTTTCTAGAATATCATATAACTGAAATCGTACAATATGTTGCCTTTTCAAACTGGTTTCATTCAATTAGAAATGCTGATTTATGGTTCATTCATGTCTTTTCACAGTTTGATAGCCATTACTTTCTTTCATTGAATATATAGAAGAACTACTTTTTTTTTCATCCATTTCCCTATGTAGGAGCATCTTGAATACTTCTAGTTTTTGGTGATTATAAATAAAGCTTCTAGGAACTATTTGAATTCAGTTTTTGTGTAGATTTGAGTTTTCAAATCAACTGGGTAAGTATCTGCAACTGCAATTGCAGGATTATGTGGAAGACCATACTTAGATTCTTCTATTTTTTTTTGACACTTGGCTTTTGGGATATTAGTTTCCCCCTGGGGACTGAACCTGGTCCATGGCAGTGAAAGCCCAGAATCTTAACCACTGGGCCACCAGGTAACTTAGAAACTCCGCATATCTTTTTAAATTTTTTCTTAATTTTTAATTGGAAATAATTGCTTTACAATATTGTGTTGGTTTTTGCCATACGTGAGTCAGACATAGGTATAGTTTTTTAAGACGCTGAGGAATGTCTCCTAAAGTGACAATATCATTTTGTGTTACCATTCACAGGGAATGAAAATATCAGATTTTCTGTTACCTGCGTTATCTCTAGCAACTGGTGTTGTTAATGTTTTACTGACGAGTCAAAATATGTGCATAAATATAGCTCATTATTGATATAATTTGCAATTATCTAAGGACAGTGATGCCTAACATCTTTTCATTCAATGCCTTAGATTCAAGGACTTAGATCTGATAGACAGAGTGCCTGAAGAACTTGGACAAAGGTTCCTAACGTAGTATAGCAGTCAGTGACCAAAACCATCTCAAAGGAAATGCAGAAGGAGAGTGGTTGTATGAAGAGGCTTTACAAATAGCTGAGAAAAGAAGAAAAATAAAAAGCAAGGGAGAAAAGAAAAGATATACCCAACTGAATGCAGAGTTCTAGAGAAAAGCAAAGAAAGAAAAGAAGACCTCCTTAAATGAACAATGAAGAGAAGTAGAGGAAAATAAAAGAATGGGGACGACTAGAGATCTCTTCAAGAAAATTGGAGAGATCAAGGGAATATTTCTAGCAAAGATGGACATGATAAAGGATAGAAATGGTAAGGACCTAACCAAAGCAGGAGAGATTAAGAAGAGGTGACAAGAATACACAGAAGAAATATACAAAAAAATGCCTTAATGATGTCTTAAAATAACCATGAAGGTGTAGTCACTCACCTAGAGCCAGACATCCTGGAGTGTGAAGTCAAGTGGGCCTTAGGAATTCTTACTATGAAGTAAACTAGTGGAAGTGATGGAATTCCAGTTGAGCTATTACAAATTTTAAAATGATGGCACTGTTAAAAGGCTACAGTCAATATATCGGAAAATTTGGAAAACTCAGTAGTGGCCATAGGATTGGAAAAGGTCAGTTTTCATTCCAGTTCCAAATAAGAGCAATGCCAAAGAACGTCAAGCTGCCATATAATTTCACTCATTACACATTCTAGCAAAGTTATTCTCAAAATCCTTCAAGCTAGACTTCAGCAGTATGAGAAATGAAAACTTTCATATGTGCAAGCTGAATTTAGAAAAGAGAGAGAAAGCAGATCAAATTGCCAATATCTGTTGGATGTTAGAAACAGCAAGGGAATTCCAGAAATATATGTACTTCTTCTTTATTGACTATACTAAAGCTTTTGACTCTGTGGATTGCAACATACTGGGTAAAATTCTTAAAGAGATGGGAATACCAGACTACCTTACTTATCTCCTGAGAAATCTATATGTGGTCAAGAAACAACCATTAGTATTGGTCATGGAATAAGTGACTGATTCAAAATTGAAAAATAGTATAACAAGGTTGTATTGTCGTCCTGTTTTTTCAACTTGCATGAAGAGTACATCATGTGAAATGTTGGGCTGGATGAATCACAACCTGGAATCAAGATTTCTTGGAGAAATATCAACAACCTCAGATATTCAGACGATATCACTCTAGTGGCAGGAAGTGAACTAAAGAGCCTCCTGTTGAGGGTGAAATAGGAGAGTGAAAAAGCTAGCTTAAAACTTGATACAGCCACTATGGAAGAGGGTATGGCGATTCCTTAAAAAACTAGGAATAAAACCACCATATGATCCAGCAATCCCACTCCTAGGCATATAACCTGAGAAAACAAAAATTGAAAGAGACATTTGTATCCCATTGGTCATTGCAGCACTATTTACAATAGCTAGAACATGGAAGCAACCTAGATGTCCATCGACATATGAATGGATAAAGAAGTGGTGGTATATATACACAGTGGAATATTACTCAGCCATAAACACATTTGAGTCGGTTCTAATGAGGTGGATGAACCTAGAACCTATTATACAAAGTGAAGTAAGTCAGAAAGAGAAAGATAAATATTGTATTCTAACACATATATATGGAATCTAGAAAAATAGTACTGCAGAATTTGCTTACAGGGCAACAAGGGAGAAACAGACAGAATAGACTTATGGACATGGGGAAGGAGGACGAGAGGGTGAGATATATGGAAAGAGTAACATGGAAACGTACATTACCATATGTAAAATAGATAGCCAACTGAATTTGCTGTGTGGCTCAGGAAACTCAAACAGGGGCTCTGTATCAGCCTAGAGGGGTGGGATGGGAAGGAAGATGGGAGGGAGGTTCAAAAGGGAGGGGACATATGTATACCTATGGGTGATTCATGTTGAGGTTTGACAGAGAACAGCAAAATTCTGTAAAGCAATTATCCTTCAATAAAAAATAAATTAATTAAAAGAAAACACACACACACACACACACACACACACACACACACTCAACATTGAATAAAATAAGATCATGGCATTTGGTCCCAAAATCTTCATGATAAATATAGAAGGGATAAAAAAAGGAAGCATCGTCAGATATTATTTTCTTGGGCTGCAAAGTCACTGCAGATGGTTACTGCTGCCATGAATTTGAAAGACACTTACTCCTTGGAAGAAAAGCTATGACACACTAAACAGCGTATTAAAAATCAAAGACATACTTTGCAGGCAAAGGTCTCTATTGTTAAAACTATGATTTTTCCTACAGTCATGTATGGATTTGAGGGTTGGACCAGAAATAAGGCTGTTGTTGTTTAGTCACTCACTTGTTTGTGACTCTTTGGGGCCCCCATGGGCTGCAGCATGCCAGGCTTCCCTGTCCTTCATTATCACCCAGAGTTTGCTCAACTTGATGTCCATCAAGTCAGTGATGCCATCCAACAATCTCATTCTCTTGACCCCTTCTCCTCCTGCCCTCAATCTTTGCCAGCATCAGACTCTTTTCCAGTGAGTCAGCTCTTCACAACAGGTTTTCAAAATATTGAAGCTTCAACTTCAGCATCAGCCTTCCAATGAATATTCAGGGTTGATGTATTTAGGATTGACTGATTCAATCTTCTTGCTGTCCAAGGTACTCTCAAGAGTCTTCTCCAATGCCACAGTTCAAAGCCATCAATTCTTTGGTGCTCAGCCATTTTTTTATTATTCGCTTCTCACATCCATACATGACTACTGAAAAAACCATAGCTTTGACTATATGGACCTTTGTTGTCAAAGTAATGTCTGCTTTTTGATATGCTATCTAGGTTGTCATAGCTTTCCTTCCAAAGAGCAAGTGCCTTTTAATTTCATGGCTGCAGTCAGCATCTGCAGTGATTTTGGAGCCCAAGAAAATAAAGTCTGTCACTGTTTCCCTATCTATTTGCCATGAAGGGATGGGACGAAATGCCATGAACTTAATTTACTTAAAATTTTATTATTATTATGATTACTTTTTTTTACTTTACAATATTGTATTGGTTTTACCATACATCAACATGCATCCACCATGGTGTACACGTGTTCCGCATCCTGAACCACCCCCCCACCTCCCTCCCCATACCATCCCTCTGTGTCATCCCTGTGCACCAGCCCCAAGCTTCCTGTATCCTGCATTGAACCTGGACTGGAGATCCGTTTCTTATATTATACATGTTTTAATGCCATTCTCCCAAATCATCCCCCCTCCCTCTTCCACAGAGTCCAAAAGACTGTTCTATACATCTGTGTCTCTTTTGCTATCTCACATACAGGGTTATTGTTACCATCTTTCTAAATTCCATATATATGTGTTAGTATACTGTATTGGTGTTTTTCTTTCTGGCTTACTTCACTCTGTATAAATAGGCTCCAGTTTCATCCACCTCATTAGAACTGACTCAAATGTATTTTTTAATGGCTGTGTAATACTCCATTGTGTATATGTACCACAGCTTTCTTATCCATTCACCTGCTGATGGACATCTAGGTTGCTTCCATGTCCTGGCTATTATAAACAGTGCTGCAATGAACATTGGGGTACATGTGTCTCTTTCAATTCTTGCTTCCTCGGTGTGTATGCCCAGCAGTGGGATTGCTGGTTCGTATGGCAGTTCTATTTCCAGTTTTTCAAGGAATCTCCACACTGTTCTCCATAGTGGCTGTATTAGTTTGCATTCCCACCAACAGTGTAAGAGGGTTCCCTTTTCTCCACATCCTCTCCAGCATTTATTGCTTGTGACTTTTGGATGGCAGCCTTTCTGACTGGCGTGAAATGGAACCTCAGTGAACTTAATTTTTGAATGTTGAGTTTTAAGCCAGCTTTTTCGCTCTCCTCTTTCACTTTCATCAAGAGGCTCTTTAGTTCCTCTTCTCTCTGTCCCATTAAAGTGGTATCATCTGCCTATCTGAGGATGGTGATATTTCTCCTAGTAATCTTGATTCCAGCTTGTGAGTCATGTAGCCCAGTATTTCACATGATGTACTCTGCATAGAAGTTAAATAAGCAGGCTGACAATACACAATCTTGATGGACTCCTGTCCCAATTTGGAACCAGTCTGTTGTTCCATGTATGGTTCTAACTATTGCTTCTTGTCCTGCATACAGTCTTCTCAGGAGACAGGTAAGTTTGCCTGGTATTCCTTTTTCTCTAGGAATTTTACACAGTTTCTTGTGATCCATGCAGTTAAAGGCTTTATTGTTGTCAGTGAAGCAGAAGTAGATAATTTTCTGGAATTCTCTTGTCTTTTCTACGATCCAGTGGATGCTGGTAATTTGATTTCTGGTTCCTTTGTCTTTTCAAAATCCAGTTGTACATCTGGAAGTTCTTATTTCTCATACTGCTGAAGTCCAGCTTGCAGAATGTTGAGCATAATCTTGCTAGCATGTGAAATGAGTGCAGTTGTATGGTAGTTTGAATATTCTTTGACATTGCCTTTCTTTAGGATTGGCATGAAAATCGGTCATTTCCTGTCCTATGGTCACTGCTGAGTTCCAAATTTGCTGCCATATTTAGTGCAGCTCTTTAGCAGCAGCATCTTTTAGGATTTGAAATAGTTCACCTGGAATTCCATCACCTTCATTAGCTTTGTTTATGATAATGCTTCCTAAAGCCCACTTGACTTTGCACTCCAGGATGTCTACCTCTAGGTGTCTAGCCACACCATCATGGCTGTCCAGGTAATTAAGAACTATTTTGTATGTTTCTTCTGTGTATTCTTGCTTGATCTCTTTTGCTTTTTTAAAATATCCTTGCCATTTCTGTCCTGTACTGTGCCCAGTTTTGCATGAAGCATTTCTTGGTATCTCTAATTTTCTTGAAGCAATCTCTAGTATTCCCATTCTATTATTTCCCTTTATTTCTTTGCATTGTTCACTTATGAATATTTTCTTATTTCTCCTTACCATTCTCCGGAACTCTGCATTCAGTTGGGTATATCTTTCCCTTTCTCCTCTGCCTTTCACTTCTCTTCTTTTCTCAGCTATTTATAAGGCCTCCTCAGACAACTGCTTTGCCTTTTTGCATTTCTATTCCTTGATGATGGTTTTGGTCAGTTCCTTTGCATCATTATAAAGCTTTTTAACATTTAATATGCATGAGATCAGTAGCAATCACTTCTTTTTCACCTTTGATTGTATTAATCTGTGTTTTCTCCCCTAATATCTTGTTTAATTTTACTAGGAGTTCAGTAATACACATAACTTTTCCTTTTTTTTTTCCCATTAGGAGATTTGTCTATTAGTATTTTAGGCCACTTAAAGGGGTAAAACAGACTGCTTGTCAAATATCTCTGAATGTTATTTCAAATGGTAATTGACATTTGATTATTCGCCTACATCATTATTGACAGTAAAAATTAATAATCTTCCTGTGCTGTTAGGCATTTCCTCCTTTGTCTTTTCATCCATTTTTATCCCTCTTTCATAAATTGAACTATATTAATGATTTCATTTTTAGCAGAGATTTAACTTAGTTTTTTTAACTTCTTTTTATTTAAAATGTTTATTCATACAGAGATAATTATCTTTTTAACATTTAAAAATGCATTTTTAAAATGGAGACATTGATTTGAAATATTATGTAAATTTCATGTGTGCAACATGCTGATTCACAATTTTTTAGTGTTATATTCCATTTATAGTAATTATAAACGATTGGCTACATTCCTCATGTTATGTATTCCTGTAGCATATTTATTTTATACTTATACAGATTATACAAGTAATTTAAACCTCTTTAACTGCTTTCCCTATTTTGCCCCTCTGAACATTCATTTCCTCACTAACTTATTAACCACTAATTTACTTTTTACGCCTGTGAATCTGTTTTCTCTGGTTTGTTTCATTCATTTAAAAATTTTTTTTGATTTCACATATTTTTTTAGATTTTCACCGTTAACATACAGTAACTGTCTCTGTCTTATTTTGCTTAATACAATACTTTCCAGGTCCATCTTGTTGCAAATGGCAAAATTTTATTATTTAGGCAAGTTTTTGTCAATTGACATGATCAGCACTCCTTACCGTCTTATTTTCTGACCTCGCTTTCTCTCTCACCTGTCTAGATTTTTAGCTATCGATCATATATATCTTAACACAATTTAGATTCATCTAGTTAATATTTCCATGTTGTTTTGCACACTTGTAATTTTCACTTTTGCATTTCTGTTTACTTGTCTTAGTTTTCTAAAGGCAAACTTGTATTATTTCTTTACACATTGCCCCAATAATTCATAATCAAATAAAATTATCATTTAGTTTTCATTTTGTGGTAATACTACATTAATTCTGCTTGAAAAAAAGTAATCCATTCCATAAGAGTATAATTTAAGAATAGGAGAGAGCTTAAGGATAATCAGTTTCTCTATGACCAAGTAGAAAAGATATTTTTATCATGGACTTAGGAAATATGTAGAGCTCTTTGTTGTTGTTCAGTTGCCAAGTCATGTCTGACTCTGTGACCCCATGCACTGCAGCATGCCAGGCTTCTCTGTCCCTCACCATCTCCCAGAGTTTGCCTAAGTTCATGTCTACTGAATTGGTGATGCCATCCAACGATCTCATCCTCTGTTGCCCGTTTCTCCTTCTGCCTTCAATCTTTCCCAGCATTGGGGTCTTTTCCAATGAGTCACCTGTTCAAAACAAGTGGCCAAAGTATTGGAGCTTCTTTACCTTAACCAAGAGTAGTACTTTTATCAGGCCAAGCTGGAAATCAAGAAACCAAAGTCAAATCCTCTTATCCTGTATCTAGTTAGACATAACTACTATCCCAAGGCAACCAATTTTCTTAGTGATACATTGGAGTTGAGGGGCTCATTAACCATAGGAAACAGGCTTTGACACCTTTTTACAGTTATCAAATATTAACTCCCAGTATCATTTTCTTGGCTATGAATGAGGGAGATAGAGACTTCTGTGAAAAAGACAATGGGAAGAGAAAGCCTATATTCTAGATTTGCTAGTAAAACAAAACTAAGGCAAAAAAAAATTAATATATTGGCATTTCCAAGATACCCTCCAAAGTTTCAGTGTCTCACACCATTCTAGATTCTGAGTTTATCACATTCTTCATGTCTATAGGAGAAAATATTCTTGTATGAATTGAAAGAGTCTGAATATAAATATGAATTTTATCAGGATAGCTTAATTTGCCTTCAGAGACCATAGTTTTCCATTTCAAATATGGTTGGCAAAAATAAGCTAATCTTCAGTTAAAGGATCTAATTTTCAGGAGATATTATCAAAGGAAAAAATGAGATAAAGTTTATTCCTTCTACTGCAAAGAAATTGCCATTATTTTCTGGGGAAAGTAATAAAAAATAAATACAGCCTCATTTCAAATAGCAAATTTAATGATACTGACAGCATGCTGCTGCTGCTGCTGCTAAGTTGCTTGAGTTGTGTCCAACTCTGTGCGACTCCATAGACAGCAGCCCATCAGGCTCTCCCGTCCCTGGGATTCTCGAGGCAAGGATACTGGAGTGGGTTGCCATTTCCTTCTCCAATGTATGAAAGTGAAAATTAAAAGTGAAGTCACTCAGTCGTGTCCAACTCCTAGCAATCCCATGGACTGCAGCCTACCAGGCTCCTCCACCCATGGTATTTTCCAGGCAAGAGTACTGGAGTGAGGTGCCATTGCCTTCTCCAACTGACAGCATACTTTATATTAAATTTCTATTTATTTTGTGGTAATACTATATTAATATAACGTGTTTTTATTAATAAATTCAAGGAGATATTTTAATAATGCTTCTAAATATTATAACATTTTTTCTTGGTGACATGACATTTTAATTGAAATACATATTTTTATTTCATATAAAATAGATTTTATTTCTATATGTGGTTTCTAGGAATCTTCTTAAAACAATCTCCATTTTTGTAAGGCTACCAAATCCACCTTTTTTTGATATGAGAAACAATGGAGATTACTGACATCTAAAATTTTGTTACAAAGGGGAAAACTGATCTTTTTCATGTAACTTAAAAGAGTTAGGACCTTGTTTTTAGGCTAATAAGAAAAATGGGCATTGATGACATATACATCTGTCTTAACTGAAAGAATGAAATGAGGTGCTGAAAGAATTTATGTAGAGAGAGCAGAGAGTTTTTCATTTGGCTTTCTTTTTAGAGGTACTGTTTTTATAGGATCGCATTCACTTATTTGAAGAAAAGGCTATTCTCTGGACCATGTTTTTGAAGGCTTGCTGCACTTGCTGATTTCTTAGGGTGTATATAAATGGATTCAAAAGAGGAGCCACTGAGGTATTGAGCACAGCCACTCCTTTGCTTAGAGTCACTCTTTCCCTTGCTGAAGGCTTAATGTACATGAAGATGCAGCTGCCATAAGACAGAGAGACAACTATCATGTGGGAGGAACACGTGGAAAAGGCTTTTTTTCTTTGATTCGTGGAAGGAATTCTCAGAATTGTCTGGATAATATATGTGTAGGATAGAATAACTAATGTTAAAGTGACCATGAGTGTTACCACAGCTAAAAATAATGCCATGAGTTCTAGAAAGTGAGTGCTCGTGCAGGAAAGCTGCAGAATGGGAGAAGCATCACAGATGAAATGATCAACTATATTGGAGCCACAGAAATCCAATCGCAGCAGCAGGATTATTGGTGGAAAGATGATCAGGAATCCTGCAAGCCAGGAGCTAAAGACAAGAAGTATACAGACTTTACTGCTCATGATGGTGGTGTAATGCAGAGGTTTGCAGATGGCCACATAGCGGTCATAGGACATGGCAGCCAGGAGGTAAAATTCTGTCACCCCCAAGAAGATGAAGAAAAACAGCTGAGCCACACAGCCGTTATAAGAAATGGTTCTGTCCTCGGTCATGATCGCGACAAGGAATCTGGGAATGCAGACAGAAGTGAATGATATTTCTAGGAATGAGAAGTTTCGAAGGAAGAAATACATTGGAGTCTGCAGATGGGGATCTGAAAGGGTGAGGGTGATGATGACCAGGTTCCCAGTCACGCTTAGCATGTAGGTAACAAGAAGAAATAGGAACAGTACAACCTGCCACTTTGGATCACTTGTCAATCCAAGAAGGATAAACTCGGTAACTTCTGTGTAATTTCTCATTATTTTCCTTCATTATAATAATATTCTTTGTTTTAGCTGTAAAACAGATGAAGAAATTTTTTAAAAAAAATTATGGCACCAGCAGAGGAATACACACACACACGCGCGCGCACATACACACACACAATACTGCTTCCTTGTACTTTTAGAGGAAAATTTTTTAGTAGTATATAGTAAAAAAAGACTTTTAAAATTTGCAATTTATTATGTCATGCATTAATTCACTATCCCGTATTTCCTTCATTGTTTTCTCACACATATCAGTAAAAACAAAAAAAAACTTTCTTCTGAATGCTTCAATATATTCCTGAAAAAAAAGAGAAAAGGAGGCTCAAATCTCTGATTTTAAAACTTCAAATAAAACTGAGAGCTTACCTCCAGTGTATCCCAATATTATTGAAGATATACTTTTATTGCTTTCTGCTTCATACAAATTTAAAATTTTTCTATTTTGTATAAACATTTCTTTTTCCTTATCCATTTGAAACTTTTACAATCTGTGGAGATACCTTAGTAACTTAGTTGTCCAACTGGTAGAGTAACATGTCCCTGATAATAGTATAGCACTAGAGCCACATATATATCAATGCACTGAAAGTTAAAAGTGAAAGTGAAGTCTCTGAGTCGTGTCTGACTCTTAGTGACCCCATGGACTGCAGCTTACCAGGCTCCTCTGTCCTTGGGATTTTCCAGGCAAGAGTACTGGAGTGGGGTGCCATTGCCTTCTCCAATATATATATATATAAAATACATAAAAGTAGTACTTTTACTTAAGTCTTAATTTTAATTTTTTGTAAACTACTAGCATCCTTACTTATTTCCAAAGTCGTTTGGCACTTCTCCACAATCTCGCCTATTTTTTTCCTAAGGGGTAATGAAAAGGAATAGTAAACATTCAAGGTAAGTTTTGGAGAGGCAAAGATTCTCTTTCTTTTTCTACTTCTTTCCTCTTTTTTTTTTTTGCTTGTATAGTAACTCGATATTATACAGAGTTTGTTTAATTATTTAATCCTTATTTAGTATTATTTTTCACTAAAACTTTAGATATGCTGTCATCTAAATAATTCTTTTTAATAGTTTATATCTAGAAAGACTGCCTAAGTCTGCAATGCCTCATGTGTTTTCTATAGTCTTCAGAGGTTTCAGAGCTTTTGAAAAATACTATTTTCTCAGTATCAGCCAATTAATTCAATATGTTAATAAACTTACTTAGATTCTTTACTTATAAAATTTCTGGGAGAGATATATTCCCACTTTCAGTCTTCTCTTTCTGGTCATAAAATAAGCTATTTTTTTGTCTTTTGCCTTTATATGATGAATGCTAACTTTCTCTATATATAAAATGTGCAAAGCTAGTATTAAAAGAATATCTATAATTGTTAAAACACATCAAGTGTGTTATTTTGAATAATGTACAAAAATGATTACATGGTGTCTTGATATTTATGATATTAAAAATGATTATGGAAAGATATGTAGACAAGAACACAAAAATGATGAAAGTCCTGTTAATCACAAAATATTTATGCTATAATGAATAAAAATGTTGCATAAAATTATTAAATAGTAGCTTCAAAATTTTCTTTATATATTGCATATAAATGTGTGGTTTAATTTTATTTATACCTAGTACATAATTGAGATTATTTGTATAACATAATTATATACTATTAAGGCCAATTTATATTTTTGTAAAAAGCTATCAAAGAAGTACTTACATTTATGGTAAATATGACTGGTTAGTATCACTTTTTTTAATTTTATTTTTTAACTTTATAATATTGTATTGGTTTTGCCATATATCAACATGAATCCACCACAGGTATACACGTGTTCCCCATCCTGAACCCTCCTCCCTCCTCCCTGCCCGTACCATCCCTCTGGGTCGTCCCAGTGCACCAGCCCCAAGCATCCAGTATCATGCATCGAACCTGGACTGGCGACTCGTTTCATATATGATATTATACATGTTTCAATGCCATTCTCCAAAATCATCCCACCCTCTCCCTCTTCCACAAAGTCCAAAATACTGTTCTATACATCAGTGTCTATGGGGTGGCTAAGAGTTAGACATGACTGAGTGACTTCACTTTCACTTTTCACTTTCATGCATTGGAGAAGGAAATCACAACCCACTCCAGTGTTCTTGCCTGGAGAATCCTAGGGACGGGGGAGCCTGGTGGGCTGCTGTCTATGGGGTCACACAGAGTCGGACACGACTGAAGAGACTTAGCATAGCATAGCATAGCATACAGTATCACTTCTAATAGCTTCTTTAATTTGCTTCAACTAAGTACTTTGGGATTTTTCAAAAGCTTTTGCAATCTGTTTCCCCTTTGTCATCATATATTTGTAACTAAATAACCAAAATATCAATAATGAAGAATAACTGTAAGACCCCCCTCTACAATGTTTACACAAAGGGTATGTATCAACACACTTCTAAATAGGAAAGCAAATGTCTCCAGTCTCCAAAGATCTCAGTTCCCAGGATTATTTCCTACCTATTGTCACTTAAAGAAGTATTATCTTAGTACTTGATATAATTGAAATGAAAGCTGATGTAATGTCTTTTCAAGCTTGGTGAGCAAGATGATACAATTTTTTATGCAGAAGTAATATTATTCAAGATAGCCATACTTTTATCTGCGCTATTACAATGGACTCAGGGGGATTAATTGATGAAAAAACAAAACGCACAATGGAGATTGGTCTCAAGACACCAACCACTAAACAGTGGTCCAAACTAGTAAATAATTTCAGATAAAATATTTAGGTGAGAGTGGCCTGAAATTGGAGCAGGAAAATATATAGAAAGATATACATTTTCACAATAATCCAAAACTTCATAAGGAGTAGAAACAATAACCAAGCAGTAGAGATAAGCAGGTCTTAAGTGCCAACAGACTAGGCTGTGAACAAGTGAGAGTGTTAGCTGCTCAATTGTGTCTGACTCTCTGCAACCCCATGGACTGTATTTCAACAGGCTCCTTGTCCCTGGACTTCTCCAGGCAAGAATACTGAAGTGGGTTGCCATTCTCTTCTCTAGTGGATCTTCCTGACCCAGGGATAAAATCCAGATTTCCTGTATTCCAGGTGGTTTCTTTACCGACTGAGCCACCAGGGAAGCCCCATGAAAAAGTTGTTTTTTCTCGAATCATAAAGAAAACATGATGATGTTTAAGACATCCATTATTCTACACTATAAGGTATCAATTATTCTACACTATAAGAGATGTCAGGCTTATTTTCAAGTTTTTATATATTTTCATTGAATGTTGACATAAAATATTTGATCATGATTAGACCCATTACCATTGATTCATTCAATAATTATTTTTGACATCTTTTCTGAGAAGATAGAGGTGACAAAGATAGCTTTCTACATAATTTTCACTTCTTACAAAAAATTGTGAGAATTATACATTGTTTTTGAAATCTCAGATTCCCTTTCTCTTGTCCAATAAAAGCAATATTCTTTCCCAGCATTTTCTTGCTCACTGCTTTGATCTGAAAAGTTGTCTATAATATTCCATTCACATTAAGTTTTTGAGATGTGTATTATGTTGCTTTTTAATCCAGGAGTTCCATATAATGTATAGCTTAAATTAAATGAAACCTGGGATTATTTAATGACCTTAATAGAAATTCCTGAACAAAGAATTTTAAATTATTTTTACTGTTTCTTTGGGAGACAAATGAAGTTATTCATGATATATGATTAAGTAATACACAGAATATACTGAAGAAAGAGACGATTAAAAAGAACTTCATTAACATGACATAAACATACTCATGTTTAATTATAATGTCACAATAGCTTTTGTCTGATGTTTATCTGTAAACCACAGTGTCATTTAAAATTACACATCATGGACAACCTGTCACTAAATAAAGCTACATGGAAAATTAATGTATAAGTCCTCATCTTAGCTTGCTTACATATGCAAAGGGTCTATTTCCAAATAAGGTCAAAGCTTCAGACTCCAGATGGACATGAATTTCTTGAAGAGCACTATGCAAACCAGTCAAGTACTGAAAACAAATACTTCTTAGGACAATGTTAAACAATAACATATCTCCACTGAGCATAGCGATTCATGTGCTTTCAAAGTTTTTCATAGAATCTGCTTTTTACCAGTGTTTTCAATAATGGATTATATGAATGTACATGCTCTTAAGAAACAATACCTTAAGACTGGGTTTTGAGGACCATTTTAAGCAGTAAAATCACAAATAAAAATACAAAAATTTAAAAATTATGGCATGAGATAGGCCATGAAAAAGGAATGTGTTTAAGACATAAGAGCTGAAAAAACAAAGGAGAGTATTACTTTGTTTAACCTCAGCTGGAAATGTGTGTAAAGGTTTCTTGAATCCAAGACTTAAAGGGCAACTTTAGGAGAAATGTTTAACATGTTTCAATAGCAGATCTCCCACTTTAATTGTCAACCCCATGTCCCTTTTTCCTCTGTTAAAAAGACACTGGAAAGACATACTTGTTTCAACTCTGGACATCTTAGAGAAAAAGTTTGTTCTGTTAATGAATAGCTTTACTTTCTTTTTTTTTTAATTAGAGAATAGTTAATTTATAATATTGTGATGTCTTTTGCCATACATCAACATAATCAGCATTAGGTATATATATATCCCCTCCTTCTTGAACCTCCCACCCACGTCCATCCCCATCCCACCCTGCTAGGTTGTCACAGAGCACTGTCTTTGAGTTCCCCATGTCATGCTCTCATATCATGTCACCCTCTCCTTCCCAATCAATAGCTTTGAATATGCTGAATAAATTCCAATCAATCTGTCTCTTTAATCTATATGTTTAAAACTCTACTTTTTATAAATGAACTTATGTTATTTCAACTTCTTTTGTAATAAGTTAATTTGAAGTTGAAATGTATTAACCACCTGAGAATCCAGTGGTACTTCTCCCATCTACCCCAGGTGGCATGGAAAATCCAGAATTTTTGATAAGTGCACTCATTTCAGTAAATTCAGCATGATATAAAATTGTGTTTCTTTTTCCCTATGCCCAGGGAATTCATCCAAACATAAGTTTCCATATTTATGGTAAAATAAATCAGCAATTAGTTAAAATAATCTAACATCATGTAAAGCATGGTGACTATAGATAATAATTCTGTGTAATGTATTTGAAAGTTGCTAAGAGAGTAGATCTTAAAAGTTCTCATCACAAAAAATGATTGTAACTATTTGTGGTGGTGGGGTGTTAACTAGACCTATTTTGGTGATTATTTTGTGATTTATACAAATATCTAATCTGAAACTAATTCAATGTTATATGTCAATTCTATCTCAATAAAAATAATTTTAAAAAGGAAAGAAAACATGAAACAGATGGGATTCTGTCCATCAACATTTTTATGGCCTTGGAAAAGACAGACACCCTATTATCTGATGGTTGGATAATAGCTTAAACCCATAGTGAGTCTCCCTGAAGCTCACAGACTTCCTCTGCTGGTTCCCAGCTTTGCTGGAATTATCCTTAGTCCTGTGTGTCTGAAACAATGGCCTCCTGAAGTCACAGGAGCAGGCCTTGGTGCTGTTTCTCCTTTCTGGTGCCTCTGGGAGGAGAATTGAAGAACAAGAGCTCTGTCATATTCCTGTTTCCAATGTGTTCCTTCCTGTGACTTCATCTTTGCCCTGCCAGGGAGAAACAGGCCTTGTAACGCTTTACACCTGCTCTTTGAAAACTCCTCAAACCCAGTCCACTTGTTCCCCATTTGTCTGGTGAGCCCAGCCATTGATCTTCTGGAGCTGGACTTGTTTATAAGTAAGAAGTTTTGCATCCCAGCATTTCAGAGGCCAAAGATAATCTACATTCCTCTGCAGTTGCTGCATTTTGTCTGGTTTGGTTTCATTGTCATCATTAATAAAGGATCAGGAACAAGACAAGGGTGTCCACTTTCACCATTATTATTCAACATAGTTCGGAAAGTCCTAGATACAGCAATCAGAGAAGAAAAAGAAATAAAAGGAATCCAGATCAGAAAAGAAGTAAAATTCTCACTGTTTGCAGATGACATGATACCGTACATAGAAAACCCTAAAGATAGTATCAGAAAATTACTAGAGCTAATCAGCAAATTCAGCAAAGTTGCAGGATACAAAATCAGTACACAGAAATCACTTGCATTTCTATATACTAAGAATGAAAATTCAGAAAGAGAAATTAAGGAATCAATCCCATTCACCATTGCAACAAAAAGAATTAAATATCTAGGAATAAACTTACCTAAGGAGACAAAAGAATTGTACACAGAAAATTACAAGATATTAATGAAATAAATCAAAGATGACATAAAGAGATGGAGAGATATTCCATGTTCCTGGGTAGGAAGAATCAATATTGTGAAATTGACTATACTACCAAATGTAATCTACAGA
Organism: Bos taurus; assembly: GCF_002263795.3. Classification (NCBI taxonomy): domain Eukaryota; kingdom Metazoa; phylum Chordata; class Mammalia; order Artiodactyla; family Bovidae; genus Bos; species Bos taurus. Next base: position 58,557,895 of record NC_037332.1, read on the forward strand.
TTCAATATGATCCCTAACAAATTACCAATGGCATTTGTCACAGAACTAGAACAAAAATTTCACAATTTGTAGGGAAGCACAAAAGACCCAGAATAGCCAAAGCAGTCTTGAGAATGAAGAATGGAGCTGAAGGAATCAACATTCCTGACTTCAGATTATACTACAAAGCTGCAGCCATCAAGACAGTATGGTACTGGCACAAAAACAGAAATATAGACCAAGGGAACAAGATAGAAAGCCCAGAAATAAACCCATGCACCTATGGGTACCTTATTTTTGACAAAGGAGGCAAGAATATACAATGGGGCAAGGACAGCCTCTTCAATAAATGGTTCTGGGAAGACTGGACAGCTACGTGTAAAAGCATGAAATTAGAACACTTCCTAACACAACATACAAAGATAAACTCAAAAAGGATTAAAGATCTAAATGTAAGACCAGAAGCTATTAAACTCTTAGAGGGAAACATATTTCACTGAGAACACTCAGTGAAATAAATTAGAGCAAGATCCTCTAGACCCACCTCCTAGAGTAACAGAAATAAAAACAAATGTAAACAAGTGGGAACTGATTAAACTTAAAAGCTTTTGCACAGCAAAGGAAACTATCAGTTCAGTTCAGTTCAGTCACTCAGTTGTGTCTGACTCTTTGCGACCCCATGAAGCGCAGCATGCCAAGCCTCCCTGTCCATCACCAACTCCCCGAGTTTACCCAAACTCATGTCCATTGAGCCGGTGATGCCATCTAGCATGCTCATCCTCTGTTGTCTTCTTCTCCTCCTGCCTTCAATCTTTCCCAACATCAGGGTCTTTTCAAATGATTCAGCTCTTTGCATCATTTTCTTATAGGAAAGTATAAGCAAGGTGAAAAGACAACCCTAAGAATGGGAGAAAATAATAGCAAATGAAACAACTGACAAAGGATTAATTTCCAAAATATACAAGCACCTTATACAACTCAATGCAAACAACCCAATCAAAAAGTGGGAAAAATATCTAAAGAGACGTTTCTCCAAAGAAGACATATAGATAGATAACAAACACATGAAAAGATGCTCAACATTGCTCATTATTAGAAAAATGCAAATCAAAACTGCAATGAGATATCACTTGACACTGGTCAGAATGATCATCATCAAAAAGTCTACAAACAATAAATGCTGGAGAGGGTGGAGAAAAGGGAACGCTCTTGCACTGTTGGTGGTAATGTAAATCGATACAGCCACTATGCAAGATAATATGGAGATTACTTTAAAACACTGGGAATAAAACCACATGATCCATCAACCCCACTCCTAAGCATATAACCTGAGGAAACCAAAATTGAAAAAGACACATATGTCCCGCTGTTCATTGCAGCACTATTTACAATAGCTAGAACATGGAAGCAACCTAGATGTCTATTAACAGATGAATGGATAAAGTTGTGGTACATATACACAATGGAATATTACTCAGGCACAAAAAGGAACACATTTGAGTCAGTTCTAATGAGGTGGATGAACCTAGAACCTATTATACACAGTGATATGAGTCAGAAAGAGAAAGATAAATATCATATTCTAACATATGTATGGTTTCAGTGTGTCTGCCCTCTGATGCCCTCTTGCAACACCTACCATCTTACTTGGGTTTCTCTTATCTTAGGTGTGAGGTATCTCTTCACGGCTGCTACAGCAAAGTGCAGCTGCTGTTCCTTACCTTGGACGAGGGGTATTTCCTCACCACCACCCTTCCTGATCTTCAACGTGGGATAGCTCCTCTAGGCCCTCCTGTGCCGGTGCAGCCATGGCTCCTTGGATGTGGGGTTGGTCCTCCAGGCCATCGCCCCTGACCTCGGACTTGGGTAGCTCTTCTCGGCCATTCCTGCGCTGTCACAGCCTGGCACTCTCGGCCGCTGCCCCTGACTTCGGATATGGGGTAACTCCTCTTGGCTGCCGCCATTTGGGCACGGGGTCCTCCCTGCTGCTGTCCCTGACCTCGGACGTGGGGTAGCTCCTCCCGGCCGCCACCACTGACCTCAGACTTGGGTAGCTCTTCTCGGCCGTTCCTGTGCCGTCGCAGCCTGGCACTCTCGGCCGCTGCCCCTGACTTCGGACATGGGGTAACTCCTCTTGGCTGCCGCCCTTCAGGCATGGGGTCCTCCCTGCTGCTGACCCTGACCTCGGACGTGGGGTAGCTCCTCTCAGCTGGGCTTAGTGCACTGGTCGCAACCACCGCCATGCTTAGTGTGCTGGTCGTAGCCGCTGCCACGCTTAGTATGCCAGTCACAGCCACCGCCGCGCTTAGTGCGCCAGACGCAGGCGCCGCCACGCTTAGACCCAAGACGGGCGAGTCATGGTGGAGAGATCTGACAGAATATGGTCTACTGGAGAAGAGAATGGCAAACCACTTCAGTATTCTTGCCTTGAGAACCCCATGAACAGTATAAAAGGCAAAATGATAGGATACTGAAAGAGGAATGCCCCAGGTCAGTAGGGGCCCAATATACTACCGGAGATCAGTGGAGAAATAACTCCAGAAAGAATGAAGGGATGGAGCCAAAGCAAAAAGAATACCCACCTGTGGATATGACTCGTGATAGAAGCAAGGTCCAATGCTGTAAAGAGCAATATTGCATAGGATCCTGGAATGTCAGGTCCACGAATCAAGGCAAATTGGAAGTGGTCAAACAAGAGATGGCAAGAGTGAATGTCAACATTCGAGGAATCAGCGAACTCAAATGGACTGGAATGGGTGAATTTAACTCAGATGTCCATTATGTCTACTACTGTGGGCAGGAATCCCTCAAAAGAAATGGAGTAGCCATTATGGTCAACAAAAGAATCCGAAATGCGGTACTTGGATGCACTCTCAAAAACGACAGAATGATCTCTGTTTGTTTCCAAGGCAAACCATTCAATATCACAGTAATCCAAGTCTATGGCCCAACCAGTAAAGCTGAAGAAGCTGAAGTTGAACGGTTCTATGAAGGCCTACAAGACCTTTTAGAACTAACACCCAAAAAAGATGTCCTTTTCATTATAGGGGACTGGAATGCCGAAGTAGGAAGTCAAGAAACACCTGGAGTAACAGGCAAATTTGGCCTTGGAATACGGAATGAAGCAGGCAAAGGAGGAGCTAAGATGGCGGAGGAATAGGATGGGGAGTCCACTTTTTCTCCCACAAATTCATCAAAAGAACATTTAAACGCCAAGTAAATTCCACAAAACAACTTCTGAATGTCAGCAGAGGACATCAGGCACCCAGAAAAGCAACCCATTGTCTTCGAAAGGAGGTAGGAAAAAATATAAAAGACAAAAAAAAGAGACAAAAGAGGGAGGGACAGAGCTCCATCCTGGGAAGGGAGTCTTAAAAAGAGAGAAGTTTCTAAACACCAGGAAACACTCTCACTGCCGAGTCTGTGCCGAGCCTTGGAAGCACAGAAGGCAACATAACAGGGAGGAAAAATAAATAAACAATTAAAACCCACAGATTACGAGCCCAATGGTAACTCCCCCAGCAGAGAAGCAGCGCAGACGCCTGCACCTGCCACTAGCAAGTGGGGGCTGGGCAAGGAGGAGTGGGCTGCATCACTTAGAGTAAGGATCTGGCCTGACTCCCCCGAGTGCTATCTGAGCGAAGTAATTAGGGCTAGCAAGCCAGACTGTGGGATAGCTACCACGTGGAAAGCCAGCCCTAACCTAAGACACAGCCAGGCCTGCGAACAGAACAAAGGACTGAACAGAGATAGCCGGCGGCAGACCATCCCCCTCCAGTGACAAGCAGCCAGAGCCAGAAGAGGGCAATCGCAGCCCCAGAGAGACATTATCTACAAAACCGTAAGCAGGCTTCTTTGCTAACTAAGACTTCTTGGGGTTCTAGACGGTCAACATCCGCCTGAGGAAGTGCACCGGTTGTACACCCAGAAAACCGAGCGGCAGGGAGGCAATAAGTTGCAGCGACCTCACTCGCCAAACACCTCATCACCTGAGCTGCTCAGACCTGGGAAGGGCACAAAACGCAGGCCCAACAGAGTCTGCGCCTCTGAGGACGACCCAAGTGCCTGAACCTGAGCGGCTTAGACCTGGGAGGTGCAAGCAGCCCAGGGCCAGCCTCGGATGGTTCCCTGTGGAGCAACCTAGAACCTGAGCAGTGTGGGCAGGGAGACTACACGTGCCGTGAGTGGGGGCAGGCCCAGTGTGGCTAAGGCACTGCGAGCACACGCCAGTGTTATTTGTTTGCAGCGTCCCTCCCTCCCCACAGCACGACTGAACAAGTGAGCCTAAAAAAAAAAAAAAAAAAGTGTCCACCACCGCCCCCTTTGTATCAGGGCGGAAATCAGACACTGAAGAGACCAGCAGACAGAAGAAGCTATAACAGAGGGAACTGCCTTGGAAGCGACAGGCAATAGATTAAAACCCTGTCATTAGTACCGACTAAATAGGAAGGGGCCTATAGATCTTGAGAAATATAAGCCGGACCAAGGAACTAGCCGAAAATGAACTGACCCCACAATACCCACACCACCACCAGAGAAAGTCCTAGATATATTTTTACTATTTTTACAATCAGTCTTTCTTTCTTTTTTATTTTTTTTAACATTTTTAAGTCCTCTATTACTCCTTTAATTTTCACTTTTATAGCCTATTATTTTGCAAAAAAAAGGACCCTAATTTTTTTAAAAGCAAACTTAATATATATATTATTTATAATTTTTGTGACCTTGTTTTTTTTTTTCTTTCTGTCTTTCTTTTTTTTTTCTCCTTTTTTCTTCTTTTCTTTAACATTGTATTTTTGAAATTCCAAACTCTACTCTAGCTTTTTAATTTTAGCTTTTTGGTATTTGTTATCAATTTTGTACCTATATATATATTTTTTAATATAATTTTTGTGACTTCTTTTTTCTCTCTTTCTTTCTCTTCTTTTCTTTAACATTGTATTTCTGAAATTCCAAACTCCACTCTAGATTTTTAATTTATGCTTTTTGGTATTTGTTATCAATTTTGTACCTATATTTTCTTTATAATTTTTGTGACTTTGTTTCTCTCTCTCTCTCTTTCTTTTCCTTTGTCTTTTCTTTAACATTGTATTTTTCAAATTCCAAACTATACTCTAGATTTTTAATTTTTGCTTTTAGGTATTTGTTACCAATTTTGTACCTTTAAGAACCCAAACTTCAGTACCCATTTTTTACTTGGGAGCGAGATTACTGGCTTGACTGTTCTCTCCCCATTTGGACTCTCCTTTTTCTCCACCAGGTCGCCTGTGTCTCCATCCTAACCCCTTTCTACTCTACCAAACTCTGTGAATTTCTGTGTGTTCCAGACGGTGGAGAACACTTAGGGAACTGATTACTGGCTGAATCTGTCTCTCTCCTTTTCATTCCCCCCTTTTATCCTCCTGGCCACCTCTGTCTCCTTCCTCCCTTTTCTCTTCTGTGTATAACTCCGTGAACATCTCTGAGCGGTCCAGTTGTGGAGTGCACATAAGGAAGTGATTACTGGCTAGCCTGCTCTCTCCTCCATTGATTCCACCTCATCTCATTCAGGTCACCTCTAACTCCATCCTCCCTCTTCTCTTCTCCATGTAACTCTGTGAAACTCTCTGGGTGACCCTCACGGTGGAGAAACTTTTCATCATTAACCAAGATGTTTATCAATGGTTCTGTATAGAAGGAGAAGTTTTGAGACTACTGTAAAAATAAGACTGAAAAACAGAAGCAGGAGGCTTAAGTCTAAACCCTGAGAACACCAGAGAACTCCTGACTCCAGGGAACATTAATTGACAGGAGCTCATCAAACACCTCCATACCTACACTGAAACCAAGCACCACCCAAGGGCCAACAAGTTCCAGGGCAAGACATACCACACAAATTCTCCAGCAACATAGGAACACAGCCCTGAGCTCCAATATACAGGCTGCCCAAAGTTACTCCAAAACCATTGACATCTCATAACTCATTACTGGACACTTCATTGCACTCCAGAGAGAAGAAATCCAGCTACACCTACCAGAACACCGACGCAAGCTTCCCTAACCAAGAAACCTTGACAAGCCACCTGTACAAACCCAAACAGAGCGAGGAAACTCCACAATAAAGAGAACTCCACAAACTGCCAGAATACAGAAAGGACACCCCAAACTCAGCAATATAAACAAGATGAAGAGACAGAGGAATACCCAGCAGGTAAAGGAACAGGATAAATGCCCACCAAACCAAACAAAAGAGGAAGAGATAGGGAATCTACCTGATAAAGAATTCCAAATAATGATAGTGAAATTGATCCAAGATCTTGAAATCAAAATGGAATCACAGATAAATAGCCTGGAGACAAGGATTGAGAAGATGCAAGAAAGGTTTAACAAGGACCTAGAATAAATAAAAAAGAATCAATATATAATGAATAATGCAATAAATGAGATCAAAAACACTGTGGAGGAAACAAATAGTAGAATAACAGAGGCAGAAGATAGGATTAGTGAATTAGAAGATAGAATGGTAGAAATAAATGAATCAGAGAGGATAAAAGAAAAACGAATTGAAAGAAATGAGGAAAATCTCAGAGACCTCCAGGACAATATTAAATGCTACAACATTTGAATCATAGGAGACCCAGAAGAAGAAGACAAAAAGAAAGACCATGGGAGAAAACTTGAGGAGATAATAGTTGAAAACTTCCCTAAAATGGGGAAGGAAATAATCACCCAAGTCCAAGAAACCCAAAGAGTCCCAAACAGGATAAACCCAAGGCGAAACACCCCAAGACACATATTAATCAAATTAACAAAGATCAAACACAAAGAACAAATATTAAAAGCAGTAAGGGGAAAACAACAAATAACACACAAGAGAATCCCCATGAGGATAACAGCTGATCTTTCAATAGAAACTCTTCAGGCCAGGAGGGAATGGCAAGACATACTTAAAGTGATGAAAGAAAATAACCTTCAGCCCAGATTATTGTACCCAGCAAGGATCTCATTCAAATATGAAGGAGAAATCAAAAGCTTTACAGACAAGCAAAAGCTGAGAGAATTCAGCACCACCAAACCAGCTCTCCAACAAATACTAAAGGATATTCTCTAGACAGGAAACACAAAAAGGGTGTATAAATTCAAACCCAAAACAATAAAGTAAATGGCAAAAGGATCATACTTATCAATAATTACTTTAAATGTAAATGGGTTGAATGCCCCAAACAAAAGACAAAGACTGGCTGAATGGATACAAAAACAAGACCCAAATATATGTTGTCTACAAGAGACCCACCTCAAAACAAAGGACACATACAGACTGAAAGTGAAGGGCTGGAAAAAGATTTTCCATGCAAATAGAGACCAAAAGAAAGCAGGAGTAGCAATACTCATATCAGATAAAATAGACTTTAAAACAAAGGCTGTGAAAAGAGACAAAGAAGGTCACTACATAATGATCAAAGGATCAGTCCAAGAAGAAGATATAACAATTATAAATATATATGCAACCAACGTAGGAGCACTGCAATATGTAAGACAAATGCTAGCAAGTATGAAAGGAGAAATTAACAATAACACAATAATAGTGGGAGACTTTAATACCCCACTCACACCTATGGATAGATCAACTAAACAGAAAATTAACAAGGAAACACAAACTTTAAACAAAACAATAGACCAGTAAGACCTAATTGATATCTATAGGACATTTCATCCCAAAACAATGAATTTCACCTTTTTCTGAAGCCCACACGGAACCTTCTCCAGGATGGATCACATCCTGGGCCATAAATCTAGCCTTGGTAAATTCAAAAAAATTGAAATCATTCCAAGCATCTTTTCTGACCACAATGCAGTAAGATTAGATCTCAATTACAGGAGAAAAACTATTAAAAGTCCCAACATACAGAGGCTGAACAATGCACTGCTGAATAACCAACAAATCACAGATGAAATTAAAAAAAAAATCAAAATATGCATAAAAACGAATGAAAATGAAAACACTACAACCCAAAACCTGTGGGACACTGTAAAAGCAGTGCTAAGGGGAAAGCTCATAGCAATACAGGCATACCTCAAGAAACAAGAAAAAAATTAAATAAATAACCTAACTCTACATCTAAAGCAACTAGAAAAGGAAGAAATGAAGAACCTCAGGGTTAGTAGAAGGAAAGAAATCTTAAAAATTAGGGCAGAAATAAATGCAAAACAAACAAAAGAGACCATAGCAAAAAGCAACAAGCCAAAAGCTGGTTCATTGAAAGGATAAATAAAATTGAAAAACCATTAGCCAGACTCATCAAGAAACAAAGGGAGAAAAATCAAATCAATAAAATTAGAAATGAAAATGGAGATCACAACAGGCAACACAGAAATACAAAGGATCATAATCAGCAATTATATGCCAATAAAATGGACAACCTGGAAGAAATGGACAAATTCTTAGAAAAGTACAACTTTCCAAAACTGGACCAGGAACAAATAGAAAATCTTAACAGACCCATCACAAGCACGGAAATTGAAACCGTAATCAGAAATCGTCCAGCAAACAAAAGCCCAGGTCCAGACGGCTTCACAGCTGAATTCTACCAAAAATTTAGAGAAGAGCTAACACCTATCCTACTCAAACACTTCCAGAAAATTGCAGAAGATGGTAAACTTCCAAACTCATTCTATGAGGCCACCGTCACCCTAATACCAAAACCTGACAAAGATGACACAAAAAAAGAAAACTATAGGCCAATATCACTGATGAACATAGATGCAAGAATCCTTAACAAAATTATAGCAATCAGAATCCAACAACACATTAAAAAGATCATACACCATGATCAAGTGGGCTTTATCCCAGGGATGCAAGGATTCTTCAATATCCACAAATCAATCAGTGTAATACGCCATATTAACAAATTGAAAAATAAAAGCCATATGATTATCTCAATAGATGCAGAGAAAGCCTTTGACAAAATTCAACATCCATTTATGATAAAAACTCTCCAGAAAGCAGGAATAGAAGGAACATACCTCAACATAATAAAAACTATATATGACAAACCTACAGCAAACATTATCCTCAATGGTGAAAAATTGAAAGCATTTCCTCTAAAGTCAGGAACAAGACAAGGGTGCCCACTTTGACCATTACTATTCCACATAGTTGTGGAAGTTTTGGGCACCGCAATCAGAGTAGAAAAAGAAATAAAAGGAATCCAAATTGGAAAAGAAGAAGTAAAACTCTCACTGTTTGCAGATGACCTGATCCTCTACATAGAAAACCCTAAAGACTCCACCAGAAAATTACTAGAGCTATTCAATGAATATAGTAAAGTTGGAGGATATAAAATCAACACACAGAAATCCCTTGCATTCCTATACACAAATAATGAGAAAATAGAAAAAGAAATTAAGGAAACAATTCCATTCATCATTGCAACGAAAAGAATAAAATACTTAGGAATATATCTACCTAAAGAAACTAAAGACCTATATATAGAAAACTATAAAACACTGGTGAAAGAAATCAAAGAGGACACTAATAGATGGAGAAATATACCATGTTCATGGATGGGAAGAATCAATACAGTGAAAATGAGTATACTACTCAAAGCAATCTACAGATTCAATGCAATCCCTATCAAGCTACCAACAGTATTCACAGAACTAGAACAAATAATTTCACAGTTTATATGGAAATACAAAAAATCTCAAATAGCCAAAGCAATCTTGAGAAAGAAGAATGGAACTGGAGGAATCAACCTTCCTGACTTCAGGCTCTACTACAAAGCCACAGTCATCAAGACAGTATGGTACTGGCACAAAGACAGAAATATAGATCAATGTGACAAAATAGAAAGCCCAGAGATAAATGCATGCACCTATGGACACCTTATCTTTGACAAAGGAAGCAAGAGTATACAATGTGTTAAAGACAACCTCTTTAACAAGTGGTGCTGGGAAAACTGGTCAACCACTTGTAAAAGAATGAAACTAGAACACTTTCTAACACAATACACAAAAAGAAACTCAAAATGGATTAAAGATATAAACATAAGACCAGAAATTATAAAACTCCTAGAGGAGAATATAGGCAAAACACTCTCTGACATACATCACAGCAGGATCCTCTATGACTCACCTCCCAGAATATTGGAAATAAAAGCAAAAATAAACAAATGGGACCTAATTAAACTTAAAAGCTTCTGGACAACAAAGGAAACTATAAACAAGGTGAAAAGACAGCCTTCAGAATGGAAGAAAATAATAGCAAATGAAGTAACTGACAAACAACTAATCTCAAAAATATACAAGCAACTCCTATAGCTCAATTCCAGATAAATAAAAGACCCAATCAAAAAATGGGCCGAAGAACTAAATAGAAATTTCTCCAAAGAAGACATACAGATGGCTAACAAACACATGAAAAGATGTTCAACATCACTCATTATCAGAGAAATGCAAATCAAAACCACTATGAGGTACCATTTCACACCAGTCAGAATGGCTGCGATGCAAAAGTCTACAAGCAGTAAATGCTGGAGAGGGTGTGGAGAAAAGGGAACCCTCTTACACTGTTGGTGGGAATGCAAACTAGTACAGCCACTATGGAAAACAGTGTGGAGATTCCTTAAAAAACTGGAAGTAGAACTGCCTTATGATCCAGCAACCCCACTGCTGGGCATACACACTGAGGAAACCAAAATTGAAAGAGACACATGTACCCCAATGTTCATCGCAGCACTGTTTATAATAGCTGGGACATGGAAGCAACCTAGATGTCCATCAGCAGATGAATGGATAAGAAAATCATACACCATGGAGTATTACTCAGCCATTAAAAAGAATACATTTGAATCAGTTCTAACGAGGTGGATGAAACTGGAGCCTATTATACAGAGTGAAGTAAGCCAGAAAGAAAAACACCAATACAGGATACTAACGCTTATATATGGAATTTAGAAAGATGGTAACAATAACCCTGTATACGAGACAGCAAAAGAGACACAGATGTATAGAACAGTCTTTTAAACTCTGTGGGAGAGGGAGAGAGTGGGATGATTTGGGAGAACGACATCGAAACATGTATAATATCATATATGAAACGAGTCTCCAGTCCAGGTTTGATGCACAATACTGGATACTTGGGGCTGGTGCACTGGGACGACCCAGAGGAATGGTATGGGGAGGGAGGAGGGAGGAGGGTTCAGGATGGGAAACACATGGTATACCTGTGGTGGATTCATTTTTATATATGGCAAAACCAATACAATAAAGGAAAAAAAAAAGTGAAAGAGGAGAGTGAAAAAGTTGGTTTAAAGCTCAACATTCAGAAAACTAAGATCATGGCATCCGGTCCCATCACTTTAGGGAAATAGATTGGGAAACAGTGGAAACAGTGTGAGACTTTAATTTTTTGGGCTCCAGAATCACTGCAGATGGTGACTGCAGCCATGAAATTAAAAGACGCTTACTCCTTGGAAGGAAAGTTATGACCAACCTAGATAGCATATTCAAAATCAGAGACATTACTTTGCCTTCAAAGGTCCGTCTAGTCAAGGCTATCGTTTTTCCTCTGGTCATGTGTGGATGTGAGATTTGGCCTGTGAAGAAGGCTGAGCACTGAAGAACTGATACTTTTGAACTGCGGTGTTGGAGAAGACTCTTGAGAGTCCCTTGGACTACAAGGAGATCTAACCAGTCCATTCTGAAGGAGATCAGCCCTGGGATTTCTTTGGAAGCAATGATGCTGAAGCTGAAACTCCAGTACTTTGGCCACCTCACGCGAAGAGTTTACTCATTGGAAAAGATTCTGATGATGGGAGGGATTGGGGGCAGGAGGAGAAGGGACGACAGAGGATGAGATGGCTGGATGGCATCACTGATGGACGTGAGTCTGAGTAAACTCCGGGAGTTGGTGATGGACAGGGAGGCCTGGTGTGCTGTGGTTCATGGGTCCAAGAGTCAGACACGACTGAGTGACTGAACTGAACTGAACATATATATATGGAATCTAGGAAAATGGTACTAAGAACTTATTTACAGGGCCACAATGGAGAAACAGACATAGCGAATAGATTTATGGACATGGGGGGAGGTGAGAAGAGGGTGAGATGTATGGAAAGAGTAACATGGAAACTTATATTACCATATATAAAATAGATAGCCAACAGGAATTTGCTGTATGTCTCTAGGAAACTCAAACAGGGGCTCTGTATCAACCTAAAGGAATGGGATGGAGAGGGAGACGTGAGGGTGGTTCAAAAGGGAGGGGATATATGTTCACCCATGTCTGATTCATGTTCAGGTTTGACAGAAAATAACAAAATTCTGTAAAGCAATTAACCTTCAATTAAAAAAAAATTAAAAGTTTGCAAAAATAGCAAGAAATTGTGAAAATTTTCATATATAAAGCTATTTTTAGTTTTTTCATGTGTATCATCTCCTGGATAATTCCAGACATTTATATGTGCTATAAGCTTAAAAATAGTTTAGGAGTGACAAATGCACACAAGAGAAAAATAGCTCCTTCATATGAGATAATGACAGGGTCCCTGAACAATGCATGGCTAGCTTCATGAAGCAGAGGGAGATGGATCCTTCTCTTTGCAAGGAAGTCTATGTGGTGCTTCCAAATTCAGCTTTTGAGTCATCTGAATCTATAGAAGCTTCAAACTAATTCTCTCTCCCCAACATTTCCTAGTCAACACATTAATATTCACATGAGGCAGGAGGAAATGTTTTGAATTAAATCATTTATATAATTAAGGAGACTATAGGATCAGGATTTACTATTGGTAATGCCATCTCCTTGGTTATGAGATGACTGAAATATTAAAGTTATATGTATCTTTTTCTTTTAGCTCTCAGATGCATTTTGAACATGCCAGCACAGTGCACAGGCCTCCTATTCATTATGCAAGCTTCATCAATCTTGTTTTATTAGGCACTTAATTCTAAGCGACTTCTGCCTTGCTAGTATCATGTAGAGTACCAAGGTTTTATTGTCTAATGAAGTCATTATTGACTTCAGAACAAACATTTTAACTAATGGGTTAGATCCTTATTGTTTCGAGTATCTGTTATTTGTATACACTGTCTATTTATCAAGGGCATATTCGATTAAAAGTTCTGTTTTTGTAAGATTTCCCATTTATTTCTATTACTCATGAAATATTAAATAATTGTGGTTAATGGAAGTCGTTATTTTATAAAAGTCAACATTGAGGTCTTCTATGGGATACAAAGATGAACATAGCCATTCTCAAGAGAGATTCACTATATAGGAGAATTAGGAGGCTACTGAGAATGCCAAGTATGGCTTCCAGAAATGCTATACCTTAGCAGAGATTTGGCCTTGACTTTGCTTAATTCCCAGGAGATCAATGTATGACTTTCTTTATAGGTCAAAACAACTGGACGTGAAAATTTTGAGCTATTTGTGCAGCCAGAGAAATACCAGATCCTAGTTTAAATATCTATGCTCATAATACCCAATATTGTCATATTCCTTGCACTTCTCTCTTTAAATTTTGCTCCTTTAAACTTCTAGACCAACTTTATTGAAAAGGAGGATAGTGTATTTCCACATCTTCTATAGGTTTCTGACATTGTTTTTATTTCCTGAACTATTTCCCTTGAGTCACCATAAAATAGAGAAAATTTAGTGAAATTTGATTAATGTGATATTTGCTAGTGTCTGGCAGGGAAGCAATGATTTTGCATTTTATTACTCACAGCAGAAATGTGAATATCAGAAATAAGGAGAAGGGATCTGTCATGATTTTAGCAAAACAAATAAACAGAATGATATATCTAGCAGAGATGGAAATTAATAGGTTTGTATGCATAGGAGAGGTTTCCCTACACATTTCTGGAATATCCCTTTGGATCAGTTGCCTCATGCAAAAGATAAACGTGGGGCAGAACTTCAAGGGAATAAAATGTTTTTTATAAAGCTTAATAGCTGAGAAATAAGGATGTTTAAACGGAAAATGCACTGGAGTACAATCTGGATGACAGAGCTGCTATGATCTGAGGCAAGTGGTTACTTTTCAGTTTGTGCTTCAATACAAAAAGAAAAGTAGATAAATGCTGCATATCCTGTGGATTCATGTTGATGTATGGCAAAACCAATACGATATTGTAAAGTAATTAGCCTCCAATTAAAATAAATAAATTTATATTAAAATAAAAATTAAAAAAAAACAAAAAGATAAAAAAATAGAAATGTTTCTGTATGTATATTCTTAGCAAATCACAGAAGATGCCAAAGATTAATGACTTCAATGGAATTATAGACAAATCTTTAAGTGAATATATTTCCTATTAAATAACATAATTAAGCTATTTATTCTATTTTATTATATATATATATATATAAGTATAGAGCATTCTCATGTTATGTTAATTACTTCATAAATATTAATATTAAAATAAAATTAATAATTTAATCATTAAACATTTTAAAGTTTATTTTATTTGCTAAGAAGATCTTTAAGTGGTTTATATCATATAAAGTAATGAGTTATGAACAAAGAAAAATGGATTGCTACTTTAGTCTTTTAAATTTCATTTTTGATCTTTTGAAGGAAATGAGATCATCCATTTCTGTTTTTTAAGTGGTGGTCTTCTAATAAATACATAATAGAAAAAAAGAAAAATGAATATTTTATAGGATTATTCCAACAAAATTGCAAGGGATTACATTAAATGTACAAGTGCCACATCCAGAGAGCAGTTTTACTCTGGGATGGGCTTGCTTCTGAGTTGCTGAGAAGTAGCCAAATACATTGAGTTGTGATGTCAGGCTTGCACTGGTGATGAAGATCTACCGAAATCAACCAGTAACTGGGGAAATTTCTCTAGTGCCAACAGGTAGAGCAGTTTATCTTTCTGTGGATCTTGTCCTTTTTATATTAAAAAAAAATCCAATTTGTGTTTCTTCATATAAAAAGTAAACAATCAGGCTATACTTCAGGTTAGGAGCTTCTTTTTTTCTGTTAGTAAATAAAATTAACTAATTTCTTCATTTAAAAACTGAAATACATACTGTTTACTATTTATTTTTCAGTACATTGAAATTGATATCATAGTTTCCTGAAGCAGAGCTTCTTTTTTTCTGTTAGTAAATAAAATTAACAATTTCTTCATTTAAAAACTGAAATACATACTGTTTACTATTTATTTTTCAGTACATTGAAATTGATATCATAGTTTCCTGAAGCATTTAGTTATAACCTGAGTGAATAAAATTACTTCATTTGTGGAAATGCCAAAAAAATAAAATAAAGTAAAATAAATTACAAAATAAAGAGTATAAATTTCATTTATCATCTCTCAGTAGTGTGATTTATTGTATGAAGATTTTCTAATTAAAATGAGAAGTATTATATAAAGCACAAATCACATATATGTTTTAATATATAATGAAAGTAAGTTAAAAAAATGACATCAGCATGAATTAGAGATAATGTTTTAGAATTGTATTAATGATGATGACATTGATCATAATAAATTATATCTTTCATCTCTTCCCTTTTAATACACTTTTCACCTGCTGCTGCTGCTAAGTCGCTTCAGCCCACCAGGCTCCCCGGTCCCTGGGATTGTCTAGGCAATAACACTGGAGTTGGTTGCCATTTCCTTCTCCAATGCATGAAAGTGAAAAATGAAAGTGAAGTCGCTCAGTTGTGTCTGACTCCTAGCGACCCCATGGACTGCAGCCTGCCAGGCTCTGCCACCCATGGGATTTTCCAGGCAAGAGTACTGAAGTGGGCTGTCATTATCTTCTCCAATTTTTCACCTAAATATATTTAAAAGAAGAAGAGAGAGAGAAATGAACCACACCATGATCACAGAGTTTGTCCTTTTAGGCCTTTCTGATGATCCTGAGCTTCCGATTGTGATTTTCCTCTTTTTATTAATCACATATGTATTAAGTGTCACTGTAAACCTGACTATTATCACCCTAACCTGGGTGGACTTCCATCTCCAGACACCAATGTACTTCTTCCTCTGAAATTTCTCTTTCTTAGAAATCTCCTTTACTACTGTGTGCATCCCTAGATTTCTGGGGGCAATTATCACCAGGGACAAGACTATTTCTTACAACAATTGTGCAGCCCAACTATTTTTCTCTATTTTCATGGGGGTGACTGAATTTTACGTTCTGACTGCCATGTCCTATGACCGCTATGTTGCCATCTGCAAGCCCCTGCATTACACAACCATCATGAGCAGGAAACTCTGAAGCCTGCCTGTGCTCTGTGCTTGGCTCGGTGGGTTTCTGACCATTTTCCCACCCCTTATGCTTCTCCTCCAGCTGGATTACTGTGCTTCCAATGTCATTGATCACTCTGCATGTGACTATTTCCCCCTTTTAGAATTGTCTTGTTCAGATACATGGCTCCTAGAAGTAATGGGTTTTTACTTTGCTTTGGTTAGTTTGCTGTTCACTTTGGCATTGGTGATTTTGTCTTATATGTACATTGTCAGGACTATTTTGAGAATCCCATCTGCCAGTCAGAGAAAAAAGGCCTTCTCCACTTGTTCCTCTCACATGATTGTCATTTCCATCTCCTATGGAAGCTGTATATTCATGTATGCTAATCCCTCAGCCAAAGAAAAGGCATCATTGACAAAAGGGGTAGCTATTCTCAATACCTCTGTGGCCCCCATGCTGAACCCCTTCATCTACACCTTGAGAAACCAGCAAGTGAAACAAGCCTTCAAAGACATGGTCTATAAAGCAGTGTTTTTTGCTAATAAATGATTTTTGGGGGGGGGGGGTCAAAAACACTTTAAAGAACAATTAGGTTAAATTTTTAAATTCCTAAATATCTGTATAACTCTGCTTGCAGTTTATATCCTTTTACCAGGCCACATGACTGCTAATATATACTTTTTCAGTCTATTTCTTCCATTTCTCCAGTCATTGTTTATTGATATTTAAAGTATAGTAAAAGTTAAATATCCTATAGCATATTCTAGAATACAATTGTATTTCTTTAAGACATACTTTAGAGCATGAAGTTAAAAACAGTTTTAATCCTATAAAAATCAGTCCCTAAAATGATCATATGATATCACATTGTACTTTAAATGCAAAGTTTCAAAATTAGTGTGTAATATCTTATTTATTTTCACGATGAGCACTGATAATTTCTTAACATTAAAGAATCTACCTGTTATATATTATAATACAGTAAATTCATTCCAAAAATATCATATAGAGTAGTACATTGCACTTTAAATGTAGTTCTTTATACTTTGTGAAATTAAGTGCATATTTTCAAGATAAATATTTATCAAGATATTATGTATTAATTATAGAATTTCCTTGTTCTGTATCATTTTAAAAAATGCTGATATTTAAAAATTCAAAAAATCAAGTAAAACTAAAACACTTCCACTTTCTTGAGCTCATTGATTGCATTTATGACAGTTATTCTAAACTTTTTGTCAGATATTTACTTACCTCCTTTTTTTTAGGGTCTATGTTTTGAGATTTATTTTGTCTGGTTGATCAGGGTACTTTTCTGTTTGTTATACGTTCCTTTTAACTGTGTTGTTATCTACACATTTGACAAAACAACCACCTTTACAGGGGAATCCATCACCATTCAGTCCACCTAGAGATTCTGAGGGGTCTTTTAAATATTTTCTGAGGCTGTGTTTTTTCAGATTTGTGTGTGAAGATTCCTAACTAGAAGATTTTATCTATTTTTTTTTTTTTGCATGGAGCCCATAGTCTCTTGCTCCCTCTGTTTCTTTTTGCTGTATTCAGCTCCTTGAAGCAACAGCACATCACCCAGCCCTTTTTGGACTTCAGTAGCCCTTAGGCATTTATAGTATGTCAGGTCCTGTAGACGCTCCAATAAAAACTACACAGACACTAGTGCTTCCCCAGTCCCTGAAAAGCTCAGATGCCAGATACATGCTCCACACTATTCTTTTTCCCCTCAGTGAGGGAGAGTCACTGAGTTGCACTGGCCTCAGTCTGCTACAGGTGGGTTTTCTGGATTTAAGATTTTCCAAAGAATCTCTTATATTGTCATAAAACATGTATTAATTAAGTTACATCTTTCTAAATTATTTGAATCTCAATTTATAGCCTAGTATATGATCAGAGTTTTTTGTAAACATTTCTCATACACCTGAGAATTATATGTAATGGTAGTTGAATGCATTGTTCTATTTGAGTCAGCTAGTATATACAAATTCATTAATCACATGATTTAAATCTGTACTCTTACTCTTTGCACCATTACTGAGTTACTTAAAATTTCCAAAACAACTGTGGAGCAGTTTCTTTCTGTTCATAGTCATGCCATGTTTTTATTTATTTTTTTATTTTTAATATAAATTTATTTTAATTGGAGGCTAATTACTTTACAATATTGTATTGGTTTTGCTATACATCAACATGCTTTTATTTTTTTAAATATTAAGACTGTGTATTTATGAGGACCCAAATTTGGGATCGTTATATCTTCTGGGACATAATTGTTTATCATTATGAGAAACCACAAATTCCTCTCTATCTGAAGCACACTTTTCTTCTTTAATGTCAGCATTATCAGCATTTAAAATATATATATTAAATATATATATTTAAACATTACTTTTATGGCATATTTTGTGCCTATCAATCATTTACTTTTGAGAGGATATTAGCATATTGTGTAAAACATCCAAAACTAGGTACATATTTTTATGTATTTGTTAGCTAGTTATTAGGTTTTCCCAATAAGGGCATAAATATGGGTAGAGGAAGAGGATGTAATCCACCAGAAATTTATTTTAAAGAAGTCTAAGTCATCTCTTCATAAATTTTACTTTTGCCTTCTGGACCTGTTCAAGTGTGATCTCCCAAGTACTCTCTCCCTTTAATGATAGACTGTTGTAAATGACCTGGTTTATCAATCAGAAGGTCCAGTAATACTCAGTTCATTATGGAAAGCTCAAATCTAATGGTGAACTGAGGTCCTGTGTTTGGGCCTTTAGTCTCTACTAGGACCCAGTAGAAAGCCAGGGAGTATTGTCCCAAAGGAGCATGATTATCTGTAAAAGGTTGTTTCATAATCACAGTTTGTGTTATGAATGTTTACTTGTGACGAAGACTTAAAGGATTCCATTTGTCATTGATTGTTAAGTAACATTGGAATTTCTTGATCATTTGGCCCATGCAAAAAGGGCATAATACTAAATTTCACATGGAAAAGCAAACATGATAATTAGGAAATCTTGAGAAACAAGAGTGATAGGAGAGGACTAACCACACAAATATTAAGATATGACCTCAGGCTTCTATAACAAAAACATGTACTCAGGTAAGAAAATAGAGATAAATGGAGAAAAAAAAATGACAGACACATTTCTGAGTATACCTAATTGCATAAACTTTTGAAATATTCGTATTGTTCACATAATCCAAAGATAAAATTAAGCAGGGAAAACACTAAAATTAAACACACACCACTGAGCATAATGTTAAAACACATTGCTAACCATGTAGGGAGAAGAGCAAAAATCTAATAAAAGTAATTTTTCAATTTTACCTTTCAAATTCAAAGATAATTTTTTCAAATATTTTGACAATTCACCATCAGTAGGATGGGAACTGCAGAGAAAAATTGAACTTTATTTAGTATATTTGTTTTTATAATAGTGTAACAATTCAGAAACTATTCAGTTTTAAACTGAATAATTGATAGGCTAACAGATTTACATTGGAGCCTAGTTTCTCATGGCAGAGAAAGATCCAATGTTGTATAAGAGAAGTTGAAAAATTCTGTTATTGGATTAGAATAAAATTGTCAGTGTGATGCTATTATTTTTTATATATTTCCTTTCTCCATTTCATGAAAGTTCCAAGGAGTAATGATAGCTCAATAGCAAAACCCCACAAAGCATCCTGATGCATGGTTCTAAGCATCATTTCTTGCTAAAAATAGTTTCTGAGAACTGGAGAAATGGTTGATTACAGGACTAAATATTTGAAGGATATGATGAGCTAGAGTATCTTATTGTTACAGAAAGTGTAGCAGCATGTCAACAAAGGACTCACTTAGAAGGAGTACTCTATATCAGCACATTTGAGCACTGCAATAAATAATTATATAAATAGATAATAACACATTAAGTGAAAACACTTCAAAATAAATTAATAAACTGTTAATAGGATTAGAGAAAAGAGTGTTGTTCTTTATGGTAAAATCCCAACTAATAGATGTAAAAGAACTGATAGATTTAAAAAAATAAATATTGTGTTAATATTAATGGTAGTCTATTATGTATTTCCACTATCTAGATTAGAGAACAACCAATACTGAATTATTATAATAGATAAAAGTTTGTTAAGGAATATGCTATTTATACAATCTCAAAATATTCCTGCATTGCACAGAATATCACTGCCTAGCCGTTGTTAATTACAGAGGGGAAAGTACCTTTACAGTGGAGAACTTTATAGTAGAGAAACTAGCTAACCAGTAAGAAATACTAACATCATTTATAATATAAGCTAAGTCGCTTCAGTCGTGTCCAACTCTGTGCGACCCCATAAACGGCAGCCCACCAGGCTTCTCTGTCCCTGGGATTCTCCAGGCAAGAATACTGGAGTGGGTTGCCATTTCCTTATCAAGCTGACATTAAATATCTCTTAACATGATGTATTGAGATGTTTAAGTCCTACTGACTATTTGCCTATCCCTGTACAACTGATTGGAGAAGGCAATGGCACCCTACTCCAGTACTCTTGCCTGGAAAATCCTATGAACGGAGGAGCCTGGTGGGCTGCAGTCCATGGGGTCGCGAAGAGTCGGACACGACTGAGCGACTTCACTTTCACTTTTCACTTACATGCGCTGGAGAAGGAAATGGCAACCCACTCCAGTGTTCTTGCCTGGAGAATCCCAGGGACGGGGGAACCAGGTGGGCTGCCGTCTCTGGGGTCGCACAGAGTCGGACACGACTGAAGCGACTTAGCAGCAGCAGCAGTACAACTGATACAGTCTTAGTTATGGTGGCTTTATCTGGTAGAATAATTATCCTGGTTTCCTCGCCTTCTTTTTAGGATTGCCTCAGCAGTATTGTCTTTCAGTTTTTATTGAATTTGTGTGCCATGAAGAAAGGTACACATAAAATACATGTGTAACACACCTAATTATGAAAAAAAATGTGCACACATGTAACCAACAGGAAGAGTGAAAATTGATTCTTATCAGACACCCAGAAACTCTAATCAGGCTACCTGTAGTCATTTGGAATATTTTCTTTGAAAGCCTTATAACTTGGGACCGATTCTGGTTTTTCAATAAACACTTCTGTGGTCAGAATGTTTTCAATTATTTGACATTTTTTTTTAATTGAAGTATAATTACTTTACAATGTTGTGGTGGTTTATGTCATACAGCAATGTGGATCAGTCAGAATTATATATACATCTCCTTCCTCTTGAGCGTCTTTTTTCCTGCTCCACCCCACCCCGTTAGGTTGTCACAGAGTGCCAGGCTGGGCTATCTGTGTTATATAGCAATTCCCCACTAGTTATATATTATATATATATATATATATATATATATATATATATATACACACACACACACATACTACTTTCTCAATTTTTCCTAGCCTCTACTTCCCTTGCTTTGTCACAATTCCATTCTCTATGTCTTCATCTCCATTTCTTCTCTGTAAAAAGATTAATCAGTACTGTTTTTCTAGATTTCATATGTATGCATTAATATAGGATATTTGGTTTTCTCTTTCTGACTTACTTCACTCTATTATAGACTCTAGATTCATCCACCTCACAACTGACTGGAACTTGTTCCTTTTTATGAATTCTTGGCTTGTTATGAACCAGTTTATAATCCAGCATATGGCTGTGCATGTATGCTCAGATGTGGCTGACTCTTTGTGACCCTGTGGACTATAGCCTGACGGGCTCCTCTGTCCATGTGCTTAGTCACTTCAGTCATATCCTACTGTTTTTGACTCCATGGACTGTAGCCCATCATGGGGATTCTCCAGGCAAGAATACTGGAGTGGGTTGCCATGCTCTACTCTAGAGTCCGCTGTCCATGGGAGTGTCCAAACAAAAAATTTTAAAGTATTTTTAGCCTAGTTCCTATAAGTAAAATGGAGATTTTAAAAGAATTCTATGGAAAACACACACAGGGGCATATAGTTAGAAATTATTTTATTTTTTAAATAAATTTATTTATTTTAATTGGAGGTAAATTACTTTACAATGTTATATTGGGATGGTTGTACCCCCAGAGGGATGGTACGGGGAGGGAGGTGGGGGGGTTCAGGAATGGGAACACGTGTATACCCGTTGCGGATTCATGTTGATGTAAGAAATTCTTTTAAAGAGAGTTATCTATTTTATTGTTGTTTCAAAGATCTCCCAAGTTAGATCAGAATGGCATAACACTCTCAGAAATAAATTCCAGTGTAGTCCATGAATAATTCTCTTTTCTTCCAGCTCTTTTGTTTCTGTTTTCTCCAGAAAGTTACTCAGAAGAAGAAAAAAGTGAGAAACTACATGGAAATAAGAGAGTTTATCCTCCTGGGACTGTCCGATGACCCACAAGTTCAGGTTGTGATCTTTGTCTTTCTGCTCATCACCTACATGCTCAGCATCACTGGGAACCTGACCTAAATTATCATCCTGACCCTGCTGGATGTCCACCTCAGACCCCCATGTGTTTCTTCCTCAGAATTTCTCCATATTAGAAGTGTAATTCACAACTGTCACTATATCCAGGTTTCTGGCTACCATTATTATAGGGGATAAAACCATTTCTCTTAATGACTGTATGGCTCAGTTATTTTTCCTTTTTTCATTCTCTTGGGAGTCACTGAGTTTTATCTTCTGGCTACCATGTCCTATTACCATTACATTGCCATCTGAAAACTGCTGCATTACATGACCATCATGAATCATAGAGTCTGCACACTGCTTGTCTTGACTTCTTGGCTGGCTTCATTCTTTATCACATTTCCATTACTCATTTTCTCCCTACAGCTTGATTATTGCAAGTCCAATGCTATTGAACATTATGCATGTAATTTTTTCCCCCTTTTACAACTTTCTTGTCCAGACACCAAATTCCTATAGATAATGGTGTTTTCTTGTGTTGTGTTTACTCTGATATTCACTTTGGCATTAATAATTCTGTCCTACACATATATCATCAGAAAAATTTTGAGGATCCCTTCTACCACTCAGAGGACAAAGGCCTTTTCCACGTGTTTGTTCCACATGATCGCCATCTCCATCTCTTTTGGCAGCTGCATTTTCATGTACATGAATCCATCAGCAAAGGACAGGGTCTCTTTGAGCAAGGGACTAGCTGTGCTAAATACCTCTGTAGCCCCCATGCTAAACCCATTTATCTATACTTTAAGGAATTAGCAAGTTAAGCAAGCCTTCATGGATATGGCAAGGAAGAATGTACTTTTCTCAAGGAAATGAACAAATAAAAGTCCTATTTATTAGAGGCATAAATTAGAGGCATTATGAAATGCAATTAAATAAAACTCAGAGCTTTTCAAATCTATTAATATTCATATTGTCTCCATGGAGTTATTTTTCATTACTCATACTTTCATTGACAGCAGCTTTGCAAGCATACTGTATACATTTTTTGTTTCTATTCATATTCCAATCCTTCTCTCATGTACTTCCCTACTTTTGGGCTCAGCTTTTCATTCTGTGCTTCCCAGTTGTCACCAGGGGTAAAGAATCCACCTTCCAACGCAGGAGACACAAGAGACACATGTTCGATCCTCGGGTGGGAAAGATCCTATGGAGTAAGAAATGGCAGAACACTCCAGTATTCTTGCCTGGAAAATTCTATGAACAGGGGATCCTGATGGGCTATGGTCCATGATGTCACAAAGATCTGGCATGATTGTGCAACTGCGCGCATGTGTTACACACTGTAACTATGAAACTGCCATTTCCTTCTTTGAAACTTTTAAAATTCCATTTCTTCCACAATATTTTTTGGGAAATTAAATTCAGACAGAAAGAGGCAGAGCAAGAATGCACAAGAGAGATTTCTTTCTAGAAATTCAGGAAACAGTAAATCATGCTAAACACTATTTGTAGTTTACTATACAAGACCATGAGCATAATCTGACCATCTTATTAGAGTATTACATATATTATTCTCTCCATACAATGGCCTACTTAGTAATTGCATAAAAAACAGCACAACTAAAATATTAATGGAACTATAGTTTCTTAAGGAATCAAAAAACTTTTCTCATAATCCATCTTAAAATCTTCTTTGCCATATAATTTATCAATTTGAGAACAATTATGAATATATACTTTCAAGAAAACTGTGAAGTTATCCCTCTTTTTGGGAACTCTTTAACACATATGACATAATTTCTAATAAAACTCTGAAGAATTAGATACTATTGGAAACTATATATGACTAGATTTGCTATAGTCAGTTGTATATTTAAATTAATGCTTGATGTCAAGCTGGTTTTTTTAATAATCAATAGCTGACACTTTTTACACCTTTCTCATATTAATGGTTATTTTGAGTTAATACTGTACACATATAATTCATTCAATTACCTAATTAAATGACAATTAATAGGGATAAAGATGCTAACATAGGCAAAATTTTACTGTATATAAATTTTAGCTTTTATTTTGTTAAAAATTTGTATGTTTACTCTGTTTTAAGCATTATAATTTGAAAATGTATTGATTAGAATTTAGAAGATGATTATCCAAGATCTTGGTCTCTGGTACTAAAGTAATTTTTTTTTTTTTTTTTTTGCTTTTCCATGAAGCCAAAATTTCAAATAATATGAATGTTACACAAACTCATCTTATATTTTCTAATGATTTTTCTGGAAAGACTGTAATTGTAATTCATTGAGCCAAATTCTTCCTGATATGCAGATACTGTACTCAGTTGAGAGATTCAGAGCCATACTTTGCTGAAAAAGAAAACAACTTTAAACAATACTAAAGAATTTTCCAGTTTGGAAAGAGTCATGGAGCTACTATTTCCTACCTTCTTGTTGAAAAAATAATTTCTACTGTTAATTGGAAATATTTGAAAATACTGAAGCTTAGAATTGATTGATGATGTGGGTTCTTGACATGTGAATAAAAATATACCATAAATTAGCTAGTTGTATTTCTAAGAATTAAAAGAACTGTAAAATTATTACAAAAGATATGAAGGAGTTTATGCTGATATCAGATAATGTGACTGTTTATATAATTCTACACAAACTCTTTAGTGGTTACTATAAAGATTTCAATCAGTACAAGCATTTTAATTATCAGTATCAGAAGTCAAGAGAATTTGTGTATAAAGGGCACTATATTAATAATTTGGAATTTGCAGACCATAGTGTCCCTGATGAAATTACTCAACTCTTCCCCCTCTGTAATACAAGTGAAACTATAAACAATGTGTGAATGAAAGTGCTCAGGTGTGTCCAATTAAACGTTTAGCACAAAGAGGGGGTGGACCAACTGTTGCCCATGGACCACAGTTTGCACACCTCTGTTTTAGACTTTTCCATAAACATTGGCTAGTATAGTATTTCTTATTTAATATAAGGTAATTTGACTAAAATTTGAAAATTCAATAAAGATATAAGTATTTTAAATTTAATAGCAAAATTATTTATTTTTTAATTTATTGTTAAGAAGGTAAATGAGCACAATCTTATAAAGTACTTTCAGAAAAAAGATGAGGCAAACATTTCATATTCATTTTTGGACATTTATAATGTTCATGATATCAAAAGATTAAGTGAGAAATAAAGTCACCAGGAATTTGACTGATAAATTAAGGAGATAATGCACTAAAATAAATTATCAAATTAGTATTTCATTTTATATGTGGTCTTATCTCAAAGAAAATTTATCTTTAGAAAATTTATTTGTGAAATTTGCCTCATTAAAAGAGTAAAAATGAAAACAAAAATTGAAAAAGAAAATCACATATCCTCTGATAAAATTCAATGTCCATTTATGATTTTTTAAAGTCTCTTAGTAAAATAGAATAGAACATTATTTCAGTAGCATAAGTAACCTGACTAGATCATCACAACTAGATACACTACAAGCTCCTTGTCTGGTTCCAGTTTAAACAAGTCAACAAAAAATGATGTTTTGAGACAACTGGGTATCTAGGAGTATGTTCCCAGTGGCTTAGTGGTAAAGAATCCTCCTGCCAATGCATAAGACTCAGGAGACATGGATTCAGTCTCTGGGTTAGGAAGATCCCCTCAAAGAGGAAACAGCAACCTCCTCCA
The DNA here is from genome assembly GCF_002263795.3 of Bos taurus. Classification (NCBI taxonomy): domain Eukaryota; kingdom Metazoa; phylum Chordata; class Mammalia; order Artiodactyla; family Bovidae; genus Bos; species Bos taurus. Next base: position 58,584,163 of record NC_037332.1, read on the forward strand.
GTGTTCTTGCCTGGGAAATCCCCTGAACAGAGGAGCCTGGTGGGCTAGAGTCCATGGGGTCTCAAAGAGTCAAATACAACTGAGCAAGTGAGCATGAACAAGCACAAGTGTGTGCAAGGTGATAAATGATACCAAAGACATTTTGCTAAGTTCTGGTTTGAAAGACAACAAAATATTTAAAAGTTTTTCAAAACACAAGTAAAGCAATATAAAATAGCCTTCATATTTATTGGATCTGCTTGATCTGTACTTGAAACTATTTCTCTAGTTCTCTATCCTAGTGTGTACTTGAAAGTATTCAAAATTTAAAGTTTACAGCAAACATCATTTTTAATGTTTTAGATAGTAGCTGTAGTCTTGGTAAAATCAATTATAAGATGTGAAGGACCACTATAACTGTTTTTATTCAATACTCTCCTGGAAATTCTATCCAGGAAACTATTTCAACAAAAATTGAAAAATATCAGAAATGAGAAAACAAAATAAACAACCCAAATCATTATTTTCAAGTAACGTGATTTTCCTTCTAGGACCTTATTGTATTTACACTACATGCTTCTTAAAATGGAAAGTCTCCTCTCCCAGATAATCACATGGTTACCACCCATCCCTCCTTCAGATCTCTGTCCAAATATCACCTCAATAAAATCTACCCCTTTGACACTATTTAAAATTATACTAGCCCCCCACTTCCAAGGCATTTCAGTTTTCTATTTCAAAATAATTATTAGCATATGAAATACTATATAGTTTACTAATTAATTCCATTCATGCTTACTGTCTACATTCTCCCACATCCCTCACCCCATGAAAGCAGTGATCTTTGTCCACTTTGTAGATGAACTGGTTCACTCCCAACAGTGGTGTACTGGAGCCTGTCTGGACCACATCACAGGACCCAGCTGTGCACTGGTAGCTTGAAATCTGCCACAGTGAGAGATTTGCCTTTATATTTGAAGGGCCTGGCAACCCACTCCAGGATTTTTGCCTGGAGAATTCAATGGATAGAAGAGCCAGGTGGGCCACAATCTGTGGGATTGCAAACAGTAGGACACAACTGATTGACTAATATTTTTTTACCCAAATAGTGATTCTTTTCATATTTTGTTTCTCAAATTCTTTAACAATCAGTTTTTAAGATTTTATTGAGTACCAGAGATTTATTATACACCAAAATGATTTCAATGTATTTATTCATTCAGAAATATTCATTGAGTATCCACCACATGACTGACAGATGTTCTAAATGAGAGAATAGTAAATGTTTAACAACTGTCTCTCAGGTGAGGGACTGTTTTGTCATGTTTGCCAATTTCTATATTGCAAAGTCAAAATTCAAGGGAAATAATCACAGTAATTCTCCTGAGGAAAAGTCCAGAATTTCTGGGGAAAAAGTGTGGACTCTTTAAATACAATAATAAAGAGTCAAAACTAAATCAGAATTTTGCAGACTCAATATCATGTGTTGTTTATGAAGTTGCCTCATTTACCTCAGTCATTTTGGTTTTTGACAATTTCTTTTTTAAAATAATTTTACTTATTCATTTATTTTTGGCTGCACCAGCTTTCTCTAGTTGAGACAGGTGGGGGCTACTTCTACTCATGTTGTGTGAGATCCTCATTACTGTGGCTTCTCTTCATGTGGAGCAAAGGCTGTAGGTGTCAGGGGTTTCAGTAGTTGCAGCATATGTACTCAGTAATTGTGGTTTCTAGGCTCTAGACCACAGGCTCAATATTTGTGGCACACTGTCTTAGTTGCTCCATGGCATGTGGGACCTTCCCACATCAGGGATCAAACCCATGTCTCCAGCATTGGCAAGTGGATTCTTTACCACTGAACCACCAGGGAAGCCCAAACATTTTCTTATTCATACTTACAAAACCAATTCACCTGTGTCTTTTAACAATGCGTCATCAGCCCTCTGTTTACTTAACACAATCCTCTGAGAAAACAGGAAAGACAAGATAAATCCAATTCCGTATGTACGACTTACATGGAGAAGAAATTTCTAAATCTCTTTTTCTCAAAGCAGCATTTGTAGGAAAATATAATAGTCTCTGAAGCCTAAGAAAAATATTACTCAAATTGCATGGATATATAATCACAGAATTAGAAAATAATCATTTAAAATCTGTGCATTAATACAAAGAAATGTTTTAATAAGTAGTGTTTTAATTATATGAAAAGGGGCAAATATAAGAAGTGTTTTATTAACCCACCCAGTGCAACTGTTTTACACAAGGATTGTATAAGAGACAAATAACAACTATGCGTTGTGGTATAGTGAAATCTGCCCCAAATTTTGCAGTATCAGGAATGAAGGCTGTTGTGGTCAAATATTACCAGTTGAACCACAATGAGAATATAATCCTTGAGAGCCATTGCAGAGTTAAGTCACCATATTTGTTTTCAGAGTACTATAGAAACCAAATAACTTGCTAACTCACTTCATCAACTCTGAAATTATATAATCATTGAAGTGACAGACCATAAAATTTGAGACTAAATCATCAAGAAAAACCAGGAAGTAAGTAAAATTTGTTATTATTTAGGTTAATGCATATTACTACATCTCAATTATGTGTTTTAAAGTATTATTTGTATATGGGTTTGTGAATTTAGGAAATTTTTGTTATTAAAGATTAAATGGTGGTTACTAAAAAGAAAACTATTCATGGAGTCCTAAAGAAGCAGCATAGCAGTAAGTCTTGAGTTGTTCATTAATTTTTCTTAAGTTGAATGGTTTTCTCTTATAGGAATAAAACTATAAAAATGACATCCCCTATTTAAAGGAATAGCTGCTTCCCAGTAAAGGTTTTGACCATCTACTTACTCTTTTGATAAAGTAAAATTGTAAAACAAAAGAAAACATGTGTGCATTGTATGAACTAAACTGTGTCTAGGCAATTATTTCTTTTGGTAGCAGAAGTTACCCTTTCTTGTGCTTTTAGTCTTTTATAAGGAAAGGAAGAAGGGATTGCATCAACCAAAGCCTTAAAAAGGTAATTTGGGAGAGAGTGCCAACAAAATATTCCCATGGGTAAACACCCGTATTCTAATGTGAGATATTACTATGTTGTGTGGTTGTTGCTCAGGTGGTTAGTCGTGTCTGACTCTTTGTGACCCATGAACTGCAGCATGCCAGTGTTCGCTATTCTTCACTGTCTCCCGGAGTTTGCTCAAACTCATGTCTACTGAGTCGATGATGCTATGAAGGTATCTCATCTTCTGTTTTCGCCTTCTCCTCAGCCCTCAATCTTTCCCTGCATCAGGGTCTTTTAAAGTGAGTCAGCTCTTCCCATCAGGTGGCCAAATTATTAGAGCTTCAGTCTTTCCAGTGAATATTCAGGGTTAATTTCCTTTAGGATTGACTGATTTTATCTCCTTGCTATCCGGGACTAAAGAGTCTTCTCTAGCACCACAGTTCAACGAAATCGATTCTTTGGCTCTAAGCCTTCTTTATGGTCCAACTCTCACATCCGTACATGACTACTGGAAAACCACAGCTTTGACTGCTTAGACCTTTGCCCACAAAGTTATGTTTCTGCTTTTTAATACACTGTCTAGGTTCATAATAGCTTTTCTTCCAAGGAGCAAGCACCTTTTAATCTCATGGCTGCAGTTACCATCTGCAGTGCTTTTAGAACCCAAGAAAAGAAAATCTGCCAGTTTCCATTTTTCCCCCTTCTACTTGCCATGAGGTGATGGGACCAGATGTCATGGTCTTAGTTTTTTGAATGTTGAGTTTTAAGCCAGGTTTTTCACTGACCTCTTTCACCTTCATCAAGAGACTATTTATTCCTCTTCACTTTCTGCCATTAATGTGGTATTATCTGCATAACGGAGGAAATTGATATTTCTCCCAGCAATCTTTATTTAGGAAGCTAAATACTTTTAAAAATACCTTGAACAAATTAAAAATTATTAGAAAAAATAACCCTATTTGTGTTATCATAAGAATTTTATTTTATCCATAGTATATGATAATGTATTTTTGAAGAAGAAATAATGATTTTGAACTTCAGATAATATTCCTCACTAGAATGAAAAGTTGAATAGAAATTGGAGAGAGTGCTGTAGGTGAATTTTAAATTTCATTCATTATCGTCATGAAGGATACTTTAAAAGCTTTGTATTCTATCCTCAAATGTATTTTGATTTTTTATTTCTTATAGGAGACACATCCATTTTCTTTTTGAATGGGGGGAAAGGATCAACAATGAAAAACCACACAAGACCCACAGAATTCATTCTTCTGGGGCTATCAGATGACCCAGAGCTTCAGATTGTGATTTTTCTCTTTTTAATCATCACATATATATTAAGTGTCACTGGGAATTTGACCATCATCATTCTCACCTTGGTGGACTCCCATCTACAGACACCTATGTATTTTTTCCTCAGGAACTTCTCTATATTAGAAATCTCCTTTACAACTGTCTGTATTCCTAGATTTCTGGGCACAATTATCACCAGGAACAAAATGATTTCATATAATGATTGTACAGCTCAGCTGTTTTTCTTCATTTTCTTGGGTATCACTGAGTTTTATCTTCTAACTGCCATGTCCTATGATCGCTATGTAGCTATCTGCAAACCCCTGCATTACACAACCATCATGAACAACAGAGTCTGTGTACTGCTTGTCTTTTGTGCTTGGCTGGCAGGGTTCTTAAACATCTTCCCACCTGTTATTCTTTTTCTCCAGTTAGATTACTGTGGTTCTAATATCATTGATCACTTTACTTGTGACTATTTCCCTCTCTTGCAACTATCCTGCTCAGACACATGGCTCCTTGAAGTGATTGGTTTTTACTCTGCAATAGTGATTCTGCTTTTTACTTTGGCATTAATAATTCTATCCTACATGTTCATCATCAAGACAATTCTAAGACTGCCTTCTGCCAGTCAGAGAAAAAAAGGCATTTTCTACATGCTCCTCTCACATCATTGTCATTTCCATCTCTTATGGAAGCTGTATATTCATGTATGCCAACCCTTCAGCAAAAGAAAAGGCATCCTTTAACAAAGGAGTTGCTATTATAAATACTTCTATTCCTCCTATGATGAATCCATATATATATTCATTGAGGAACCAGCAAGTGAAGCAAGCCTTCAAGGAGACCATCCAAAAGGTTATCTTTTTCTCCAGTAAATGCAAGTGATTGTACCATTAGAAGAATAAAGTTCTCATTAATACTTTCTATTACTCATAATCTGTCAAAAACTCTTTCATTACAGTTGTATGATTCCTTTTCATTTATTTCCACATTCAAATTTCCCCACACCCAAACCGATAAACTGGTTAAAGCTGACTATTGTTTCAGAATATTCTGTAATTTTTTTTATTCAAATATACTTGAATGAAGTAAAAAAAAAAAACACAGGTAAATGTTAAAATTTTGAGTAGAAACTTTATTTTTGAAGATGCACAGGCATTTAGTTTGATTAAAAGAGTGTGAGGGTTGATGTGGACTTCTGAAATTTTCATTTTACCAGGTAATAGAAATGACATTATTAGGAAATTTTATTCTATTTGGAATTTTCAGGAAATCAAACAATGGCAATCAATAGAGTTCTGGAAATACAATATAAATATCTATTCAAATATTCTTAAAAGATTAGAAATTCAAGTATATTGAAATATTTTTACTATTAATAATACTTTTATGATAATAAGGAGAAAGAGAAGAGGAAAGTTGAGATTAATTTTTGTCAGCATTTACTATATTACAGACCTATTCTAATTATTCTCTTTATATTGGCTCATTGAATCTTTCCAACAACTTTATGTCATTGTTCGGTCACTCATTCATGTCTGACTCTGTATTCCCATGGACTGCAGCACACTAGGCTTCCCTGTCCTTCACTATCTTCCTGAGTTTGCTCAAACTGATGTCAATGATCTAGCGATGCCATCCAACCATCTCATCCTCTGTTGCCCCCTTCTCCTCCTGCCCTCAATTTTTCCCAGCACTATGGTCTTTTCCAGTGAGTTGGCTCTCTGAATCAGGTGGCCAAAGTTTTGGAGCTTGAACTTCAGCATCAGTCCTTCCAATGAATATTCAGAGTTGATTTCCTGTAGGATTGACTGGTTTGATCTTGCAGTCCAAAGGACACTCCAGAGTCTTCTCTAGCAGCACAGTCTAAAAGCATCAGTTCTTGGGTGCTCAACCTTCTTTATGGTCCAACTCTCACACTCATACATAACTACTAGAAAAAAATAGCTTTCACTATATGGATCTTTGTTTGCAAAGTTATATCTCTGCTTTTTAATATACTATCTAGGTTCATCATAGCTTTTCTTAAACAACTTTCTGAAGTAACTGTAAATGTTTTTCTCTTGAAGAAATGTTTACCTTGTTTTTCATTTGGAAATGTTTTATATGATTATTCTTATTTCACAGCCATGATGAAAAGGTAAAATCTGAAATTAAATTTAATTGGTAATAGAGAAGGATAAGAAAGAAAAGGGATCCAGATTGGAAAAGAAGAAGTAAAACTTTCATTGGAGACAGCATGATATTGTACAAAGAAAACCCTAAAAATACTATCAGAAAATGACTAGAGTTAATCAATGAGTTTAGTAAGGTTGCAGAATACAAAATCAATACACAGAAATCCCTTGAATTCCTATACACTAGCAATAAAAATCCAAAAGAGAAATTAAGGAATCAACCACATTCACCAAGGCAACAAAAAGAACAAAATATCTAGGAATAAATGCACAAAAGAGCTGTATAGAGGAAACAATAAGACACTGATGAAAGAAATCAAAGATGACGTAAACACATGGAGAGATATACCAATTCTTGAATTGGAAGAATCAATGTATCAAAATCACAGTTCTAAAAAACACATGTATCCTAATGTTCATTGCAGCACAATTCACAATAACCAGGACATGGAAGCAACCTTGATGTCCCCTGACAGACGAATGGATAAAGAAGTTGTGTTAAGCACATGCACAGAGAAGGTTGTCAAAGGGTCACAAAGACTTGGCCTCTACAGAGCACACATGCACAACCATATGCTGGGTTATAAACTGGTTCATAAACCAAGCATCCACATAAAGGAACAAATTCAAGTCAGTTGTAGTGAGGTACATGAATCTAGAGCCTGTTATACAGAGTGAAGTAAGTCAGAAACAGAACAACAAATGTTGTATATTAATGCATACATATACGTTCAGTTCAAACACTCAGTCATATCTAACACTTTGAGACCCCATGGACTGCACTACACCAGGCCTCCCTGCCCATCACCATCTCAATGAACATTAAGTCGGTGATGCCATCCAACCATCGCATTCTCAGTCATCTGCTTCTCCTCCTGCCTTCAATCTTTCCCAGCATGAGGGTCTTTTCATATGAGTCAGTTCTTTGTATCAGATGATCAAAGTATTGCAGTTTCAGCCTCAGCATCAGTTCTTCCAATGAATATTCAAGATTGATTTCCTTTAGGATGGACTGGTTGGGTCTCCTTGTAGTCCAAGGGACTCTCAAGAGTCTTCTTCAACACCACAGTTCAAAGGCATCAATTTTTTGGCACTCAGTTTTCTTTATACTCCAACTCTCACATCCATACATGACTACTGGAAAAACCATAGATTTGACTAAATAGACATTTGTTGACAAAGTAATGTCTCTGCTTTTTAATATGCTGTGTAGTTTGGTCATAACTTTTCTTCCAAGGAATAAGTGTCTTTTAATTTCATGGTTGTGGTCACCATCTGCAGTAATTTTGGAGCCCCCCAAAATGATATCCATCACTGTTTCCATTGTTTCCCCATCTATTTGCCATGAAGTGATGGGACCAGATGCCATGATCTTATTTTTCTAAATGTGGAGATTTAAGCCAACATTTTCACTCTCCTCTTTCACTTTCATCAAGAGTCCTCTTTGTTTTCTGCCATACGGGTGGTGTCATCTGCATATCTGAGGTTATTGATATATCTCCTGGCAATCTTGATTCCAGCTTGTGCTTTATCCAGCCCAGAGTTTCTCATGATGTACTCTACATATAAGTTAAATAAGCAGGGTGACAATATACATCCTTGACATACTCCTTTCCCTATTTAGAACCAGTCTGCTGCTCCATGTCTGGTTCTAACTGTTGCTTCCTGACCTGCATACAAATTTCTCAAGAGGCAGATCAGGTGGTCTTGTATTCCCATTTCTTTAAGAATTTTCCACAGTTTGTTGTGATCTACACAGTCAAAAGCTTTGGCATAGTCAATAAAGCAGAAGTAGATGCTTTTCTGGGACTATCTTACTTTTTCCATGATCCAGTGGATGTTGGCAATTTGATCTCTGGTTCCTCTGCCTTCTCTAAATCCACCTTGAACATCTGGAAGTTCATGGTTCATGTACCGTTGAAGCTTGGCTAGGAGGATTTTGAGCATGTGAGATGAGCACAGCTGTGTGGTAGTTTGAGCATTCTTTGGCATTGCCCTTCTTTGGGATTGGAATGAAAACTGACCATTTCCATTCCTGTGGCCACTGCTGAGTTTTCCAAATTTGCTGGCATATTGAGTGGAGCACTTTCACAGTATCATCTTTTAGGATTTGGAAGAGCTCAACTGGAATTCCATCACCTCCACTAGTTTTGTTCATAGTGATGCTTCCTAGGGCCCACTTGATTTTGCATTCCAGGATGTCTGGCTCCAGGTGAGTGATCACACCATCGTGATTATCTGGGTCATAAAGATCTTTTGTATACAGTTCTTTTGTGTATTCTTGCCACCTCTTCTTATTATCTTCTGTTTCTTTTAGATCCATACCATTTCTGTATTTTATTGTCCCCATCTTTGCAGGAAATGTTCCCTTGGTATCTTTAATTTTCTTGAAGAGATTTTCAGTCTTTCCCATTCTAGTGTTTTCCTCTACCTCTTTGCATTGATCACTGAGGGAGGTTTTCTTTTTGTTCTTTACTATTCTTTGTAACTCTGCATTCAAATGGGTATATCTTTCCTTTTTTCCTTCGCATTTTGTGTCTGTACTTTTCTCAGTTGTTTGTAAGGCCTCCTCAGACAACCATTTTGCCTTTTTGCATTTCTTTTTCTTGGAGATTGTCTCGATCACTGCCTGCTGTAGAATGTCATAAGTCTCTGTCCATAGTTCTTCAGTCATTCTGTCTATTAGATCTAATCCTTTGAATCTATTTGTCACTTTCACTGTATAATTGCAAGGGATTTGATTTAGGTCATATCTGAATGGTCTAGTGATTTTCCCTAATTTCTTTAATTTAAGTCTGAATTTGTCAATAAGGAGTTCATGATCTGAGTTACAGTTAGCTCCTGATCTTGTTTTTGCTGACTGTATAGAACGTCTTCATTTTTGGCTGCATAGAATATTATCAATCTGATTTCGGTATTGACCATCTGCTAACATCTATGTGTAGAGTCTTCTGTTGTGTTGTTGGAATAGGGTGTTTCTTATGACCAGTGTGTTTTCTTTGCAACTCTATTAGCCTTTGTCCTGCACTATTCTGTACTCTAAGGCCAAATTTGCCTATTACTCCAGGTATTTCGTGGAGTCCTCTATGATGAAAAGGACATCTTTTTGGATGTTAGTTCTAGAAGTTATGGAACTGTTCAACTTCAGCTTTTTCAGCATTACTGGTCAGGGCATAGACGTGAATTACTCTGATATTGAATGGCTTGCCTTGGAAATGAACAGAGATCATTCTGTCATTTTTGAGATTGCATCCAAGTACTGAATTTTGGACTCTTTTGCTGACTATCAGGGCTACTTCATTTCTTTTAAGGGATTCTTGTCCACAGTAGTAGATACAATGGTCATCTGAGTTAAATTCACCCATTCCAGTCCATTTTAGTTTGCTGATGCTAAAATGTTGATGTTCAATATGGAATCTAGAAAAATGGTACTGGTGAACCTATTTCCAGGGCAGCAATAGGGACATGACATAGAAAACAGACTTGTGAGCATAGTGGCAGTGTGGGTTGGGAGAAGGCAGGATGAATTGAGAGAATAGCATTGAAACTTATACATTACATATGTAAAATAGGTAGCAATGAGAGGTTGCTGTATAACACAGGGAACTTAACCCAGGGCTCTGTGACAATGTAGAGGGGCAGGCTGGGGTAGGAGGCAGAAGTGAAGTCAAGAAGGAGGAGACATATGGATACTTATGACTGAATCATGTTAATGCATGCAAGAAACCAAGACAACATTGTTAAACAATTATCCTCCAATTAAAAAAAATTGAAAAAATAGTGCCTAAAATAATTTAATATTCCCTAAATTTCTAGAAAGAATATTTCTTGGTGAAATCAAAACACAGTTCTCTCTCATGTGCTGCTTCTCTGCCTCTTTCTGTCTGCTCTTAATTTTATAAGAAATATTGTGAAAACAAGGACTTAAAAAATGTTTCAAAAAGGGAAATTAAGCCAGTCCAAGGCTACAAAGTGGAATGATAAGCCCAAGGGAAGGGAAATACATGAGAGAATGATGGGAATTAGAATGGGAATAATGTATATACTATCTTTGGTAAGATGCTGGCAATAAAAGTATGAGCAGTGAAAAACACTTCTAGGGAAATTATGTGAAAATTAATAGATTTTGAAAAGCCCTGATTTTTATTTGATTGCTCTTTGTTATGCCTCTAATTTATAAAGCAGGACTTTTATTTTTTCATTTCCTTGAGAAAAGTAGAATCTTCCTGGCCATGTCCATGAAGGCTTGCTTGACTTGTAGATTTCTTAGGGTATAAATAAAAGGGTTCAGCATGGGGGCTACTGAGGTGTTTAGCACAGCCACTCCCTTGCTCAAAGACACCCTGTCCTTTGCTGATGGATTCATATACATGAAAATGCAGCTGCCATAAGAGATGGAGATGACAATCATGTGGGAAGAACACGTGGAAAAGGCCTTTGTCCTCTGAGTGGTAGAAGGGATCCTCAAAATTGTTCTGATGATATACGTATAGGAAAGAATTATTAATGTCAAAGTGAACATTAGGGTAAACACAGCAGAGGAAAAGCCCATCATCTCTAGTAATTTAGTGTTTGAACATGAAAGGTGTAATAAGGGGAAATAATCACAAGTAAAATGATCGATAGCATTGGACTTACAGTAATCAAGCTGTATGAACAGCATGAGTGATGGGAATATAATTAAGAATGAAGCCAGCCAAGAAGCCAAGACAAGCAGGGCGCAGACTTTACGATTCATGATGGTCATGTAATGCAGCGGTTTGCAGATGGCAATGTAGCGGTCATACGACATGGCAGCCAGAAGGTAAAACTCAGTGACTCCCAAGAGAATGAAAAAAAATAACTGAGCCATACAATCATTAAAAGGGATAGTTTTATCTCCTGTAATGATGGTGGTCAGGAACTTTGGTATAGTGACAGTTGTGAATGACACCTCTAATATAGAGAAACTCCTGAGGAAGAAATACATGGGGGTCTGGAGGTGGGCATCCAGCAGGGTCAGGATGATAATGGTCAGGTTCCCAGTGATGCTGAGCATGTAGGTGATGAGCAGAAAGACAAAGATCACAACCTGAACTTGTGGGTCATCTGACAGTCCCAGGAGGATAAACTCTCTTATTTCTGTGTAATTTCTCATTATCTTCTTTTCAATAACCTTCAGAGTAAAACACAAAGAAGCTCAAAGAAAAGGGAAGTATCCATGGATAGGACTGGAATTTATTTCTGGAAGGGCTATGCCATATTAATTTAACTTGGGAGAATTTATTTTTTAAGACTTTTTTTTTGTACCATATGCTAGTGTGTGTATTTATCATAGAATATTTCTTTTGAAATCCCTATTTTATTTATCTGTATGAGGTTAAAAATATATAGTTTTCATTTTATCCTATTCACATACTCTAAGTAAGAGGAGTAGGAATTTTAACCTAGGCTTTTCTAAGTGTTTGAAATACTGGAATAGAAATGCTACTTGTTGACTCTATTAAATCCTTCCCTAAATGACTTCTTTCCCGTTGGGAAGCTCCTCATCTTTTCTTCAAACTCAGTAAAACTCTATTATTTCCTAATCTTTTATCTGATTTCTTGTATTAGTATTTGCTAGTTAATATAGAAAATCCAAAAATGTCAGGAGAAAGATTGCTCGAATGGGACTGTCTCCCAAATGAACATCACTGGAGTTAAATCTTCAACAATATGAAAGACTTCTAAGTTCTCACTCTGACTCACATTCACTTTCCTAACTTCCAAGTCCTTATCTGAATCACATCTAATGGACTCATTGTTGTGACCTCCTCAAGCATTGGAGCAGGGGTTTCTGAACTCTGCAATCTAATGCCTGATGATCTGATATGATGAGGATGAAATAATAATAGATATACAGTGCAAAATACACATAATGAGCTTGAGCCATCCTGTAACTACCCCCCACCCAGGTCCATGGAAAAATTGTCATCTACTAAATTGATCCCCTGGTCACAAAAAGTTAGGGAACTTCTGTAGAGTCCAGAGTACAGAGGAGGCAGAGTGGATTTTTCATAGACTGGATCTGTGTCATTGGCTAAGGAGACCAAATTGTATGAATATCTAATACCAAACATAAAGCAATACCTTCCAGAGAACATTTTTTCTTCAAAATTTCTCCCTTCTAAATGTTATTATTATTCTCTATATGTGTGTGTATTCTGCTTTCTAGTCTATGTTGTATTTTTATATTTTCCTTTTTTATACATTCATGTTCACTTAGTTAAAGCTATACTCTGTCAGTATATTGGTATAATTCATTAAATAGCAATGAAAGCCTTCTATTTTGTCTTCCTGTTTAGCAATAATAATAATAACAATCCATTTACTTAAAACAAACAAACAAACAAAGAATTCCCTCAATAAATTGATCCAGTTCTTTTCAATATCACTCATGCTGTGAATTCAAATTGAGTGGTAAAGTTAATTCCAGTATCAGGAGAGATCTTTATGCAATAGAATATTTAATTTAAAGATATAAGTTTATTGATTTGTTGTATGTGCATGCTTAGTCACTCAGTTGTCCAGCTCTTTGCAAACCTATGGACTATATCCCATAGGTCAGGCTCTTATATTCATAGGATTCTCCAGGCAAGAATACTGGAGTTGGTAGCCATTCCCTTCTCCAGGGGATTTTTTGACTAAGGGATCAAACTAGGGTCTCCTGCATTGCATTTGAGCCACCAGGGAAGCCCTTTTTAGTATGTATGGCATCATTACTCAGTTTCATCTCTCAGTCTTGTCTATTTGTGACCCCATGGACTGCAGCAGTCCAGGCCTCCCTGTCCATCACCAACTCCCAGAGTCCATCCAAACCTACATCTATCAAGTCAGTGATGCCATCCAACCATATCATCCTTTGTTGTCCCCTTCTCCTCCTGCCTTCAATCTTTCCCAGCACCAGGGTCTTTTCCAATTTGCCAGTTCTTTGCATCAGGTGTCCAAATTATTGGAGCTTCAGCTTCAGCATCAGTCTTTCCAATTAATATTCAGGACTGATTTCATTTGCAATTGATTGATTTGATCTCCTTGCAGTCCAAGGGACTCTCAGGAGTCTTTTCCAACACCACAGTTCAAAAGCATTAATTCTTCAGGGCTCAACTTTCTTTATGGTCCAACTCTTATATCCACACCTGACTACTGGAAAGACTGTAACTTTGACTAGACTGACCTTTGTCAGCTAAGCAATGTCTCTCTCTTTTTTTTTTTTAATATACTGTCTAGTCTGCATCATAATATTGTGAAAGTTCTCAGTGTTTATCTCTCTTATAAGCCTGAGCCCTCTTTTCACTCACTTTCCTGTATAGGAAAAATATAGCTACTGTCGATTCAGGGAAAATTCCAACTGAGATGAACAGTGGCCAATTCTACTGGGAAATCATGTGATGTTTAGGAGAAAATGAATATATTCTTTTGCTAATCCTCAAGGACCAGAAGAAAACAATGTTAAGAGCACTTACAAAAACAACAGGCTTTACGTTTTTTGTAGACAAATTCATGGCAACTCAAGTATTTTATAGATACTTTCTAAGGCAAATGTAAAAGTCCTTGTTCTCAATTAACAACAATTGTCTGGAATTAACAGCTGTGTATAATTCAGATCAGTAAACCATTTCTGGAATGTGAAGTGTCAGCCATTCCTGGGATGTTTTTGGTAAAGCAATGAAGAATATATCCAAGTCTATAAGACATCATTTTAAACTTTCCTTCCTTAGGACTTTCCCACATTTCCCCTGCTATTCCCTTAGAATTTAGGATAACAAGCTTCATATTCTTTTCTGTCCCTTTCTTTTTAAATTCTAATGTCTTAGATATTTCATTGTTGAATCAGGCTTGTGGTTCATTTAAAGTGAAAATTAACATATTCAATAAACTATTGCTTGCTGGAGGAAGCAGGGATAATTGAGATTGGCCCATATACACTATTGATCATTGCTCACTATTGCTCATCTCAGTTGCATCCAACTCTTTGTGGTCCTTTGGACTGTAGCCTGCCAGGCTCCTCTGTCCATGAAATTTTTCAGGAAAGAAATACAGGAGTGGGTTGCCATTTCCTCCTCCAGGCAATCTTCCTGACCCAGGGATTGAATCTGTGTCTCCTGCATTGCAGGCAGATTCTTTACCCACTGAGCCATTGAGAAAACCGCGTGCTATTGTTGCGTAGAGTTCTTTGTGCTATATAGTATGCTTCATTAGTTATCTAGTTTATGCATAATTGATACTACTTATAACATAATATTGTAAAACAACTATATCCAATAAAAAGGAAAACAAAAAAGGAAAAAGCTTGACATTGCTTCAAGCAAGATAACGGAAATGGTTTTCAGGAGACCTCTGTCATTCTTTAGTAGATTGTAAGGATGACTTCTTGCAAAAAGAGCACTAGCATTCCTCAAATTCTCCAATTTAAAAGAAGCAACAGTATTGATGTATCTATTAAAAACAGATTATTTTCCTTATTTTATGCAAATTGTGAGAAGTGGGTGGGACACTCCCTAAATTCCACAATATAATTGGAAACATAAATTAGCTTCCAGCATTCTCTATGTGTATTGTATTTTCTCTTCTTAACATTAAGATTTCTAGGAAATCACAAGTAATGCTGTGAATACATATATCCTCAAGGCAACTTACAGCTTCAGATTTACTGTGCAGTTTTCCAATTATCTCTCTTGTCCTTTCACTTGTTAATCATTTTTTTTTTTGGTGTTAGGTTTATAAACTAGGCTATTGTGTCATAGAAGAGAATAGATCCTGGTGGCTCAGATGGTAAGAAATCTGCCCGCAATGCGGGAGATCTGGGATCAGCCTTGGGTCTAGAAGATCCCCTGGGGAAGGAAATGGCAATCCACGCCAATATTCTTGCTTGGAGAATTCCATGGACAGAGGAGCCTGGTGGGCTACAATCCATGGGGTCGCAAAGAGTTGGACAGGACTGAGGGACTTTCACTTCACTTCACTTCACTTGATATGTTGGAAAATAGTTTGGTTTTATAACAGCTCTAATTTTTTTTAAATGATTAATTCCTCTCCTGACTGTGTTTACCATGACATCAAATATTGTGGAAGACCTTCATCACAATTGCATGAAGGAAAAAAAAAAAAAAAAAACACCAGAAACTGAGAAGAATAAATTAAGATTATTTTCAGATTATTAATCAGAGCTGTTTTTATTTCTCTCCTGATTGTTTCAGTTTGAAAACTATATATACACTTGAAGATAAAATTTAGCTTAAAAAGCAATATAAATACTTATAATAAAATGGCATCAGGAATTATCCTTACCCTTATCTGTCAGAGAGCAGACCAAATGATAACCACAATCACAGAAAATTAATCAAAGTGATCACATGGACCACAGCCTTGTGTAACTCCAAGAAACTATGAACCATGCTGAGCAGGGCCACCCAAGATGGACTGGTCACGTTGGAGAATCCTGACAAAATGTTGTCCACTGGAGAAGGGAATGGTAAACCACTTCAGAACTCTTGCCTTGAGAACCCCATGAACAGTATGAAAAGGCAAAAAGATAGGCCACTGAAAGGAACTCACCAGGTCGGTAGGGGCCCAATATGCTACTGGAGATCAGTGGAGAAATAACTCCAGAAAGAATGAGAGGAGCCAAAGCGAAAACAACACCCAATTGTGGATGTGACTGGTGATGGAAGTAAAGTCTGATGCTGTAAAGAACAATATTGCATAGGAACCTGGAATATTAGGTCCTTGAATCAAGGTAAATTAGAAGTGTTCAAACAGGAGATGGCAAGAGTGAATATCATTTTAGGAATCAGTGAACTAAAATGTATTGGAATGGTCAAATTTAATTCAGATGACCATTGTATCTACTATAGTGGGAAAGAATCCCTTAGAAAAAATGAAGTAGCCCTTATAGTCAACACAGGATTCTAAAATGGAGTACTTGGATGAAATCTCAAAAACAACAGAATGATCTCTGTTCTTTTCCAGAGAAACTATTCAATATCACAGTAATCCAAGCCTATGCCCCAATCACTAAAGCAGAAGAATCTAAAGTTGAACAGTTCTGTGAAGACCTACAAGACCTTCTAGAACGAAAACCCCCAAAAGATGTCCTTTTCATCATAGGGGATTGGAATGGAAAAGTAGGAAGTCAAGAGATACCTAAACTAACAGGTGAGTTTAGACTTGGAGTACAAAATGAAGCAGGAAAAGGATAACAGAGTTTTGCCAAAAGAACGCAAGGGTCATAGCAAACATCCTCTTTCAACAAGACAAGAGAACTTTCCACACATGGACATCACCAGATGGTCACTACTAAAATCAGATTGATTATATTCTTTGCAGCCAAACATGGAGAAGCTCTATACAGTCCACAAAAATAAGACTGGGAGCTGACTGTGGCTCAGGTCATGAACTCTTTATTGCCAAATTCAGACTTAAATTGAAGAAAGTGGGGGATATCACTAGATCATTCAGTTATGACCTAAATCAACTTCCTTACAATTATACAACAGAAGTGACATATAGATTCAAAGGATTAGATCTGATAGACAAAATGACTGAAGAACTATGGATGGAGGTTCATGATATTCTACAGGAGGCAGTGATCAAGACCATCTCCAAGAAAAAGAAATGCAAAAGGCAAAATGGTTGTCTGAGGAGGCATACAAATAGCTGAGAAAAGAAGAGAAGCAAAAGGCAAAGGAGATAAGGAAAGATATACCCATTTGAAAGCAGAGTTTCAAAGAATGGCAGGGAGAGATAAGAAAGCCTTCCTCAGTGATAAATCCAATAAGTTGAGGAAAACAATAGAATGGGAAAGACTAGAGCTATCTTCAAGAAAATTAGAGATACCAAGGAACATTTCATGCAAAGATGGTCACAATAAAGGACAGAAATGGTATGGATCTAACAGAAGCAGAAGATATTAAGAAGAGCTGGCAAGAATACACAAAAGAACTATACAAAAAAAAGATCTTAATGACCCAGATAACCACGATGGTGTGGTCACTCACCTAGAGCCAGATATCCTGGAGTCTGAAGTCAGGTTAGCCTCAGGAAGCATCACTATGAACAAAGCTAGTGGAGGTGATGGAATTCCAGTTGAACTCTTTCAAATCCTAAAAGATGACACTGTGAAAGTGCTGCACTCAGTATGCCAGCAAATTTGGAAAACTCAGCAGTGGCCACAGGACTGGAAATGGTCAGTTTTCATTAAATCCCAAAGAAAGGCAATGCCAAAGAATGCTCAAACTACCACACAATTGCCCTCATCTCACATGCTAGCAAAGTAACACACAAAATCCTCCAAGTTAGGCTTCAACAGTACATGAACCATGAATTTCCAGATGTTCAAGGTGGATTTAGAGAAGGCAGACGAACCAGAGATCAAATTGCCAACATCCGCTGGATCATTGAAAAAGCAAGAGAGTCCCAGAAAAACATCTACTTCTGCTTTATTGACTATGCCAAAGCTTTTGACTGTGTAGATCACAATAAAGTGTGGAAAATTCTTCAAGAGATGGGAATACCAGACCACCTTACCTGCCCCTTGAGAAATGCATGCAGTTCAAGTAGCAACAGTTAGAACCAGACATGGAACAACAGACTGGTTCCAAACAGGAAAAGGAGTACATCAAGGCTGTACACTATCACTGCTTATTTAATTTATATGCAGATTGCATCATCCAAAATACTGGGCTGGATGAAGCACAAACTGGAATCAGGATTGCCAGGAGAAATATCAATAACCTCAGATATGCAGATGACACCACCCTTATGGCAGAAAACAAAGAAGAACTAACAAGCTTCTTTATGAAAGTGAAAGAGGAGAGTGAAAAAGCTGGCTTAAAACTCAACACTCAAAAGAGCAAAGATCAAGGCATCCAGTCCTATCACTTCATGGCAAATAGATGGGGAAACAATGGAAACAGTGACAGACTTTATTTTGGGGGGCTCAGAAATCACTGCAGATGGTGACTGCCACCATGAAATTAAAAGATGCTTACTCCTTGGAAGAAAAGCTATGACCATCCTAGATGGCATATTAAAAAGCAGAGACATTATTTTCCCAACAATGTCTGTCTAGTCAAAGCTATGGTTTTTCATAGTTATGTACAAATGTGAGAACTGGACTATAAAGAAAGCTGAGCACTGAAGAATCGATGCTTTTGAACCGTGATGTGGGGAAGACTGTTGAGTATCTTGGACTGCAAGGAGATCCAACCAGTCCATCCTAAATGAAATCAGTCCTGAATATTCATTGGAAGGACTGATACTGAAGCTGAAGCTCCAGTACTTTGGCCACCTCATATGAATAACTGACTCATTGGGAAGGATCCTGATGCTTTGAAAGATTGAAGATAGGAAGAGAAGGGGAAAACAGCATGAAATCGTTGGATGACATCACCAACTCAATGGACATTAGGTTGAGCAAGCTCCGTGAGTTGGTGATGGACAGGAAGCGTAGCATGCTGTAGTCCATGGGGTCCCAGAGAATCAGACATGATTGAGCAACTGAACTGATCAGGAGTTAATTTATAATGTGTGAGATTATTGGGGCTTTGCATTCCAAGGAAAATTTGTTAAAAATATAACCCTTCCTGAATTTTTGGTTTGGATTCTGTGCTTACCCCCTTCCCCCACTGTGAAAATTTGGACAATGCTTCATTGAGTTATTGTGAGGGCTTATTTAATTTACAAGTAAAATTAAATTATATACAATTTTAAAGCTTTTACTCACATAAATATTGTTCTCTTCATTATTCCTAAAAATAAAATCAGTTGTCACATTTGAGAAAGATGGTGTCACTATAAAAAAATAGTAACTATTTATGAAGAACCTCATTTAAGGGACAATGCTGCAGTTGATGTACTTACCTCATTTACTTATTATAATAACACTATGTTAAGTTTGGAGAAACTGACACTAAGAGGTTAAATAATATGAACAAAATCATACAGCTAGTTAATGGTCAAATTAGAATTCTAAACTCTTTTTGTCTGAAACAGAAGCTTGTGTTACTTTGCAAACCTTTATTCAGTAAGGAAGACCAAACTCAGAGAATAATTTTCTGAAAACTAATGAAAAAATATATTCCAATGACAATCAGGAAATGTAAACATGTTCATTTTTCATAATCCTTGACATACATCAGAAAGAAATGCAACTCCAATTATTCATCTGAACCTGATAAAAAGCTGAGCTAAAAACTAATAAATCAGTGCTTAGAAAAGATTCATTGCCTTTTACTTCACAATCTTACCTCTCCTTGTCATACAATGCATCACATCAGCCAGTTGAAATTACAAATAATATATTGGAAACTGTTTCAGTTTTCCTTTAAGCAATGCAGCACTTCTAGAGAGTTATTTTTTCTCAATACATTTGAAATTATTTTATTTCTATAGTTACTATAGAAAATATTTGGATGCATTTTCCATTTAACCATGAGAGCAAAAATAGTGAAGGAAAGCATATATGGAGTTAATGTGGTCCTTTATGGACATGATTTCCATGTGGAATTTAACCTGCATGAGACAAGTGTTGCTTTATCCACTACATATGCCCAAGGCTCATTGGAAATACTCCAGTGAATCAAATGTACCAACCAGGGTGAAGAGGAAAATACACTGAGGATTATAAACATGTTATCAACATTTGTACCACTACTGAAACAGAAAACTTGCCAGACAATGTCCATAGGGATAAAAAAACATAAGAAATAGGCCAGAGGCATATGCAATATTTTGCATAGTATCTATGTGAAGATATCTAAATGTGCAAAAGTTATGGAAGTGGTTTCCTGAATTTCCTAAATCAGTATTTCTCTGAAAAGCATTTTTTTGCTAGCTGGCTAAAATACTAAGATGAATGAATCTCATATGTAAACATTACAACTTCCTTTCTTTTTTTTTCAACTTCCTTTCTTATATAATAAAATGTCTCCATAAAGTAGCTCCCAAATCTATTAAGTATAAAATGAATTATTCAAAACATGAAATTGAGAACAATAAAATAAGAATGATCTAGAAGATGGTGCTAAGTGAATTCCCATAAAGTGACATGAAAAACTTTGAAAAAATGTTCATTAAAATTGTCAGTCTTTTCCAAGAATCTTCTTAGATTATTTATTTTATTTTATTGTTTAACTTTACAATGTTGTATTAGTTTTGCCATATATCAACACGAATCCGCCACAGGTATACACGTGTTCTGGGACAGGTTGTTGAGAAAGATCTATTATCCAAGTGTTCCTTTTTATCCAATTGTTAAACTGGGTCCCAGGAATTAAAGAAAGCATAAAATCTAGGAATTTTACAAGATTTTATAATTCAGATTCCTTTTAATCTAATATTAGAAGTGACAAAAATAATCTATTGACTGAATCACTGTTATTCATTCCACAAATATTTTTTGCAGACCTGCTATCTTTAGATACTGTACAAAAACAGGGACACAATGGAATCAAAGTAGAAATGTTTCCCACCTTCACTCAGTTTACCAAGGAATCTCCAAACACAAATCTGAGGAGACACATCCTTAGAAAAGATCTGAGAGGCTCCCAGAAACTCTAGATGGACCGAATGATTACGGTTTCCCCTAAACAAATCCATCCTCAGGGAGAGGTGACTGTTTTGCCAAATGTGTAGATAACAACCAATTTACAAGGGACATGAAGAAAGAGAAAATAACCCAATCAAATAAAATTAATTTAGAAAAGTAGACCCTAAAAATTGGAGGTTTGTGAACACTTCACCAGGAATGAAAAATAATTGTCATAAATATGATCACTAAGTTCAGGAAAGTGGTAGTGATTTAGTTTTATTGCATTTACTCTGAATTATTTGAATATAAACATTTTTCAAAAGTGATAGAGAATATATGAATTCTATGACTAGCACATAATATGGTAAACATTTACCTTGAAAATAGCTACTGAACTTTACAAAATAAAAAGCTCTACATTTAAAGTACATTTTATCTCTTTGGACTTTTATCTCTTTAGTGCCTTATCATTGTTAATATATAAATTCTTAAACCATAGGAAATTGTCAATGTTCAGCCTGAAAATACACTGGAAATTACACACTCATTTTGAAACTCTACATTTGAAGTACGATGCAGCATTATAGGATCCTTTCAGGAACTGATTAACAGAATTAAAACTAGTCACATCGTGCTATGTCTTAAAGAAATAAGTTTCATTTCCAGAAAATTCTGCATAAGAAATAACATTTTCTATAATTTTAAATGCCAATAACAATGCACTGGAGAAACTTGGGCATTGAAGTGAAAGAAACCTTGGGAAATTATTATATTAACTATTATGTGGCCTGTTAAGAGACTATAAACAGCAAGCATAGCTATACAGATATTTAGGAATTTCAGGACTTAATCTAATTTCTATTTAAAGTGGCCTTCATTTTTTACCAAAATCTCACTTATTGGCAGGAAACATTGCTTTATAGACCATGTCTTTGAAGGCTTGTTTCACTTGCTGGTTTCTCAGGGTGTAGATGAAGGGGTTCAGCATGGGGGCCACAGAGGTATTGAGAATAGCTACTCCTTTTGTCAATGATGCCTTTTATTTGGCTGAGGGATTAGCATACATGAATATACAGCTTCCATAGGAGATGGAAATGACAATCACATGAAAGGAACAAGTAGAGAAGGCCTTTTTTCTCTGACTAGCAGATGAAATTCTCTAAAGTCCTAATAATGTGGTAGCATTTATACTTCTACAAGTATCAGAGCTTCAACTTGCACACAGACTTCAGGAGGATATCTTGTGTCTTTATAGACCTGGCGCCTCTTTTTAAAATAGTCCTTTGCCTGGGTGGGCTGTTTATCTGCTTGAGCACCGAAGTTTCTTTTTTCTAGATTTGGTAAAGGAATTATGAACAACAGCATTAATTCTCCTGTAATAAATTGAAAGGAATTGGACCCTAATAGTACTCTTGCCTGGAAAATCCCATGGACGGAGGAGCCTCAGAGGCTGCAGTCCATGGGGTCGCTACGAGTTGGACACAACTGAACAACTTCACTTTTACTTTTCACTTTCATGCATTGGAGAAGGAAATGGCAACCCACTCCAGTGTTCTTGTCTGGAGAATCCCAGGGACGGGGGAGACTGGTGGGCTGCTGTCTCTGGGGTCACACAGAGTTGGACACGACTGAAGTGATGCAGCAGCAGCAGCAGCAGCAGGACAAAATCACTAATGCCAAGGTGAATAGCAAACTAACAAAAACAAAGTAAAAATCCCATTACCTCTAGAAGTCATGTATCTGAACAAGACAATTGCAGAAGGGGGAAACAGTCACACACAAAATGATCAATGTGAACAAGACAATTGTAAAAGGGGAAAACAGTCACACAAAAAGTGATCAAAAAGTTATTACTATGCTTCTATTGGAAGCACAGTAATCCAGATGGAGGAAAAGCATAAGGCATTGGAAGATGGTCAGAAACCTGCCCAGCCAAGCACAGAGCACAAGCCCGCTGCAGAATTTCCTGCTCACAGTGGTTGTGTAATGCATGGACTTGCAGATGGCAACGTAGTGGTCATAGGCATGGAGGTTAGAATGTGAAATTCAGTCACCCCCATGAAAATAGAGAAAAATAGTTAGGCTGCACAATTGTAAGAAATAGTCTTGTCCCTAGTAATGATTGCCCCCATAAATCTGGGGATACACACAGTAGTAAAGGAGATTTCTAAGAAAGAGAAGTTTAGGAGGAAGAAATACACTGGTCTCTGGAGATGGGAGTCCACTCAGGTTAGGGTGATAATAGGTTTCCAGTAACAATACATATGTGATAAATAAAAAAAGGAAAATCACAATCTGAAGGTCAGGATCATCAGAAAGGCATAGGAGGACAAACTCTGTTATCACTGTGTGGTTCATTTATCTGTCTCTTTTTCTCCTTTTTCCTTCTTATAAATATATTTAGGTGCAAAGTGTATTAAAGGGAAAAGATGAAAAATTTAATTCATTGCAATCAATATCATTAACATGAATACAATTCTAAAACATTCTCTATATTCATGCCAATGTTATTTTCTTTTGATTATTTTCTTTGCATTGTACCTTAAAACATTTGAGTCCTGCTTTATTTTCTAGCACTCATTCTAAATCGAGCAGGAGATGTTAGGAAATTTTCACACAATAAGTGGTATTATTCAGTGACTATACATTAAACCAATTCTTGGCTTTGTCCAGTTTATTCAAATAATTGCATTTTTTAAGAAATAATCGTATAAATACATTTTTCTGTGATGTATTTGTTAGAGGATATCATAACTTGAAAGTGTTTCCTAGATGGCTCAGTGGTAAAGAATCCATCTGCCAAGCAGGACACATGGGTTCAATTTCTAGGTTGAGAAGATCCTCTGGAAAAAGAAATGGAAAACCACTCCAGTATTTTTGCCTGGAAAATCATGGACAGAGGAACCTGGCGGGCAACAGTCCATGGTTGCAAAGAGTGGACATAACTGAAGTGACTTAGAACACATAGTGCTTTGTCTCATTTTAATTTGCATTTCACTGATGACTTTATGGGGACTGGAATGCAAAAGTAGGAAGTCAAGAAACACCTGGAGTAACAGGCAAATTTGGCCTTGGAATATGGAATAGGCAGGGCAAAGACTAATAGAGTTTTGCCAAGAAAATTCACTGGTCATAACAAACACCCTCTTCCAACAGCACAAGAGAAGATGCTATACATGGACATCACCAGATGGTCAACACCGAAATCAGATTGATTATATTCTTTGCAGCCAAAGATGGAGAAGCTCTATACAGTCAGCAAAAACAAGACCAGAAGCTGACTGTGGCTCAGGCCATGAACTCCTTATTGCCAAATTCAGACTGAAACTGAAGAAAGTAGGGAAAACCACTAGACCATTCAGGTATGACCTAAACCAAATCCCTTATGATTATACAGTGGAAGTGAGAAATAGATTTAAGGGCCTAGATCTGATAGATAGAGTGCCTGATGAACTATGGAATGAGGTTCGTGACACTGTACAGGAGACAGGGATCAAGACCATCCCCATGGAAAATAAATGCAAAAAAGCAAAATGGCTGTCTGGAGAGGCCTTACAAATAGCTGTGAAAAGAAGAGAAGCGAAAAGCAAAGGAGAAAAGGAAAAATATAAACATCTGAATGCAGAGTTCCAAAGAAAAGCAAGAAGAGATAAGAAAGCCTTCTTCAGCGATCAGTGCAATAAATAAAGGAAAACAACAGAATGGGAAAGACTAGGGATCTCTTCAGGAAAATCAGAGATACCAAAGGAACATTTCATGCAAAGATGGGCTCGATAAAGGATAGAAATGGTATGGATGTAACAGAAACAGAAGATATTAAGAAGAGATGGCAAGAATACACAGAAGAACTGTACAAAAAAGATCTTCACGACCCAGATAATCACGATGGTGTGATCACTGACCTAGAGCCAGACATCCTGGAATGTGAAGTCAAGTGGGCCTTAGAAAGCATCACTACGAATAAAGCTAGTGGAGGTGATGGAATTCCAGTTGAGCTATTCCAAATCCTGAAAGATGATGCTGTGAAAGTGCTACACTCAGTATGCCAGCAAATTTGGAAAACTCAGCAGTGGCCACAGGACTGGAAAAGGTCAGTTTTCATTCCAATCCCAAAGAAAGGCAATGTCAAAGAATGTTCAAACTACAACACAATTGCACTCATCTCACACGCTAGTAAAGTAATGCTCAAAATTCTCCAAGCCAGGCTTCAGCAATATGTGAACCGTGAACTTCCTGATGTTCAAGCTGGTTTTGAAAAGGCAGAGGAACCAGAGATCAAATTGCCAACATCTGCTGGATCATCAAAAAAGCAAGACAGTTCCAGAAAAACATCTATTTCTGCTTGATTGACTATGCCAAAGCCTTTGACTGTGTGGATCACAATAAACTGTGGAAAATTCTGAAAGAGATGGGAATACTGGACCACCTGATCTGCCTCTTGAGAAATTTGTATACAGGTCAGGAAGCAACAGTTAGAACTGGACATGGAACAACAGACTGCTTCCAAATAGGAAAAGGAGTTCGTCAAGGCTGTATATTGTCACCCTGTTTATTTAACTTATATGCAGAGTACATCATGAGAAACGCTGGACTGGAAGAAACACAAGCTGGAATCAAGATTGCCGGTAGAAATATCAATATCCTCAGATATGCAGAGGACATCACCCTTATAGCAGAAAGTGAAGGAGAGTTAATGATCCTCTTGATGAAAGTGAAAGAGGAGAGTGAAAAAGTTGGATTACAGCTCAACACTCAGAAAAGTAACATCATGACATCTGGTCCCATCAGTTCATGGCAAATAGATGGGGAAACAGTGGAAACACTGGCTGACTTTATTTTTCTTGATTCCACTGCAGATGGTGCAGAAAATCACTGCAGATGGTGACTGCAGCCATGACTCCAAAATCACTGCAGTTGGTGATTGCAGCCATGATTCCAAAATCACTGCAAATGGTGAGTGCAGCCATGAAATTAAAATCCATCAGTAAGTTTCCTTCCAGAAAATTACTCCTTGGAAGGAAAGTTATGACCAATCTAGAAAGCATATTATAAAGCAGAGACATTACTTTGCCAACAAAGGACTGTCTAGTCAAGGCTATGATTTTTCCAGTGGTCATGTATGGATGTGAGAGTTGGACTATAAAGAAAGCTGAGCACAGAAGAATTGATGCTTTTCAACTGGTGTTGCAAAAGACTCTTGAGAGTCCCTTGGACTGCAAGGAGATTCAACCAGTCCATCCTAAAGGAGATCAGTCCTAGGTATTCATTGAAAGGACTGATGCTGAGGCTGAAACTCCAATACTTTGGTGACCTGATATGAAGAGCTCACTCATTTGAACAGACCCTGATGCTGGGAAAGATTGAGGGCAGGAGGAAAAGGGGACAACAGAGGATGAGATGGTTGGATGGCATCACCGACTTGATGGACATGGGTTTGGGTGAACTCCGGGAGTTGGTGATGGACAGGGAGGCCTGGAGCGGTTC
Organism: Bos taurus; assembly: GCF_002263795.3. NCBI lineage: Eukaryota > Metazoa > Chordata > Mammalia > Artiodactyla > Bovidae > Bos > Bos taurus. The sequence continues at coordinate 58,610,653 of NC_037332.1, forward strand.
ATGAGGTCGCAAAGAGCCAGACACGACTGAGCAACTGAACTGAACTGAACTGATACATATGTCATTAGAACAATTTTCACGATCCCTTCTACCACTGATAGGTCAAAGGCCTCTCCACATGTTCTTCCCACATGATTGTCATCTCTATCTCTTATGCCAGCTGCATTTTCATGTACATGAATCCATCAGCGAAGGACAGTGGTCTTTGAGCATGGGAGTAGCTACGCAAAATATCTCAATTGCCCCCATGCTAAACCCATTCATCTATATCCTAGGAATCAGCCAGTCAAGAGAGCCTTCATGGACATGGCAAGGAAGAATGTACTTTTCTCAAAGAAATGAAAAAATAAAAGTTATATTTCATAAATTAGAGGCATAATGAAATGCAATTAAATAAAACTCAGAACTTTTCAAAATCTATAATTTTCATATTGTCTCCAGAGTTATTTTTCATTACTCATAATTTCATTGACAGCAGCTTTGCAAGCATATTGTATACATTTTTTTTTCTATTCGAATTCCCATCCTTCTCTCATTCACTTACCTTCCTTTGGACTCAGCTTTTCATTCTGTGCTTCCTGGTTGGTGCCAGGGGTAAAGAGTCCACCTGCCAATGCAGGAGACTCAAGAGAAACAGGTTTGATCCCTGGGTGGGGAAGACACTTTGGAGTAGGAGATGGAAGCACACTCCAGTATTCTTGCCTGGAACATTCTATGAACAGAGGATCCTGATGGGTGACAGCCAATGTTGTCACAAAGACCTGGCATGACTGTGCAGCTGCACACATGTGTTCCACTCTGTAACTATGAAACTGCCATTTCCTTCTTTGAAACTTTTAAAATTCCATTTCTTCCACAATATTTTTTTGGGAAATTGAATTCAGACATAAAGAGGCAGAGCAAGAATGCACAAGAGAGATTTCTTTCTAGAAATTCAGGAAACAGTAAATCATGCTAAACACTATTTTTAATTTACTATACAAGACCATGAACATAATCTGACCATCTTATTAGAGTATTACATATATTATTCTCTCCCTACAATGGCCTACTTTGGAATTACGTGAAAAACAGCAAAATTAATGGAATTATAGTTTCTCGAGAAATCAAAAATCTTTTATTACCCAACTTAAAATCTTCTCTGCCATGTAATTTACCAATTTGAGAACAATTATGAATATATACTTTCAAGAAAACTGTGAAATTGTCCCTCTTTTGGGGAACACTTTAAGTAACACATAACAATTTCTAATAAAAACCTGAAGAATTAAATATTATTGGAAACCATATATGACTACATTTGCTATAATCAGTTTTATATTAATTTAATGCTTGAAATTAAGCTGTTTTTTTAATTAATCAATAGTTGACAGTTTTTACAACTTTCTTATATTAGTGGTTCTTTTGAGTTAATATCATACAAATATAAAGCATTCAATTACCTAATTAAATGACAGTCTTAATGAATAGGGATAAAGATGCTGACATTGGCAAAATTTTACTGTATATAAATTTGAAATTTTCTTTTGTTAAAAATTTGTATGTTCACTCTGCTTTAAGCATTGTAAGGATTAGAATTTAGAAGATGATTATCCAAGATCATGCAACTCTGGCACTGTTTTTTTTTTTTTTTTGCTTTTCCATGAAGACAAAATTTTAAATAATACTGAATGTTACCCAAACTCATCTTACATTTTCCAACCTTTTTTCTAGAAAGACTGTAATTGTAATTCATTGAGCCAAATTATTCATGATATCATACACTGTACTCAGTTGAAAGTTTAGATCCATAATTGCTGAAAAACAAAGAAAACAACTTTAAACATTACTAAAGAGTTTTCCAGTTTGGAAAGGGTCATGAAGCTACTATCTCCTACCTTCTTGTTGAATTAATAATTTCTACAGTTAATTGGAAATATTTGAAAATACTGAAGTTTAGAGTTGATTGATGATGTGGGTTCTTGATACCTGAATAAAAATATACCATAAACTGACAAGTTATAGTTCCAGGAATTAAAAGAACTCTAAATTTTATTATAAAAGATATAAAGGAGTTTATGCTGATATCAAATAATGTGGCTCTCTAACTCTACACAAACTCTTTAGTGGTTATTATAAAGTTTTCAATCAGTGAAAACACTTTAATTATCAGTATCAGAAGTCAACACCATTTGTGCCTAAATGGCACTATATTAATAATGTAATATATTATTGTCCCTCTTTTGGGGAACTGATGAAATTACTCAGTTCTCCCCCTCTGTCATACAAATACAGCTATAAACCATATGTGAATGAAAGGGCTCAGGTGTGCCCAATTAAACTTTTAACACAAATAAGTGGTGGGCCAACTGTGACACATGAACAACAGTTTTTCCATAAACATTGGCTAGTATATTATTTCTTATTTAATATAAGTTAATTTGGCTAAAATTTGAAAATTCAATAAAAGATATAAGATTTTCAAATTTAACAGCAAATGTCTTTTATTTATTTATTTATTGTTAAGGTGAATGAGTATATCTTATAAAATATTTATAGAAGAAAAGATGAGACAAACATTTCTAACTCATTTTTGGACATTTATATTGTTTTTGATATAAAAAGATTAAGTGAGAAAGTCACCAGCATTTGACTCATAAATAAGGAGATAATGTACTAAAAGAAATGATCAAAACTAGTATTTCATGTTACATTTGGCCTTATCCCAAAGATAATTATCTTTAGAGAATTTACTTGTGGAATTTGCCTCATCAAAAGAATAAAAATGAAAAACAAAAGTTGAAATTAAAATCATATATGTGATGATAAAATGAAGTGAGCATTCATGATTTTTTAAAGTCTCTTAGTAAAATAGAATAGAACATTATTTCAATAGCATAAGTAACCTGACTAGATCATCACAACTAGATATGCTACATGCTCCTTGTTTGGCTCCAATTTGAACAAGTCAACAAAAAATGATGTTTTGAGACAATTGGGTATCTAGGAGAATGTTCTCAGTGGCTCAGTGGCAAAGAATCCTCCTGCCAATGCAGAAGACTCAGGAGATATGGGTTTAGTCCCTGGGTCAAGAAGATCTCCTAGAGGAGGAAATAGCAACCTCCTCCTGTGTTTTTGCCTGGGACATCCCATAAACAGAGGAGCCTGGTGGGCTAGAGTCCGTGGGGTCACAAAGAATCAGACACAACTGAGCAAGTGAGCATGAACATGTGCAAGTGTGTGCAAGGTGATAAATGATACCAAAGACATTTTGCTAATTTAGCTAGCTTGGAAACTGCATCAGGATTAAGATACACATATTAGGAATTCATACTGAAAATATACAGGTAAGAAAAGTTTGCTATATAAGTTCTAGTTTAAAATACAACAAACTATTTCAAAGCTTTTCAAAAAACAGATAAAGCAATATAAAATAGCCTTCATATTTATTGAATCTGCTTGATCTGTACTTGAAACTATTTCTCCAGTTCTCTATCCTAGTGTATACTTGAAAATATTCATAATTTAAAGTTTATAGCAAATGTCATTTTTAATGTTTTAAATAGTAGCTGTAGTCTTGGTAAACTCGGTTAAAAGATGTGAAGGACCACTGTAACTGATTCATTCAATACTCTGCTGGAGATTCTATCCAGGAAATTAGTTCAACGAAAATTGAAAAATATCAGAAATGAGAAAACAAAATAAACAACCCAAATCATTTTTTGCAATTAACATGATTTTCCTTCTAGGACCTTATAGTATTTACCCTAAATGTTTCTTAAACTGGAAAGTCTCACTCTCTCAGATAATCACATGGTTAGCACCCATCCCTCCTTCAGATCTCTGACCAAATATCACCTCAATAAAATCTACCCCACTGACACTATTTAAATTATACTAGCTCCCCACTTTCAAGGAATTTCAGTTTTCTCTTCCTTTTCAAAACACTTACTATTATTACATTCATGCATATTGTCTCCATTCTCTCCCATCCCTCACCCCCATGAAAGTAGGGATCTTTGTCCACTTTGTAGATGAACTGGTTCACTCCCAGCAGTGGTGTGCTGGAGCCTGTCTGGACCACATCATGGGACCCAATTGTGCACAGGTTCTTGAAATCTGCCCCGGTAAGAGACTTTGCCTTTGTATCTGAAGGGACTGGCAACCCACTCCAGGATTCTTGCCTGGAGAATTCCATGGACAGAGGAGCCTGGTGGGTTAGAGTCCATGGGGTTTCAAAGAGTCAGACACGACTGAGCAACTAACATTTTTTTTATCGAATAGTGATTCTTTTCATATTTTGTTTCTTAAATTCTTTAACAGTTTTTAAGATTTTATTGAGTACTGGAGATTGATTGTACACTAAAATTATTTCAAATATTTATTCACTCATAAATATTTATTGAGTATCCACCACATGACAGACAGATGTTCTGAATCAGAGAATAGTAAATGTTTAACAACTGCCTCTCAGAGGTGAAGTTGAGGGGCTGATTTGTTGAGTTTGTCAGTTTCTAAATCTAAATCAAATTTTTGCACACTCAATATGATATGTTGTTTATGAAGTTACCTCATTTAGCTCAGTCATTTTGGTTTTTGACACTTTCTTTTTTAAAATAATTTTACTTATTTATTTTTGGCTGCACTGGCTTTCTCTAGTTGAGACAGTTGGGGGCTACTCTCTACTTATGGTGTATGAGCTTCTCATTGCGGTGGCTTCTCTTCATGTGGAGCACAGGCTGTAGGTGGTAAGGGCTTCAATAGTTGCAGCATGTTGACTCGGTAATTGTGGTTCCTGAGCTCTAGGGCATAGGCTCAGATTTTGTGGCAAACTGTCTTAGTTGCTCCGTGGCTTGAGGAATCTTCCCACTTCAGGGATCACAGCCGCGTCTCTAGCATTGGCAAGTGGATGCTTTACCACTGAGCTACTAGGAAGCATAAGCACTTTCTTAATAATCCTCATAAAACTGATTCACCTGTGTCTTTTAATAATGCCTCATCAGCCCTCTGTTTACTTAACAAATTACCCTGAGAAAACAGGAAAGACAAGGTAAATCCAATTCCCTGTGTATGACATACATGGAGAAGAAATTTCTAAATCTCTTTTTCTAAAAGCAGCATTTATAGGAAAATATAACAATCTCTGAAGCCTAAGGAAAATATTACTTAAATTGCATGGATAAATAATCAGAGAATTACAAAATAGTCATTTAAAGTCTGTGCATTAATATAAAGAAAATGTTTTAATAAGTAGTGCTTTTATTATGTGAAAAGGTGTAAGAAATATTTAACTAGTCCACCCAAGTGCAACTTAGTTTGTACACAGAGCTTGGATAAGAGACAAGAATCAATTATGAGTCACAGTATAATGAAATGCGCCCCAATTTTGCAATATCAGGAATGAAGGATACTGTGGGTCAAATATTACCAGTAAAACCACTGTGAGAATATAATCCTTGAGAGCAATAACACAGTGAAGTCACCATTTTTGTTTTGAGAGTACAATTGAAACCAAATAAATTGCTAACTCAGCTCACCAACTCTGAAATTATATAATTATTGAAGTGATCAGACCATAAAATTTGAGACTAAATCATCAAGAAAAACCAGGAAGCAAGTACAATTTGTTATTATTCAGGTTAATGCATATTATTACATCTCATTCATGTGTTTTAGAGTAGTATTTGCATATGAGTTTGTGAATTTAGGAAATTTTTTTTTATTGAAGAGTAAATGGTGGTTTACTAACAAGAATGCTATTCATGGAGTCCTAAAGAAGCAGCATAGTGAGTTGTTCATTAATTTATCCTAAGTTAAATAGTTTTCGTTTATAGAAATAAAACTATAAAAATGACATTCCTTATTTAAAGGAATATCTGCTTCCCAGTAAAGGTTTTGTCTATCTACTTATTCATTTGCTAATGCAAACTTGTAAAACAAAAGAAAATAAGTGTGCATTGTATGAACTAAACTGAGTATGAGCAATTATTTAATTTGGTAACAGAAGTTACACTTTCTTGTGCTTTGGATTTTTATCAGAAAAGGAAAAAAATAAGGCATTGCATCAACCAAACCTTTATGAAAGTAAATTAGGAGAGAGTGCCACCAAAATACTCCCATGGGTAAATACCTATATTCTAAAGTGAGATATTACTATGCTGTGTTATTGTTGCTCAGATGGTTAGTTGTGTCTGACTCTTTCCAACCCCATGAACTGCAGCATGCAGTCTTCCCTGTCCCTCACTATTTCCTGGAGTTTGCTCAAACTCACGTCCACTGAATCTATGATGCCGTGAAGGTGTCTCATCTTCTTTTGTCCCCTTCACCTCAGCCCTCAATCTTTCCCAGCATCAGGGTTTTTTTTCCAGTGAGTCAGCTCTTCCAATGAATATTCAGAACTGATTTCATTTAGGATTGACTGGTTTGATCTTCTTGTAGCCCAAGGGGCTCTCAGGAGTATTCTTCAACACCACAGTTCAAAAGCATTAATTTTTCGGCACTCAGCTTTCTTTATAGTCCAACTCTCACATCCACACATGATTACTAGAAAAACCAAAGCTTTGACTAGATGGACTTTTGTTGGCAAAATAATGTCTCTGCTTTTTAAAATGCTCTCGAGATTGGTCATAGCTTTTCTTCCAAGAAGCAAGCGTCTTTTAATTTCATGACTACAGTCACCATCTGCAGTGATTTTAGAGCCCCCCCCCCCCCCAAATACAGTCTGTCACTGTTTCCACTGTTTCCCCATCTATTTGCCATGGAGTGAAGGGACTGGTAGCCATGATCTTAGTTTTCTGAATCGTGTGCTTTCAGCCAACTTTTTCACTCTCCTCCTCTTTCACTTTCGTCAAGAAGCTCTTTAGTTCTTCTTCGCTTTCTGCCATAAGCGTGGTGTCATCTGCATATCTGAGGTTATTGGTATTTCTACCCACAATCTTGATTCCAGCTTTTGCTTCATCCAGCCCAGCATTTTGCATGATGTACTCTGCATATAAGTTAAATAAGCAGGGTGACAATAGGCAGCCTTGTGGTACTCCTTCCCCGATTTAGAACCATTCTTTTGTTCCATGTACAGTTCTAATTGTTGCTTCTTGACCTGCATACAGATTTCTCAGGAAGCAGGTCAGGTGGTCTGGTATTCCCATCTCTTTAAGAATTTTCCATAGTTCGTTGTGATCCAAATGGACTGTGGGTACAGTCCATGGGGTTGTAAAAAGTCAGAAACGACTGAGCAACTAACACACACACGCAAACATGCAAGGTGATAATATACAGCCTTGAAGTACTCCTTTCCGAGTTTTGAAACAGTCCATTGTTCTGTTTGACCAGTCCCAACTGCTGTTTCTTGACCTGCATATAGGTTTCTCAGGAGGCAGGTTAGATTGTCTGGTATTCACATCTCTAATAATAATAATAAAGAAATGATAAATGGTCAAAAAAATAAAATGAATTATAAAAAATAAATAAATGAATAAAAATTAAAAAAAAAAGGAATTTCCTATAGTTTCCTACGTTCACTAGTCATTTAAACTAGTGAAACTCACCTAAACAAAGTGGGCCTCAGTTATACAAAATATAAAATGTGGAAGTAGGCATACATAAAGTCTGTATGCATTCAAACTCTATTTAGCTTATCTGCAAACTATACTGGTTTATATAATAATGAGGAAAGGAGGAGAATCAATTTAAATATTTCTGTTGTTTTTACAAAGGAAGCTAAATATTTTTAAAAATACCTTGAACAAATTAAAAATTATTAGAAAAAATAACCCTATTTGTGTTATCATAAGAATTTTATTTTATCCATAGTATATGATAATGTATTTTTGAAGAAGAAATAATGATTTTGAACTTCAGATAATATTCCTCACTAGAATGAAAAGTTGAATAGAAATTGGAGAGAGTGCTGTAGGTGAATTTTAAATTTCATTCATTATCGTCATGAAGGATACTTTAAAAGCTTTGTATTCTATCCTCAAATGTATTTTGATTTTTTATTTCTTATAGGAAACACATCCATTTTCATTTTGAATGGGAGGAAAGGATCAACAATGAAAAACCACACAAGACCCACAGAATTCATTCTTCTGGGGCTATCAGATGACCCAGAGCTTCAGATTGTGATTTTTCTCTTTTTAATCATCACATATATATTAAGTGTCACTGGGAATTTGACCATCATCATTCTCACCTTGGTGGACTCCCATCTACAGACACCTATGTATTTTTTCCTCAGGAACTTCTCTATATTAGAAATCTCCTTTACAACTGTCTGTATTCCTAGATTTCTGGGCACAATTATCACCAGGAACAAAACGATTTCATACAATGATTGTACAGCTCAGCTGTTTTTCTTCATTTTCTTGGGTATCACTGAATTTTATCTTCTAACTGCCATGTCCTATGATCGCTATGTAGCTATCTGCAAACCCCTGCATTACACAACCATCATGAACAACAGAGTCTGTGTACTGCTTGTCTTTTGTGCTTGGCTGGCAGGATTCTTAAACATCTTCCCACCTGTTATTCTTTTTCTCCAGTTAGATTACTGTAGTTCTAATATCATTGATCACTTTGCTTGTGACTATTTCCCCCTATTGAAACTATCCTGCTCAGACACATGGCTCCTTGAAGTGATTGGTTTTTACTCTGCAATAGAGATTCTGCTTTTTACTTTGGCATTAATAATTCTATCCTACATGTTCATCATCAAGACAATTCTGAGACTGCCTTCTGCCAGTCAGAGAAAAAAGGCATTTTCTACATGCTCCTCTCACATCATTGTCATTTCCATCTCTTATGGAAGCTGTATATTCATGTATACCAACCCATCAGCAAAGGAAAAGGCATCCTTGAACAAAGGAGCATCTATTCTGAATGCTTCTGTTCCTCCTATGATGAATCCATTTATATATTCACTGAGGAATCAGCAAGTGAAACAAGCCTTCAAGGAGACCATCCAAAAGGTTATCTTTTTCTCCAGTAAATGCAAGTGATTACATCATTAAAAGAGTAAAGTTCTTGTCAATGTTTTCTATTATTCATAATCTGCCCAAACTCTTTCAGTACAGTTGTATGAGTCCTTTTCATCTGTTCCAATGTTAAAAAATTCCCCACACTGAACCTAATTAACTGATAAAGTTGAATATTGCTTCAGAATTTTCTATAAATTTTCTATTCAAATATATTTGGATGAAGTAAAGAACACAGGTTGTTGTTACAATTTTATAGGCCATTTAATTTGATGAAAAGAATGTCAGAATTGATGTGGATTTCTGAAATTTTCATTTTACCATGTAATAGAAATGATATCATTCAGTTCAGTTCAGTTGAGTCGCTTAGTTGTGACCAACTCTTTGCGACCCCATGAATCGCAGCACGCCAGGCCTCCCTGTCTATCACCAACTCCTGGAGTTCACTCAGACTCACATCCATCGAGTCAGTGAAGCCATCCAGCCATCTCATCCTGTGTGGTTCCCTTCTCCTCTTGCCCCCAATCCCTCACCGCATCAGAGTCTTTTCCAATGAGTCAACTCTTCGCATGAGGTGGCCAAAGCACTGGAGTTTCAGTTTAACATCATTCCTTTCAAAGAAATCCCAGGGCTGATCTCCTTCAGAATGGACTGGTTGGATCTCCTTGCAGTCCAAGGGACTCTCAAGAGTCTTCTCCAACACCACAGTTCAAAAGCATCAATTCTTTGGTGCTCAGCCTTCTTCACAGTCCAACTCTCACATCCATACATGACCAGAGGAAAAACCATAGCCTTGACTAGATGGACCTTTTTTTGGCAAAGTAATGTCTCTGCTTTTGAATATGCTATCTAGGTTGGTCATAACTTTCCTTCCAAGGAGTGTCACCATCTGCAGTGATTTTGGAGCCCCCCAAAAAAGAGTCTGACAGTGTTTCCACTGTTTCCCCATCTATTTCCCATGAAGTGATGGGACCAGATGCCATGATCTTCGTTTTCTGAATGTTGAGCTTTAAGCCAACTTTTTCATTCTCCACTTTCACTTTTATCAAGAGGCTTTTTAGCTCCTCTTTACTTTCTGCCATAAGGGTGGTGTCATCTGCATATCTGAGGTTTTTTATATTTCTCCCGGCAATCTTGATTCCAGCTTGTGTTTCCTCCAGTCCAACGTTTCTCATGATGTACTCTGCATATAAGTTAAATAAGCAGGGTGGCAATATACAACCTTGACATACTCCTTTAATGATATCATTAGGAATTTTTTATTCTATTTGAAATTTTCATGAAATCAAAATGACACTCACTAGAGGGTTGGAATAAAGTAAAACTATCTACTTAAATATTTTTTAAAGTTTAGAAACTGAAGTATATTTGAACTCTTTATACTATTATAATACTTTTATAATAATGAGGAGAAAGAAGGAAGAGAAGGGTAGAGTTAATATTTTTTCAGCAATTACTATATTCCAGGCCTATTCTAATTATTTTCTTCATATTGGCTCATTGAATCTTGTGAACAACTTTATTTCATTTTCAGCCACTCATTCATATCCAACTCTTTGTTCTCTCATGGACTGCAGTACATGAGGCTCCCCTATCCTTCACTAGCTCCCTGAGTTTGCTCAAACTCATGTTCATGATCTAGTAATGCCATCCAACCATCTCATCCTCTGTTGTGCCCTTCCCATCCTGGCCTCAATTTTTCCCAGCATCAGGGTCTTTTCCAGTGAATGTGCTCTTCACATAAGCTGGCCAAAATATTGGCTCTTCAGCTTCAGCATCAGTCTTTCCAATGAATATTCAGAGTTGATTTCCTGTAGGACTGACTTGTTTGATCTCGCAGTCCAAAGGACTCTCCAGAATATTCTCTAGCAGCATAGTCTAAAAGCATCAATTCTTGTGTGCTCAGCCTTCTTTATTGTCCAACTCTCACATCCCTACATGATTACTGAAAACCCATAGCTTTGATTATATGGATCATTGTTGGCAAAGTGATGTTTCTGCTTTTTAATACACTGTCTAGGTTCATCAAAGTTTTTCTTAAACAACTTTCTGAGGTAACTGTTATTGATTTTCTCTTGAAGACATTTTTACATTATCTTTTCTTCTGGAAATGTTTCATGTGACTGTTCTTATTTCACAGACGTGATGAAAAGGTAAAATTGGAGTTAATTTTAATTGGCAATAGAGAAGAACAAGAAAGAAAAGAGATACAGATTGGAAAAGAAGAAGTAAAAGTTTCATTGGAGACAGCATGATACTCTACAAAGAAAACCCTAAAAATACTACTAGAAAATGACTAGATTAATCAGTTAATTTAGTAAGGTTCCAGGATACAAAACCAATACACAGAAATCCATTGAATTCCAATACACTAGCCGCAAAAATCTGAAAGAGAAAATAAAGAATCAACTCCATTCACCAAGGCAACATTAACAATAAAATATCTAGGAATAAATGCACAAAAAGCTGCATAAAGAAAACTATAAGACATTGATGAAAGAAGTCAAAGATGACATAAACAGATGGAGAGACATACCAATTCTTGAATTGCAGGAATCTGTGGCGGATTCATGTTGATGTATGGCAAAACCAATACAATATTGTAAAGTTAAAAAAATATATTTTTTAATTTAATTTTATTTTTTTACTTTACAATATTGTATTGGTTTTGCCATATATCAACATGAATCTGCCACAGGCATACATGTGTTCCCCATCCTGAACCCTCCTCCCTCCTCCCTCCCCATATAAATATTTTGCTTGAAAAAAAAATTCAAAAAAAATTAAATAAATAAAATTAAAAAAATAATCAGTGTAAAAAAAATATAAAGCCCAGAGATAAACCCAAGCACTTTTGAGCACCTTATCTTCAAAAAAGGAGGCAAGAATATGCAACAGAGGAAAGACAGCCTCTTCAATAAGTGGTGCAGGGAAAACTGGACAGCTATGTGTAAAAGAATAAAATTAGAACACTTCCTAACACCATTCACAAAGATAAACTCAAAACTGATTAAAGACCTCCACCTCCTTATGTTGGAAATAAAAACAGGTAGGACCTAATTAAACTTAAAAGCCTTTGTGCAGCAAGGAAATCATAAACAAGATGACAAGACAACCTTCAGAATGGGAGAAAATATTTGCAAATGAAGCAACTGACAAAGGATTAATCTCTAAAATATACAAGCAACTCAAGTTGTTCAATAACAAAAGAACAAGTCATTAATACAATAGGCAGAAGACCTAAATAGATGGCTATTTTTCCAAAGAGATAAAGATGGCTAATAAACACGTGAAAAAATACTCAACTTCACTTGTCAAAATTACAATGAGGTAAAACCTCACATCGGTCAAGATGACCATCATCAAAGAAATGCTGGAGAAGATGTGAAGAAATGGGAATCCTCTTGCACAGTTGGTGGGAATGTGAATTTATAGAGCCACTATGAAGAATAATATGGTGATTTCTTTAAAAAATAGGAATAAAACTTCCATATGACCCAGCAATCTCACTACCAGGCATATATTCAGAAAATCACAATTCTAAGACACAGGTACCCCAGTGTTCACTGCAGCACTATTCACAATAGCCAGGACATGGGAACAACCTTGATGTCCATTGACAGGTAAATGGATAAAGAAGTTATGGTAAGCACATGGACAGAGGAGGCTGTCAGGCTATAGTCCATAGTGTCACAAAGATTTGGCTGTGACTGAGCACACATGTACAACCATAAGCAGGGTTATAAACTGGTTCATAACAAGCCAAGCATCCACATAAAGGAACAAACTGGAATCAAATATAGTGAGGTAGATAAACCTAGAGCCTGTTATAGAGTGAAGTAAATAAGAAAGAGAAAAACAAATATTGTATATTAACACATATATATGGAATCTAGAAAAATGGTACCGATGAACCTACTTTCAGGGCAACAGTTAGAGACACAGATGTAGAGAACAGACCTGTGTACATAGCGGGGTGGGGTTTGGGAGAGGGTGGGGCAACTGAGAGACTAGCATTGAAACTCCTTAAAATATGTAAAACAGATAGCCAATGAGAAGTTGCGGTACAGCACAGTGAGCTTAACTGCAGCCTCTATGACAACCTAGAGATGTGGGCTGGGATAGGAGGTGGGAGTGAAGCCAAAAAGGAGGGGACATATGTATACTTATAACAGACTCATGTTAACGTATGGCAGAAACCAACACAACATTGCAAAGCAATTATCCAACAATTAAAAAAATTCAAAAATATTATTCAGCATGATTTAATATTTCCTGAATTTCTAGAAAGAGTGTTTCCTCTTTAAATCAAAACACAGGTCTCTCTCAGGTGCTGCTGCTCTGCCTTTTACTGTCTGTCCTTAATTTTCTAAGAAATATCATGAAAACATGGAATTAAAAAACATTTCAAAGAGGGAAATGAGGTTAGTTCCAAGGTTGAGTGGAATGATGAGCCTGAAGGAAAGGCAGTGCATGAGAGAATGATGGGAATTTTAATGGCAAAAAATGTATATACTGTTTGGTGGTTCAGTTCAGTCATTCACTCATGTTCAACTCTGCGACCCCATGGACTGCAACATGCCAGGCTTCCCGATCTATCAGCAACCCCTGGAGCTTGCTAAAACTCATGTGCATTGAGTCAGTGATGCCATCCAACCATCTCATCCTCTGTCGTTCCCTTCTCCTCCTGCCTTCACTCTTTTCCAGCATCAGGGTCTTTTCCAGTTAGTCAGTTCTTTGCATCAGGTGGCCAAAATATTGGAGCTTCGGCGTCAGAATTAGCCCTTCCAATGAATATTCAGGATTGATTTTCTTTGGGATTGACTGGTTTGATCTCATTGCAGCCCAGGAGACTCTCAAGAGTCTTCTCCAACACCACAGTTCAAGAGTATCAATTCTTTGGTGCTCAGTATTCTTTATGGACCAACTCTCACATCCATACATGACTACTGAACAAAACTGTAGCTTTAATTAGATGCATCTGTGTTGACAAAGTAATGTCTGCTTTTTAATATACTGTCTAGTTTGGTCTTTTCTTCCACATTGCAAGTGTCTTTTAGTTTCATGCCTGCAGTCACCATCTGCAATGATTTTGGAGCCCAAGAAATTAGTTTGTCACTGTTTCCACTGTTTCCCCATCTATTTGCCATGAAGTGGTGGAACCAGATGCCATGATCTTTGTTTTTTAAATGCTGAGTTTCAAGCCAGCTTTTTCACTCTCTTCTTTCACTTTCATCAGGAAGCTCTTTAGTTCCTCTTCACTTTCTGCCCAAAGGATTGTGTCATCTGCTTATCTAAGTTATTGATATTTCTCTCAGCAATCTTAATTCCAGCTTGTCCTTCATCTAGCCTGGAATTTCGAATGATATATGCTACATAGAAGTTAAATGAGCAGGGTGACAATATACAGGCTTAGTGTACTCCTTTCCCAATTTGGTACCAGTCCATTGTTCCATGTCCGGTTCTAACTGCTGCTTCTGGAACGGTATACAGATTTCTCAGGATGTAGGTAAGGTGATCTGGTATTTACTTCTCTTTAAGAATTTTCAACAGTCTGTTGTGATCTACACAGTCAAAGGCTTTGACATAGTCAATAAAGCAGAAGTAGATGTTTTTTCTGGAACTTTCTTAAATTTTCCATGGTCCAACAGATGTTGGCAATTTGATCTCTTGTTCCTCAACTTTTTCTAAATCCAGTTCTAACATCTGGAAGTTCTCGGTTAACGTACTGTTGAAGCCTCGGAGAATTTTTTTTTTAATTTTATTATTATTATCATTATTATTATTTTTACTTTACAATATTGTATTGGTTTTGCCATACATCAACATGCATCCACCAAGGATGTACACGTGTTCCCCATCCTGAACTCCCCTCCCACCTCCCTCCCCATACCATCCCTCTGGGTCATCCCTGTGCACCAGCCCCAAGCTTCCTGTATCCTGCATCAAACCTGAACTGGTGATTCATTTCTTATATGATATTATACATGTTTTAATGCCATTCTCCCAAATCATCCCCCCCAACTCCCACAGAGCCCAAAGGACTGTTCTATACACCTGTGTCTCTTTTGCTGTCTCGCATACAGTGTTGTCATTAATTTGACCATTACTTTGCTAGAGTGTGAGATAAGTGCAATTGTGCGGTAGTTTGAACATTCTTCATGGTGGAGGGTTCTGACAAAGCATGGTTCACTGGAGAAGGGAATGGAAACCACCTCAGTACTCTTGTCTTGAGAATCGCAGGAACACTATGAAAATGCAAAAAGATATGACACTGAAAGATGAACTGCCCTGGTCGGTAGGTGCCCAGTATGCTACTGGACAAGAGTGGAGAAATAACTACAGAAAGAATGAAGAAATGGAGCCAAAGTGAAAACAATGCCCAGTTTGGATGTGACTGGTAATGTAACTAAAGTCTGATGCTGTAAAGAACAATATTGCATAGGAACCTGGAATGTTAGGTCCATGAATTAAGGTAAATCAGTTCAGTTCAGTTCAGTTCAGTCGCTCAGTCATGTCCGACTCTTTGCGACCCTATGAAAAGGTAAATCAAAAGTGGTCAAATAGGAG
Source organism: Bos taurus (assembly GCF_002263795.3). Classification (NCBI taxonomy): domain Eukaryota; kingdom Metazoa; phylum Chordata; class Mammalia; order Artiodactyla; family Bovidae; genus Bos; species Bos taurus. Next base: position 58,626,174 of record NC_037332.1, read on the forward strand.
ATGGCAAGAGTGAACATCAACATTTTAGAATCAGGGGACTAAAATGGACTGGAATGGGTAAATTTAACTCAGAGGACTTTTATATCTACTACTGTGGGTAAGAAGTAGAAGAAATGGAGTAGCCCTCATAGTCAACAAAAGAGTCTGAAATGCAGTATTTGGGTGCAATCTCAAAAGCGACAGAATGAACTCTGTTTGTTTCCAAGGCAAACCATTCAATATCACAGTAATCCAAGTCTATGCCCCGACCAGTAATGCTGAAGAAGCTGGAGTTGAACGGCTCTATAAAGCCTACAAGACCTAGAACTAACACCCAAAAAAGATGCCATTTTCATCATTGGGGACTGGAACACAAAAGTAGGAAGTCAAGAAATACCTGGAATAATAGGCAAATTTGGAATACAGAATGACGTAGGGTAAAGACTACTATAGTTTTGCCAAGAGAACACACTGGTCATAGCAAACAGCCTCTTCCAACAACACAAGAGAAGACTCTACACATGGACATCTCCAGATGGTCAATACTGAAATCAGGTTGATTATATTCTTTGCAGCTGAAGATGGGGAAGCTCTATGGAGTCAGCAAAAACAAGACTGGGAGCTGACTATGGCTCAAATCATGAGCTCCTTACTGCCAAATTCAGATTTAAATGAAGAAAGTAAGGGAAATCACTAGACCATTCAGGTATGACCTAAATCAAATCCTTTATGATTAGGCAGTGGGAGTGACAAATAGATTTAAGGGAATAGATCTGATAGAGTGCCTGAAGAACTATGGATGGAGGTTTGTGACATTCTGCAGGAGGCAGTGACCAAGATCATCCTCAAGCAAAAGAAACGCAAAAAGGCAAAAATGGCTGTCTGAGGAGGTCTTAAAAATAGCTGAGAAAAGTAGAGAAGTGAAAGGCAAAGGAGAAAAGGAAAGATATATCCATTTGAATGTAGAGTTCCCAAGAATAGCAAGCAGAGGTAAGAAAGCCTTCCTCAGTGAACAATGCTAGGAAATTGAGCAAAACAATAGAATGGGAAAGACTAGATATCTCTTCAAGAAAGTTAGAGACGCCAAGGGAACATTTCATGCAAAGATGGGAACAATAAAGTACAGAAATGGTATGGACCTAATAGAAGCAGAAGATATTAAGAAGAGCTGTCAAGAATACACAAAAGAACTATATTAAAAAGATCTTAATGACTTAGATAACCCTGACGGTGTGATCATTCACCTAGAGCCAGACATCTTGGAGTCTGGAGTCAGGTTAGCCTTAGGAAGCATCACTATGAACAAAACTAGTGGAGGTGATGGAAATCCAGTTGAATTCTTTCAATTCCAAAAAGATGATGCTGTTAAAATGCTGAACTCAATATGTCAGTTTTCATTCCAATCCCAAAGAAAGGCAATGCCAAAGAATGTTCAAACTATTGCAAAACTGTACTCATATTTGGTAAGATGCAGGAAATAAAAGTATGAGCACTGAAAAATACTTGCAGGGAGACTATGTGAAAATTAATAGACTTTGAAACCTTGGTTTTTATTTGATTGCTCATTGTTACACCTCTAATTTATAAAACAAGATGTTTATTTTTTCATTTCCTTGAGAAGAGAACAGTCTTCCTGGCCATGTCCATGAAGGCTCACTTGACTTTCAGATTCCCTAGGGTATATATAAAGGGGCTCAGCATGGGGATTACTGAGGTGTTTAGCATAGCCACTCCCTTGCCAAAGACTCCCTGTCCTTTGCTGATGGATTCATGTACATGAAAATGTAGCTGCCATAAGAGATGGAGATGACAATTTGTGGGAATAACACGTGGAAAAGGCCCTTGTCCTCTGAGTGGTGGAAGAGATCCTCAAAATTGTTCTGATGATATATGGATAGGACAGAATTATTAATACCAAAGTGAACATTAGGTTAAACACAGCAATGGGAAAGCCCATCATCTCTAGCAATTTGGTGTCTGAACAAGAAATGTGTGAAAGGGGAAATAATCACAAGTAAAATGATCAATAGCATAATCAAGTTGTCTGAACAGCATGAGTGATGAGAAAATGATTAAGGATGAAGTCAACCAAGAAGCCAAGACAAGTCGTGTGAAGAGTCTATTATTCATGATGGTCATGTGCTGCAGCTATTTGCAGATGGCAATGTAATGGTCAGAAGACTTGGCAGCCAGTAGGCAAAACTCAATGACTCGTAAGAGAATGGAAAAAAAAAAAAAAGAGTCATACAATCAGTAAAAGAAAAGGTTTTCTCTCCTGTAGTAATGGTGATAAGGAATTTGGGTACAGTGACAGTTGTGGATGACACCTCTAATATGGAGAAATTTCTGAGGAAGAAATACATCAGGGTCTGTAGATGAGCATCCATCAGGGTTAGGGTGATTAATGGTCAGGTTTCCAGTGATACTGAGCATGTAGGTGGTGAGTAGAAAGATACAGCTCACAGCGTGAAATTGTGGGTGATCTGACAGTTCCAGAAGGATAAACTCTCTTATTTCTATGTAGTTTCTCCTTTTCATCTTCCTTTGAGTATCCTTCAGGGTAAAACGCAAAGAGACTAAAAGAAAAGCAAACTATTCACAGATAGCACTGGAATTTATTTCTGAAAGGGCTATGCTATACTAATTTAACTTGGGAGATCTTTGAAACAACTTATCTTTAAAGTTTTTTTTTAACATATGCCAGTGTGTGTTTTTCATAGAATATTTCTTTTATTCTTTTTTCATTTTTTTCTTATTTTATTTTATTTTTATTTTACTCTACAATATTGTATTGGTTTTGCCATACATCAACATGCATCCGCCATGGGTGTACACGTATTCCCCATCCTGAACCCCCCTCCCACCTCCCTCCCCATACCATTCCTCTGGGTCACCCAGTGCACCAGCCCCAAGCTTCCTGTATCCTGCATCGAACCTAGACTGGCCATATGACCCAGCAATCCCACTGCTGGGCATACACACCGAGGAAACCAGAATTGAAAGAGACAAGTGTACCCCAATGTTCATCACAGCACTCTTTATAATATTCAGGACATGGAAGCAACCTAGATGTCCATCAGCAGATAAATGGATAAGAATGCTGTGGTACATATACATAATGGAGTATTACTCAGCTATTAAAAAGAGTACATTTGAATCAGTTCTAATGAGGTGGATGAAACTGGAGCCTATTATACAGAATGAAGTAAGCCAGAAAGAAAAACACCAATACAGTATACTAATGTATATATATGGTATTTATAAAGATGATAATGACAACCTTGTATGTGAGACAGCAAAAGAGACACAGAATATTTCTTTTAAAATAACTATTTCACTGATTGAAATGAGGTTAAAAATATGCTTAAAATTTTTATTCAAATCACATACTTTAAATGTGAAGAGCAGGAATTTTAACCTAGGCTTTTCTATGTATATGAAATACTGGAATAGAAATGCTATCTATTGATCTTTTAAATCCTTTCCTAAAATATGTCTTTCCCAATGGGAAACGCCTCATCTTTTCTTCAAATTCAGTTAGATTGCATTATTTCCTAATCTATTACCTGATTTCTTATATTATTATTTTGCTAGTTAATTTAGAAAATCCAAATACGTCAGGGAAAAGGTCACTCAAATGGGTCCATCTCCCAAATGAAAGTCCTTGGAATTAAATCTTCAACAATATGAAAGACTTCTAAGTTCTCACTCTGACTCACACCCACCTTCCTAACTTCTGACTCCTTATCTGAATCACACCTGATGGATTCACTATTGTGACCATCTCAAGTATTGGAGCCAGGGTTTATGAACTCTGAAATCTAATGCCTGATGATTTGATGTGACAAAGATGTAATAATAATAGAAATAAAGTGCACAATATGCAAAATGAATTTGAACCATCCTGTAACTAGCCTCCACCCAGGTCCTTGGAAAAGTTGTCATCTGCTAAACTGATCCCTGGTACAAAAATTTGGGGAACTTGTGTACAGACTCCAGAGTACAGAGGAGGCAGAGTGGATTTTTCATAGACTGCATCTGTGTCATTGGCTAAGGAAACTAAGTTGTATGAATATCTAAAATCAAACAAACATTATCTTTCAGAGAATATTTTTTTCTTCAAAATCTCTGCCATCTAAATATTACTCTCTCTATATGTGTGTATATACTTTTTTTTTCTTTTTTTAATTAAATTCATTTATTTTAATTAGAGGCTAATTACTTTACAATATTGTACTTGTTTTGCCATACATCAACATGCATCCACCACAGCTGTACATGTGTTCCCAATCCTGACACCCCCTCCCATCTCCCTCCCCATACCATCCCTCTGGGTCATCCCAGTGCACCAGCCCCAAGCTTCCCGTATCCTGTATTGAACCAGGACTGGTAATTTGTTTCTTATATGATATTATACATGTTTCAATGCCATTCTCCCAAATCATCCCCACCCTCCAACAGAGTCCAAAAGACTGTTCTATACACCTGTGTCTCTTTTGCTGTCTCCCATACAGGGTTATTGTTACCATCTTTCTAAATTCCATATATATGCGTTAGTATACTATATTGGTGTTTTTCTTTCTGGCTTACTTCACTCTGTATAATCGGCTCCAGTTTCATGTATATTCTGCTTTCTATCCTATGTTGTATTTTTATATTTTCCTTTTTTCTACATTGATATTCACTTAGTAAAATCTCTATTTTGTCAGTATATTGGTATAATTCTTAAGTAGCAATGAAAGACTTTTACTTTGTCTTGCTGTTTAACAGTAACAAAAATAACAATGCATTTATTTTAAAAGGTCAATAAATTGACCCAGTTATTTTCAAGATCACTCATTCTGTGAATTCTCTTTGAATGGTAAAATTTACATTTCGATATCAGGAGAGAACTTTCTGCAATAGAATATTTAATTTCAAGATATAGGTTTATTGATTTGTTGTATGTGCATGCTTAGTTGCTCAGTTCTGTCCAGCTCTTTGCAAACCTATGGACTATATCCCATCAGGCTCCTCTATTCATGAGATTCTCCAGGCAAGAATACTGGAGTGAGTAGCCATTCCCTTCTCCAGGGGATCTTCCTGACCAAGGGATCTAACTGGGTCTCCTCCATTGCCAGCAGATTCTTTACCATTTGAGCCACCAGGGAAGCCTTTTTTTTTTTAGTATGTAATGCATCATAATATTGTGAAAATTCTGTGTTTTTTTTTTTTTTCTTCTACAAGCCTGAGCCTTTTCATTCACTTTACTGTATAAGAAAACTATAGCTACTCTCGATTTAGGGAAAATTCCAACTGAGATGAATGGTGGCCAATTCTACTGGGAAATCATGTGATGTTTAGGAGAAAATGAGTATATCCTTTTGCTAATCCTCAAAGATCAGAGGAAAACAATATCTTGAAACTTACAGAAACAGCAGGCTTTACATTGTCTGTAGACAAATTCATGGCAAATCAATATTTGATAAATATTCATTAATGCAAGTGTAAAAGTCATTGTTCTCAATTAACAACAATCTTCTCTAATTAACTGCTGTACATAACTCTGATCCTTAAACCATTTCAGAATGTGAAGTGTCAACATTCTTGGGATGTTTTTGATAAAGCAATGAAGAATATACCCAAGTCTTTAAGACCTCATTTCAGACTTAACCTTCCTTAGGACTTATTCACACTTTTCCTGCTATTCCCATGAAATTTAGAATAACAAGCTTCATATTCCTTTCTCTCCCTTAAGATTTCTAATGTCTTATATATCTCATGGTGAATCAGGCTTGTGGTTCATTTAGGGTGAAAATTAACCTATCCAATAAACTACTGCTTGCCAGAGGAAGCGGGGGGATGGGGGTGGTGTGTGATTGGGACTGGCATATATACATTGTTGATCATTATTCTTTATTGTTCATCTCAGTCGCATCCAACTCTTTGTGTTCCTTTGGACTGTAGCCTGCTAAACTCTGTCCATGAGATTTTTCAGGCAAGAAATACCAGATTGGGTTGCCATTTCCTCCTCCAGGCAATCTTCCTGACCCAGGGATTGAATCTGTGTCTCCTGTGTCTCTTGCACTGCAGGCAGATTCTTTATCTACTGGGCCATTGGGGAAGCCATACACTATTGTTGAGTAATTATTATAAATTACTAACAAATCTAATTATTTTCACACAGTATCTCTAGAGTTGTTTTTCATTTCTCATACTTTTATTGCTAGCTCTTGCCAAGGATATTAGATACATTTTTTTCCCACATTCCCATCCTTCTCTCATACACTTCCCTTCCTTCAGGCTAGTCCTTCCACTCTATAACCATGAACTGACGTCATAATTCTTCTTTGAAATGTTTTTTTAATTCCACGTTTTTGGACAATGTTTCTTAAAAAATTAAAGACAGAAGAGGCAGAGCAAGAGCACTCAAGAGAGACCTGTGTTTTATGATTTCACCAGAAAACACTCTTTCTAGAATTTCAGGAAATATTAAATCATGTAAAGCACTATTTTTAATTTACTCTACAATGGCCATATGCATAATCTGTTCATCTCATTAGACTATTACATATACTCTCCTCTGCATATTGTGGCCTACCTAGTAGTTACGTGAAAACAATACAACTAAGAACATAATGTAATTATATTTTCTGAGAACTCAAAAACTTTTCTCTTTACTCAGCTTAAATCTTCTGTGCCATATAATTTATCAGTATGAATATATACATTTAGCAAAACTGTGAAATAACCCCCTTTTTGGAAATATTTAACTAACATATATGCTGTAACAATTCTTAAAGAAAGGTTGAAGAATGAATATTACCAGATACCATATATGACTACATTTTTTTGTGGCCAGTTGTATATTTAAATAAATGATTGATGTTATGCTGATCTTTTCAATAATCAATAGCTAAGAGTTTCTGTAACTTTCTCATATTTGTGGCTATTTTGAGGTAATATCTTACAGATACAATTCATTCAATTATCTGCTTAAATGACAAACCTAATTAGTAGGGATAATGAAGACCACATTGGCAAAGTTAATTGAGGCTAAAGAAAAATTGTAAGTTCACTGTATTTTAGGCACTAAAATTGCATTACTTTGGAAAATGTGTTGATTAAAATTTATAAAATGTTCATACAAGATTATGCTATTCTGACACTGAATTTTTATTTTTTTATGTTTTCCCTGAAGTCAAAACTTGGAATAATAATGACGGATACTCAACCTCATCTACATTTTTAAAACATGTATCCAGAAAGAGTGTAATTGTAATTCACGGAGCCAAATTCTTCCTGATATTCATGTACTATCATCAATTGAGAGACAGAAGTCCAAAATTTACTGAAAAACAAATAAAACAACTTATTAAAAAATACTGAGGTGATTTTGACTTTGTAGGAAAGTTGTGGAATTACTGTTTCCTCCCCTCATGCTGAAACATTTATGATTTCCTAGCTTAATTGGAAATATTTGAATATACTGAAGTTTAGACTTGATTGATGATTGTGAGTTCTTGATACCATAAACTGTAGTCTGGGAATTAAAAGAACTGTAAATGAATTACAAAAGAGAAGTTTATGCTGATATTATCAGATAATGGAGCTCTCCACATAACTCTGTACAAACTCCTAGTGGTCAATATAAATGTTTGCAATCTGCATGTAAACATTGATTATCAATATCAGAGGTAAACACAAGTTTTCTGTAAAAGGGCAATATATCAATAATTTAGAATTTGCAGACCATAGTGTCCCCGTTGAAACTATTCAACTCTCCATCTTTGTAATACGAATGCTGCTATAAGCATTGTGTGAATGGAAGGGCTCAGCCATGTCCAATAAAACTTTTTGTTTTTTCTTTGTAATGCTATGTTACATTATCTTTTTTTTTTTTTATTTTACAATATTTTATTGGTTTTGCCATACACTGACATGGATCCACCATGGGTGTACATGTGTTCCCCATCCTAAACTCCCCTCCCACCTCCCTCCCCACACCATCTCTCTGGGTCACCCCAGTGCAACAGCCCCGAGCACCCTGTATCATGCATTGAATCTGGACTGGTGATTCGTTTCACATATGATAATATACATGTTTCAATGCCATTCTCCCAAACAATCCCACCCTCGCCCTCTCCCTCAGAGTCCAAAAGACTGTTCTATACATCTGTGTTTCTTTTGCTGTCTCGCATACAGGGTTATCATTACCATCTTTCTAAATTCCATATATATGAGTTAGTATACTGTATTGGTGTTTTTCTTTCTGGCTTACTTCACTCTGTATAATAGGCTCCAGTTTCATTCACCTCATTAGAACTGATTCAAATGCATTCTTCTTAATGCCTGAGTAATATTCCATTGTGTATATGTACCACAGCTTTCTTTAACAAAAATAGGAACTGGGCCAAATTTGGCCCATAAACCTTAGTTCACTCACCCCTGTTTTAGACTTTTGCCATAAACATTAACCCATATGCTATTTTCTTTGTTTAATATGGGCTAACTTGATTGAAATGTGAAAATTCAATAATAGATGTAAGTTTTAATTTTAACTCCAGCTCTTTTTATTATGAAGGTAAATTAGCATAATCTTATAAATTATTTCCAGAGGAAAAGATGAGACAAGCATTTCTAACTCAGTTTTGGAGATTTTTATTCTTGATATCAAAACATAATGTAAGAAATTAAATATCATCAACAATTTGAACCCTAAAGTAAAAGATAAAGTACTAAAATTATCAAAACTAGCATTTCATGTTACATATGATTTTATCCCAAAGGTAATTTATCTGTAGAAAGCTTATTTGTGGAATCCATTACATTAAAGGATTAAAGATGAAAATCAAAGGTTGAAAAAAGAAAATCACAAAATCACATATCCTTGAACAAAATGCAATGACCAGTCATGATTCTTAACAGTCTCTTAGTAAAATACAACAGAATATTTTTTTCTCGGTAGCATAAATAACCTGATGAGATCATCACAACTAGATATACTATATGTTCCTTGTTTAACTCAATTTGAACAAGTTAAGGCAAAATGATATTTTGGGACAACTGGGTACCTCTGAGTATTGCAAGATGATAATAATACCAAAGACCTTTGGTTAATTTTACTAGCTTGAAAATTGCATCATGGTTAAGCAAAAATCAAACATGTATTTTAGGAATTCATACTGAAAATATACAGGGATGAAAAAGTACTCTCTTTCAGTTCTTGTTTAATACATATTAATAAAATTCTTTAAAGTTTTAAAAAGATAGTTAATGCAAATATTTTAAAAGCCCTCATATTTATTCAGTCTGCTTGATCTGTAGATGAAACTTATTTCTCCAGTTCTCTATCTTAGTGTATATTTGATAATATTCATAAGTTAAGAATGATAGCTAACAATTTTAATGTTTTAAACAGTAGCCAAGTCTTGATAAAATCGGTTATTAAATGAGAACTATCACCATAACTCCTTTCATTTAGTACTCTGTTGGAAGGTCTATCCAGGGAACTATCATAAGAAAACTAAATATATATAAAAGTATTGGAAAGGAAGAAACAAATGTGTCATTCATTGCAAATAACACAATTTTCCTCCTAGTGCCTTAGTGTCTTACACTAAATATTTCTTTTACTGGAAAGTCTCCTTTCCCAGATGTTTGCATGGTTAGCACCCTCCACTCCTTTAGGTCTCTGTTCAAATGTCACCTCAATGACAAACATCCACCCCAATGACATTTTTAATATTACAGTATCTCCCTACTTCCAAGATTTTTCAATTTTCTCTTCTTTTACAAACTACTCATTAACATATGATATACCATATATATAGTTTACTAGTCAATTATGTTCAGGTTTATTGTCTGTATTCCCTTACATCCTTCACTCCATGAAAGCGGGGACCTTTATCTACTTTGTAGATGAACTGATGCACTCCCAGCAGTGGTGTGCTGGAGCTTGCCTGGACCACATCCTGGGAGCCAATGGTTGCCAGTCTGTTCTCACCTCTGAGCTCAGTAAGGGTACACTGATAGCTTGAAATCTACCATGGTGAGAGACTTCACCTTTATTTGTGTATCCAACTAGTGATTCTTTAATATTTTCTTTCTCAAATTCTTTACCAATAATACATGTTGCAATCAGTTGTTAAGGTTCTGTTGACTAACAGGGATTGACTCTGCACATAAATTATTTAAATATGTTTATTTATTTTACATTTATTGAATATCCACTGCATGGCTGACAGATGTTCTAAATGAGAAGGACTATCGATTTCTGGTAAATGTTTAAAAACTGCCTCTCTGGAGTTGTACAAATACAAATCTATTTGTAGAGACTCATTGTTTCTATGATCCAAACTCAAAATTCAAGGGATATAAGCACACTAACTCTCTTAAGGGTAAATCCAGAATTTCTGGGAGAAAAAAGTATATTCCTAAAACATAATCATACAAGTGAAGTGAATGAAGTGAAGTCACTTAGTCGTGTCCAACTCTTTGCTACCCCATGGACTGTAGCCTACCAGGCTCCTCCCTCCATGGGATTCTCCAAGCAAGAATACTGGAGTGGGTTGGCATTTCCTTCTCCAGGGGATCTTCCTGACCCAGGGATCGAACCCGGGTCTCCTGCATTCCAGGCAGATGCTTTAACCTCTGAGCCACCAGGGAAGCCCCAATCATACAAGAGTCAAATCTAAATTAAATTTTCATGCACTCAATATCACATGCTGTTTCTGAAGTTGCCTCATGTATCTCAGTCATTTTGCCTTTTTACATTTTTGTATCCATATTTACAAAACTGACTCACATGTATCTTTAATGATGCCTCATTGGCACTCTCTTTGCTTAAATTCCCCTGGGCTAACATGAGACAGATAAAATAAATCCAGTTCCATGTGTATGACATACATAGAGAAGAACATTCTTATTTTCTGTTTTTCAAAGTAGAATTTGTAGAATATGTTAGGCTCTGAAGCCTAAGGAAAATGTTACTTAAATTGTATAGATAGATTATCATAGAATTACAAAATATTCATTTAAAATCTTTGCATTAGTACAAAGAAAATGTCTTAGTAAGTAGTGTTTCATATTATATGAAAAGGATCAAGTGTAAGAAGTACTTTATGAGTCTGCCCAGGTGTAATTAAGTTTTTACACAGAGCTTGGGTAACAGACAAAGAGCAACTATGCATTGCATTATAATGAAAATATTCCTCAAATTTTGCAGCAGCAGGAATGAAGGATATTGTGGGTCAAATATTACCAGTCTAACCATAATGAGAACCATAAACCTTGAGAGCCATGACAAAGTTAAATCACCATACTTGATTTGAGAGTACAAAAGAAACCAAATAAGTTGCCAACTCAATTCACCACCTCTGAATTTATCTAAATATGGAAGTAATCAGACTTTAAAATTTGAGACTAAATCATCAAGAAGAACCAGGGAGTAAGTATCTTTGTTATTTTCCAGTATAATAATATGATTCCTTCTCATTAAAATGTTTTAAAATAGTATTTGTTTATGGGTTTGTGAATTCAAAACCTTTTTGATATTAAAATGTGATTATTTACTAACAAGAAGACTATTCATAGAGTCCTAAAGAACCAGCACAGCAATAAGTCTAGGGCTTTTCATTAACTTTTCTTAAGTTAAATGGTTTTCTGTTACAGAAATGAAATGACATTCTCTAGGTAAAGGAATCGGAGAAGGTAATGGCACCCCACTCCAGTACTCTTGCCTGGAAAATCCCACGGACAGAGGAGCCTGTTAGGCTACAATCCAAGGCGTTGCTAAGAGTCGGACACGACTGAGCACTTCACTTTCACTTTTCACTTTCATGCATTGGAGAAGGAAATGGCAACCCACTCCACTGTTGTTGCCTGGAGAATCCCAGGGATGGGGGAGCCTGGTGGGCTGCCGTCTATGGGGTTGCACAGAGTCGGACACGACTGAAGTGACTTAGCATAGCATAGCATGTAAAGGAATATTTGCTTCCCAGTAAAAGTTTTGACCATCTACTTGGTCACTTTCTAAAACAATATTGTAAAACAAAAGAAAACTGATGTGCTCATTGCATGAACTAAATTATTTTTACACAATATTTATTTTAGTAGCAGAAGTTACACTCTCTTGTCCTTCCAGCCTTTTATCAGAAATAGAAAACAATGATGTGGGAAAGGGTTGCATCAACCAAACCCATAAAAAAGCAGAGAACACCAAAAAAATATTCCCATGGAAAACACATATTCTAAAGTGAGATATTTACTATGTACATGAGTCATTTAAACTTGTGAAAGTTCCTAAACAAGTGGGCCTCAGTTTTTCAAAATATAAATGTGGAAGAGGGCTACATAGCCTCTGTAAGACTATAAACTCTGTATTTAGATTATCTACAAAGCATACTGGTTTTTATAATACTGAGGAAAGGAGAAGAATAAATTAAATATTATCATATTATCACCAAAGAAGCTAAATATTTTAAAGAATAATTTGAAATCTTAATAAAGAAAACAGTAGAAGAAATGTCCCAGTTTAAATGTTAACACGTAACTTTTATTTCATCCATGGCCTGTGAGAGTGTATTTTTGAAGATGAGAGCTCAATATTTAACTTCAGATAATATTCATTACTTGAATGAAAGGTTGAAAGGAAACTGGAGAAGTTACTGTATGGGAAGAGAGGTTTTCAATGTCAAACACTACTTCATGATGGAAGCTTTAAAACTTTTGTATTCTATCCGCAAATATCTTTTAACGTTTTTTATGTCCTATAGGGAGAGCATATTGGAGAAGGAAATGGCAACCCACTCAAGTACTCTTGCTTGGAAAATTTGATTGGACAGAGGAGCCTGGTAGGCTATAGTCCACTGGGTTGCAAAGTGTCAGACATGACTGAGCAAATTCAGGGAGAGCATACGTTTTCTGTTCTAATGAGGGAGAAAATAATCAGAAATGAAAACCCACGCAAGATGCACAGAATTCATTCTTCTGGAGCTATCAGATGACCCAGAGCTTCAGACTGTGATTTTTCTCTTTTTAATCATCACATATATATTAAGTGTCACTGGAAATATGACCATCATCATTCTCACCTTGGTGGACTCCCATCTACAGACACCTATGTATTTTTTCCTCAGGAACTTATCTATATTTACAACTGTCTGTATTTCTAGATTTCTGGGCAAAATTATCACCAGGGACAAAGCAATTTCATACAACAATTGTACAACTCAGCTGTTTTTCTTCATTTTCTTGGGTATCACTGAATTTTATCTTCTAACTGCCATGTCCTATGATCACTATGTAGCTATCTGTAAACCCCTGCATTACACAACCATCATGAACAACAGAGTCTGTGTATTGCTTGTCTTTTGTGCTTGGCTGGCAGGGTTCTTAAACATCTTCCCACCTGTTATTCTTTTTCTCCAGTTAGATTACTGTGGTTCTAATATCATTGATCACTTTACTTGTGACTATTTCCCTCTCTTGCAACTATCATGCTCAGACATATGGCTCCTTGAAGTGATTGGTTTTTACTCTGCAATAGAGATTCTGCTTTTTACTTTGGCATTAATAATTCTATCCTACATGTTCATCATCAAGACAGTTCTGAGACTGCCTTCTGCCAGTCAGAGAAAAAAGGCTTTTTCTGCATGCTCCTCTCACATGATTGTCATTTTCATCTCTTATGGAAGCTGTATATTTGTGTATATCAACCCTTCAGCAAAAGAAAAGACATCCTTGATGAAAGGAGTAGCAATTCTGGATACTTCTGTTGCTCCTATGATGAATCTGTTTATATATACACTGAGGAACCAGCAAGTGTAGCAAGCCTTTAAGGATACCATCCAAAAGTTTATCTTTTTCTCCAGTAAATGCAACTAACTGTAGCATTAAAAAATAAAGTTCTGGTCAACTATTTCTTCATTCATATTCTCTCAAAACTCTTTCAGTACAGTTATATGATTCCTTTTTATTTATTCCTATTCTGAACTTCCCCACACGTTGCACCAGATAAATTGAATAAAGCTGAATATTGCTTCAGAATTTTCTGTAAATTGTTTTTTATTCATATGTATTTGATGAAGTATAAAATGTTACAACATAAGCCATTTTGTTTGAGAAAAAGAATCTCAGGAATAATGTGGATTTCTGAAAACTTCAGTCTTCAGTTCAGTTCAGTAACTCAGTCGTGTCTGACTCTTTGCGACCCCATGAACTGCAGCATGCCAGGTTTCCCTGTCCATCACCAACTCCCGGAGTTCACTCAAACCCATGTCCATTGAGTTGGTGATGCCATCCAGCCATCTTATCCTCTGTCGTCCCCTTCTCCTCCCACCTTCCTTCCTTCCCAGCATCAAGGTTTCTTCAAATGAGTCAGTTCTTCACATTAGGTGGCCAAAGTATTAGAGTTTCAGCTTTAACATCAGTCCTTCCAATGAAGATTCAGGAATGATTTCCTTTAGGATGGACTATTTGGATCACTTTGCTGTCCAAGGAACTCTCAAGAGTCTTCTCCAACACAACATTTCAAAAGCATCAGTTCTTAAGCACTCAGCTTTCTTTATAGTCCAACTCTCACATCCATACATGACTACTGGAAAAACCATAGCTTTGACTAGATGGACCTATTAGTCATACTACCTTATTTTAAATAAGAAATAAAATATGGGTCAATGGTTAGTAAAATTCTAAGAGAGGAGGTTGGTGGACAATCCATTGCTCACTGGGAAATTTGACCCACCACCTATTTTTGTTAAAAGTTTTATTGAACACACCTGAGCCCTTTCATTTACATGTTCATAGCTGCATCAAAAATAAAGACAGGAAGAACCGAGTAATTGAATCAGGGACACTATGCCTACAAACCCTAAATTATTAATGTATTACCCTTTTACAGAAAAAGTCTGTGTTGATCCCTGCTATTGATAATCAAAATGATTATACTGATAGCAAACATTTAAACTAAACACTAAAGAGTTTGTATAGAATGATGTAGAGAGCTGCATTATCTGAAAATATCAGCGTAGGCTCCTATATAAATTTTGTAAAATTTTTACAGATCTTTTAATTCCCAGAACTAACCTATCTACTATTTATGGTATATTTTTATTGAGTGAATAAGAACTCACAACCCTCAATCAAGTCTAAACTTCAGTATTTTCACATGCTTCCAATCAAGCTTAGAAATTATAAATGTTTCAGCATGAGGGAAGGAGAAAGTAATGGTATGACTTCCCTACAACGTGGAAATCTCAGTATTATTTTTGTAAGTTGTTTTTCTTGTGTTTCATCAAATGATAGATCTAAGACTCTCAACTGAGTTTGGTATGTGAATATCAGGAAAAGCTTGCCTATGAGTTATGTTTACAGTCTTTGTATAATAATGGTTTAAAAGTGAGGGATGTGTTCCCTATCCTGAACACATGTACACCTGTGGAGGATTCATGTTGATATATGGCAAAACCAATACTATATTGTAAAGTTAAAAAATAAAAAAAAAAAAAAAAAACACAAATGAGGGATGAGTTTGAGTACCTTTCATCATTATATAAATTTTTGACTTCAGGGAAAACAGAAACGAAAAAAGTGTTCAGGGCCAGAATTGCATGATTTTGTATGATTATTCATATATATTCTAATCAGTACAATTTCCAATACGATAATGCTTAAATAAGCATTTTTAACAAAAACCCTCAAGTTTATATATGGTAAAACTTTGCTCTTGTTACCTTCTTTACTCCTATTGATTAGGCATATCACTTAAAGAGGCAATTAAAAGAATTGTATGTACAAGCTATTATCTCAGAATAGTCACAAATATGAGAAAGTTATAACACACCTTAGCTACTGATTATCAAAAGATCAGCTTAATATCAAGCTTTTATTTAAATATACAACTGACCACAGTAAATGCGGTCATCTTTGGTATCCAGTAATATTTATTTTGTCAGCTACAAATTGGCACTTGCCATGAGTGCTTGCCATCTGCCTCTACAAGGGTTAAATCATGTGCTGTGCAGCTACTGATGTTCAACACCGCCTGAAGGAGTTCCGTGTGGAAAGCAGGAGTGAGGCACTTTGTGCTCTGGGAAAACTGGCAGGACAGGTCTTCAGATAGTTAAAACGGGAGGAATGAATGCCATGAATCGCAGTAACCAGGCTTCCCTGTCCATCAACAACTCCCGGAGTTCACTCAAACTCATATCCATTGAGGCTGTGATGCCACCCAGCCATCTCATCCTCTGTTGTCCCCTTCTCCTCCAGTTCCCAATCCCTCCCAGCATGAGGGTCTTTTCCAATGAGTCAACTCTTCGCACGAGGTGGCCAAAGTATTGGAGTTGCAGCTTTAGCATCAATCCCTCCAATGAACACCCAGGACTGCTCTCCTTTAGAATGGCATGGTTGGTCTCCTTGCAGTCCAAGGGATTTCAAGAGTCTTCTCCAACACCACAGTTCAAAACTATCAATTCTTTGGCACTCAGCTTTCTTCACAGTCCAGCTCTCACATCCATATATGACCATTGGAAAAACCATACCCTTGAAGAGATGGACCTTTGTTGGAAAAGTAATGTCTCTGCTTTTCAATATGCTATCTAGGTTGGTCAATACTTTATTCCAAGGAATCAGTTCAGTTCAGTCACTCAGTCATGTCCTACTCTTTGCAACCCCATGAATCGCAGCACGCCAGACTTCCCTGTCCATCACCAACTCCCGGAGTTCACTCAAACTCATATCCATCAAGTCAGTGATGCCACCACCAGCATCTCATCCTCTGTCGTCCCCTTATCCTCCTGCCGCTTCTCCTCAGTCTGCCCCAATCCATCCCAGCATCAGAGTTCTTTCCAATGAGTCAACACTTCGTATGAGGTGGCAAAAGTACTGGAGTTCAGCTTTAGAATCGTTTCCTTCCAAAGAAATCCCAGGACTGATTCACCTTCAAAATGAACTGGTTGGATCTCCTTGCAGTCCAAGGGACTCTCAAGGATCTGCTTCTCCACACTACAGTTCATAAGCATCATTTCTTTGGTGCTAGCTTTCTTCACAGTCCAAATCTCACATCCATACATGACTACAGCCAGAACCATAGCCTTGACTAGATGGACATTTGTTGCAAAGTATGTCTCTACTTTTGAATATGCTATCTAGGTTCGTCATAACTTTTCTTTCAAGGAGTAGTGTCTTTTAATTTCATGGATACAGTTCCGTAAGCGTCTTTTAATTTCATGGCTGCAATCACCATCTTCAGTGATTTTGGAGCCTCCAAAATAAAGTCTGACACTGTTTGTACTGTTTCCCATCATATTGCCATGAAGTGATGGGACCAGATGCACAGATCTTAGTTTCTGAATGTTGAGCTTAGGCAAATTTTTCATTCACCTCTTTCACTTTCATCAAAGGGCTCTTTAGTTTCTCTTCACTTTCTGCCATAAGGATGGTGTCATCTGCATATCTGAGGTTATTGATATTTCTACCGGTAATCTTGATTCTAGGTTGTGCTTCTTCCAGCCACCATTTCTCATAATGTCTCTGCATATAAGTTAAATAAACAGGGTGAAAATATACAGCCTTGACATGTTCCTTTTCCTATTTGGAACCTGTCTGTTGTTCCATATCCATTTTCTAACTGTTGTTTCCTGACCTGTATATAGGTTTCTCAAGAGGCAGGTCAGGTGGTCCAGTATTCCCATCTTTTCAGAATTTTCCACATTTTATTGTGATCTACACAGTCAAAGGATTTGGCATAGTCAAGAAAGCAAAGAATATATGTTTTTCTGGAACTCTTTTGCTTTTTCCATGATCCAGTGATGTTGGCAACTTGATCTCTGGTTCCTCTGCCTTTTCTAAAACCAGATTGAGCATCTGGAAGTCCACAGTCTTGTATTGCTGAAGCCTTCTTGGAGAATTCTGAGCATTACTTTACTGGCCTGTGAGTGAGTGCAGTTGTTTGCTGGTTTGAGCATTTTTGGGCATTGCCTTTCTTTGGGTTGTAATGAAAACTGACCTTTTCCAGTCCTGTGGTCACTGCCGAGTTTTCCAAATGTGCTGACATATTGAGCACAGTGCTTTCACAGCATCATCATCAGGATTTGAAATAGATCAACTGGAATCCATCACCCTCACTAACTTTGCTCGTAGTGATGCTTTCTAAGTCCCACTTGACTTAACATTCCAGGATGTCTAGCTCTAGGTGAGTGATCACACTGTCGTGATTATCTGAGTTGTGAAGGTCTTTTTTATACAGTTGTGATTCTTGCAGTCTTCTTAATATCTTCTGCTTCTGTTAGGTCCATACCATTTCTGTCCTTTATCGAGCCCATCTTTGCATTAAATGTTCCCTTTGTCTCTCTAATTTTCTTGAAGAGATCTCTAGTCTTTCCCCTTCTGTTGTTTTCCTCTATTTCTTTGCATTGATCGCTGAGAAAGGCTTTTCTTATTTCTCCTTGCTATTTCTTTGGACCCTGCTTTCAGATGCTTATATCTTACCTTTTCTCCTTTGCTTTTTGTTTCTCCTCTTTTCACAGTTTTGTAAGGCCTCATCAGACGGCCATTTTGCTTTTTTTGCATTTCATTTCCATGGGGAAGGTCTTGATCCATGTCTCCTGTAAAATGGCACAAACCTCCATCCATAATTCATCAGGCACTCTATCTATGAGATCTAGTCCCTTAATTTTATTTCTCACTTCCACTTGTATAATCATAAGTTTTGATTTCCACTTGTACATCATAGGATTTGATTTAGGCAATCATTATTGGATAGTGTGGATCTATGTAATCTTCAGTTCAATTCAGTTGCTCAGTCAAGTCGACTGTTTGCGACCCCATGAATCACAGGACCCCAGGCCACCTGTCCATCACCAACTCCCGGAATTCACTCAAACTCACGTCCATCGAGTCAGTGATGCCACAGCCATCTCATCCTCTGTCGTCCCCTTCTCCTCCTGATTTTTGGGCTCCAAATCACTGCAGATGGTGATTGCAGGCATGAAATTAAAAGACACTTACTTTTGGAAGTTAAATTATGACCAACCTAGATAGCATATTCAAAAGCAGAGACATTACTTTGCCACCAAAGTCCGTCTAGTCAAGGCTATGGTTTTTCCAGTGGTCATGTATGGATGTGAGAGTTGGACTGTGAAGAAAGCTGAACGCCAAAGAATTGATGCTTTTGAACTGTGGTATTGGAGAAGACTCTTGAGAGTCCCTTGGAGTGCAACGAGTTCCAATCAGTCCATTCTAAAGGATCTCAGTCCTGGGTGTTCTTTGGAAGGAATGATGCTAAAGCTAAAACTCCAGTCCTTTGGCTACCTCATGCGAAGGGTTGACTCATTGGAAAAGACTCTGATGCTGGGAGGGATCTGGGGGGCAAGAGGAGAAGGGGACGACAGAGGATGAGACGGCTGGATGGCATCACCGACTCGATGGACGTGAGTCTGAGTGAACTCCGGGTGTTGGTGATGGACAGGGAGCCTGGCATGCGGCAATTCATGGGGTCACAAAGATTGAACATGACTGAGTGACTGAACTGAACTGAACTGAACTGAAAAAGACTTAGCAAAACAATTCTTAAAGAAGCAGACGTAACAGTACTTTTAAAAAGGCTTCAAATATAGAAAAAATATTCAGAAATTAAGTAAGTTTAATAGTTTGATCCAGTGTGCCAAGACATAAAAGTGAAAGTGAAGTCGCTCAGTTGTGTCCGACTCTTTGCGACCCTATGGACTGTAGCCTACCAGGCCTCTCTGTCTATGGGGTTTTCAGGCAAGAGTACCAGAGTGGGTTGCCTTTTCCTTCTCCAGGGGATCTTCCCAACCCAGGGATCAAACCCAGGTATCCTACATTGCAGGCAGATGCTTTACCCTCTGAGCCACCAGGGAAGCCCCATATAACTATTACTCGAAATGAATTTTCTATATATGTTTCACAAATTAATAACAAATTTCTTATAGCGTGTTGACAATTACACCAGCTTCAATTGACAATGTTTATTTTTTTAAAAATTCTTAGTTCATCAAAAGAATTTTTAAAGATATGGAACATATAGTAAATATAATAGTTCAATATTTTCCCTATCATGGAGATATTCTAACAAAACCCATTAATTATTTTGCCCCAATATGATGTTTTCTTATTTTTTTCTTCTATCATTTAACTTAATTCTGGGGGGAAGGGACTTCAAATGTCCCAGTCTTCTTATAATCAGTTGTATTTAATCAGAAAGTATGGAAAATTACATCTACATAACAATGAAAAAAATATGTGACAGTTTAAGAGTCAGTGAAAATTATCTGACTAGTACTTGCAAAATGGTTTTCATTTATGGCTTAGATATATATTCCAAATTTTACATCACTTACCATATCCAGATTATATTATTATAATTCCCCATACAGGAATATGATAGAAATGAGTCAAAAATAAATGATAAATATTCTCCTTCTTATAATATAAAATGTTTAATTGTTTCAATTGTAAATTTAATTTCAATGCTTCTCTAATGAAGGATTCAAAAAAGAAATACAATCTGGGAATTATATGCATCTTCTAATGTTTTCCACTAGCAGTCACACGCATAAAAATCAGAGAACATAGATGTTACAGATGATTGGAATCCTCTTTCATGCCAGAAAAAATTCATTTTCCTGTTGTTTAGAAAATATATTTAAATAGAAAAAGTACTCCATAAAAATTTTAAATAAAAGTGTTATACTTTAACTGAAAAGATGTTTTAGGAAATCTCTCAAATGAAAGGAACCTAAAATTTGCAGCAAAGAATTATTGCTTCAAACTGTACACTAAAAAAAGCCACAGTTTTATAATTTCACTCATAAGAGGCACAAGGGGATTCATTGAAATAAAAAGAGAAACAAAAAGAAACACCTTTTGGAGAATGCTATCAGAAAGGATATACATACCAATTAAATTTAAAAAAAGAAAAAGGAAAGGTTAAAAGAGAAGAAATAGAAAACAAAGGAAGAATGAAAGAAAACCACTGTGAGTTGCTTTAACTACAAAAATGAAGAGACATTTCTCATAAGAGAATTATGATTTAAACTTAAAATATTTAATGCCAACAAGAATTTCAGATACTCAACTACCACAGGACGATATGACCAAATCTACTGGTGAGAAAGTTTACCCCAAACATGAACTTCTCTCCTGTTTTTGTTAGGCAATATGTTAGAATTTCATTAACTTGACTGTGACCCACCCTCATCCCCTCAAATTGGGGGACAGTACTTAAATGATTTCTTATTTACTTTCTTTTTTAAAAATATAAAACATAAAGAAAAATACACAACAAATATACAATAGGATCTTTTATTCCCAAGCTACTGATTCTCCATTTGCTACTCAATATGGTTATGTGGATTTACAAAAAAAAAAAAAAAGAATATTTTCCTGGGTAAACATGATAAAACCATTATTACTAGAATATAAGCAATGATATGTTATTAACCTCAAATTCTCCAATATTATTCAAACATCACCAATTGTCTAAAAATTTCCCAGTATAGAAAAAAGAATACAGTTTAATATGGCATGTTTCATTTGATTCTCATAGTATTTTAGTTTCCTTTTATTAATATTTGGAATAGTTCTCTAATTTTTCCTTCACTTTTGGGAATGTTGATTGAAATTATTCTCCAGTAATTATATATTATGTCCCTTGATTTTGGCTGAAGCTTCCTCAGTAATTATGTTCAATTTGTTGACCTTTGGCTGGACTGCCCCAGCAGTGATGATGACTTTCTCATCAAGTCCTATCAGATATGCTATTTCATAATGGATGTAAATAGGCTGGCTCTTTTTTCCTCTCTCCCTCTTTTTGAATATCTAGAATGTTCAGAAGTAAATGCATTTACTGTGAAGATTAGAAAGTGTGCATGGTCAGGGAAAGGCACAGTCTCAGAAGAGAACTGAGACCTTAAGTTTATACTCAGGCTGACAATCGGCACAAAGACGCCTACCATAATCAAAACACGAAAGTAAACTAGAAAACAATAACAGAAAAATGGCAGCCCTTGGCAAGAGGAAGAATCTGAATCCCAGAGTTAGCACACTATTGAATTCAAATGGCCAGTGATCCTCAAACACAAAATGTAAGAGAAACAGGAAACATATGGTCCATTCAAAAGAAATCAAAAGAAACTGGGCTAAAAAGGCTTAATGGCAGATCTAATTATAGAACTGAAAACTGCAATAGCTAAACTGTTAACAAATCTATTACTCTTATAGAAATACAAAAAAAAAAAAAAGAAAAAAAGAAAAACTTGTTTTATTCTTTTGTGTGTGCTAAGTCGCTTCAGTCATGTCCAACTCTTTGCAACCCCATGGACTATAGCTTGCCGGGCTCCTCTGTCCATGGGGATTCTTCAGACAAGAATAGTGGAGTGTATTGCCACACCCTCCTCCAGGCAATCTTCCCAACATAGGCATTGAACCTGTCTCTTATGTCTCATGCACTGGCAGGCGTGTTCGTCACCACTAGAGCCACTTGGGAAGTAAACGATAAATATGGAGTACTGCATCCAAGTTCAAAAGTATATAATTGTCTTAAAAGTACATGAAATATTTACAAAATTGAATGTCAGCTTAGCCTAAAGGAAATTCCAAAACATTCCACAGGATTAAATTCTTGGAAATATGATTTCTAATTACAATGGGATTAAGTAAGAATCAGTGACAGACAGCAGACTAGAAAGTCACCAAATGTTTGAAAATTAAGTAACACACTTCTACATAGTCAGTTGGTCACAAGAAGAATCAGTAAGGACTTAGAGAAAATTTTGAACTACTTGGAAAGGAAATATATCATATCAAAATTTTGTTAAATACACAAATTTTAGTTAAATACACATTATGAAAAACTGGCATAATCAAATGTATGCTTTAGAAGAGACAAAAACTAAATATTAATCATTTATTTATTTCAGTGTTGTCCAATATGGTAGCAACTAGCCACCTACAGTTTTAAGTACTTGAAAGGTGACCATTATGAATTTAATATGTTAATTATTTTAAATTTAAATATATACACATATACAGCTATCAGTTCAGTTCAGTTCAGTCCCTCAGTCGTGTCCGACTCATTGAGATGCCATGAATCGCAGTACACCAGGCTTCCCTGTCCATCAACAACTCCCGGAGTTCACTCAAACTCATATCCATTGAGGCTGTGATGCCACCCAGCCATCTCATCCTCTGTTGTCCCCTTCTCCTCCAGTTCCCAATCCCTCCCAGCATGAGGGTCTTTTCCAATGAGTCAACTCTTCGCACGAGGTGGCCAAAGTATTGGAGTTGCAGCTTTAGCATCAATCCCTCCAATGAACACCCAGGACTGC
This sequence comes from Bos taurus, assembly GCF_002263795.3. NCBI lineage: Eukaryota > Metazoa > Chordata > Mammalia > Artiodactyla > Bovidae > Bos > Bos taurus. The sequence goes on from NC_037332.1 coordinate 58,649,480, forward strand.
TCTCCTTTAGAATGGCATGGTTGGATCTCCTTGCAGTCCAAGGGACTTTCAAGAGTCTTCTCCAACACCACAGTTCAAAACTATCAATTCTTTGGCACTCAGCTTTCTTCACAGTCCAGCTCTCACATCCATATATGACCATTGGAAAAACCATACCCTTGAAGAGATGGACCTTTGTTGGAAAAGTAATGTCTCTGCTTTTCAATATGCTATCTAGGTTGGTCATAACTTTATTCCAAGGAATCAGTTCAGTTCAGTCACTCAGTCATGTCCTACTCTTTGCAACCCCATGAATCGCAGCACGCCAGACTTCCCTGTCCATCACCAACTCCCGGAGTTCACTCAAACTCATATCCATCAAGTCAGTGATGCCACCCAGCCATCTCATCCTCTGTCGTCCCCTTATCCTCCTGCCCCCAATCCATCCCAGCATCAGAGTCTTTTCCAATGAGTCAACACTTCGTATGAGGTGGCCAAAGTACTGGAGTTTCAGCTTTAGAATCGTTCCTTCCAAAGAAATCCCAGGACTGATCACCTTCAAAATGAACTGGTTGGATCTCCTTGCAGTCCAAGGGACTCTCAAGAGTCTTCTCCAACACTACAGTTCATAAGCATCAATTCTTTGGTGCTCAGCTTTCTTCACAGTCCAAATCTCACATCCATACATGACTACAGGCAGAACCATAGCCTTGACTAGATGGACATTTGTTGGCAAAGTAATGTCTCTACTTTTGAATATGCTATCTAGGTTCGTCATAACTTTTCTTTCAAGGAGTAAGTGTCTTTTAATTTCATGGATACAGTTCCCGTAAGCGTCTTTTAATTTCATGGCTGCAATCACCATCTTCAGTGATTTTGGAGCCCTCCAAAATAAAGTCTGACACTGTTTGTACTGTTTCCCCATCATTTGCCATGAAGTGATGGGACCAGATGCCATGATCTTAGTTTTCTGAATGTTGAGCTTTAGGCCAATTTTTTCATTCACCTCTTTCACTTTCATCAAAGGGCTCTTTAGTTCTTCTTCACTTTCTGCCATAAGGATGGTGTCATCTGCATATCTGAGGTTATTGATATTTCTACCGGTAATCTTGATTCTAGGTTGTGCTTCTTCCAGCCCAGCATTTCTCATAATGTACTCTGCATATAAGTTAAATAAACAGGGTGACAATATACAGCCTTGACATGTTCCTTTTCCTATTTGGAACCTGTCTGTTGTTCCATATCCATTTCTAACTGTTGTTTCCTGACCTGTATATAGGTTTCTCAAGAGGCAGGTCAGGTGGTCCAGTATTCCCATCTCTTTCAGAATTTTCCACAGTTTATTGTGATCTACACAGTCAAAGGATTTGGCATAGTCAAGAAAGCAGAAATATATGTTTTTCTGGAACTCTTTTGCTTTTTCCATGATCCAGTGATGTTGGCAACTTGATCTCTGGTTCCTCTGCCTTTTCTAAAACCAGATTGAGCATCTGGAAGTCCACAGTTCATGTATTGCTGAAGCCTTCTTGGAGAATTCTGAGCATTACTTTACTGGCCTGTGAGTGAGTGCAGTTGTTTGCTGGTTTGAGCATTTTTTGGCATTGCCTTTCTTTGGGATTGTAATGAAAACTGACCTTTTCCAGTCCTGTGGTCACTGCCGAGTTTTCCAAATGTGCTGACATATTGAGCACAGTGCTTTCACAGCATCATCATCAGGATTTGAAATAGATCAACTGGAATTCCATCACCTCCACTAACTTTGCTCGTAGTGATGCTTTCTAAGTCCCACTTGACTTAACATTCCAGGATGTCTAGCTCTAGGTGAGTGATCACACTGTCGTGATTATCTGAGTTGTGAAGGTCTTTTTTATACAGTTCTGTGGATTCTTGCCACGTCTTCTTAATATCTTCTGCTTCTGTTAGGTCCATACCATTTCTGTCCTTTATCGAGCCCATCTTTGCATTAAATGTTCCCTTTGTCTCTCTAATTTTCTTGAAGAGATCTCTAGTCTTTCCCCTTCTGTTGTTTTCCTCTATTTCTTTGCATTGATCGCTGAGAAAGGCTTTCTTATTTCTCCTTGCTATTCTTTGGACCCTGCTTTCAGATGCTTATATCTTACCTTTTCTCCTTTGCTTTTTGTTTCTCCTCTTTTCACAGCCTTTTGTAAGGCCTCATCAGACAGCCATTTTGCTTTTTTGCATTTCATTTCCATGGGGAAGGTCTTGATCCATGTCTCCTGTAAAATGGCACAAACCTCCATCCATAATTCATCAGGCACTCTATCTATGAGATCTAGTCCCTTAATTTTATTTCTCACTTCCACTTGTATAATCATAAGTTTTGATTTCCACTTGTACAATCATAGGATTTGATTTAGGCAATCATTATTGGATAGTGTGGATCTATGTAATCTTCAGTTCAATTCAGTTGCTCAGTCAAGTCCGACTGTTTGCGACCCCATGAATCACAGGACCCCAGGCCACCCTGTCCATCACCAACTCCCGGAATTCACTCAAACTCACGTCCATCGAGTCAGTGATGCCATCCAGCCATCTCATCCTCTGTCGTCCCCTTCTCCTCCTGATTTTTGGGCTCCAAAATCACTGCAGATGGTGGTTGCAGCCATGAAATTAAAAGACACTTACTCTTTGGAAGGAAAGTTATGACCAACCTAGATAGCATATTGAAAAGCAGAGACATTACTTTGCAAACAAAGGTCCGTCTAGTCAAGGCTATGGTTTTTCCTGTGGTCATGTATGGATGTAAGAGTTGGACTGTGAAGAAGGCTGAGTGCCAAAAAATTGATGCTTTTGAACTGTCGTGTTGGAGAAGACTCTGGAGAGTCCCTTGGACTGCAAGGAGATCCAACCAGTCCATTCTAAAGGAGATCAGCCCTGGGATTTCTTTGGAAGGAATGATTTAAAGCTGAAACTCCAGTACTTTGGCCACCTCATGCGAAGAGTTGACTCATTGGAAAAGACTCTGATGCTGGGAGGAATTGGGGGCAGGAGGAGAAGGGGAAGACAGAGGATGAGATGGCTGGATGGCATCACTGACTCGATGGACGTGAGTCTGAGTGAACTCCAGGAGTTGGTGATGGACAGGGAGGCCTGGTGTGCTGCGATTCATGGGGTCACAAAGAGTAGGACACGACTGAGCAACTGAACTGAACTGAACTGAACGCATATATATGGAATTTAGAAAGATGGTAATGATAACCCTGTATGCAACACAGCAAAAGAGACACAGATGTATAGAACAGTCTTTTGGACTCTGTGGGAGAGAGAAGGGGGGATGATTTGCGAGAATGGCATTTAAACATGTATAATATCGTATAAGAAATGAATTGCCAGTCCAGGTTCATTGCAGGATACAGAAAGCTTGGGGCTGGTGCAGTGGGATGACCCAGAGGGATGGTATGGGGAGGGAGGTGGGAGTGGGGTTCAGGATTGGAAACACGTGTACACCTGTAGAAGATTCATGTTGATGTATGGCAAAACCAATGCAATATTGTATACTAAAAAAAAAATGGTATTTATGTTTTATATATTCAAAGTTGATTTATTCTATTTTATTCAGTTACATGCAAGTTTCACTCTCTTGTATTCTCTTTATGAATTAAACAATGCCTAGATAAAGTGATATGAAGAAATTATGGCAAATTTTTTTCTGAGACTTGAGAAAATATAGTTCTAGTACAGTCAGACCCACATGGTAAGAGAAGTCCTATGACTAAATCCTAAAATATAGTTTTTCAAATCAGAGGTAGAGCAACTAAAGGTGTCATAGCAAGGACAAAAATATATTTTGGTAATTAAAACTTACAACCACCTAGTAATTGAAGACTACAAGTCTTTTGTTGCCATTAAAGACATTAAGGCTCTTTACTAATATCTGCTTTGGAAAATCACCTTAAGAACTAAAATCTTATTTTATTTTTTCAAACAGGAAAAAAGTAATAAACAGAAAAGATAGGAATATTAGCAAGACAAATGCAAAAGAATAAAGTCAGCAAAGTATGCTCGAGAAACTCATTTCTCTTAAAAGTCTACGTGGAACTCTATTCAATGTTATGTGGCAGCTTGGATGGGAGTTTGGGGGAGAATTAATACATGTATCTGTCTGACTGAGTCCCTCCACTGTTCACCTGAATCTATCACAACATTGTTAATTGGCTATACTTCAATACAAAAAGAAAAAAGAGAGAGAGAGAGAATAACAACAAGCAAAAAATATTTGTTTTTAAATGCTCAGAAAAAAGAAAGAAAGAAAGAAAGAAAACCAAGTCCACAGGCATGCATATATTGAAGGACTGATATGATTAACATAAAAGGGTCAGTACAACATGGAAGTAAGTAAAATTCTTATATGTAGAAAGGATAGGAATAATATAATCTGGAGAAGTCAATGGTTTTATAAAGGAATTGGAGGATGTAAAAAAACACTGTGCCTGAACTTATACAAACATATGTAAGAATACATTTTAAAAGATTGAGGTAATTCCCTGGTAGTCCACTAGTTAGAACTCCACGCTTCCACTTCTGCTGGAATCTTTTCCATTCCTTATCAGGAAACTAAGACCCCATGGGCTGTGTTGTGACCAAAAAAAGAAAAGATTAATTGAAGTAAAGTGACACAATATTTTTCCTTAAGATGTTTGTTTGTGTCATGTTTTCATTTGTTTATTTACCACATATACTAAGAACAACTTTTGAGTATAGCAAAGCCAGTCAAAAAAATTGATAGCGATAATGATATACTTTCAGTGCAAAGGAAATGCAAAAAAAACTGTAAGCAGGATCTTCAAGTACTAGAAATCAATACTGCTATAGTCATTGATCATCACAGGAATCATACCATAACTCTAAAATCCGGTTTTGAAAAATCATCCTAATACTCATACTACAAAGACACACAAACTCAGTTCACTTGCACAGGTTAAATGAATATGAAAGGAAAAAGCATTTAAAACAATTGATATTCTTTTAATTAAATTATACATCCAGAATAGTGCCCACTTGGGAAAGATGACTACATATGCATATTAACACAAAAAATCAAATTCCAGGGGGAAAATTGTCAGGAATATTAGAATGAAGAGAACTAATGTATGAGAAAGAATTTAGAATTGACTATAGTATGTAATTATGTGTCATTGGCAATTTTTGAAGATACAACCTGTGAATAGATTAGAGAATATATACCTTTCTCTGCCTTAGGTTAATATATATGTGCATATATATGCTGGTGCATATTTAGTTAAAATATATTTTCATTTTATACATATACATTTAGGTTAATTTATATACATTTAGGCTAATTTATAAATATTAAAGTTATACATTTACACATACAATAGTTAATACCTGTAAGTTAATTTATATTGCTATATTCATATGTTTTAAGTTCATTTATTTTGTTTTTGTTTCATATGTAGATTTGACAAGGCTCACAGAGAGTAAGGGCTTCCCTGGTGGCTCAGCTGGTAAAGACTTTGCTGGCAATATGGGAGACTTGGTTTAAATCGCTGGGTTGGGAAGATTCCCTGGAGAAAGGAAAGGCTACCAACCCTAAATTTCTGGCCTGGAGAATTCCATGGACTGTATAGTCCATGGGGTTACAAAGAGTGACCTCAGACATGACTGAGCGACTCCCACTTTTCACAGAAGAGTTATGAGGAACCACTCAAAGGAAATAGAATTCATTCTCTTGGGATTGACCCACAATCACAAATTATGATTTTCCTGTTTCTCTTTTTCAGTTACACATTGAGCCTAATGGGGAATGTAATCATTATCCTTCTCACCCTGCTGGATATTCGCCTCAAAACTCCAATGCATTTCTTTCTTTGTTGTTTCTCTTTTTTAGAAATCATATTCACAACAGTATGTATTCCCAAATACGTGGTCATCATGGTGACTAAAAAAAAAACCATTGCATATAATTGTGCAGCTCAATTGTTCTTCCTTTTTTGTGAGTTACAGACTATTACTTTCTGGCTATCATGTCCTATGACCGCTATGTTGCCATCTGCAAACCGCTACATTACTCTGTCATCATGAACAGCAAAGTTTGTTATCAGCTTGTACTCAGATCTTGAGTAACTGGATTCCTAATTATCTTTCCTCCGTTTATCATGGGACTCGAGCTGGATTTCTGTGCTTCCAAAGTAATTGGTCACTTTATGTGTGAAATGTCTCCTATCCTGCAGATATCCTGCACAGATACATGTGTTCTGGAACTGATGTCTTTTAGCTTAGCTAAGGTAACACTTGGGGTCACATTGGTATTAGTGATTCTTTCTTACATTTATGTTATTAAGACCATTCTGAAATTCCCTTCAGCACAGCCAAGAGCCAAAGGTTTTTCCACCTGTACTTCCCACATGACTGTTGTCTCTCTGACATATGAAAGCTGTATATTTATGTATGCTAAATCATCTACAAGAGAACAGGTAACTATATCCAAAGGTGTAGCTTTGTTGTACACTTCAGTTACCAACAACAAAAATATGTTTCATGCATTTGTTCTGGTTACGTTTTCCTATTTCAATACTTATTTCATAGAGGACATTCTGTTCAAGAATCTTATAGCTCAGCTTCACCCTTATACTTTATTCTTTCTAAGGAAAACATCCCATCCTACTATAATAATTTACTGTCTCAAGTCTGTAATTCAAGTTTTAAATATCATCTCCTTATGGCTTATCAGTGTCTAAAAATCATGACTGAATAAAATATGCTTTGTGTAAGTGTGAGGCTCTGAGAGTGGCTCAGACTGTAAAGAACCTGCCTGCAATGCAGGAGATGCAGGTTCGATCCCTGGGTTGGTAAGATCCCTTGGAGAAGGAATGGCTGCCCATTCAGGTATTCTTGCCTGGGAAATCCCATGGACAGAGGAGCCTGGCAGGCTATAGTCCTTGGGGTCACAAAGAGTCAGACACCACTGAGCGACTAACACTACCCCTTGCCCCTTTTTTTTCTGTTTAAGTGTATCTTGTTGTGTGTAATTTATTAATTAAAGATATATTTATCGTGTATGTATCTTATTCCTAATATTGTGAGGGGCTAAACTGCTCTGTATTGCTATCCAGTATATAACTAGTGTTGCAACAAATATTGACAAAAGTATTAAGGGACATATTGGGTGGCTTCTGAGTATCTTGGAGTTCAGGAAGGGATTTCAGGAGACAGTGAAAATTATGCTAATTATGCTGTCCCTAAACATATATAGAAGGACAGTATACTGAGACAGAAGTATATGCAGATACCAGAGAAGTGTTAGAGAACCACATGCATTTAGAGAATTAGTACATGCAATGCTTAGACCAGGATTTTGAGATATTCATCCTGTTGAATAAAGGCTTCAGCACATACACCACATGGAACATTGCACAGAGTATTTTTATACCTCTAATTCTTTACATGTAAGGTAGTAGTAATGTAACCAACATCTCATGGTTTAGTAAATATGTAGCATTAGAAATACCTAGCACTCAATAAAAGAAAAGGATTTTTCTTAAGCAATTAAAAAAACACACACAATATTGTAAAGCAATCATCCTCCAATTAAAAATAAATTTAATAAAACTGTTTAAGCTATTACTTGTATGTTTTAAAAAATAGTAGTAACAACATGAAGGGTCTTGTGTGCTGGAATAGTTTTCTGGACTGAAAGTTAATGTAACAATTAATTTAAAATGGTTGTATATAAGAACCACTTAGATAGTCTCATAATATAATTTCAAGGTTTTATTCCTAGTGAGTTCAAGGCATTTTGTCTAGGAAACCATCCATACAACCTCAAATAATATACACTCAAGACATTTTGAGGTGCTTTTCATTAACTGATATTAAAAAAAAAAAGAATCATTGAAATTACATATAAGATGTAAAATTTAATATTGAAATTTCTTACTTTGGGGAAGTTACTCTTGAAAATGATGTTGTATATGACTAATATTAAGGTAAAAAGAGCAAGTGAGGGAAATATTTTTCTTAAATCCGGAAAAGTTTTGAAGTTTAGTATATAAATATGACAGTGGCTCTACAACACAGTCAGAGATACTTAGGGAAAAACAATGAGAAATTTTATTAAACTTATTATTTGAGGGGTAATGGTGCAGGGGGAATATAAATCCTCCTTGTTCATTCCCCATTTCCACACTCAGACAATATATATTGAATAATTTAAGGAAGCATTTTATAATCATCTCATAAAGTGTTAATCACACAGAAATTATGAAAAAAAAAGGCACATTTATCCATGAAGGATCAGATTTCCCAATTGAATGAAGATGAATTAACTGAAAGATATTTTAGATGTTTTACTGTAATAATTCCTATTTTCTATGTTCCTCCCTAAGTAGATATGGAGTTTGCCTTTGGTCTAATTGTTAAAAATATTGTTAATAATTAATTAAGTTATCCAATTATAATGTAGGGAAATGATATATTACCATGTTTTCCATCACCCACAACTGCTCTTTCTAACAAGCCACTACTCCCCTCAGAAGTTATGGTTTTATGTGTTCTTATTTTAGTGTGTGTGTATGTGTGTGTGACCTGTCAGTAAATTTCCTCTCAAAAAGCCAAAGCAAGGAAAAGAATATTTTATTTTATCTGTTTGGGAATACTGCCATAGGTTTTAACCAGGAGCTAAATTATAACTGTTATACTCTATTGCTTCTTAATATTGTGCTGAGAATCACAGCTGTCTTATCCCCAGATATTGGAACTTTCTCTCCAAAAGACAGAACCTTCACTGTTGAGAATGAAACATGGGAAAGTTGACATTCTCATATCTCACGCCCCAGAATTTCCTCCACCCACTTTCCCAATAACCCAACCAAAGAGTCTTTCTTAGTTAAATCATATCAGCGAACTACATTGTCATTTCATCCTAAAGTCGACTCCTTACTTTACATTTTCCAGCAGACCTCTTATGAGGATGTTTCACATGGAAAAGTTGAAGTGTGAGATATCAGATCAATCATAGCTTTGACCTGATCATATCACTTTACAGTTACAGAAATTTTGAGAATTAAACTTAGCTTTTCAAACAGAATAATAAAGAAATAGAGAATTAAAATTACTGTTAAAGTGAGATATACCACATTAGAAGTTGAAGAATAAAAATCTATTTTTCATCTCAACAGACATAGAGGTTTTCCACATATTCTCTAGATCCATCCATGTTGCTGCAAATGGCAGATATCACTATTTTTTTCATTGTTGCATAATACACCATTTGTAGCAACATTGAATGGACTAAAGATTATTATATTTAGTGAAATAAGTCAGAGAAAGATAAACTTGTATGATATCACTTATGTGGGGAATCTAAAAATTAAATTATGAAAAGTACATAGAAAAACACAGATATAGAAAACAAACTACTAGAGGTTGACCAGTTTTCCCAGCACCACTTGTTAAAGAGATTGTCTTTAATCCATTGTATATTCTTGCCTCCTTTGTCAAAGAATGGGAGAAAATAATAGCAAATGAAGCAACCGACAAACAACTAATCTCAAAAATATACAAGCAACTCCTACAGCTCAACTCCAGAAAAATAAATGACCCAATCAAAAAATGGGCCAAAGAACTAAATAGACATTTCTCCAAAGAAGACATACAGATGGCTAACAAACACATGAAAAGATGCTCAACATCACTCATTATCAGAGAAATGCAAATCAAAACCACTATGAGGTACCATTTCACACCAGTCAGAATGGCTGCGATCCAAAAGTCTACAAGCAATAAATGCTGGAGAGGGTGTGGAGAAAAGGGAACTCTCTTACACTGTTGGTGGGAATGCAAACTAGTACAGCCACTATGGAGAACAGTGTGGAGATTCCTTAAAAAACTGGAAATAGAACTGCCTTATGATCCAGCAATCCCACTGCTGGGCATACACACTGAGGAAACCAGAAGGGAAAGAGACACGTGTACCCCAATGTTCATCGCAGCACTGTTTATAATAGCCAAGACATGGAAGCAACCTAGATGCCCATCAGCAGATGAATGGATAAGAAAGCAGTGGTACATATACACAATGGAGTATTACTCAGCCATTAAAAAGAATACATTTGAATCAGTTCTAATGAGATGGATAAAACTGGACCCTATTATACAGAGTGAAGTAAGCCAGAAAGAAAAACACCAATACAGTATACTAACACATATATATGGAATTTAGAAAGATGGTAACAATAACCCTGTGTACGAGACAGCAAAAGAGACACTGATGTATAGATCAGTCTTATGGACTCTGTGGGAGAGGGAGAGGGTGGGGAGATTTGGGAGAATAGCATTGAAACATGTATAATATCATGTATGAAACGAGTCACCAGTCCAGGTTCGACACACGGTACTGGATGCTTGGGGCTGGTGCACTGGGACGACCCAGAGGGAGGGTAGGGGAGGGAGGAGGGAGGTGGGTTCAGGATGGGGAACGCGGGTATACCTGTGGCGGATTCATTTCGATATTTGGCAAAACTAATACAATATTGTAAAGTTTAAAAATAAAATTAAAAAAAAAAAGAAAACAAACTACTGGTTATCAATAGGGGGCAGGAAAAGGGTAGGGGCAAGATATGATTATGTTATGGATATTAAGAGATACAAATTGCTATGCATAAAATACATAAGCAGCAAGGATATTTTGTACAGCAGAGGGTTTTATAGCCATCTTGTAACATCTCTTAAAGAACTATAATTTGTAAAAACTAAATTATCATTCTCTATACAATGGAGTAATATAATATTGTACATCCATTGTATTTCAATATAAATATTTTCACTTTTTAGTTAAGATAATTCTCTCATTTCTTTACAAAAACTAAATTGACCCTCCAATAATAATTTTGTTATATTGTCATGATTATGTCCCTGGGGTAAAAGAGCATAGAGAAAGAAAAGGTGAAAAAGAGACACAGAAACAGAGAGTGAGACAGAAATAAAAAGAGAGAGATTGGACTTGAGGACCAGATGAAAGAGATTAGATTTTAGCTAGATAAAATTCTATTTTTCTGAGAATTTTTAAATCAGCTTCATCCTTATACAAACTTCATTTTCTGAAGGCCTGCATTGTATCTTTATATGTATAAATATAGCTTCTCTTGATCTTTATTATATAAATACTTTATCATATATACGGATTTATTTTATCTCGTGGAAAATCACCCTATTGATCTCAGATTACTTTCTTTGACCATGTAGACAATTTGTGATATAAGACTTCCATTACCAGGACAACAAACTTACCTTCATTTTTATTACTATCATCGACTTCATCATTAACATTACCACATTTCTAAAATATTCAAGTGTATGTATAAAACAAATTTAAATTTATTACTGACATACAGAAATGTCTATATATTTTTCCAGTTTTTAATGTATCATTAAAAAATAAAAAAATAATATTTGTTATAGACAGCACTATATTCTCACTTTATAATCAACTCCTTTACCCTACTGCGTAGTGTACAGAGGATAGATACCTGAAAAGTTAATTTTGAAGATTCAGAATCAAACATATCCATTGAAAACTGCCAGTGACTAATGTTTGGTGAAATGAGATATTTTCCAGATGAGATAAAACTTTAGGTATGAGATGAAAAATTATGGGGCTCTAATATATAACCTTGTGTTGTTGGAAGAGGGTGTTTGCTATGACCAGTGCTTTCCCTTGGCAAAATTCTATTAGCCTTTGCCCTGCTTCATCTGTACTCCAAGGCCAAATTTGCCTGTTGCTCCAGAGATAATTCTGTCGTTTTTGAAATTGCATCCAAGTACTGCATTTCGGACTCTTTTGTTGACCATGATGGCTACTCCATTTCTTCTAAGGGATTCCTGCCCACAGTAGTAGATATAATGGTCATCTGAGTTAAATTCACCCATTCCAGTCCATTTTAGTTTGCTGATTCCTAGAAGGGCGACGTTCACTCTTGCCATCTCTTGTTTGACCACTTCTGATTTACCTTGATTCATGGACCTAATATTCCAGGTTCCTATGCATCTTTATAGCATCGGACCTTGCTTCTATCACCAGTCACATGCACAACTGGGTATTATTTGTGTTTTGGCTCCATCCCTTCATTCTTTCTCAAGTTATTTCTCCACTGATCTCCAGTAGCATATTGGGCACCTACCGACCTGAGGAGATCCTCTTCCAGTATCCTTACATTTTTCCTTTTCATACTGTTCATGGGGTTCTCAAGGCAAAAATACTGAAGTGGTTTGCCATTCCCTTCTCGAGTGGACCACATTCTCTCAGACCTCTCCACCATGACCCATCTGTCTTGGGTGACCCCACATGGCATGGCTTAGTTTCATTGAGTTAGACAAGGCTGTGGTCTGTGTGATCAGATTGGTTAGTATTCTGTGATTAAGGTTTCAGTGTGTCTGCCCTCTGATGCCCTCTCACAACACCTACCATCTTACTTGGGTTTCTCTTACCTTGGACATGGGGTATCTCTTCATGGCTGCTCCAGCAAAGTGCAGCCGCTGCTCCTTACCTTGGACAAGGTCACCCCTCCTAACATTGAACGTGGAGTAGCTCCTTTCAGCACCCCTGCGGCCATGCAGCCGCCACTCCTTGGACTTGGGGTAGCTCGTCTCAGCTGCCGCCCCTGACCTCAAGCGTGGGGTAGCTCCTCCAGGCAAAAACAAGACTGGGAGTGGACTGTGGCTCAGATCATGAACTAAGGAGGTGCCAATTCAGACTTAAACTGAAGAAAGTAGGGAAAACCACTCGACCATTCAGGTCTGACCTATATCAAATCCCTTATGATTATACAGTGGAAGTGAGAGATAGATTTAAGGGACTAGATCTGATAGGCAGAGTGCCTGATGAACTGTGGACGGAAGTTCATGACATTGTACAGGAGGCAGGGATCCAGACTATCACCATGGAAAAGAAATGCAAAAAACAAAATGGATGTCTGAGGAGGCCTTGCAAATAGCTGTGAAAAGAAGAGAAGCGAAAAGCAAAGGAGAAAAGGAAAGATATCCCCATTTGAATGCAGAGTTCCAAAGAATAGCAAGGACAGATAAGAAAGCCTTCCTCAGTAATCAACCCAAAGAAATAGAGGAAAACAATAGAATGGTAAAGACTAGAGGTCTCGTCAAGAAAATTAGAGAGACCAAGGGAACATTTCATGCAATGATGGACTCGATAAAGGACAGAAATGGTATGGACTTAACAGAAGCAGAAGATATTAAGAGGTCGCAAGAATACATAGAACTGTATAAAAAAGATCTTCACGACCAAGAATATCACGACGGTGTGATCACTGACCTAGAGCCAGACATCCTGGAATGTGAAGTCTAGTGGGCCTTAGAAAGCATCACTACAAGCAAAGCTAGTGGAGGTGATGGAATTCCAGTTGATCTATTTCAAATCCTGAAAAATGATGCTGTGAAAATGCTGCACTCAATATGCCAGCACATTTGGAAAACTCAGCAGTGGCCACAGAACTGGAAAAGGTCAGTTTTCATTCCAATCCTAAATAAAGGCAATGCCAAAGAATGTTCAAACTACCACACAATTGCATTCATCTCACACGCTAGTAAAGTAATGCTCAACACTCTCCAAGCCAGGCATCAGCAATACATAAACCATGAACTTCCAGATGTTCGAGCTGGTTTTAGAAAAGGCAGAGGAACCAGAGTACAAATTGGCAACATCCTCTGAATCATCGAAAAAACAAGAGAGTTCCAGAAAAACATCTATTTCTGCTTTATTGACTATGCCTTTGACTTTGACTGTGAAAGCCTTTGACTGTGTGGATCACAATAAACTGTGGAAAATTCTGAAAGAGATGGGAATACCAGACCACCTGACCTGCCTCTTGAGAAATTTGTATGCAGGTCAGGAAGCAACAGTTAGAACTGGACATGGAACAACAGACTGGTTCCAAATAGGAAAAGGAGTACATCAAGCCTGTATACTGTCACCCTGGTTATTTAAATTATATGCAGAGTACATCATGAGAAACGCTGGGCTGAATGAGCCACAAGCTGGAATCAAGATTGCCAGAAGAAATATCAATAACCTCAGATATGCAGATGACAACACCCTTATGGCAGAAAGTGAAGAAGAACTAAAGAGTCTCTTGATGAAAGTGAAAGAGGAGAGTGAAAAAGTTGGTTTAAATCTCAACATTCAGAAAACTAAGATCATGGCATCTGGTCCCATCACTTCATGGGAAATAGATGGGGAAACAGTGGAAGCAGTGAGAGACTTTATTTTTCTGGGCCACAAAAACACTGCAGATGGTGATTGCAGCCATGGAAATAAAAGATGCTTACTCCTTGGGAGGAAAGTTATGACCAACCTAGACAGCATATTCAAAGGCAGAGACATTACTTTGCCAACAAAGGTCCGTCTAGTCAAGGCTATGGTTTTTCCAGTGGTCATGTATGGATGTGATTGTGGATTATAAAGAAAGCTGAGCACAGAAGAATTGATGCTTTGGAACTGTGGTGTTGGAGAAGACTCTTGAGAGTCCCTTGGACTGCAAGGAGATCCAACCAGTCCATTCTAAAGGAGATCAGTCCTGGGTGTTCATTGGAAGGACTGATGTTGAAGCTGAAACTCCAATACTTTGGCAACCTGATGCAAAGAGCTGACTCATTTGAAAAGACCCTGATGCTGGGAAAGATTGAGGCCAGAGGAGAAGGGGATGGCAGAGCATGAGATGGTTGGATGGCATCACTGACTTGATAGACATGGGTTTGAGTGAATTTCAGGAGTTGGTGATGGACAGTGATACCTGGCGTGCTGCGGTTCATGGGGTCACAAAGAGCTGGACACGACTGAGCAACTGAACTGATACATATGTCATCAGAACAATTTTGAGAATCCCTTCTACCACTCAGAGGACAAAGGCCTTTCCACACACTCTTCCTACATGATTGCCGTCTCCATCTCTTATGGCAGCTGCATTTTCATGTACATGAATCCATCAGCAAAGAACAGGGTCTCTTTGAGCAAGGGAATAGCTGTGCAAAATATCTCAGTTGCCCCCATGCTAAACCCATTCATCTATACCCTAGGAATCAGCAAGTCAAGAGAGCCTTCATGGATATGGTAAGGAAGAATGTACTTTTCTCAGGGAAATGAAAAAATAAAAGTCCCATTTCATAAATTAGAGGCATGAGGTCATATCAAATCAGTTGCTCACTCGTGTCCAACTCTTTGTGACCCCATGAATCGCAGCACGCCAAGCCTCCCGGTCCATCACTAACTCCCGGAGTTCACTCAGACTCATGTTCATCGAGTCAGTGATGCCCATCCAGCCATCTCATCCTCTGTCATCCACTTCTCCTCTTGCCCTCAATCCCTCCCAGCATCAGAGTCTTTTCCAACTTTTTCACTCTCCACTTTCACTTTCATCAAGAGGCTTTTTAGTTCCTCTTCACTTTCTGCCATAAGGGTGGTGTCATCTGCATATCTGAGGTTATTGATATTTCTCCCGGCAATCTTGATTCCAGCTTGTGTTTTTTCCAGTCCAGCGTTTCTCATGATGTACTCTGCATATAAGTTAAACAAACAAGGTGACAATATACAGCCTTGACAAACTCCTTTTCCTATTTGGAACCAGTCTGTTGTTCCATGTCCAGTTCTAACTGTTGCTTCCTGACCTGCATAATGAAATGCAATTAAATAAAACTCAGAACTTTTCAAAATCTATTGATTTTCATATTGTCTCCAGAGTTATTTTTCATTACTCATAATTTCATTGACAGCAGCTTCATAAATATATGTATACATTTTTTTTTTTCAATTCAAATTCCCATCCTCCTCTCATTCCCTTACCTTCCTTTGGACTCAGCTTTTCATTCTGTGCTTCCTGGGTGGTGCCAGGGGTAAAGAGTCCGCCTGCCAATGCAGGAAACTCAAGAGACACAGGTTTGGTCCCTGGGTGGGGAAGACGCTTTGGAGTAGCAAATGGCAGCACACTCCAGTATTCTTGCCTGGAAAATTCTATGAACAGAGGATCCTGATGGGCTACAGCCCATGGTGTCATAAAGACCTGGCATGACTGTGCAGCTGCACACATGTGTTCCACTCTGTAACTATGAAACTGCCATTTCCTTCTTTGAAACTTTTAAAATTCCATTTCTTCCACAATATTTTTTGGGAAATTGAATTCAGTCAGAAAGAGGTAGAGCAAGAATGCACATGAGAGATTTCTTTCTCAAATTCAGGAAACAGTAAATCATGCTAAACACTATTTTTAGTTTACTATAGAAGACCATGAACATAATCTGACCATCTTATTAGAGTATTACATATATTATTCTCTCCCTACAATGGCCTACTTTGAAATTATGTGAAAAACAGCACAACTAAAAAGTTAATGGAATTGTAGTTTCTTGAGAAATCAAAAATCTTTTATTACCCAACTTAAAATCTTCTCTGCCATGTAAGTTATCAATTTGAGAACAATTATGAATATATACTTTCAAGAAAACTGTGAAATTGTCCCTCTTTTGGGGAACACTTTAAGTAACACATAACAATTTCTAATAAAAGCCTGAAGAATTAAAAATTGTTGGAAACCATATATGACTACATTTGCTATAATCAGTTTTGTATTTAATGTTTGAAATTAAGCTGTTTTTTTATTTAATCAATAGTTGACAGTTTTTACAACTTTCTTATATTAGTGGTTATTTTGAGTTAATATCATACAAATATAATGCATTCAATTACCTAATTAAATGACAATCTTAATGAATAGGGATAAAGATGCTGACATTGGCAAAATTTTACTGTATATAAATTTAAAATTTTCTTTTGTTAAAAATTTGTATGTTAACTCTGCTTTAAGTATTATAATGATTAGAATTTAGAAGATGATTATGCAAGATCATGCAACTCTGGCACTAAGTTGTTTTTAGTTTTTTGTTTTTTTTGCTTTTCCATGAAGCCAAAATTTTAAATAATACTGAATGTTACCCACTCTCAATTTACATTTTCTAACCTATTTTCTATTATGACTGTAATCCTAATTCATTGAGCCAAATTATTCCTGATATGCATACACTGTACTCAGTTGAAAGTTTAGATCCATAATTGCTGAAAAACAAAGAAAACAACATTAAACATTACTAAAGAGTTTTCCAGTTTGGAAAGAGTCATGGAGCTACTATCTCCTACCTTCTTGTTGAATTAATACTTTCTACAGTTAATTGGAAATATTTTAAAATACTGAAATTTAGAATTGATTGATGATGTGGGTTCTTGATACCTGAATAAAAATATACCATAAACTAGCGAATTATAGTTCCAAGAATTAAAGAAATGGTAAATTTTATTACAAAAGTTATGAAGGGATTTATGTTGATATCAAATAATGTGGCTCTCTAACTCTACACAAACTCTTTAGTGGTTATTATAAAGTTTTCAATCAGTGTAAACATTTTAATTATAAGTATTGGAAGTCAACACAGCTTTTGCCTAAAGGGCACTATATTAATAATTTAGAATTTGCAGACCATAGTGTCCCTGATGAAAGTACTCAGTTCTCCCCCTCTATCATACAAATGCAGCTATAAACCATATGTTAATGAAAGGGCTCAGGTGTGCCCGAATAAACTTTTAACACTAAGATGTGGTGGGCCAAAATGACACATGGACAACAGTTTTTCCATAAACTTTGGCTAGTATATTATTTCCTATTTAATATCAGTTAATTTGACTAAAATTTGAAAATTTAATAAAAGATATGATTTTCAAATTTAACAGCAAATGTCATTTATTCCTTGTTAAGAAGGTGAATGAGGACAACTTATAAAATATTTATGGAAGAAAAGATGAGGCAAACATTTCTAACTCATTTTTGGACATTTATATTGGTTTTGATATCAAAGATTAAGTGAGAAAGTCACCAGCAATTTGACTCATAAATAAGGAGATAATGTACTAAAAGAAATGATCAAAACTAGTATTTCATGTTACATGTGGCCTTATCCCAAAGATAATTATCTTTAGAGAATTTACTTGTGGAATTTGCCTCATCAAAAGACTAAAAATGAAAAACAAAAGTTGAAATGAAAATCATATATGTGATGATAAAATGCAGTGACAATTCATGACTTTTTAAAGTCTCTTAGTAAAACAGAATAGAACATTATTTCAGTAGCATAAGTAACCTGACTAGATCATCACAACTAGATATGCTACCTGCTCCTTGTCTGGCTCCAATTTGAACAAGTCAACAAAAAATGATGTTTTGAGACAATTGAGTAATAGGAGTATGTTCCCAGTGGCTCAGTAGCAAAGAATCCTCCTGCCAAGGCAGAAGACTCAGGAGATATGGGTTCAGTCCCTGGGTCCAGAAGATCTCCTAGAGGAGGAAATAGCAACCTCCTCCTGTGTTCTTGCTTGGGACATCCCATAAGCAGAGGAGCCTGGTGGGCTAGAGTCCGTGGGGTCACAAAGAATCAGACACAACTGAGCAAGTGAGCATGAACATGTGCAAGTGCATGCAAGGTGATAAATGATACCAAAGACATTTTGCTAATTTAGCTAGCTTGGAAACTGCATCAGGATTAAGCAAAAATATATACATATTTTTTTAGGAATTCATACTGAAAATATACAGGTAAGAAAAAGTTTGCTATATAAGATCTAGTTTAAAATACAACAAAATGCACTAGCCCCAAGCATCCAGAGGGATGGTATGGGGAGGGAGGAAGGAGGAGGGTTCAGGATGGGGAACACATGTATACCTGTCGTGGATTCATTTTGATATTTGGCAAAACTAATACAATTTGTAAAGTTTAAAAATAAAAAAAAATTTAAAAAAAATTTTAATCATAAAAAAAGAAACACTAAAATTAATTAGCTATTTCAAATGACAACAAATATAAAAAAATAAAATACAACAAAATGTTTCAAAGCTTTTCAAAAAAAAGGTAAAGCAATATAAAATAGCCTTTATATCTATTGAATCTGCTTGATCTGTACTTGAAACTACTTCTCCCAGTTCTCTATCCTAGTGTATACTTTAAAATATTCATAATTTAAAGTTTACAGCACATATCATTTTTAATGTTAAATAGTAGCTGTATTTTTGGTAAAATCAGTTTTAAGATGTGAAGAACCACTATAACTGCTTTATTCAATATTCTGCTGGAGATTCTATCCAGGAAACTAGTTCAACAAAAATTGAAAAATATCAAAAATGAGAAAACAAAATAAACCAAAAATCATTCTTTGCAATCAGCATGATTTTCCTTCTAGTATCTTACTGTATTTACACTAAATGTTTCTTAAGCTGGAAAGTATCCCTCTCCCAGATAATCACATGGTTAGCACCCATCCCTCCTTCAGATCTCTGTCCAAATATCACCTCAATAAAATCTACCCCACTGACACTATTTAAAATTATACCAGCTCCCCACTTTCAAGGCATTTCAGTTTTCTCTTCCTTTCCAAAACACTTATTATTATTACATTCATGCTTATTATCTACATTCTCTCCCATCCCTCAGCCCATGAAAGTAGGGATCTTTGTCCACTTTG
This sequence comes from Bos taurus, assembly GCF_002263795.3. Taxonomy (NCBI): domain Eukaryota; kingdom Metazoa; phylum Chordata; class Mammalia; order Artiodactyla; family Bovidae; genus Bos; species Bos taurus. The sequence goes on from NC_037332.1 coordinate 58,669,005, forward strand.
TAGATGAACTGGTTCAGTCCCAGCAGTGGTGTGCTGGAGCCTGTCTGGACCACAACATGGGACCCAGTTGTGCACAGGTTCTTGAAATCTGCCCCGGTAACAGACTTTACCTTTACATTTGAAGGGAATTGCAACCCACTTCAGCATTTTTGCCTGGAGAATTCCATGGACAGAGGAACCTGACGGTCTACAGTCCATGGGGTCACAAAGAGTTGGACACGACTGAGTAACTAACGTTTTTTTAACCAAATAGTGATTCTTTTCATATTTTGTTTCTCAAATTCTTTAACAATCAGTTTTTAAGATTTTATTGAGTACTGGAGATTGATTATACACCAAAATTATTTCAAATATTTATTCATTCAGAAATATTTATTGAGTATCTACCACATGACTGACAGATGTTCTAAATGAGAGAATAGTAAATGTTTAACAACTGCCTCTCAGAGGTGAAGTTGAGGGGCTGATTTGTTGGTTTTGTCAATTTCTAAATCTAAATCAAATTTTTGCACGCTCAATATGACGTGTTTTTTTATGAATTTACCTCGTTTAGCTCAGTCATTTTGGTTTTTGACACTTTCTTTTTTTATTTTTTATTTATTTTTTACTTTACAATATTGTATTGGTTTTGCCATACATCAACGTGCATCCACCACGGGTGTACATGTGTTCCCCATCCTGAACTCCCTTCCCACCTCCCTCCCCATACCACCACTCTATGGAGAACAGTGTGGAGATTCCTTAAAAAATTGGAAACTTTCTAAAAAAAAAAAAAAATTGGAAACTTTCTTTTTAAAAATAATTTTACTTATTTATTTTTGGCTGCACAGGCTTTTTCTAGATGAGACAGGTGGGGGCTACTCTCTATTATGGTGTATAAGCTTCTCATTTCCGTGGCTTCTCTTCATGTGGAGCACGGGCTGTAGGTGGTAAGGGCTTCAATACTTGCAACATGTTGACTCAGTAATTGCAGTTCCTGGGCTCTAGAGCATAGGCTCAGATTTTGTGGTGAACTGTCTTAGTTGCTGATGTCATCCAGCCATCTCATCCTCTGTCGTCCCCTTCTTCTCTTGCCCTCAATCCCTCCCAACATCAAAGTCTTTTCCAAAGAGTCAACTCTTCGCATGAGGTGGCCAAAGTACTGGAGTTTCAGCTTCAGCATCATCCCTTCCAAAGAAATCCCAGGGCTGATCTCCTTCAAAATGGACTGGTTGGATCTCCTTACAGTCCAAGCAAAACTAATACAATATTGTAAAGTTTAAAAATAAAATAAAACAGAAAACTAAAAAAAAAAAAAAAGAGTTCTCCAACACTACAGTTCAAAAGCATCAATTCTTTGGCGCTCAGCCTTCTTCACAGTCCAACTCTCACATCCATACATGACCACAGGAAAAGCCATAGTTTTGACTAGACGAACCTTTGTTGGCAAAGTAATGTCTTTGTTTTTAATATGCTATCTAGGTTGGTCATAACTTTCCTTCTGAGGAGTACGCGTCTTTTAATTTTGTGGCTGCAGTCACGATCTGCAGTGATTTTGGAGCCCAGAAAAATAGAGTCTGACACTGTTTCCACTGTTTCCCCATCTGCTTCCCATGAAGTGATGGGACCGGATGACATGATCTTCATTTTCTGAATGTTGAGCTTTAAGCCAACTTTTTCACTCTCCACTTTCACCTTCATCAAGAGGCTTTTGAGTTCCTCTTCACTTTCTGCCATAAGGGTGGTGTCATCTGCATATCTGAGGTTATTGATATTTCTCCCCGCAATCTTGATTCCAGCTTGTGTTTCTTCCAGTCCAGCGTTTCTCATGATGTACTCTGCATATAAGTTAAATAAACAGGGTGACAATATACAGCCTTGACGAACTCCTTTTCCTATTTAGAACCAGTCTGTTGTTCCATGTCCAGTTCTAACTGTTGCTTCCTGACCTGCATACAAATTTCTCAAGAGGCAGGTCAGGTGGTCTGGTATTCCCATCTCTTTCAGAATTTTCCACAGTTTATTGTGATCCACACAGTCAAAGCATAAGCACTTTCTTATTAATACTCACAAAACGGATTCACCTGTGTCTTTTAATAATGCCTCATCAGCTCCCTGTTTACTTAACAAATTACCCTGAGAAAACAGGAAAGAGAAGGTAAATCCAATTCCCTGTGTATGACATACATGGAGAAGATATTTCTAAATATCTTTTTCCCAAAGCAGCATTTGTAGGAAAATATAACAGTCTCTTGGAGAAGGCAATGGCACCCCACTCCAGTACTCTTGCCTGGAAAATCCAATGGAAGTAGGAGCCTGGTAGGCTGCAGTTCATGGGGTTGCTGGGAGTCAGAAATGACTGAGCGACTTCACTTTCACTTTTCACTTTCATGCATTGGAGAAGGAAATGGCAACCCACTCCAGTGTTCTTGCCTGGAGAATCCCAGGGACGGGGGAGCCTGGTGGGCTGCCATCTATGGAGTCACACAGAGTCGGACACAACTGAAGTGACTTAGCATAGCATAGCATAGCATTACAGTCTCTGAAGCCTAAGGAAAATATTACTTAAATTGCATGGATAAATAATCAGAGAAAAACAAAATTGTCATTTAAAATCTGTGCATTAATATAAAGAAAATGGTTAATAAGTAGTGCTTTTATTATGTGAAAAGGTGTAAGAAATATTTGACTAGTCCCACCAAGTTCAACTGAGTTTGTACACAGAGCTTGGATGAGAGACAAGAATCAATTATGAGTCACAGTATAATGCAATATGCCCCAATTTTGCAATATCAGGAATGAAGGATATTGTGGCTCAAATATTATCAGTTGAACCACAATGAGAATATAATCCTTGAGAACAATGACATGGTTAAGTCACCATATTTGTTTTGAGAGTACAATTGAAACCAAATAAATTGTTAACTCAGCTCACCAACCCTGCAATTATATAATTATTGAAGTGATCAGACCATAAAATTTGAGACTAAATCATCAAGAAAAACAAGGAAGCAAGTACAATTTGTTATTATTCAGGTTAATGAATATTGTTACATCTCATTTATATGTTTTAAAGTAGCATTTCCATATGGGTTTGTGAATTTAAGAATTTTTTTTTTTTATTAAAGAGTAAATGGTGGTTTACTAACAAGAATGCTATTCATGGGGTCCTAAAGAAGCTGCATAGCAATAAGTATTGAGTTGTTCATTAATTTTTCCTAAATTAAATGGTTTTCATTTATAGAAATAAAACTATGAAAATGACATTCCTTATTTAAAGGAATAGCTGCTTCCCAGTAAAGGTTTTGCCCATCTACTTATTCATTTGCTAAGGCAAAATTGTAAAATAAAAAAAAAAGGAGTGTGCATTGTATGAACTAAACTGAGTGTAGGCAATTATTTAATTTGGTAGCAGAAGTTACAGTTTCTTGTGCTTTTGGTCTTTTATCAGAAAAGGAAGAAATTAAGGCATTGCATCAACAAAACTTTATGGAAGTAAATTAGGAGAGAGTGCCACCAAAATATTCCCATGGGTATCTACCTATATTCTAAAGTGATATATTACTATGCTGTGTTGTTTTCGCACAGGTGGTTAGTAATGTCTGACTTTTTCCAACCCCATGAACTGCAGCATACCAGTCTTCCCTGTCCCTCACTATTTCCCAAAATTTGCTTAAACTGACATCCACTGAATCTATGATGCCGTGAAGGCGTCTCATCTTCTTTTATCCCCTTCACCTCAGCCCTCAGTCCTTCACAGCATCAGGGTCTTTTCCAGTGAGTCAGCTCTTCCATTGAATATTCAGAACTGATTTCACTTAGGATTGACTGGTTCAATCTTCTTTCAGTCCAAGGGGCTCTCAGGAGTCTTCTCGAACACCACAGTTCAAAAGCATCAATTTTTTGGCACTCAGCTTTCTTTATAGTCCACACATGACTCACATCCACACATGACTACTAGAAAAACCAAAGCTTTGATTAGATGGACTTTTGTTGGCAAAATAATGTCTCTGCTTTTTAAAATGCTGTCGAGGTTGGTCATAGCTTTTCTTCTAAGAAGCAAGCGTCTTTTAATTTCATGGCTACAGTCACCATCTGCAGTGATTTTCAGATAAGATCAGATCAGATCAGTTGCTCAGTCATGTCTGACTCTTTGCAACGCCATGAATTGCAGCACACCAGGCCTCCCTGTCCATCACCAACTCCCGGAGTTCACTCAGACTCAAGTCCATCGAGTCAGTGATGCCATCCAGCTATCTCATCCTCTGTCGTCCCCTTCTTCTCCTGCCCCCAATCCCTCCCAGCATCAGAGTCTTTTCCAGTGAGTCAACTCTTCGCATGAGGTGGCCAAAGTACTGGAGTTTCGGCTTTAGCATCATTCCTTTCAAAGAAATCCCAGGGCTAATCTCCTTCAGAATGGACTGGTTGGATCTCCTTGCAGTCCAAGGGACTCTCAAGTGTCTTCTCCAACACCACAGTTAAAAAACATCAATTCTTCGGTGCTCAGCCTTCTTCACAGTCCAAATGTAACGTCTATACATGACCACTGGAAAAATCATAGCCTTGACTAGACGGACTTTTGTTTGTTAACTAATGTCTCTGCTTTTCAATATGCTATCTAGGTTGGTCATAACTTTCCTTCCAAGGAATAAGCGTCTTTTATTTTTTTTCATAGTTTATTTTATTCTTTAACTTTACAATATTGTATTGGTATTGCCATATATCAACATGAATCCGCCACAGGTATACACGTGTTCCCCATCCAGTGATTTTGGAAAGTTGAAGGGAAATTGGAGAGAGTTCTGTAGGTGAATTTTCAATTTCATTCATTATCGTCATGAAGGATACTTTAAAAGTTTTGTATTCTATCCTCAAATGTATTTTCACCTTTTATTTCTTATAGGAAACACATCCATTTTCTCTTTGAATGGCGGGGAAAGATCAGCAATGAAAAAACACGCAAGACCCACAGAATTCATTCTTATGGGGCTATCAGATGACCCAGAGCCTCAGATTGTGATTTTTATCTTTTTAATCATCACATATATATTAAGGGTCACTGGAAATTTGACCATCATCATTCTCACCTTGGTAGACTCCCATCTACAGACACCTATGTATTTTTTCCTCAGGAACTTCTCTTTTTTTTCCTTTTTAAAAAATTATTTTATTTTTTAACTTTACAATATTGTATTGGTTTTGCCATATATCAACATGAATCTGCTACAGGTATACACATGTTCCACATCCTGAACCCTCTTCCCTCCTCCCTCCCCATACCATCCCTCTGGGTCGTCCCAGTGCACCAGCCCCAAGCATCCAGTATCATGCATTGAACCTGGACTGGCGACTCGTTTCATATATGATATTACACATGTTTATATTAGAAATTTCCTTTACAACTGCCTGTATTCCTAGATTTCTGGGTACAATTATCATCAGGGATAAAACAGTTTCATACGATGATTGTACAGCTCAGTTGTTTTTCTTCATTTTCTTGGGTATCACTGAGTTTTATCTTCTAACTGCTATGTCCTATGATTGCTATGTAGCTATCTGCAAACCCCTGCATTACACAACCATCATGAACAACAGAGTCTGTGTATTGCTTGTCTTTTGTGCTTGGCTGGCAGGGTTCTGAAACATCTTCCCACCTGTTATTCTTTTTCTCCAGTTAGCTTACTGTGGTTCTAATATCATTGATCACTTTGCTTGTTACTATTTCCCCGTTTTGCAACTATCCTGCTCAGACATGTGACTCCTTGAAGTGATTGGTTTTTACTCTGCAATAGTGATTCTGCTTTTTACTTTGGCATTAATAATTCTATCCTACATGTTCATCATCAAGACAATTCTGAGACTGCCTTCTGCCAGTCAGAGAAAAAAGGCATTTTCTACATGCTCCTCTCACATCATTGTCATTTCCATCCCTTATGGAAGCTGTATATTCATGTATGCCAATCCTTCAGCAAAAGAAAAGGCATCCTTGAACAAAGGAGCATCTATTCTGAATGCTTCTGTTCCTCCTATGATGAATCCATTTATATATTCACTGAGGAACCAGCAAGTGAAACAAGCCTTCAAGGAGACCATCCAAAAGGTTATCTTTTTCTCCAGAAATGCAAGTGATTATATCATTAAAAAAGTAAAGTGCTTGTCATTGCTTTCTGTTACTCATAATCTGCCCAAACTCTTTCAGTACAGTTGTATGAGCCCTTTTCATCTGTTCCCATGTTAAAAAATTCCCCACACTGAAGCTAATTAACTGTATAAAGTTGAATATTTCTTCAGAATTTTATATAAATTTTTTATTCAAATATATTTGGATGAAGTAAAGAACACAGGTTGGTATTACAATTTTATAGGCCATTTAGTTTGATGAAAAGAATGTCAAACTTGATGTGGACTTCTGAAATTTTCATTCTACCAGGTAATAGAAATGACATTATTAGGAATTTTTATTCTATCTGGAATTTTCATGAAATCAAACAATGACAATCACTAGAGGGTTGTAAATTAAATATCTACTTAAATATTTTTAAAGTTTGGAAACTGAAGTATATTTGAACTCCTTATACTATTATAATACTTTTATAATAATGAGAGAGAAGAAAGAGGAGGGTAGAGTTAATATTTTTTCAGCAATTAATATAGTCCAGGCCTATTCTAATTATTTTCTTCATATTGGCTAGTTGAATCTTGTGAATAGCTTTATTCCATTTTCAGTCACTCATTCGTATCTAACTTTTTGTGCTCTCATGGACTGCAGCACACAAGGCTTCCCTGTCCTTCACTAGCTCCCTGAGTTTGCTCAAACTCATTTCCATGATCTAGTAATGCCTTCCAAGCATCTTATCCTCTGTTGCCCCTTTCCCTTCCTGACCTCAATTTTCCCCAGCATCAGGGTGTTTTCCAGTGAGTGCTTCAGCTTCAGCATCAGTCCCTCCAATGAATATTCAGAGTTGATTTCCTATAGGACTGACTGGCTTTATCTCACAGTCCAAAGGATTCTTCAGAGTTTTCTCTAGCAGCATAGTCTAAAAGCATCAATTCTTATGTGCTCAGCATTCTTTATTGTCCAACTCTCACATCCTTAAATGACTACTGAAAAACCCATAGCTTTGACTATACGGATCATTGTTGACAAAGTGATGTTTCTGCTTTTTAAGACACTGCCTAAGTTCATCAAAGCTTTTTTTTTTTTTTAATTTAATTTTATTTTTTAACTTTACAATATTGTATTGGTTTAGGCATATATCAAAATGAATCTGCCACAGGTATACACGTGTTCCCCATCCTGAATCCTCCTCCCTCCCCATACCATCCCTCTGGGTCATCCAAGTGCACCAGCCCCAAGCATCCAGTATCGTGAATCGAACCTGGACTGGTGACTCATTTCATATATGATATTATACATGTTTCAATGCCATTCTCCCCAATCATCCCACCCTCTCCCTCTCCCACACATCAGTGTCTCTATTGCTGTCTCATATACAGAGTTATTGTTACCATTTTTCTAAATTCCATATATATGCCTATTATACAGAGTGAAGTAAGCCAGAAAGAAACATCAAAGCTTTTCTTAAACAACTTTCTGAGGTAACTGTTATTGATTTTCTCTTGAAGATATTTTTACCTTATCTCTTCCTCTGGAAATGTTTCATATGACTGTTTTTATTTCACAGCCATGATGAAAAGGTAACATTTGATTTAATTTTAATTGGCAATAGAGAAGAACAAGAAAGAAAAGGGATCCAGATTGGAAAAGAAGAAATAAAACTTTCATTGGCAACAGCATGATCCTATACAAAGAAAACCGTACAAATACCATCAGAAACTGACTAGAATAATCAGTTAAGTTAGTAAGGTTGCAGGATACACAATCAATTCACAGAAATTCATTGAATTCCAATACACTAGTAACAAAAATCTGAAAGAGAAAAATAATCAACGCCATTCACCAAGGCAACAACAATAAAATATCTAGGAATAAATGCACAAAAGAGCTGTATAAAGAAAATTATAAGACATTGATGAAAGAAGTCAAAGATGACATAAACAGATGGAGAGACATATCAATTCTTGAATTACAAGAGTCAATGTAACAAAATAGAAAGCCCAGAGATAAACCCAAGCACTTTTGTGCACCTTATCTTCGACAAAGGAGGCAAGAGTACGCAACAGAGGAAAGATAGCCTCTTCAATAAGTGGTGCAGGGAAAACTGGACAGTTATGTGTAAAAGAATAAAATTAGAACACTTCTTAACACCATTCACAAAGATAAACTCAAAACGGATTACAGACCTCCATCTCCTTATGTTTTGGAAATAAAAACAAGTAGGACCTTATTAAACTTAAAAGCTTTTGCACAGCAAAGGAAATCATAAACAAGATGACAAGACAACCCTCAGAATGGGAGAAAATATGTGCAAATGAAGCAACTGACAAAGGATTAATCTCTAAAAAAGCAACTCATGTAGTTCAATAACAAAAGAACAAGTCATTGAGACAATGGGCAGAAGACTTAATAGAGGGCTATTTCTCCAAAGAAGAGATAAAGATGGCTAATAAACACGTGAAGAAATACCCAACTTCACTTGTCAAAACTACAATGAGGTAAAACCTCACGTTGGTCAAGATGGCCATCATCAAACAAATGCTGGAGAAGATGTGAAGAAATGGGAATTCTCTTGCACAGTTGGTGGGAATGTGAATTTATAGAGCCACTATGAAGAATAGTATGGTGATTTCTGTTAAAAATAGGAATAAAACTTCCATACAACCCAGCAATCTCACTACTGGGTATATATTCAGAAAATCACAATTCTAAGACACAGGTACTCCAGAGTTCATTGCAGCACTGTTCACAATAGCCAGGACATAGGACCAACCTTGATGTCCATCGGCAGATGGAATGGATAAAGAAATTGTGGTAAGCACATGGACAGAGGAGGCTGTCAGGCTATAGTCCATAGCGTCACAAAGAGTTGGCCATGACTGAGCACAAATGCACAACAATAAGCTGGGTTGTAAACTGGTTCATAACAAGCCAAGTATCCATATAAATGAACAAACTGGAATCAAATATAGCGAGGTAGATAAAGCTAGAGCCTGTTATAGAGTGAAGTAAATTAGAAAGAGAAAAACAAATTTTGTATATTAACATATATATATATATGGAATCTAGAAAAATGGTACCGATGAACCTACTGTCAGGGCAGCAATTAGAGACACAGACATAGAGAACAGACCTGTGAACATAGCGGGTGATGGTTTGGAGAAGGTGGGGCAAATTGAGAGACTATAATTGAAACTCATACATTAAAATATATAAAACAGATAGCCACTGAGAAGTTGCAGTGCAGCATGGTGAGATTAACCCTAGCCTCTATTACAACCTAAAGATGTGGGCTGGGGTAGGAGGTGGGAGTGAAGTCAAAAAGGAGGAGACATATGTATACTTGTGACACACTCATGCTAACATATGGCAGAAATTAACAAAACATTGTAAAGCAATTATCCAACAATTAAAAAACATTGAAAAATAGTATTCAGCATGAATGAATATTTCCTGAATTTCTAGAAAGAGTGTTTCCTGTCAAAATCAAAACACAGGTCTCTCTCAGGCGCTGCTGATCTGCCTTTTACTGTCTGTCCTAATTTTGTAAGGAATATTGTGAAAACATGGAATGAAAAAACATTTCAAAGAGGGAAATGAGGTCAGTTCCAAGGTTGAGTGGAATGATGAGCCCAAAGGAAGGGTAATACATGAGAGAATGATGAGAATTTGAATGGCAAAAAAATGTGTATACTATAATTGGTAGTTCAGTTCAGTCATTCAGTCATGTTCAACTCTTTGAAACCCCATTGACTGCAACAGGTCAGGCTTCCCAGTCTATCCCCAACTCTTGGAGCTTGCTCAAACTGATGTACATTGAGTCAGTGATGCCATCCAATCATCTCATCCTCTGTCGCCCCTTTCTCCTCCTGCCTTCACTCTTTCCCAGCATCAGGGTCTTTTCCAGTTAGTCAGTTATTTGCATCAAGTGGCCAAAGTATTGGAGCTTCAGCGTCAGCATTAGCCCTTCCAATGAATGTTCAGGATTGATTTTCTTTGGGATTGACTGGTTTGATCTCATTGCAGCCCAGGGGACTCTCAAGAGTCTTCTCCAACACCATAGTTCAAGAGCATCAATTATTTGGCACTCAGTATTCTTTATGGTCCAAATCTCACAACCATACATGACTACTGAAAAAAAAAAAAAAAAAACACATAGCTTTAACTAGATGCATCTTTGTTGACAATGTCTGCTTTTTAATATGCTGTCTAGTTTGGTCATAGCTTTTCTTCCAAGATGCAAGTGTCTTTTAATTTCATGCCTGCAGTCATCATATGCAATGATTTTGGAGCCCAAGAATTTAAAGTTTGTCACTGTTTCCATTGTTTCCCCGTGTATGTGCCATGAAGTGATGGTACCGGATGCCATGATCTTTGTGTTTTAAATGCTGAGTTTCAAGCCAGCTTTTTCACTCTCTTCTTTTACTTTCATGAAGAGGCTCTTTAGTTCCTCTTCACTTTCTGCCCAAAGGATTGTGTCATCTGCTTATCTAGGTTATTGACATTTCTCTCAGCAATCTTGATTCCAGCTTGTCCTTCATTCAGCCTGGCATTTCGCATGATATACATTGCGTATAAGTTAAATGAGCAGGGTGACAATACACAGCCTTAGCGTTCTCCTTTCCCAATTTGGTACCAATCCGATGTTCCATGTCCAGTTCTTTTTTTTTTTTTTTATTTTATTTTATTTTTAAACTTTACATAATTGTATTAGTTTTGCCAAACATCAAAATGAATCCACCACAGGTATACATGTGTTCCCCATCCTGAACCCTCCTCCCTCCTCCCTCCCCATACCATCCCTCTGGGTCGTCCCAGTGCACTAGCCCCAAGCATCCAGTATCGTGCATCGAACCTGGACTGGCAACTCGTTTCTTACATGATATTTTACATGTTACAATGTCATTCTCCCAAATCTTCCCACCCTCTCCCTCTCCCACAGAGTCCATAAGACTGTTCTATACATCAGTGTCTCTTTTGCTGTCTCGTACACAGGGTTATTGTTACCATCTTTCTAAATTCCATATATATGCGTTAGAATACTGTATTTATGTTTTTCCTTCTGGCTTACTTCACTCTGTATAATAGGCTCCAGTTTCATCCACCTCATTAGAACTGATTCAAATGTATTCTTTTGAATGGCTGAGTAATACTCCATTGTGTATATGTACCACAGCTTTCTTATCCATTCATCTGCTGATGGACATCTAGGTTGCTTCCATGTCTTGGCTATTATAAACAGTGCTGCGATGAACATTGGGGTACACGTGTCTCTTTCCCTTCTGGTTTCCTCAGTGTGTATGCCCAGCAGTGGGGTTGCTGGATCGTAAGGCAGTTCTATTTCCAGTTTTTTAAGGAATCTCCACACTGTTCTCCATAGTGGCTGTACTAGTTTGCATTCCCACCAACAGTGTAAGAGGGTTCCCTTTTCTCCACACCCTCTCCAGCATTTATTATTTGTAGACTTTTGGATCGCAGCCATTCTGACTGGTGTGAAATGGTACCTCATAGTGGTTTTGATTTGCATTTCTCTGATAATGAGTGATGTTGAGCATCTTTTCATGTGTTTGTTAGCCATCTGTATGTCTTTTTTGGAGAAATGTCTATTTAGTTCTTTGGCCCATTTTTTGATTGGGTCGTTTATTTTTCTGGAGTTGAGCTGTAGGAGTTGCTTGTATATTTTTGAGATTAGTTGTTTGTCGGTTGCTTCATTTGCTATTATTTTCTCCCATTCTGAAGGCTGTCTTTTCACCTTGCTAATAGTTTCCTTTGATGTGCAGAAGCTTTTAAGGTTAATTAGGTCCCATTTGTTTATTTTTGCTTTTATTTCCAATATTCTGGGAGGTGGGTCATAGAGGATCCTGCTGTGATGTATGTCGGAGAGTGTTTTGCCTATGTTCTCCTCTAGGAGTTTTATAGTTTCTGGTCTTACGTTTAGATCTTTAATCCATTTTGAGTTTATTTTTGTGTATGGTGTTAGAAAGTGGTCCAGTTTCATTCTTTTACAAGTGGTTGACCAGATTTCCCAGCACCACTTGTTAAAGAGATTGTCTTTAATCCATTGTATATTCTTGCCTCCTTTGTCGAAGATAAGGTGTCCATATGTGCGTGGATTTATCTCTGGGCTTTCTATTTTATTCCATTGATCAATTTGGTACCAATCCGATGTTCCATGTCCAGTTCTAACTTCTGCTTCCGGAACGGCATACACATTTCTCAGGATGTAGGTAAGGTGATCTGGTATTCCCATCACTTTAAGAATTTTCCACAGTTGGTTGTGATCCACACAGTCAAAGGCTTTGGCATAGTCAATAAAGCAGAAGTAGATGTTTTTCTGGAACTTTGTTGAAGTTTCTATGGTCAAACGGACGTTGGCAATTTGATCTCTGGTTCCTTGACCTTTTCTAAATCCAGTTCTAACATCAGGAAGTTCTCGGTTAAAGTGCTGTTGAAGCCTCACTCAGAGAATTTGACCATTACTTTGCTAGAGTGTGAGATAAGTGCAATTGTGCAGTAGTTTGAAATTCTTTATGGTGGAGAGTTCTGACAAAGCGTGGTCCACTGGAGAAGGGAATGGAAACCACCTCAGTACTCTTGCCTTGAGAATCACAGGAACAGTATGAAAGTGCAAAAAGATATGACACTGAAAGATGAACTCCCCTGGTCGGTAGGTGCCCAGTATGCTACTGAACAAGAGTGGAGAAATAACTACAGAAAGAATGAAGAGATGGAGCCAAAGTGAAAACAATGCCCAGTTTGGATGTGACTGGTGATGTAACTGAAAAATGATGCTGTGAAAGTGCTGCACTCAATATGCCAGCAAATTTGGAAAACTCAGCAGTGGCCACAGGACTGGAAAAAGTCAGTTTTCATTCCAATCCCAAAGAAAGGCAATGCCAAAAAATGCTCAAATTATCACACTCATCTCACATGCTAGCAAAGTAATGCTCAAAATTCTCCAAGCCAGGCATTAGCAATACATAAACCGTGAACTTCCTGATGTTCAAGCTGGTTTTAGAAAGGGCAGAGGAACCAGAGACCAAATTGCCAACATCTGCTGGATCATGAAAAAGCAAGAGAGTTCCAGAAAAACATCAATTTCTGCTTTTTTGACTATGCCAAAGCCTTTGACTGTGTGGATCACAATAAACTGTGGAAAATTCTGAAAGAGATTGGAGTACCGGACCACCTGACCTGCCTCTTGAGAAACCTATATACAGGTCAGGAAGCAACAGTTAGAACTGGACATGGAACAACAGACTGGTTCCAAATAGGAAAAAGATTATGTCAAGGCTGTATATTGTCACCCTGCTTATTTAACTTATATGCAGAGTACATCATGAGAAACACTGGACTGGAAGAAACACAAGCTGGAATCAGATTGCCAGGAGAAATATCAATCACCTCAGATATGCAGATGACACCACCCTTATGGCAGAAAGTGAAGAGGAATGAAAAAGCCTCTTGATGAAAGTGAAAGTGGAGAGTGAAAAAGTTGGCTTAAAGCTCAACATTCAGTAAACGAAGATCATGGCATGCGGTCCCACCACTTCATGGGAAATAGAAGGGGAAACAGTGGAAACAGTGTCAGACTTTATTTTTTTGGGCTCCAAAATCACTGCAGATGGTGACTGCAGCCATGAAATTAAAACATCCTTACTCCTTGGACGGAAAGTTATCACCAACCTAGATAGCATATTCAAAAGCAGAGACATTACTTTGCCAACAAAAGCCCATCTAGTCAAGGCTATGGTTTTTCCTGTGGTCATGTATGGATGTGAGAGTTGGACTGTGAAGAAGGCTGAATGCCGAAGAATTGGTGCTTTTGAACTGTGGTGTTGGAGAAGACTCTTGAGAGTCCCTTGGACTGCAAGGAGATCCAACCATTCCATTCTAAAGGAGATCAGCCCTGGGATTTCTTTGGAAGGAATGATGCTGAAGCTGAAACTCCAGTACTTTGGCCACCTCATGTGAAGAGTTGAATCATTGGAAAAGACTCTGATGCTGGGAGGGATTGGGGGCAGGAGGAGAAGGGGACGACAGAGGATGAGATGGCTGGATGGCATCACTGACTCGATGGACATGAGTCTGGGTAAACTCTGGGAGTTGGTGACGGACAGGTAGGCCTGGCGTCCTGCGATTCATGGGGTCGCAAAGAGTTGAACACGACTGAGAGACTGAACTGAGCTGAACTGGTGATGTAACTAAAGTCTGATGCTGTAAAGAACGATATTTCTTAGGAACCTGGAATGTTAGGTCCATGAATTAAGGTAAATCAGTTCAGTTCAGTTCAGTTATTCAGTCACGTCCAACTCTGTGACCCCATGAAAAGGTAAATCAGAAGTGGTCAAATAGGAGATGGCAAGGCAAGAGTGACCATCAACATTTCAGAATCAGGTAACTAAAATGGATTGGAATGGGTAAATTTAACTCAGATAACTTTTATATCTACTACTGTGGATAAGATGTAGAAGAAATGGAGTAGCCCTCATAGACAACAAAGGGCTAGTCTGAAATACAGTATTTGGGTGCAATATCAAAAACGACAGAATGAGCTCTGTTTGTTTCCAAAGCAAACTTTCAATATCACAGTAATCCAAGTCTATGCCCCGACCAGTAATGCTGAACAAGCTGAAGTTGAATGGCTCTATGAAGACCTACAAAACCTTCTAGAACTAACACCCCCAAGAGATGCCCTTTTCATCATAGGGGACTGGAATGCAAAAGTAGGAAGTCAAGAAATACCTGGAATAATAGGCAAATTTGGAATATAGAATGAAACAGGGCAAAGACTAATTGAGTTTTGCCAAGAGAACACACTGGTCATAGCAAACACCCTCTTCCAACAACGCAAAAGAAGACTCTACACATGGACATCTCCAGATGGTCAATACTGAAATCAGATTGATTATATTCTTTGCAGCTGAAGGTGGGGAAGCTCTATGTAGTCAGCAAAAACAAGACTGGGAGCTGACTATGGCTCAGATCATGAGCTCCTTACTGCCAAATTCAGGCTTCAATTGAAGAAAGTAGGGGAAATCACTAGACCATTCAGGTATGACCTAAATCAAATCCTTTATGATTATGCAGTGGAAGTGACACATAGATTCAAGGGAATAGATCTGAGAGAGTGCCTGAAGAACTATGGACAGAGGTTCGTGACATTCTACAGGAGACAGTGACCAAGAACATCCTCAAGGAAAAGAAATGCAAAAAGGCAAAATGGCTGTCTGAGGAGGTCTTACAAATAGCTGAGAAAAGTAGAGAAGCGAAAGGCAAAGGAGAAAAGGAAACATATGTCCATTTGAATGCAGAGTTCCCAAGAATAGCAAGCAGAGGTAAGAAAGCCTTCCTCAGTGAACAATGCAAGGAAATTTAGGAAAACCATAGACTGGGAAAGACTAGACATCTCTTCAAGAAAATTAGAGATGCCAAGGGAACATTTCATGCAAATATGGTCACAATAAAGTACAGAAATTGTATGAACCTAATAGAAGCAGAAGATATTAAGAAGAGCTGGCAAGAATACACAGAAGAAATGTACAAAAAAGATCTTAATGACCCAGATAACCATGATGGTGTGATCACTCACCTAGAGCCAGACATCCTGGAGTCTGAAGTCATGTTAGCCTTAGGAAGCATTACTATGAACAAAACTAGTGGAGGTTATGGAAATCCAGTTGAATTCTTTCAATTCCTAAAAGATGATGCTGTTAAAATGCTGCACTCAATATGTCAGTTTTCATTCCAATGTCAAAGAAAGGCAATGCCAAAGAATGTTCAAACTACTGCACAACTGCACTCATATTTGGTAAGGTGCTGGCATGGGGTCGCAAAGAGTTGGACACTACTGAGCGACTGATCTGACCTGATCTGATCTGGCAATAAAAGCATGAGCACTGAAAAATGCTTCCAGGGAGACTATGTGAAAATTAATAGACTTTGAAAGCCCTGTTTTTTTTATTTGATTGCTCATTATTATGCCTCTAATTTATAAAACAAGTCTTTTATTTTTTCATTTCCTGAGAAGAGTACAGTCTTCCTGGCCATGTCCATGAAGGTTCACTTGACTTTCAGATTCCTTAGGGTATATATAAAGGGGTTCAGCATGGGTATTACTGAGGTGTTTAGCACAGCCACTCCCTTGCTCAAAGGCACCCTGTCCTTTGCTGATGGATTCATGTACATGAAAATGTAGCCACCATAAAAGATGGAGATAACAATTTGTGGGAAGAACACGTGGAAAAGGCCCTTGTCTTCTGAGTGGTGGAAGAGATCCTCAAAGTTGTTCTGATGATATATGGATAGGACAGAATTATTAATACCAAAATGAACATTAGGGTAAACACAGCAATGGGAAAGCCCATCATCTCTAGCAATTTGGTATCTGAACAAGAAATGTGTGAAAGGGGAAATAATCACAAGTAAAATGATCAATAGCATAATCAAGTTGTCTGAACAGCATGAGTGCCAAGAAAACATTTAAGGATGAAACCAACCAAGAAGCCAAGACAAGTAGTGTGCAGACTCTATGATTCCTGATGCTCATGTAATGTAGCTGTTTGCAGATGGCAATGTCATGGTCAGAAGCCTTATCAGCCAGTAGGCAAAACTCAGTGACTCCCAAGAGAATGAAAAACAAAAAACAAACTGAACCATACAATCAGTAAAAGAAAAGATTTTCTCTCCTGTAATAATAGTGATAAGGAACTTGGGTACAGTGACAGTTGTGGATGAAACCTCTAATATGGAGAAATTTCTGAGGAAGAAATACATGAGGGTCTGTAGGTGGGCACCCAGCAGGATTAGGGTGATTAATGGTCAGGTTTCCCGTAATGCTGAGCATGCAGGTAGTGAGTAGAAAGACACAGCTCACAACGTGAAGTTGTGGGTCATCTGACAGTCCCAGAAGGATAAACTCCCTAATTTCTCTGTAGTTTCTCCTTTTCTTCTTCTTTTGAGTATCCTTCAGGGTAAAACACAAAGAGACTTAAAGAAAAGGAAACTATTCACAGATAGCACAAGAATTTATTTCTGGAAGGACTATGCCATACTATTTTAACTTGGGAGATCTTTGAAACAACTTATCTTTAAAGATTTTTTTTTTTTCCATATGCCAGTGTGTGTTTTTCATAGAATATTTCTTTTAAAATAACACCCGTGGCAGATGCACGTTGATGTATGGCAAAACCAATACAATATTGTAATGTAAAAAATAATAATAATAAAATTAAAAAAATAAATAAAATAACTATTTCACTGATTGAAATGGGGTTAAAATATGCTTAAAATTTTTATCTATATCACATCCTCTAAATGCAAAGAGGAGGAATTTTAACCTAGGCTTTTATATGTATTTGAAATACTGGAATAGAAATGCTATCTGTCAATCTTTTAAATTCTTTCCTAAAATATTTCTTTCCCAATGGGAAACTCCTCATCTTTTCTTCAAATTCAGTTAGATTGCATTATTTCCTATTCTTTTACCTGATTTCTTATATTATTATTTTGCTAGTTAATTTAGAAAATCCAAATATGTCAGGGAAAAGGTCACTCAAATGGGTCTGTCTCCCAAACGAAAGTCCTTGGACTTAAATCTTCAACAATATGAAAGACTTCTAAGTTCTCACTCTGAGTCACATCCACCTTCATAACTTCTGACTCCTTATCTGAATCACACCTGATGGATTCACTATGGTGACCATCTCGAGTACAGGAGACAGGGTTTCTGAACTCTGAAATCTAATACCTGAAGATTTGATGTGACAAAGATGTAATAATAATAGAAATAAAGTGCACAATACACAAAATGAGCTTGAACCATCCTGTAACTAGCCTCGACCCAGGTCCATGGAAAAGTTTTCATCTGCTAAACTGATCCCTGGTACAAAAAGTTGGGGAAATTGTGTACAGACTCCAGAGTACAGAGGAGGAAGAGTGGATTTTTCATAGATTGGATCTGTGTCATTGGCTAAGGAATCTAAATTGTATGAATATCTAACATCAAACATAAAACATTATCTTTCAGAGAACATTTTTTCTTCAAAATCTCTGCCATCTAAATATTATTATTCTCTCTATATGTGTGTGTATATTCTGCTTTCTATCCTGTTGTATTTTTTTTTTATTTTATTTTTAAACTTTACAATATTGTATTGGTTTTGCCAAACATAAAAATGAATCTGTCACAGGTATACATGTGTTCCCCATCCTGAACCCTCCTCCCTCCTCCCTCTCCATACCATCCCTCTGGGTCGTCCCAGTGTACCAGTCCCAAGCATCCAGTATCGTGCATTGAACCTGGACTGACGACTTGTTCCATATATGATATTATACGTATTTCAATGCCATTCTCCCAAATCATCCCACCCTCTCCCCCTCCCACAGAGTCCAAAAGAC